>NC_083362.1:68162189-68779882 GCF_030254825.1 Meriones unguiculatus | reverse complement strand
TCATGCTTCAGAAAAATCACAGGTTATTCAAAGCTGAGGACCTTCAAGGGGTTGTGTGTGTGTGTGGGGGGAGTGTGGCACAGAGGCATTCTGTAACATTACTCATGCCGTTAGCAATAGTTTGAGTCACTTAGTGATTGCCTGATTACATCAATGCCATAAAACCTCCTTAGCAATACTTTCAGTTGCTGGCAGCCAGGTGTCCAAGTTACAGTTGGTGCTTTCTGGGTCAAGATAAGACCAAGGTGGCATAAAATTCCCCTCCCCTCTTGGCAGGGCAGGAAGCAGGCACAAGGGCTTTCTCTGTCTCAGTTGTTTCCCACTTAACAGTTCTTTGCTTCCTTCCCCTTTTCTTTGTTTCTCAATATGGTATGATTTTGCTGAATTACTTGAATGACTCCTCACATGGGAAACAGACACCTAAAATCATGTGCAGCAAGGTCCCTTAGTATCGACAAGTCAGAGGTAACAGTGGCACTTCTTGATGAGTAAATTCGGCAGCTGTACAAGTCACAGTAGTATTGGCGAATCAGGATTTACAACTGATCCCAACTCCCATTACTGTGGGCTTTCAGCTAAGGATACCAACTGCCAAGAACCGGAGCACCAGTGTTTCCTAAGATGAGTTTCCTAACAAGCTGTCAGCCTCCTTTCTAGTTTTCTCTTCTCCATAATGAAAACACCAAGAGATCTCTTAGGGCTGTTCAAAGAAAGGGCTGCGTGAGATAATGTACGTGGGGTCACATGCCCTTTGACAAACCTTCATCAAGGCTCTGAAGCACACCGCACACAACCCTCTAGGAGCCAGGAGAAGTGTTCTCTCATTTCACTTTTGATTTTGAAATAATCACCATCACTGACAACTTTGTGAAACACAGGAATTGTTCTTTGGGGAAAAAATACATTCAACATTAATTTTCATCTTTCTTATGCCCAATTCCACACTTTATCTGTTTGTGTGACCCAGATTCATGAGAGGCACAAGATTTCCCTCCAACATGTATTTTCAACCATGAGCAGATTTAAACCCTCCACCCTGACTCCAAAGGGACATGTGGCACTGCTGAGACAGCTTTTAGCTGTCACACTGGACTGGGAGAATCAAGTGACACCAGCACCTGGGGTGGAGACCAGGGAGGCTGACTCATCCCACCCTGCCTCGGAAGGGCTCCAAGAACAAAATGCCCACTTCAGAGCACAGAACTGAGCAGCCATGCTCTCGAATCTACAGCTGATTGATTTCTTCAGGACGCTAGCCACTGACCACTTACAGCATTAGCCAAAGATGGATGGAAGAGTTGGGAGGCAAGAACCCAGGAATCAAAATTTAGGTGGTTAAGATCTAGTGGAGGTTAAATGTGGTCAGAACTATATACACTAGGAAGGAAGAACCAGGTATCAGTGGCCAGGAGTGGGGACAACCCAGGGATATAGAAGTTGAGATTTTTCTTTTGGCAACTGTAATTCAATGGCAGGCTTTGATCTCTGCCCCTTTCATAAATCCTCACCTAATTAAGCTGCAGTCTGGAGACTCAGGACCTACCGCACACACAGCTAGGGAGATGGCAGCTAAGTCAGGGCATGTCCGACAGCTAAGCGTGAGGATCTGAGTTTGGATCCCTAGGGCTCACAGTGGCACCTCCCTATAACCCCAGTGTTCCAGGGGCAGAAAGGCAGATGCCAGAGCCCAGGGCCAGCCAGCTTAGTGCGATGGTCGAGCTCCGGGTTCAGCGACAGACACTTGTCTCAAAAACAAGGTGGAGAATGAGTGATAAAGAAGACACCCAACACCAACCTCTGGTTCACACCCTTCATACATACACAACAAAGAAAAAAAAAAATCTAGGACCACAGACTGGAGAACTGCAGTCAGTAACTGACTAAATGAAGTGCCACACGCCGCTGCTGTCTAACCTGAAACAGATGGACATACGATGATGTGTGCAAATGTCCCTGCTTTGTTTTCCAGATGTTTCTTTCATCGCTCCTGAGTGTGATCACCATCGTTGGTGCTGTGTACTGCATGCTGGTTTCACTCCAGGCTCTCATGGCAGGACCTCTCATTTGTAACACACAAGCCAACAGTACCGTTAGTTGTAAATTTTCATTGAGAAACTTGAGGTGAGTGGCACTTTGTTACAGCGTCTCTCTCACCCGGCTGCAGCTGTGGTACACCATGCTAGGCTTTCCCCTGTTCTGACTACAGGGTCATACATTCTTAGAGAACTGTACATTAGTACTAACATATCGGACAGTGGAGGGGCTGCCACGTTCGGAATGCTTTGAGTATGGTCTCCTCTAAATGGTCTAGTTGATCTCAACATTCTCGTGAACATTCATGGTTCTATGTGCGTCTCTTAAAAGTTCTGGGAATCTAAACTTAGTTTAAATACTTGGGGAACAGGAATGGGTGAGCAAAAAAACATTAGTTTCTACAAGTCTGTAGTTTTTTTAAAAAAAGTTTAAATTTATGCATGAGGGTTTTGCCTGCATGCAAGTGTGTGCAGTACCTGTGGAGGCCAGAAGAGGGCATTATACCCTGGAACTGGAGTTACAAGCTTTTTCAGCCATCGTGTGGGTGCTGAAATCTGAATCCAGGTCCTCTGCAAGAGCAACAGAAGCTCTTAACTGTTGAGCTATTTGTCTAGTCCTTAATTATTAATGTTTGTACTGTAAATGTAGCATCTATGGCGGCCACAGGTGGTGGATCCCCATAGAATGGGAGTCAAGGCAGTTGTGAGCTGCCCTCGGTGGGTGTTGAGACCTGAACTTGGGTCCCCTGGGAGGGGAGCATGTGCTCTAAACTGCTGAGCCAACCCACCTGTCCATAATTACTAAATTTGCAAACCAAAGATAATTTGTAATGTTTGCTGGTGTGGGATAGATACATGTGCAGACGTGGGCCAATGCATAAGGTCAGGGGTTGATGACAGTGTCCTCCTCAGTTTCTCTCCTTGATCACCAAGGTAGAGTCTCTCACCTGGAGCCTGATAACTCAGCTAAGTTCAGGGGCTCCCTTGTTTCTGCCTCCCCAGTGCTGGGTTTTTATATGGGTACTGGGAATTTAAACCCTGGTCCTCAGGCTTTATTCACCCCAGCCTCTCAACTTCTGAAATAAAAATAAACAAACATAAGAAACAGCACCTAGTAGATTCATGTGGTCATCCTATATATATATTTATAGACAGGAATAAAAACATTTAAGTCATGTAGTAACATTGGAAGTTACATATAAATGGTCCATTGAGACAATTCTATGCGTGAATTTAGGCATAATTTTCAAAAACAGAAAGACAACACAGTTCATTAGCTATCTTTAATTTGCCATTCAGTTAGGGAAAGCCACCAGATTTAACTTTTATACTTTACTAAACAACTGTTTTCCCCCATTACTTAGAAAAAAAAGAAAGAAAGAAAAAGAACAAAAGAAAATCTCTCAAAATCTGCATAGCAATTTTTACTGTGAACTAATTAAAACTCAGAGAAATCCTTTTCCTTTAATAGTAAGGAAAATAAACTTCCAACCACCGCTACTGCACACATTTAACCCTCAAGCAATGACAACAGCCCACAGATGTGGTGGGCACAAGGCTACTTGTGAGGACAGCATCACTCAGACATCCAGGGAGGCCAATACAATAGGGCAATCCCGTGGTCCAGGCAAATCCATGGCATCATGTCCATATGCTGCAAATACTGTTATTTTCTCCGGTCCAAAGTCAGTTGTTGGGATCCAGAAATGTGTACTCCCTAAGAGTAGTCCATTTTATTCTGATAAACCAAAAAAAGAAAAAAAAGATCACCTCGAGATAGATGTGTGAGGACTAAAAAAGATTCTTGTTTTAGGTGATAGTAAGTCATTTGAAACGTCATGAGTAAAAACCATCCATCTAGCCTCAGAGCAGATCTATGTGGAAAACTGAGCTGTGTGTGTTTGCTTCCCTGCCTTTGGCAAGTGGAAAGGCTGCATGGACAGGTTCCCACACCTGACACTCTCAATATTTATTTTCTTCCTAACGTGAGAGCACATTGGTCTTACATGGTTCATCTTAAGATCAGGTGTTCTAGGGAGAACAATACAATATGTGATACGTAAGGACTTTAAGTATTAGGGCTATGCATATGTGCTCAGAAAACTGGATCTTAACTATGGGTTCTGTTGAGTTTTACTGTGCTGGGACTTTTATTTTGTTAGTAGGCATATTAACCCTTCTCTTCTCCCCCCAGTAACTTTGATCCTGAATCTTTCAACTTGCTGTGGTTCTTCAATGACACTTGTGTTTCTCCCACCGGGTTAAAGACCACCACCATCAATGACCTTGGGAATAACTGGAGAATACCCAACTCCGGCTCTGAAGAAGACAGACACAGGATTTTCCACTTCTCAGTATTCCTGAGTCTCCTGCTCGTTGGAATCCTCGAGCTCCTGTTTGGGCTCAGTCAGATACTCATTGGTTTCCTTGGCTGTCTGTGTGGTGTCTCTAGGCGAAGGAATCAATTTGTATAGTAGAAAGGGTAATAAACTAGTATCAGTACTTTGAATAATTTGAAAATTGCATTTTATACATGCTTTTGTGACTTCAATAATGAAGCATCTTCTGGAACACTGAGTTCCAGTACAAACAACTTAGTGCAAAAAGTTGTTTTTGGAATCATCTCTGATACAACTTTAAAAAAAAAAAAAAAAAAAAAAAGGGCAACTTATCAAGCTGGGTGATGGTGGCACAGATCAGAATCCCAGCAGTCGGGAGGCAGAGGCTGGTGGATCTCTGAGTTCAGGCTAACCTGGTCTGTAAAGCAAGTTCCAGGACAGCCAGGGCTACACGGAGAAACTCCTCTGTTGAAAACAAAAACAACAAACAAACCTTTCACATGTAAAGCAAACTGTACATGCAGTACAGCTCACTGGGAAAAAGTGGTTGATACTGGGAAGAAGTATAGAGAAGCTTTTTTATTTCTTTTTTTCCTGTGAGTGTTGAAAAACAATTGTTAGACCTGATGATACTTTGATAGTTTTAGTGTTAAGAAATATGTATTATATGTTTAAGAGAGAAGGCCCTGTTTTTAAAATACTTTACCCCACAATCTGAAGTGACAAAACAATGCTGTATTTAGCTAACAGGCCCATGGCACTTCATTTTACTGTATTTTCTTATGTTTATATCTTGTCATGATTTACAGTAATAGCTTGAAAAAAATCAGCCATTTAAAAGCTGGTTTCTATTTATGCTGATCTTTAAATTGTATTAAAATATTATGAACAGAGAAAACTAAAAATTATAAATTTCTGAATGTTTTCCGTCCTGCAATTGATTTCAATTTCTTGTCAATTTTACTGGGCTATGATTTACAAAGTGGGCTGGAGTGATGCCTCTTTGGGTAAGCACTCACTGTTCCTGCAGAGAATCGGACTGTGGTTCCCAGCACCCACAATGGCCTGGAACTCCAGTTTCCAGGGAGCCAGTACATCTTTCTAGACTCCAGGGCAACTGTGCACAGGCAAATACAAATAAATATATCTGAAGAGGTCTCTTTTGACGTACTCTGGACAGATGTCTCGGTATTTAAGATCACTTGCTGCTCTTGCAGAGGACTTGGGTTCACTTACCAGTGTGTACATGGTCACTTCCAACTGTCTTTAATCCAAATCCCAGGGGATTCAGTACCCTATTCTGGCCTCTCTGGGCACCAGGCTCATAGGCACTCACTTACATGGCAGGCAAAACACTCAGACACATAAAAATTTTAAATCTTAAAAACAGAACGACAACAAAACTCTTTAAGGTAAATGTAATACCAATCATGACTGTCCAAATAAATGACATCAAGAGTCTGAAAGCCTTTTTCTAGCCCAAACTGCGCCATCACATTTTCCCTAAACCTCCCCGTTCCCACACAACTATTAACACTCAAGACTTCGCTTAAGGACAAAGGAAATCTGAGATACAACTTTGACTTTTCTTGTCACCCTGGAAAGAGTCTATGCTTCTGCTCCATCAATTAAAAAAAAAGACTTAAGTTCAAAAAGAATGGCCTTTGACAGTAACACCACTGGTGGAAACAGCTGGCGGGTTATTCTACGCTCTTTAGTCTTAATGGAAACTGATGCTACAAATTGCACTAAAGCCCACAGGTGCCCTGACGTTATCTTTTGAAGGCATTCAGTATTTGATCTGTTATCCAAACTAGCAATGCTTGTCTATGTACATGGGGACATGCATCTTTCTCACCCAACACTGAAATCACCCATCTGTAACATCCAATGTTTCTTTCTTTCTTTTCTTTGTTTTGGGGGTGGGGTGGGTGGGTTTCTTCTGTGTAGCCTTGGCTGTCCTGGACTAGCGCTGTAGACCAGGCTGGCCTCAAATTCAGAGCTCCGCCTGCCTCTGCCGCCCCAGTAGTGGGACTAGAGGTGTGCACCACCACTGCCTGGCTTCCAATGTTCCTTGCTAATGTGTGTGGATATGTGTGCGCCACCACAGCGCTTGTGGACGTCAGAGACAACTTCCACGAGTCAGTTTTTCAAACTCCAGCCCCATGGACTGTCCACAGCATCTTCATCCGTTAAGCCACACCAGTTTACAGCCCGCATTATTTAATGTGCTTTATTCATTCCCACACTGCTGCCCTTCATCTGTCAATTCCTTAAAACAGAAAATGCTTATAAAATATTTCCAGAAATAGAAAGGCAAATGTCAGAAGTAGTGTGGTAGTATCTGCTCTTCTTAGTTTTTTTTTTTTTTTTAATGTTCATAAGCCTTAACAGTATCTTTGGTCATCCAGGTCCCAGATTCTTTTTTTGTTCTCTGCTTATTGAAATTTCAATCCATCTCTGCTTAAGTATCTACAAAGTATTTCCTAATTATCCTGACTAGGATTGGATTTGTTCTTAATACCCATTCCTATGCCCTGCCCCTACCCCTGTAATTAGCATATTTTGCTTAACCAATGTAGGACATTCTATCTAAGAATGTCCAGGTCTTTGTAATCAGGAAAAATGACAACTTCTTTATGAATCTCCCAGGAGTTCCCTTTACTTCCACCAGTCCTTTTGTGAAATCTTTTCCATGCCTGCTCAGCAAAAGACGTTATACATTTAATTTATCAAAGCCACATAATCTAAGAGCAAGACAGAACCCTCCTCCTGGATTAACAGAGAAGCAAGAACAGCAATGTGAAATCTACCTGAATCTTAGGACTTCCCTCAGACTCTGTCGAAAGATAACTCATAATGTGCAACGATGTTCCTAGCTGAATTCTACCTGCTCTTGAAAAAAATACTTTTGAATAGTAAAGGCTCCTAAAACTTAGCTTTACTCATGGTTAGTTTGATGAGATTTAGTGTATTTAACAAGCAAATACTACAGTAAAAAACAGGATACATACTTTTATAAAGGTTTTTGTGTTTTAAAATAAACCCAAATCATTCTCATAAATATAATAAATTAGCAAACCATTCACAAGTGCCAGCAAGCCATGCCCTGGGGTAGAGATCTGAGAAACCCAGGAGGCTCTTGTGACCCAGAGGTCACTAATGCACTACCTGCTCCTAGGACAGGAGGACTCAGTAAAGATATTCATATGATGAAATAAATTTTCCCATAGACATTGCTTTGGTTGACAGTTTATTAAGTACACTACATTTATACCTTATTTTTTAGGTTTTTAAATCATTCACACATGGACTTGGTAAAAACATACTTTATAGAAAACTAAGAGGAAAGTCAGAACAACATATTGCACACAGATAAACTGCTCAATTGTTGGGAGGTTTAAACTCCATCTGTACAGGTGATCAAGAACAGTTAGGTGGTTTGATTTTTCTTCAGTCCTGCACCAGACTATGACTTCAAAAGCATTAATGTTGAGATGCAGATACAAAAAACATCTATCAAAGAAACTGTTTAATCATCTGAGAAACAGGACGAAACACTTTTACAGATAGTTTTCTAATCTCACGCTTTATGACTGTCATTTCTGTTTAGAGAATTAGCTTACAGACTGATGAGGCCAAAAACTAATTTTCTTTAAAAACAACAAACCTAGAGCCTATTTACAAAACATGCAGAAGGAAAGTGAGTAGGTGCCACTGCAGAAAGGGCTGAATGCAGACCAGCAACCAACAGGCCTTTATAGACACAGGTCCTCGCCTGCTTTCTGGAAGAAATACATTTTCAGGGCTTGGACTAGAAAAACGGCATACAATGCAAAGACAGAAACAGTGAAGTTTGCAAATCCTTTATATTTCCAGGTGTTGAGACAATATATGTGAATGCTGAGGTTACCTCTAGCGTCGAAACCACAGCCAGCTATTAAGCAGCCAGAATGCTACCGTAATTGAATACATGACCATTTCTCTTTTAGCACGTTCTTTATTCTCCTCTTCCAGAAGTTGTAGACGTCTATTTAATTTGATTATCTAAATGAAGGACAAACATAAAATACAAAATAGTACTAATGCATGCAGCAATCAGGTTTTTAAAAATATATTAATTTGTCAAAGAAATTATTACACTGGAAGCTCCATTTGTACCGCAACAAACAAAACTAAAAATAGAAAACAAAACACTATCCATAACAGGTAAAACCGATTTAAACATGCTTATTCACTTCCATTCTGTAACTCTGAGTGAGGGAGCGTGTAAGGACACTTGTTCCATTAGTGTGACAGGTGGCGCTATCACAGAAGGAGCACAGGATGCCTTCTCCTCTTTGTGCCTCCTACATGAGCACCAGTTGTGCAGCCTTGGACTTGGGTAACTGTGTTCTCAGTCCACTCTAAGACCCAGACAGCCCCAAATTACCTACTATAGTGAGCCCTCTGATATGCCACTCAGACCTTCATTATATATTTGGCAGACATAACGAGAACACCAAATATGCCTTAACAGCGGGAAAGCATGTTAAAAATAAGCACATGAACTCTACACACTGGGCCTATGGTAGGGTGATGAATTATGTATGGAGAGGCAGTGCAAAAATTCAAAGCGGTGTTTTCCAAAAAGAAGAAATTACATATAGTAAAAATTGTCCCCCAAATGACTGTCCATGTATCAAAAGCAAAACACAATACAGGACTAGACTGGTTTGTAAATACATCAAGATTCTTTGATGCTAGCCAGATTAATCATTTTGGTAGCAATGTTTTATGTTGATAAAAAAGATCTGAATGGTGATTTAACAAATCTTTAATAAATCTGAAAGTCAATTACAGTTTACTAGATAATCTGAATTCATGGGATCCATAGGGTAAAAAAATAAAATTATGCAAGCTATTCCTCTGAAATATTTCATAAAGATAGCTTTAAATTACATTTTACTTGGGGCAGCAATTACCTGGCGTCTTAAGGAAGCTGCGTCAACCACAGTCACGTCGTCCGATGCTCCTTCAATGGCTGCATCTATGCTTGGCACGCCATGCCTAGCAGATAGGACATTGAGACGCAAGTTAAAAGCTAAGAGCACTTGCCAAGTCAAGCACTGTGCTGCACGCCACTCCTGCCTAACAACGGGGTAAGCAGTCTCCATCTGAACGGATTCAAGTAAGTTAAAGCAGCTCAGGGTGACCCTCTGGGATGCTGGCAAAAAGGAGGAAAAACACTGACTAGATTCTTTTTTCCAAGCCAGAAAACACAGCAATGTTATAGAAAGGGTCCCTGTCTGAAAGGACCCTAGAGCTGCTACTTTAGGACACAATGACAGACAGGAATCATATGAACCAGTCATTTTGCAGACATACTCAATGGCAGAGAATGCAATGTAAACTACAAACAGAACACTGATCACGTATTACTCTTTCACTTCCGCCTGCCTTTCTTTGCTATTTTAATTTACTTCTGACTCGCAGTTACTATTACATTCTCCCACAAACATGAACATATAATCTTCTAAATCTCTTGCTACGACACTCAGTTATAGAACTTGTGTCTCAATAATAAACCAACAAGGAGCTGCATATAAAGTAATGATGCTGGAAAACCACCAGGATGATGAAGAGAAGGAACATTGGACTACTTTTTGTCAGAATGCACTCAACTTGGTGATACAGTGGCATTTTAGAGATGGAGTCTCAGATGACTGGTCTCAAACTTGCTATATGGCAGGGGATGGCCATCTACTCCTGATCCTCCTGCCTCACCTTCTTCCCAAGTGTTAGGATTACAAGCATGTGCCATCAAGCCTGCCTATAGGCCTAAAATTTTAAAATAAAAATTAAAAAAATAAGTACATCGAAATGCCATTTCTTCCATGTGTCTAGGTTTCTACATTTGTAAGAAAAGAATCTGAAACGTGGTGTGTGTGTATCTGAGAGTACTCCACGTGTGTACATGAGGAGGCCAGAGAGGGCACTGGATCCCCTAGAGCTGGAGTTACTGGTGGTGACTAAGCTGCCCACATGGTGCTGGGAGCTGAACCCGAGAACTCCGGAAGAGCAGCAAGCACTCTTAACGTGTCTAACTCTCTAGCACCAGGTTTCTACATTTTAAAAATCATTTTAATGAAGACTTTTAATGAATTATATTTTATACACAGTGCAATTTATTCACATGTATATCTACTTTATATTTATATAGTTATTTCATGAAATGACATAACCTTTCTACATGAGTGGAATACACGTAAAATTAAAAGTTACTCTTATGTAAGCTACACAGAGCTGGAACATGGATCATTACTCTCACATTCCCAGCAACTCTCCATCAGAAAAACTATATAGCCTCATATAAAGGAATATGAAGGAGAATTATATATTCCTTCAGGCATGCTTATGTGTCTACTCACAAATCTCTATTGTTTTAGTTGTTAAAACAACTCCAAAACACTTTAATAAAGCATGCCAAGAAGAATTTAAATAATAGATGGCATGTATCCATTGTAGATAATCCACAGTAATCTCTGACTTGCAGTTTCTATTATGTCTAGGTCAAATGGTTTACACTAACCACACCTTTTCTCTTACAAACAATGTGTCCTAAAATACTCAAAATAAATAAACTTGATAAAGAGAAATAAACTTAGTTCATAAGTAAATGTTGAAAATGTTTGTAAACTGAGCAAATTACTCTTATAAATACTAAGATAGAACTATTGGAATTAGGGGTGTGACTCAATAGAAGAACATTTGCTTGCCTCTGTATGTCCCTGGGTCTGTTCTTAGAACCATAATAATATAGCCTGCCTCCCAAGTTACTAAATGATTAGTGGGAAAAAATATGGATCAAAGATATTTTTCCCTATGTCTTATCCTCAAAATAATAAAATTTTCTACTACCCCAAGGCCACACCATGAGGTGAATAACTGAAGGGAGGAGTCGTCCAAGAACACCAGCAACTGCCTCAACAGTAAACGGAAGGCTGGGGTGACACTCAGCCAGACAACGCTTACTGTCCAAAGCTGAGAACCGAAGTTTGATCCCTAGAACCCCTGTTAAAAACAGAAAAGCTGGGCATGGTGGAGCATTCTTGTAATCTCAGTGCTGGGGAGGCAGAGGCAGGATCCCTGTGGCTTGCTGACAAGCCGACTTAGTCCAATCAGCAAGTTCCAAGCAAAGTGAGAGCCTTTGTCTGTCTCAAAAACCAAGGTGGCTAATACTTGAGGAATGACTCCAGGGTTGATCTTTAGCTCTCTGTGTATATGTATTTGCACTGACACATGCAACCGCACTCCACCATACACAAAGGTAAAGGAACAGGGATGCTCATACATACCAACACACACACAAAGAGAACTAGCCTCAAAAAAAAAATAAAGTCTAAATGAAAAAAAATTACCATTTACATACTGAATCTACCAGAGTTTTAGAAATCTAAGATAATCTGCATTTGTAAAAAACATAAGTACATACCAAGATTTCACTGTTAATTTAAAACAAAAAAGTATTAAGTAATTTTAATCTAAAACTATATCTTTCAGAACTAAAAACTCTAACAAATGCTGTTATACCACTCACTGAAAACTCCTTCACAGAAAGTTAAAGAGATTAAAAACTAATAAAAAGCTACCAGGGGAAACTAGTGTGGACTAAATTAAGTGCAAAAGAAATGAGTAAGCACAGTGGTTAGGGACCACCAATGCAGCATGGATGAGATTAACAAGAAATGAATGGTTCTCTTTTCTCTTGCTTGGAAGGTGTCCGCCTCTTCTAAAGAAGAGAAACAATGCTGCCAGTTTTAAACCTACTGTAACAGTTAACACAATTCTACTTAAAACTGGCTTGGAAAATTAGAATGACAGCATCTGATTAGCAATTTGTCTGTGCAGAAGATAGGGGAACTACCTGATGGTTTTGGCCCGCCCCCAAGAGCACACTTGTACCTGCCATTCCTTGTCTTTGCATATGACTTGGGCTAAGCATATCTGATGGTATAAAAGGGGCAAATACAGGAGACAAAGGCTCAAATCAACAGATGATAAAAGTTAGTGTATATAAAGCAAAATTTATGATTAAATCTTTTCTCTGCTTTAGCATGATCCCCTATAAAGTTACTAAAATACTGCTACAGAGTATACTGTATATTCTTTTCATATCATGCCATAATTTTGGGAGGAGGGATACTGAGACAGGGTCACTCTATCCAGCTCTGGCTGGCCTAGAACTCACTATGTAGGATTAGGCTGGCCTCAAAATTACACAGATCCACCTGCCTCTGCCTCTTGAGTGATGGGATTAAAGGCCTGTACCACCATAGCCAAGAACAGCTTCATAATATATAATTAATTATATAATATTCTCATCCTGTTCTTAGCAAAACACAGAATTTCCCCTGAGAGAAAGCTGCAGAGGCCTCAGCGGTGTAAGCGTGAACAGTCATGGCTGCGGCATGCATTGCGGTGTCCTGCACAATACAAGCTCCATCAAATCTGTGTCCGTTGGTAATCACAAAGTCTCCAAGTTACCTGACGTTGTCATGATGAGGATTAGAAGTGGCGGCAGCTGACCCACCACGCAACACAGGTCTAGGGCAGGTTTTTGCAGAAGACACAAGACAGAATCAGGAAACAGAGAAGTACGAAAATAAAGCAAAAAAAAAAAAAAAAAAAGACAAATAAATGTCAGATAGGATTATATTGTATGCTTCAGTACAATATAATATTCCTCAAATGCTTTGAAAATCCTTATTTCATGTGTCCTCCCCATTTTAAATGATTTCATAATTTAACCCTTCGTAATCAAAAAAGACAAAAATATGACAAAATAGCACCAACAAATCCTCTAGTGCTGTTTAAAAAGTGTAATTTCTCTTTTCCAACTGAAAAAAGCAAAACCCTATCAAGGACCTGTTAGTAGCGCCTGCATGATCATGGCTGCTCGTAAATATAAACTAGAAATTGAGAGAAATACCCTCTGCCCACAATTCCTTCCCTCTTGCTTCATTAATTCTGATGGGTCAGATAAGCGTTCTGTCTTAATGCGGCTGTTCTCATTCACACACTGAGCAGGGTCAAGACAGTCGAGAAAGCGTAGGGAGAATACCCAAGTGCCATCAGTGTGTGAGCGGCTCTGAGCTTGAGACAAGCACCAGCGACAGCCAGGGCTGCTGCCTAAGGATCAGCGTGCACGGAAAACTTTGTGGGGCTGGTCATTTAGTTTCAACACAAGCGCTGGTGGGAGAGGACAGTTAGTTCAACCTGGTTAAGTTGTGAGCCTTTCCAGCTAAATTTGCTACAATTAAGAAACAGATTCTAAATCTCCACCAGTTAACTGCCTTTAAAATAATAATGTTTATTAGTCAGAAATATGGGATATTTTCTAAGTAACTAATCAGGTTTGCCTCAATTTAAGTATGACAATCATGATAGGGTTTAGAAGCACATTTCTAGCCTTTTTCTAACGTTGTTACAGATGTAGAATATAAACTAATATTTTCTTCCCTGCTTTAAATTTTTTCCTTCTTTCTTTTGACACAAGGTTGCATTTAGCAAAATTTGGCCCCAAGTTCTGTGGTGCTGAGGACGACTTCAGAACTTCAGATCCTCCTGCCACCACACCCGACTTCCTGTGGTGTTCCGGATCAGAGCTGGGCCCTCATCAATGCTAATCAAACAGTTCAGCTGATCTGCAATGCTAGCCCTCTAAATGACTTAAAAAACAAAACAAAAACAACCCAGTTTACACAGGAAGAATTTAACGTTGAGTTTCTACATGCCCTCAAGTGACTAAAGGATAGATACTCTTGGAGCTCAGAATACAAGGGAGTAAGAGGGAGGAGAGACCGGCTTGGCTCGTTTTGCTTGCTATAGAATCCTGATGAATCGTACATTTATTTTGAAGTCTTACTAACTTCTAGTTTGTGCAATAAGGAAAGCAATGTCCTGTAGTAATTTAAATTATAAAAATGTGAGAATGGCTACTGAAATGAAGCCACTCTTGTGTGCTTCCTAAAGCCTTTAAAAACATGTGTGTTAATATGGCCAAACTGATCTGCCATACTGAGCATATTCCACCACAGAGATTTCCCGTTTACAAATGCAGAGCGAGAAAACAATACAGTTACCTTTCACAACGTATCTCATTTTGTCTTCTCACACTGGCAATTGATACATATAATATAAAAGTAAATTAGACATGTATTTGGCAAAATTAGAAACTTCATTCAAGCACCAGTTTCTACCATAAGAATGATTTAATGTTAAAGAAATAGTTCAATAATGTATTTTGTAATTAGAGTGGCAAAAGGGAAGGAAATCTAAGGCTACCAAATTTTTGTAGTGATTTGTATACTGACATTTTTGAGTAAGTAAAATGGGCTAAATTAAGAGAACGCATTTCTTTTCTACAAAATTATTGTAATTAAACAGGCTGGAGGACCAAAACTAAACATTTTTAAAAAGAAAAGTTATAACAAATACTGTATGAACTGTAATCTTCCAGTTACATATAAATCATTCATACACTGGTTTCTATTCCAGTCATTCAAAAACCCCAAAATCTAAAAATAATCGAGCCCTCCGATAAAGCTTATGCACAACTCATATATTAATACTTAAATAATGATTTACATATAAGAGACTAAGTTTCTCCAGAAGACGTTAGTATTTTACACTGTGAATGAGATGCGCAGCTCTAACAAATAGACGAGATGGGCAATTTCTGCCCAGCAAAGGACAAATCTCAACAGCTTTACGGCTGCCAACAGAGCAAAGAACACCTGGTCCTCCTCCTTCCTGATGTATGGGCAGGTTCCTAAACCTACAGCACTAACTTGTGTGCATGAACTCTGTGACAAAACAAAGAAATTCACTTGGCTCTCATGCTTGCCTCTGTTTAGATTACCTACACCCAAGTTCCCAGAGAAGCAGAAAATCCAGGATAGGTACAGTGCCACTTGATGTAGCTCTTATGCTGAGAAACTAGGAATCTCCACCACTTTACAGGAAAAAACAAACGGAAAGCTCTTGCTTTTTTGACAAGTAGTTCCAGTTTAAATTCACTACATTTAATGTGCAGTCCCCAAGTGCAAAGATACTGCATTAGCATGATAGCCAAGAGCAATAAAACAGAAAAGAAAAAAGATGAATAGCAAGGAACATAAAAAAGCTGAAAACTGTACAAGCAAGTATATTATTTTATAATCATGCAAGAACATTATCCAAATTTCACATTCCAATTTCTTTGAAAAATCAGCCCAAACTCTTCAAACATTTTCCAGTTTTTTAAAAACAAAAACTGGTTTGGCATTTAAAATTCTGATTAAACTTTGTACAATTAAAAGACAAAAGCAAAAATCAAAATCCTTTTGTAATGAAGCACTGGCAAGACTGAGGAGAAACTGACTCTCCAAATCTGAGGTGCTAAGTCATGAAATATCTAGAAACAATGTAGCCCTGGTGGCCTGGGACTCTCAGACTTTTGTGCCTCTTTGTCCCGAGTGCTGCTGGGATTAAAGGCATGTGCCACCATACCCTGGTCTTTTTTGCTTTTTGATTCAAAGCTCTACTCTACACCCCAGGTTGGCCCTGAGCTCAGGGCAATTCTCCTGCCTCAGATGCCCCAGTTTGGGATTAAGGTGTGAGCCACCACACACAGCTTTCTTCAATTTCAGAATATTTGTTTGGGTTGATATGATAAATAGGACATCATTAAAATATTATAATGTAAAAAAAAAAATTCACTTAGTGTCCCAAATAGGTTTTCATAGTAAAAGCATACAAATTTTACACTGGTAAGATTTCAGATTTTGAATGCTTGAGCTTTAGGTAAATTTTTTCCTGCCATAGAGGAAAAAAAAAAAATCATACTTCTCCAAGTTCCTTATCACTGTATTGAGCTATGGATGTGCTGTCAGGAGGTGGGATTGGAACAATGGACTGTAACTCTGTCTTCTAGTGAGGACACCTACAAAGGATGTTTTCACTACAATAGTATCTGACATGACAAATTCTGACCCATGAATACGATGTCTCCAAAGGAGCTATCGTAACAAAAAAGTTAAAGAAGATATCTGGTGGAAAAAAATGTTTGAAAGAGAAAGGTGAAAACAGCCTTTACCGATTTTAGCTCCTGAGGTCAGCGTCTTCTGTTCATTACCTCCAAGCTCTCCAACTATACCAGGGACGACCTGAAGCATCAGCCCCATAGTTTAAACAATAGTGACGGGCAGAGACTTGTCACAAAAGAGTCTAATCAGCCAAGTACAATCCCTTCTCATCTTAACAGATGAGGAAAAGGAGGCCAGAGAAGAGACACATTGATATGCTTAGGGCTAGCACACAGCTAGCTGTTTAGTGAAGGAATTAAGAAAGAATCTGAGATTCCCTAATCTACACCGTTTCATCTGAAACCTGTTGCTGTTTATCGCTTCCAAACAGCCAGCATCCATGAAGCTTCAGAGAGCAAAAAAGGGCCTCTAAGCACATGGAGAAAAAGAAACAAACCATAACCATAAATGTATATCTGTATTTACATAGATATGGCTCCTTTTCTCAATACAGTGTGACGGTCTATGGCCCAAATGCACACCATTGCGTTAACCTACAGCTACAGAGAAGGCCGTGAATTCAACAACATGAGTAGTCCAGACACTCGTGGCGCAAGTGAAGAGCTGGGTCTGCGAGGACTAAAGGTGCAGCAAGAACAAAGTTGTTCTGAGCAAGCAAGAGACACCAATTTAAGAAATTAAGGCTTAATTTATTGGGATTCCTTCAAAAATGCAAACATTAACAGTATAATAAAATGAAAACAAAATTTCAAACACTGACGTTCAAAGCACCAGACCAATGTTTAGAGATGGAGTGAAGCTTATCTGACTTTCCCACAGGATGCCAACAAAACTCCCAGACTTCAATCTTTTTAAAAGACAAGGTAAGGTAATGAAGCAAAAAGCAAAAGTATTTTAAATGATTGGAAAAAATTACTTGTTTAAACAAGCTGAAGTAAAAATCTAACAATATTACTGGGAGATGCTCAAAAGTGAGGTATTATCTATGAATATACTGAAAAAATATCAGCATCATCTAAAAATGGTAATAGCACTTAGAAATAGAATTTCTAGTATGGGTTTAGAATCCGCAGCTAACAGAAAAGTCCATGGGGAGCTACTGCAACCTCTCCTTCCTGCTTTATTACTTCACTCCTATCACTAGTATAGGTAATTAAATCAAAAGACTGACGACAACTCGTATCCCAGATGCCACACTCAGTCCAACAGTCCCTTGACAGTATTTCCAAGTGGAGCCAAGCACTTCAACAGGTCAGGAAGGCCTTTGAAAACAGTTGTTACATTTCCTACGTACAGAACCAAGGATCTTCCACAACTGAGGAAGCTAATGGAATCTTGCGAAATGTGAATTTTGGACAATAATTTCAAATTAAAAGCAAGCAAGCAAGCCATTTCAAACCATTGCAACTTAGAGACTAAAAGGAGCAAACAAAAAAGACAACACCACAGTCCACTAAATAAGAAGCCAAAACATACGCAACGAAGTGGCAAGGCCACTGCCAACCAATCACCTGCGGTTTTCATCCAGCACATCCAAGATCTGCTGGTAAGCCCTACGAGTAGAAGACTGGATAAGCGACAAAATGCCACGGGCAGAGGAAAGATTAGCTCCATCTTCCGGTAGCATATGGGGAGGACAGACCCGAGCCTGCGGTGGCGATGGTGTCACACTGTTCACATAAGCACAGCAAATGAAGAGAAAAACACTCACGTCAGATTTTCATAAAACTTCACCAGAGCAGTTTTTAATCTGTTTTTTTTTTTTTTGCCCACATTTCCCACCCTCAATCTATCCAAGAGAACAGTCCAACAGAAGAAGTTTTTAAAAAACATTCTGAATTGCTTTTAAAAAGCAGCTGTGGAAAAAAAAAAGCAGCTGTGATGCAACACTTGCAGGTTTGAAATTATAGGTATCAGTCTAAGCAGAAGGAACACCTGGAAGGAACCAATCCAGTGATGAGTGTGCTCAGGGCTTGGCATGGAGAAAGGAGGCATTGTTTCTTCAGTGACACACATATACGCAATTCAGTAAAGCCAAGGCCTAAAAATCAACGCTGCACATGACTTATGGATGACAGAGAGCGGGACACAGAATTGTTATGTAAATATCAACATCTAAACGCATGAATCCAACAAGATTCCATAAAGACACCACTTCAAATACTTCACAAAGACAACGACGTGAGCCGAGTTTATAGCGGGAAATAATTAAATGATGAGTGAAAACCTCAGAAAGCTGTACTTGCATTTTGATTGTTTACTTTAATTAGCTGAATTTCTAAAATAAAAACTTCCCAGGAAGGAAGACAAAGACACTTAAGTTAGCACAATGGCAGATGAATGACTATTCTTGATTTCTCAGTGACAAAAATCAAATTATTCCCTCATGCCAATAGCTGAGATTCACAATTTCTTTTAGTGCACTGATCACATTTAGATAAAGCTATTTGTATAGTTCTGACCTAAATTCTTAATATTTGTGTTGACATCTTCAGAGAGCTGTTTAATATTGAAGCATGAGGCATTTGACTAACACGTGGACTTGAGGCTTGTTCTTTTTACAGAGAGAAGACCATGACTACCGTGAGGGTTTAGTAGTTTCCAGGTACAAAGCATATGAGACGAATCTTGTTCTTAATTTTCTTTTCTTTTCTGAGACAGGGTCTCATTAGGTAACCCTGGCTGGCCAGAAACTATGTGGCCCAGGCTGGCCTCACACTCACAGAGACCTACCAGCCCCTGGGAATTAAAGGTATGAACCACAAAGGCTAATCTCAATTTTTTGTTTTTTTGTGTGACATTAAAAAAAAAAAAAAGCAGACTCATGAACAGTTGCATACATGGAAAATCTTTTATGTACTCTTCCTCCTTTAACATGTACTAGTCTGAAAACTAAAATTAAAAAGTAGGACATTTTTTTGAAAAAATAGTTACTGTCACCTAACATCTTCAGTTTCAAAAAATGAAACAAAATCTCTGAGTTTATGAATAACTTTGAGTAACTTCATGATCTAAAGAGAATGGTACAATAAATATAAAAACGGTACTTTCCAAAGACTACCTGGAAGAGAAAAATCTAAGTCAAATCTTGTCACATACAAAAATTCTAAAACTTAGCCAAATGATGTCAAGACAAACTAAAGGTTTTAGATATCAATTTAGAGACTAGAAATCTTCATTCCAGAAGAATGAGTGTGTATACACATGAGTGTGTATGCACACACACAAATATCCACATATAAGTCAATGTATAATCTTATATATACATACCTACATATATATTAAAAAGTCAGTGTATAATCTAATCCATAGGACTTGGCAAACCCCACAATAAATACCGGAAAATAGCAGGGAGATAAAAAGAAAACAAGAAAAGCAAACAAAGCAAACTCTCAGAGCGGCTGGGGCGCAGCCTATGTGTGGAGGCTGCGTTTAAACGTTCTTCACACAGAGTGCAGACCTGACGCGCTGGTGTGCCAGAGGCCAGGCGCAGCTCATGTTAATGATGTGTCACCAGGGACAGCATTGTAAACGTAATTCTGTGTCACTATTTGCTGGCATCTTGGGGATGTGGAATGGGGGGATGAGGTGGAGGCTCACAGGGGAGAAACCCTTAGCCAAGAGTCACCTTTCCCCCTTGGGGCTGAAACAGAGAAACAGACAGGTTGACGAAGATGGAAAGACAGACTGATGCTACAATAGGGGAGGAAGAAAATCCAATGCATACCATTAAAAATGGGTTACAGTTTGGGAAAAATACAGTTCTTAATAAAGCTGACAGCAAAGCTGGCGGAACTGTTAAGCAAGTTTGAAATCTGCACTGTTTCTCTGATTTTAGGGTTCACATGAACATTTTTATACATCATATTAATAAGTAAACAATTTTTAGAATAAGCACATTTTTCATTTTTAGTACTTTAAATCAAAGCAACAATGTCAATGGATGGATTCCAAATTTAGAATAAAGTCTATTGGATTTCTGTTCATTAAAATATAAAAAAAATAGTTATTTACTATTTAAATTTGAAAAGCAGGCTGAGGATATAGTTCACTGTAGAGTACTTAGTTTGACTGAAGTGATCAGGTGTAAGGAAAGAAGGAATAGGAGGGAAGAAAAGACAAAGCAAGAAACAAAGAAGAAAAACCTCAAAGTACATACACAGAAAATGAAGTGGCTGTCTTACAGAACAGTCAAGCATAAATACATAAACTGACTTCAGATTAATGGCAACCAATTCTCAAGACAGAATGAATAAAAGGTTAGATTCTATAATAATCTACAGGTGCACATTATATCCCTAATGATTAATTTTAATGAACATCAGGAAAATCAATAAATTGAATATAAAGAAATCTACATATCTAAGACTCTGAGTATATGAAATGCTGATTCAGTAATAAACCACACCATAAACAAGACTTATTTTGATATTTAGCCCTTAAGAGAAATGTTTATGTAGAACAGTAAAGGATGAAATTAAGTCCTGCAAAACAAAATACCTTAAAAAAATTTCCCCCAGTTCCAGGGATAATACCCCAGGGCTTGTACATGCCAAGCAAGTCCGTTCTCTACTGAGCTACACTCCCCAGACCATGACATCAAGTATATCAATACTATTAAAGATATCTGATCAAAGAAAACATTAATGCTTAAAAGACTGGTAAAAAACTTAACTTTTCATTTACATAGCTGTTCTCTAGACATAGCAAAAACAGGACAGGAAGGGTTACATTTAAGCTGATTAATTTTACTATAAGGCAACAAAATTATCTTAATTAGAAACAATAACTTAGTAATTTTTATCTAAATTAGGAAAATAATTTAGCAACCTCAGGTACTCCTGTATACATTTTAAGCAATAAATTTCATTAAAAAACAACAAAGAAAAATATGTCAACACTCTAACAGTTTTAACATAATCTATTGCAATCAACTGTGGAGGGAAAGAGTGATTTTGGAGTTGGGTTTTCACCTTTGTCCAATCACTAACCAAGTAATTAAGCAAGACTTAGTTACTTTTTTGTTTCTATTGAATCAACTATTGTAGAAAATAAAAACATAATTCAAGGCACTGAGATCAGGCATTTAAACACAAATACAGTCTTATACATAATTTAATAGAATGCATTTTGATAATAAACTGCTTCTACTAATGTTATAAAACAGAAAAATCTCAAGTTTAGTTTTTTAAGTAAAAGCTTAACGACTTCTCAAGATGCATTCATGCTTACCATGTTATGTCATTAGTAACAGCTCTACCTCATGCTCACAGACTCTTACATAGACGGGTTAAGTAACAATGGCTAGTCAATGTCAGACCTAAATGAAAACCAGTGACTCAGCACAACCCATCAGGAGAAAAGTTCAAATAGGAGAACTCTCTACACAGGCTTTCATAGGAATGATGTTTCTCAAACTGTGAGGTTAATGAATGCCTCTGCTGAAGAACTAGCCTCTGAAAAAAAGCAGGAAAAAACAAACAAACAAACAAAAAAAACCTACCCAAAACATTTTTATTGAAACACAAACTCTGTTCATTTCTCTGGGACATTTATGTATTTTTTCCCCTGGGAAAATGTCTCAGCATACAATCCTGGCTCTCCTGAAACTAGCTCTGGATACAAGGCTGGCCTTGAATTCGCACAGCTCTACCTTCCTCTGCTGGAATGTGTGGGCGCCACACATGGCCTCTCTGAGACCCTAAACAGAGAGAACTATAATTTGCTGTCCTACGACTGAGGCAATTTAGTAAGTGCTAGAAGCACAGTAACCATCAGAGCATGAGAAGAGTCACTGGTTATCAGTGTGGTTTGTCTGCTGTTTGGAGACGGCACTCACTGTTCATTTGCACATTCATGTTTTGTGCAGGCTGAGTACGGAATCTAGAGCCTTGCATGTGCTGCTCAAATTTTTACACTTCCTACCAAAATGTTCTACTCGCAGAAGCAGGCAGTCATACTTAAATAAAGCCAGGGTTTAATGATTTCAGAAGATTGCTTCAAACATAATTTTCTACAGGGAAACAAAACAAAAACAATTTTAATGACAAACCACACTTAAGACTCCATTTTTTCCTGGATTAAAATAAAAAAAAGGAAAGCTTTTGAATGTAAAAACATGAGTGAGATTTGCTGAGCTTTGCTAAGGGTAATCTGCAGAGAACTCAGAGGCCAACCCAAGCAAAAAACAGAAAATGGAAAAGGGTTTGGTCTTTCTGTGCGGAAATTAGTTCATTTTCCTTTCACCTATATTGCAAACCATGTAACATGTCCCTAATTGCTCTCCTAGGCTCACTTTATAAGGTATACAGTGACAGTTGAGAGATCTTGATGGAGAAGTACTAGAGCAGCGTTAGGAGATTACGTGTCAGTTCCAGGACAAACGGATTAGTACTAACACAAGCCTGCAAACTTATCAACCCCTATGTGGGAAAAGTAGAGCAGATAAAATCTTACGTGTACTCCGGTGTAGAAATCGATGCCTGGAACCTTGAAATTTTATTTCTTGGGGCAGAATCTGATCTGTGCCACCTTAAATAATAATTATGCTCTTTTACATATTCAGCTTTTATAACAAAGAAAACGCTACATGATGCTACTGTCATAGTTCATGTTTGTGCCAACAGATGACAACAATCAACCTCATTGCCTCTTTAAAGTAATTAAAAACACAAAGGCCCATGTCTCTGCCCATCTGCACTTCTCGAGCTACAGAATAAACTAGAGTGGAGGCAAACAAAGGTTCATGCATAATGGACCATAATCAATCTAAAAATCAGAAAGCTTTAAATAGAAATTATATTATAAATTATAAAATTAACAATGGTAGGAGAATGGGCAAGCTTTTATTAATATCAAGATCTTTTTATTAAATATCACCATGACAGCAATATAAAAAAAAAGAAAATAAAGTATTAGTTTGCTCTTAATATTTTGTGCTAAGAACTGAAGATTTTTTTCCTTCATCTAAATTCATTCATCAATACTATATACTTTGTGAAAAGGTGATAACAATACTGAAGTAATCATGTTTTAATTTTAATGATATAAAAGGTCAATTAAGGACCTTAAAAGCAGGTCGTAACTAAATAGCAGGAAGCCTACTAGAAGACTCTGCTGCCTTACAAACTACACATTACACGTAGAGCTGGTTTTACAGACATTAGCCATAAGACTACATTGTGGAGTCTTTTTACTATTTTTGTATCTGGAAACAATTTTAGAAAAATTAGTTTCACGGGTCTGTTCATATCTGCTAACCAGATAACTTAGAAAAACATATTCAATCATTTTTTAAAAATCATGCTAATAAATGGTAGAGCCTTTCAGACAATCTTTCATGTAAGAGACATACATTCAGTTAACCCAATTTCTTCCTATGCAATCTTCAGGATAACTGCAACTGCCATGAGAGACTTTCCAATCAATCAAAGCACTCATAGTTTTCCCTTGCACCCAACATAAAAGAGAATGGAATTTCAATAAAGCAAGCAAAAACTTACATTTGAGATATAACTTCACTGATAGACAGATGCCAATGAGTTTGTTCATTAGGCTTCTTTCAAAGCAAAGACAAAAATAGTTTTTTTTTCAACTCTGACTATTAGTCTCCTGTCCCCATAAGAACCCATGCTGTACCTCTGTACTCTAGAGCCAGGTCTGAACTTAGTATGGTATACTCTAAGAATGGTAACTGTACTGTGCTCTAGTTTTTAGTAAGCTCTCAAAGGAGATATATCATCTCCTGAAGTTTTCTGAGTTTCCAGGGAAGCTAACATGTTTGACATCACAAAGGGATGAGTTCACAAAAACTGGCCAGAAAGTGAATGGTAGAGAATTCTTACTTTACCTAAGTACCAGACACAAGAGAAAAATAGGACTGAGAAATTCTCACAACAAACAAAATCACCAGATTTTACGACTATAAAAAAAGTTCAAGTATAAAGTGATATCCACCAATGTGAAACAATTTTAAAAACTATGAAAATTATTTAGAAAAAGGTACGTAACGGACAAAAAAAAAAAAAAAAAAAAAAGCCTATAAAGATACAATGCTATGGCTCTACTCACATAGAATCATTTCTGACCAACTGTCCATTCTGGCGAACAGCATTTTCACTCATAGAACGCTCTCTTTTTAGCCTGCCAACTGCTCGGATCTGTTAAGGCACAAACAGAGAAGAAAACAAAATATTCTTAGCTTGGAAGCTATTTAGCATAAAAAACATAAAAGACTTTACCCAAGGCTATTCACAAAACTACAAGGAGCTAAGAAAAGCAAACCCAGAAGTAAAGCCTGTGCTTTACTTGTTCTTTACTTGTTTTTTACTTGGAAAGACTTGTTCTTGATTTCTTTTTCCTCTCTCTCTCTCTCTCTCTCTCTCTCTCTCTCTCTCTCTCTGTGGGTGTATGTGTGTATGTGCACACAGTGTGCACACTGGAGGTGAATGTCAGGCTTCTTCTTCAAGCACTCTCTACCTTATGTTTTGATGGGGTCTCTCACTGAACCCAGAACTCACTGATTCACCTGGTTTAGCTGGCTAGCAAGACAACAGGGTCCTTTTGCCTTCATCTCCTCAAGGGCTGGGACTACACAGGTATGTGCTAGTGTACCCAGCTTTCCACATGGGCCCCGTGGCTCCAAACCAGGCCCTTGTGTGCACAGAGCAAGCTCTTTACTGAGGCGCCATCGCCCCAGCCACTGATCCCATGATTAAAATGCTCATAAACTTTCCTCCATGGCCAAGGAAAAAGAGAGTAAAAGAAATTGCTACTGGACTGTGATGAGATTCGCATCCATAAATTTTCTTTTTCTTTTCTTTTTGCCATTGTAGGGCATATCGGAATATTTCCTGAGTACCTGGGAGTCTTCATCATCAGGAAGCTCAGCGGTATATTAGAGCGGCTTGTTATAGACTTCAGGTCAGCTATGATCTTCTGCTTCTCATTCTCAGAGTGGCTTTTATCAATTCTATTGGGCCACCATATGGCACTGATAACCACCTGCTGCCTTGAATGACTGCTACATTAACTTTCAGACTAACATTCCTAGCATTATGTATTATCTTCAGCCCCCAGGGCCACTGCTTTCTCTGTGTAATTTCTGATAAGCTGGTTTAGCTGGATATAATTTCTCTTGATTTCTCTTGATACTTGAGCTCTCTGGATGCACATCTGAGCAAGACCGATGTAAGATTTAGCACCTGAGGATGACGCTTGACAGCTTACTGAACAGTCCATTGAACAACAAAAGTTCCCTTTCTGAAGGCATACATTTTTTTCTTGTCTTCCAAAATTGGGTCATGGTTTACATACACCAACTGACTTTGTTTCTTCTAGATCACCTAACACTTCTAGCTACATTTGGGGTTCAGTCCTCTTCTGGTTTACTTTACAAATGGATGGCATTTCTCTTAAGTGGGAATTGCTAATTTGAGCAAAAGCTATTATAACCTGTCCTTTAGGGTCTGTTTCCTATTTGTACTTCAGTGAACTTTTTCCAAGAGCCTTTGGTAGTTTTTTGAGCTAATCTTTCAAAGCATACTGCTACTTGGATATGATGGTAGGTTCCAAATCTCTAGCTTGAACACTCTTGCAGGCATCAAAATACAAAGACATAATTTCTAACCCTTCTTCACAGACTTCTTTTCATACCCTCTGAAAGAGCTCACACTGGCCCTAGCTGCTTAGGGAAGTTCCATTTTGAGAGGCAACATCAGTGTCAAAGCCTCTGCCTCCCTAGTCACATAGCCAGGTCTACTCTAAGAACCTTGAGAAGTGCCACGACTCTGGCACTCTGAAGCCCCAGCTCTGCTCACATGGCTTACTGCACAGCCCTTTTTTAATACAGGGAGAACTAACAAGCAATGTTTCTGTCTAGAGATGCCTTTCAAATATTGGTAAACATTAGGCATAATGTCTTAGGGTTACTGTGGCTGTAATGAAACACCATGACCAAAATCAACGTGGGGAGGAAAGGGTTTGTTCAGCTTATGCTGCCACATCACAGTTCATTATTAAAGGAAGTCAGGACAGGAACTGAGGCAAGGCAGGAACCTGGAGGCAGGAGCTGATGCTGAGGCCATGTAGGGGTGCTGCTTACTGGTTTGCTCAGCCTGCTCTCTTAAAGAACCCAGGACTACCAGCCCAGGGATAACACCAACCACAATGGGCTTGCCCCATGGCCCAATCTTACAGAGCTTATGAAGGCATTTTCTCAGTTGGGGTTCCCTCCTCTTGTGACTCTAGCCTGTGTCTATTCAAGATAAAATTATCCAGGACATGTACTGAAAGAGTCTGCTGACTTCTTCCTCTGTGTATTAATGTCTTCTCCTCACCTCCTCCCACTGTTCTTCCGAGAGTGGAGCTGGAAAACGTCCAGAGGGCAAGGTAGTACTATTTAATTTTTCCTATAGTGTTTCACACATAGAATCTCAAAAATTGGTTGTGAAAAAAAAAAAAAAAGTACCTTGACAATTTTTGGCCACAATTAATACTCAAATATAGTGCTTTTCAATAAGCAATATGCAGGATATGCATTCTGGCACCTATGAACATAGCACCCCAATTATCTGAGCAGAAGCTAAACCTAAAATAGCAGCAAGACCCAGTACTAAGAATCATACTAACATGGTTTACATGTATGCTTAGCCCTCTTTGGAAAGGACTACATGCAAATGAAAGTAGACAGTTTTAAAACATACATCTGCATATTGTCTTCAAGAATAGAAACTTCAATACTGGTCTTGAATCAACAGCATTGGCAAGGCTTTAATTACACTTTTAATACCCTGTAAGTCCATTTTACCACCAACTTTAATGAGCGACATCAATGTTATCAAACGAGTGGAGAACTTTCATCAAGCAGCAAGAATGGTAGTGTCAGAGGGTTTTCCTAGCTTTGTTTGCCAGGTGACACATTATTTCTTAGTACAGAACTTCCTTTCCCAGGAACACAGTGGTCAGGCATTCCCCTAGCATGTTTAAGGGCTGGTTTAATCTCTAGCACTACAGAGAACAAAAACAAACTTGAGACTCTGACTGCATCATTGTAGGTGTGTTAGAGCTATTCTTCCTTTAAGTCTACACAAATGGTAGCAATACTTGCTCTAGATTTTTACTTTCCCACCACAACTGTTAAATTAGGAAAACAAACAAGCAAATGAACATACAAACCCATTAACATCTCATTTGGGGAACTGTGAAATCAACTAATACCAATATCGCCATATGGAAAACTTCCATTGTCTAAGGCTAAGGTATGCTTCATTGCTTAACTCTAACTTTAGCCTATATTCTTTCACACGTAAGCAGTGGTAATTCTACGTACTTCTTCATTTTGAGGAGTTGGAAGCGGCCTTTCTAAGTCCAGGAAATCTAGTGGTCTCTCGCTCAGCGTGAGCACACGTGGTGGTGTTTTCAGTGCTAGAGGTTTAAAGGGAGTGGACTGGATAAGGTCAAGATCTGCTGGTCTTGAAAATGAAACATCTTCATTATTTCCTAGGAAAGGAGGGGGAAAAAGAGAAAAAAAATGTTCATAGTCTTCATTTGATAGTTCATGAATATTTAACACCATGGTGCAGAAATTATCATGTGTGTGACCGAAACAAACATACACAAGCAACCTGTCTTCAAGTATATAAAGAACTCTCACACTGAAAATTTCGAATTGGCAAAACATTTGAATAGATGCTTTAAAATGTGTTGGTTTGAATGACAAGCATCCCCTGTACTCTTGGTCATTTGAACACTTGTTCTACAGCTGATTGCTTTTTGGGGGACATTTTGGATATGGGGGTCTTGGTGACAAAGTACTGTGGAGGGAGGCTTTAAGATAAAATGAGATAAAAAGCCTTATTCCATTCCCAGTGTTTTCTCTCTCTCTCAGCTTTGGGATTATTGTAGCAAGAATATCTTATATATTGTATGGATGTAACACCTGTCAATTAAAAAAACAAACAAACAAACAAAAACCAAACGAACTATGGCCTATAGGAAAGGGTAGAATAGAAGGTGGGACATCCAGCAGGCAGAAAGGATTCTGGGATAGAGCTGGGTGTGGGAGATTTACCCAGGAGGATGTGAGGAGGGCAGATGCATGGTACCTGAGCAGAGGTAACCAGCCACGTGGCAGAATGTAGATTAGTATAAATGGGTTATTTTAAGTTATGAGCTAGTCACAGAAGTAGCTACCTCTACGGCATATATTTATAAATATATACAAGTCTTATGAGTCATTGTTCTGGAAGCTTGGGTCTGGGAGGAAAAACATACACCCTACTACACTAGCAGTTCAAGATGTGAGGTCTTAGCTTGCTGCTCCAGCCACCATGCCTGTCCATGTCATGCCTCCCCAAAATGACAGTGATGGACTTTTTATCCCTCTGGAACCATAAGCCTAAATAAACCCTTTCTTCTATGAGTTGCCTTGGTCATGGTATTCTATCACAGTAACATAAAAATAACTAATACATAAATAACTCAAAACCACATACACATATGTTCAAAATTATCAATCACCAGGGAAGTAGATATAAAGCAACAAAAATTCTCTAAAATATCACTGACAGAAAAGAAATGTAGCACACCAGTTGTAAAATAATTTGTCAACATTTAAAAAGTTAAATATAACATAATATAGCCATTTCACTTCTAGAGACATGAAGGTCTCTATCCTCCTCAAAGTATGAACATGAATATTTAATGCTCTATGAATCTAAGAAAGAAAACAACAAAAATGTCCGTTATGTCAATGAATAAACCCATGAAAATGGACCCACACATTATTTAGGATAAACATTTGGGATATTTTAAAGCAGTTAACTGGAATGAACAGATAATACTTGCAAAATGTGGAAGAATCTTAAATTCTACACTAGCCAAAAAAGTAAGCATAAGCCTGCAATTCTAGCACTCAGGAGTTAAGGCAGGAGGACCCTGAGTACCACTTGGGTGCACTAAGTCTGTCCAATACAAAAAGTGAAAAGTGGGTTTGGTGGGGCAGGCCTGTAACTAAACAGTTCAGAAAGATGACAGGTACAAAACCTGAAGGTTCTTCAGGGTAAATTCAAGGGCAGAGTGAAGAACTCAAGCTCCGCCTCTTGAATGAAAAATACTGGGAGCATTGTTAATAGAGCTGGGTGGCTCAGAACTTTTCCAGAATGCCCAGACCCTAGCTTCAAAGGTGAGGAAAAAAGTAGAAAGAAAAAATTACTCTTAGCAAAAAAAAAAAAAAAGCAAGGCAAACCAGAATATACTGTAGGACTCCATTTATAGGAGAGTCTAAGAAAGACAAATCTATTGTCTAGGTACAGAAAGGAGAACACAGCTGCTGAGAGCAAAGGCCTGAGAATGATGGAGAATGGGCAACAGTGAGCTTTTTGAGGTGACAACAATGTTCTGTAGTAGATTATAGGGGTTACACACATTTGTAAAACTTGTACAAATACCTCTTTTCAATAATACTTTGAAAAATCTAAAATGTTTATAAAAATAAATAACAAAGATTTACTGGGACACTTTCAATCAAGTGTGAGGTACCTGTAACAACGATCCTCTCTGGGACTTGCATTATCACACTGGCATTTGGAACTCCTTCTTGAAACCCTTGTTCCAGGTCACCACTTGGTGGTGCTACTTTTAATTTTTCCGGGACCCTCATTCGCTGACTAATACCTTCAGTGTATTCCATTTCGTATTGAATTCGACTAATCTCTGCCATCTCAGCAGCAGTGGGAGAAGGAAACGCTGCCCCACTCACCCTACAGAAGAAAAATTTTTAGATCAGAATAGCTGAGCGTTAGAATGTCAATCCCCTCAATGCAGCGATGTCAGAAGACAATACCTTATAGCAGAAAGAGCAAAAGAAAACCTCTCACTTGTAAGTAAAGAAAATAAAGGATCAAAGAACACAATTTCCTCAATATAAAGCTTCTGACTTAGCATCTGAAAACAAACCCCGATGACATCGATTAGTGCAAATTTGTAAAGTATTATACAATCACAGTACAAACGCGCACACATAAACATTCTCTGTGTGCAAGCAGACATACATGCTCCTTATAATTCAAAAATGCCTGAAATAAAATTAACAATTCCCCATGAAAAGGCCCAGAGCATAGTTCAGAGGCAGGCTGCTTGCCTAACATGCACAAAGCTCTGCTTCAATCTCTAAACTGCAAAGAAAAAAGAAATCCCAATTAAGTAGAAGAATGTTGCCTGGACTTTACAGCAATGCAGTTGCCATCGTGCGTGAACTAAAGCCTTCCCGCAAAGGAAATCAGACTCCAAAGGTAAATAAGGCTAATGCTCAATTTATCAAAAGAAGTGTAGTCTCCTCAAATCACATAAGGCAAATAAAAACTTCTTACTGTACACAAATGTGATGAGTGAGATCCAATGAAGGCCAAATACATAGATTGCATCAGTGAGCCCTTAATGTATGCATTCATTTTAAGGGGTTAAATGTCCATGTTCTTAACCTATATTTAAGATCATATTTATACAATAGTTTTAAGAAGTATCAAATATCTGAGGGAAAAATAGTACAAATGCATTGAGTAACCTTCTAAATTGGAGAGGGATCCATGATTCCAGGGAGATGTGGTCGAAAGAATGTTGCCCCCAAATAAAAAATGCTAAGAAAAGCATAAAAGAGCATGGTTAGCTTATGGCAAGCAGCTTTTAAGCTCCTGTCTGTCAAACCTATTAATACCAGCTCAACTGAAAAGAATTTCACTGACCTTCCTATTGCCGTGTCACTGCCCGTTTTCTTACTCATTTTAATAGAGCAAACACACGTCTACAATAGCTATTAAGTGCTGCTACCCTGCAGTTGTTTACTTTACACAACAATTCCCCTACAGATCTGAACTGTTTTTGGAGGTGTACATAACAACACGGACACTGCTTTTCCAGCTGTAAAAAAGAAAGAATAAAAATCAGTATTTCAACAATTCATTTTATAAGAGAACTATGAATAAAAGTAATTATTTACTTAAAATGGCTTGATTTGAGAGACCACATTTCAAACGTTCCAACTGTCACTCTATAGTCACTACAAGTCAGAAAGATGGTTTTAAGCATAGTGCCTATTTCATGACTTTGCAATTATGGTAAATGAAAGTTCTGTCATTACATAAACAAATGTGAAGTCTAGACTGGGAGAAGGATGGCTACCAGAAAACTCCTCAAACCATACTCCAATAGGATCTAAAAAATAATGAAGAAAATAGAAGGGTAAAAGTAAATATATTTGAGGTTACCTAAAAATTTGGTGTATAAGTGATAGTTCCCTGAAAAGAAAGGCAAATTACACTAAATTTCCAGCAAAGTATAAGTTGAGAGCAATACAACACTACAGGCAATATAAATGTTTTCATCACAGAGGTCATTTTGTAAGCTAGGGTTAAGGTAATACATTTTCATTGTCTTACATACCCCAGGCCTTAGAGTAAAGTCCTTGGAGATTCTCCAATATAATAAGCCTAGTGGGATTATGACTGCCAACTAGCTTCTCCCCTCCCTAAATGTCTGCATTTTAAGGAAATGACATACAGATGGCTTAAAGACTAAGAAAACAGAGCCAAAGAGAAAATTTTACTTACAAATGCGAAACAGGCTTGCTATTTGGCACTATCTGCTTCTGGGCTTCATATTAAATCCTTAAATTGCTCCGATGCGCATGTGCTAGATTGAGAGCCACTTTTGTCCCTGAGGGAGAAGAACAGCGACTGAGAAACTAGATAATGTGATTATTAAGAGACTTGGCTGGAAACTCTTCAAATAAAAGCCATAAAGATATACAAGTTTACACAAAGAAACAAAAGAATAAACAAAGAACTGCAACCTTATTACAAGTTTCAGTGTCATAGACAGGGCTCTGTGACTAGTAACCATTAAAGCACTGGTTTTCCCTCTTTCACAGGGGTGGCCTGCAGATATTGACATTACGATGTATAACAGTAGCAAAATTACAGTTATGAACTAGGAACAAAAATAATTTTGTGATTGGGATTACAACAGGAGGAATAACTATATTAAGACTTAATACTACCACAACAGTTTTTAGATTTTATGTTTCAATAAAACAGATGAGGACCTCCTTATTTCTCTTCCACATTAAACTACAGTATTTGGCGTAATATTCTTTGGTAACAAATAAACTTACTTTGGGGAGTAAAGTTTTGATCCCACAGGTTTTGTCACGCATATCAATCTCCACTGGACACCTGTCTAACACACAGGCCCACTTTTTAGGTCATTCCCAAACAACATGAACGTTTTCAAACTTCATGGGGGCCCACACATTACACTTAATTTCTTCTTTAACTTGGCTGTACTTTTTTTTCCCCTAGAGCTGAGGACTGAACCCAGGGCCTTGCACAAGCCCTCTGCCACTGAGCTAAATCCCCGATCCCTTGGCTTTACGTTTTAAAAACAAATCTATTTTTAAGAAAATATTTAATCATTTCCTTAGAACCAGAAAACTGCTGTATGCAGTTTTGTATATAAAAAACAAAAAACAAACAAAAACAAAAAAAAAACAACAAAACAACCAAATTATTTCAAAAATTTAGTCAAAGGGGATCAAAAGTCTTAGCATAAGAACTGATGAAAGTCTGCATTTGCTACAGGAAAACAGGCAAAACCCTCAGAGTACAATAGCCATAGGCAAGGACTTCCAGCAAAGGACTCCAAGGGCTCAGGAAATGACAGCAAGAACTGGTAAACGGCACTGTATTAAATAAGACGTTTCTGAAGAAAATATGAGTGGAGAGGGTCTACAGAATCTTTGTTGGGTAGACATTTGACAGGGGATTCATATCTAGAACTTATAAAGAACCAAAAAAATTAATAAGAACTCCAACCCCATATTTATTAACAACAAAAAATTCACAGAGAGTGACAAAAAAAAAAAAAAAAAAAAAACAACAACAACAAAAAAACCCTGTAAACCTAAAATGTGGCAGCCCTATCAGACAGGAAGGGCGCCAACCCTGAGTTCCTCTTGGTGGACAGTAGCAGTTCAGTAAAAAGCGTATAAAGAAACACCACTGAAGAGTTGTTTTCATTCACAAGTCCTCCAAACCAAAAGATACCCCCCGCAAACATTCTAATTGCATGTTCAGAATACTAAATAGGGCTAAGTCGTCCTACTTCCCTTAAAGGTTTTTCTTTGGGGAATCTCATTAGTAGCCAACGGGACTGAGGGAGAAAGGAGTGTTTCTCACCAGGGAAAAAAGGCATTCTCATTCACCGTCTCCCTGAGGGAGGCAGGCATAGCACTATTGGGCACAAGCTTTATTCTTCTGCAATTAGGAAGCGCCAACAATTCAGAGAGCGCTGCTCTTCCCTGAGAACGTGCCCTGCTCCTGAGCTAGTTGGACTGGGACGCTGGTTCAGTTTTTGGTTTTGCAATTAACACGTTTTTTGCAAACGGAGGTCGGGGGCTTTGGAGAATCAGAACCCAGGTCCGCGGGGCCGGGGTTGGGGCGGCAAAGAACTAGCCTGCATAGCCACCAGTGAGCAAGGATGCTTTGGCCAGCCCGGGGGCCTCTCAAAGGCCTTCCTCTAAGTACACGGATTTTACACAAAACAGTTTATTTACTTCTAAACGGGACGGGCTCAAGGTCATACCGTGATGTGCGTGGGCCCGTGGAAAAGATGCCCGAAAAAAGCCCACATCCAAGCTCACGGGCGTCCTCCGTCTCCTAACCGCGAACTAATAGGTGTCTGGTTTTGTCAGTAAAATTCGATTTTCTGTTCCACAGAACAGAATGCCGAGCGAGGAAAGGGTGAAGAGGCTAGCCCCAGGTATCTGCAGGGCAGGGCCCTACTCCGCCCGGCCCTGGAAGCGAGTGTCCCTGCCCCGGCGCTAGGCCCGCAGCCCTGCTTGGGGAGACGACAGCACTCACCCTAGGCTCGCTGGAGAGTCCCCGGGGAGAGGGCCGCCGCCCGCCGGCTCCGGGGCACTCGGGCGAGCGCTCGCACAGGCCGTTGGCCGAGCGCACGGAGGCGCCCGGGCAAAGGAGCGGCGGAGCGGCCGCGGCGGGCCGGGACGGACGCGAGAACGGCCCGGACTGGCCCCGTCCGGGAGCCGTAGCGGAAGTAGGTTCCCGGCCATGTGATTAGAGAAGGGCGGATGTTGCATTCAGGCTCTCGGGACGTCCGTCAGAAGCCATTTTTGTTGTGGGCAAAGCGCTCCTCAGGTGCTTCCTCTTGAGGGCTTTCCGGACCTCGCGTTAAGAACCTCAGGTTAACAAGGTAAACCAGCAACCTGTTTGAAGGCACCGCCTGAATAAATATTCTTATGGTGGCCCGAGAATCTGCACTTGTAACCAAATATTGGGAGTAATTCTTCAGCACTCTAATTTTGATTTTCCCAAAACTTACAAATTAAGAGTCGGAGAAAGGGGAATCCGAAGGGGTTGGAAGATAGTAGCTGTCAGAAATCTCGTTCAAGTCTAATCACCCACCTTGTGGCTCCCCTCAGGAAGGACCAGGCTGGAAAACAAGAACCAGGCACGCTCATAAAAGGATAGACCAGAAGCCAAATCAGGAAATAACGGTGTGCGTCTCGGTTTTCGTAAACAGCCTAGCAACAGTTTCCCTTCCTTGGAGTCAACCAACCAGGGTTGAAGAAGTTTTTCTCTTTCAGTCCATTCATATTATAGTTAAGCCTGGTGGTACACTCTAGAAATCCCAGTACTGGGGACTTGGGAGGTGGAAGCTAGAGGATCAGGAGTTCCAGGTCAGCCTCAGCTATGCAGTGAGTGGGAACATACACACTCTTTTCATTTTGGTTATTCCCTCCTAATAGAGTATAACATATCTATATTGGATTAAAATATGTAATCTAAAGACAGTTTCAAGTGTTTGTGGGGATGTGCATAGGTTACTTTCAAGCATTAAGCCATTTTTTTATAAGAGACAGACATGTAGATTTGGATATGAGCTGTGGTTCTGGAATACATCTCTCAGTCCCTTGTGCAAAGGAAGAGTATTTACTCAAGTGATGTGGTCTTGTATCTAAAAAAAATATTCCAAAGGCAGTCTTATAATTACACTATAATCACAATATAATTACTCCTATTATCACAATACTTAGGCGTCAGAGGTAGGAGGATGGAGTGTGTGTGTGGTCGGGGGTGGGGGAGATTGTTTCAGGCTTGCCAGTGCTACACATTGGATCCTGTCTCAAAACAATAGCAAAACCTCACATGATAGATAGCCCAGCACCGTTGTCCTTCAAAATAATTTGGCAAGCTTTTTGAATTGCATTTTTGCACGTTCTTTCTAATAAGGATAAGTAAAATTTCCCTTTATCCTCTTAAGGTCTCAGTGTGCCCCTAATTAAATTGACATAAAACAGTAGGCGGACAGGAGGGAAACATACAACTTTTATTTAGTAATTTTTGCTTTATGTTGGAGTAGAAAAATGGAAGACTCAAAGAATCTCTCGGGGTCTAAAATCCATTAGACACTGGCCTCTGTTTTTAAGTGCCTTTGTCTTGCAATAATTTTTATTTCAAAGTGGCCTACTTTGAGTGGTGTGTCCTGCTACATTACAGTGACAAAATCCTTCTCTTTGGTTGCATTAAATAATATTATTCTGTCATTCCAATCAGTAGGGGTTATTCTGGGTAGACCATCTGTGATCAAGACCTTTAAAAGTGAGTTTCCTACTGCTTCCATTAGCTCTCATACTTCTGAAATGTGGCAAATTGGTTTTTCTTTTGTCCCTTCTTTTCACATTCTTTTAAAATAACTTTTAAATAAAGATCCATAATTCAGTTAGGAAACCCTAGTCTTTTCCTGGAACTCTGATTTATCATTTATCTTCTGGCATTGTGTAAGTCTATTGAACAAGACTCTAGTTTTTTCCCAGCAGGTCAGAGCACCTGATGGTACAGTCTTTAAAAGAAAAATGTATGTGGTATGAAGAGTGTTTCCCCCACTCATGTGGAAAGTCTGTTCCTTCCTGTATGTTATAGATTCATGCTGGGTCTTTCTTTTCTTGTTGACCTAAACATTTCTGTTGATGACTTAATCTGTCATTGGCTCTTTCTACAGCCTCATAGTATGTAAATCCAAACAATCTCCTACATTTAGTTTAGTTTCATTTGGATGCATGACTTCTAGCCATTTCTGACTAGGTTCTCCATTAGGTTAAAGGTTTTACTAAATCTTAAATCCTAATAAGGTTTTACATAAAAAAAAAAATTTCCTTTTTAAAGTTCAGACATTCTTTCTTCAGTTACTGTTTTTCAGTTTTGGTATCAAGATTCAGAACATTATAGTTATTTTTTACTGGCATAATTTGATGGTTATTTTGGGTAAGAATGAATATTAAACAGTAGGAGGTTTGATATTCTTAACTTCAAAGTTGCCTATTGCTTTTACAGTGACTTTAATTTTTATAATCTAAAATAAACTTATTTCCATTAAAAAAAAACAAAGACCTGATAAGTTGTTCTTTCAATTTTATTTTGACAAAACAATAGAACTTTGGTTATATTTACAGAAACATTAGTACATTGTAATATATCATAATTTTGTCAGTATATAACAATATAAAATATTCAATATATTTTAAATAAATTTCACTTGGTTATAGAGAAAAATATTAAATTAAGTTTAGTGGCAGTAAGTTACATTTGAAATATAGAAAACCTTTGTAAAATTAGCAATAAAATTCAAATTTAAACATTTTTAATACTTTTATAAATAAATTAATAACGTTTTTCTTGCAAAAACAAACAATTGACAAGTTGGTTGTTTTAGCACACTGTGAAATTCCAAAGTTAAAGCACCAGATTAAAAGCAAACATTTTGTTAATCAAGTTAAAAATGTTTAAAGATTTGCTTTTACTTATGTGGCTGTGCCTGTGCTAATGAATGCCACCGATGTGTGGGTGACCTTGGAGACCAGTTGGATCCCTCTGAGCTGGAGTGAGTTGCCCGACCTGGGTATCTGGAACTGTACTGGAGTCTTCTGCACAGAAGCCAGCATTCTTAAGCACTGAGCCATTTCCCCAGCCACATAGGAAGTTGAAATTTAACTTTATAATTTACTCATAAACACCTGGGAAGTAATATGCACGGGCTGTATTTTAATGGTCACTCTTAGAAGTATGGTTGAATAACTGTTGATATGGCTTTGTTGGGAATTAAGGGGTTCAGTATTACCTGTCTTTCCCCAGAAGCTAAATACTGATAAGAGGACAGGAGTCCAAAGAGGCCTATGGGCAAATGAGGGCAGCCATTTGACTTCAGCACCAGTCTGGTAGTAAAAGAGATTACCCTGAACGTCACCTGTGAGTTTTTAAAAGAGGCAAAGGTAAGAGCATTGTGGCCAGTTTCTTGGGTGTTTGCCTAGTGAGTAGAGTGCACCAGAGCACGAGGAAAGCTTTTGAAACAAAATTCCGGGTGGCTGAGGCAGAAAAATTGGGGTGATTTGGGGGTTAGCTTGGGCTATATAATGAGATACTTCTCATCAAAGCAAAACACAGTTTTCTTGGTTTCCAATTACAACTTCTAATTTTGCAGGTTTAGAATGTTCTGGAATTGGCATTTATACAAGCTCCTGGGTACCGCTGCTTCTACTTGGGGATCCCTCTGGCCACAGAGACTAGTTTCTTCTTTTCACTGATAGAGTGTAACTGGGACAGGAGGGTGTTTTTTGAACAGAAAACTCAGGTGAAATAGATGATTGAAATGAGATGTCGCATGTCTTAGTTCAGGTGTAAAAAGTGTCTTGGCAGCAGTCACATGAGTGGTGAAGTATGACAACCCTTGGCTATGCTCTTGGGTTGCATTTTCCAATACCAAAGCAGTGGTTCACAGCACCAGCCTGAACTTAAATATCAGCACCATCAGTTCCACCTTGGTGGATCAAGAAATGTAGTCAAAGCTTTGCCTCTCAATGCCCAGCCTCTATGAGTCATCAAATAGTGCTACAACTTTAGCTTCTGTGGTACCTAAGAGAAGTTAGAGGTTTTGAATTTACCCTGGGCATAGATCTTATTTTTAAATTTTTAAAAATTTGCCTATGTGTGTATGTGGCTGTGTGTGCAGGGGCCAGAAGTGGGCATTGAATCCCCTGGTACAGGCCACTGAGAAACACCCAGTTTGGGTACTGGGAACTGAACCAGGGTTTTTTGTAAAGGCAGCAAGTGCGCTTAATGGCTGAACCAGTCCCATAGTTCTTATTTTTAAACCTTTTATCAAGCCTGCTGAATTGTGAAGAAAAACAAAAACAGTAGTAAAGGAAAAACAATTGGAGAGAGCCACACCCATATATGAGGCTCTTTTTGTTTGGTTGGATTTGGTGCAGGGGTGGGGTGGGGGCTTGGAGGTGGGTGTCTTGCATGTATGAGACTATTTATATGCAGAATAAGTTGCCTTATTGGAGAGTAAATCAGAAACAAGTCTCTTTCACTGCGCCACCATTACCCCCAGCACAGTCTATGGGCCAGGGATTGGTACTGAAGAAGATACTTGTTCATCTGAATTAAATGAACTTGGGAATGTGTCAATATAATTAAAAGCTGTGTACAGTAAGGTTTTCATCTATGGGTCTCTCTCCACATGGTTGGTGAGAATATATAACAAAAATGTGGTGAGTGTGTGTTTGTGTGTGTGTTTTCCAAAGGAAAAGTTGGAAAACTAACAAAGGAACCAGTCTGTGAAAACATGTTATGAACTATTTGGAACAAAGAAAAATGTTTGGAATCTGGTAAACCAGCAAGGGCCTCCTCGCCTTCTTTCCTGGGTTATTGAACTACTGATAAAATTATTTAAGATCAGTATTTATAGAAGTGGGGATAAAGTGCACATCTAGAAAGAACTTTCCTTGTTACTTTCGAGTACATTGGAAACAATAAAGAGAATATTCCAATGTATGTGTATAACATCCTCCTAAAAATTAGCTTCCTAAGGGTAAACGTTTAACTCGCTTTGACTCTATTGACATAGTAAAATGAGCTCAGCGAACAAGCAAATAGACATCGTCAGCAAAATAGAAAACGAAATTGTACTTTATATCCATGCCTGTTAGGTCTCCCTTCAGGAAGCTTCCTTTGGTCCTAGCTTTGGGAATATTTAAATGAGTCCTAGAACATCACGAGCCTCATTTTCCCTGGGTTCTTAGGCCTTATACCATGTAACATTTCTGACCATCCAGTTCTTTTCTTGGTGTGCTTGGATTCTGTATGTCCTCATCTCCCACGGTCTCGGGAAGGTGGTGGAAGGAAACCACACTCCTTGCGTCAAGAGTGGGAGACAAGAAACACATTGTGGATCCCTGGAGCCAGTCTCTCTTAGCTTGTAGGTCAAGCTTCACACAGTCACCATTTAGTCAGTGCTTAGGGTACAAGTGGAATGTGACTTCAGTGACATTTTGTGGAAAGCTGTTGCCTTTCCTCGGGGAACTTTGAAACCAACAAGTTTAGAGACTGACATCACAGACTCTCTTGAATGAAATGCTTTCTTGTGTGGTGAAACTCTTCACTACGAAATCCTCACAGAGCAACTTTGTAAGGTTGGAGAAAAAGACGTGCTCAGGGTTATGATTTTGTCATGTAAGAAGGAAGAAAAAGTGGTTCTATTTTCTTTGATTTCTTCAGTGTCTTTTCTTCATGCACACCCGACAGCGGCTTATAATTTTTTCTAAGTCTCCCGCTTTCACGGTTGAGGGAATAGGTTTTCTGAAATAAACACAAATCAAAGAATTCATTGGTTGGTGGATAAAAGAGAATACTTAACTTGCTTTGAGTTTTGTTAGTAAATATTGTTGGTTATTACAGAAACATCTCCCTTTAGTAGAAGAGAATTTATGAAAAGATAAATTTATATTCACATATATACACATATATCAATATTTTATATTTTCGTTGTGTTTCATCAGAATTCATGGAACACAGGCTTCCTGAAAACCTACAGATAGAGACTATTTCTTCTTTTTAAACACTCATAAGCTTTGTAATACATTACTTTAAGACCAGCAGATCAGCTAGTGTTTTTATTCAATACTTAACTATAAACCCATATATGTGTTCAAATATGCTTAGGAATAACATAGTCAGATGTACATTTGGCCTTTACTGACAGACACAGTGAGAAATAAAGTCTTCTTGTTGATGTCAAGAAAACCTCTAACCTGGTAGTAAGAAGATAAACAGGATTCTGTTGGTAGGACTGAGAGAGTTCATGTAAGTACATCCACCCATAGGCAACAATAAAAAGCAGATATGGTGGCCTTTGAACCGTTCTCCGGTCCAGTCATCGGATTAAGGCCGGCATTGCAGTTACCTGAACATTCTCTCTGGGTTCAGTGAAGCCAGCCAGAAACTATAGGAGTTTGAGTAGTAGCTACATGTTCCTCGTCCGTGGCATTCTATAAACGGACTGGCTCGGAATTCCTCCAGGCAGGAGCCGGGCGATGCCAGCGCTTGTCCAGCACCCTCCGAGCCTGCGCTTGTGAACTGTCACAACAAAGAGATCCCAATGAAAAACACTGCCCATTGGAGCTCAAATGCAAGTCTTCCACACTTTTGGCTTGGGTGGAGAACAGTAATATAAATTTAATAACAATCAAACAAAAGAAAAAAACCCAGAAAATACTCTCTTATATCTAGATTTGCTAACACTTGGGGTGTCTTCTAGAAAGAGACACAGTCACAGTACACGACTCAACAGGCAATATTTGTTACTTGAAAAGTGCTAAGGTTGGTTTTGTTTTTTAAAATCTTACCATAATAAAGGAAAAACCTTTCCAGAGAGAAACCCAGCCATGGGGACAAGACGGGATAACAGTGGTTTGACTGTGAACAGCTATGGCCATTGCAGGACCTTCACAGACAGTACATCTGTAAAATGAAACCAATAGTATGACAGCCACATTCCATTCCTTACAAGTTAAGTGAGTCACTTGATCCTCTTTTAAAATGAAGGGATTGAGTTTTTACCTGCTAATATAGGGTTCAAGAGCTCTGCCACTAATTGGAGCCATGTCCATTGGCATCAGAGCTGGTGTTGACAGCCAGTATGAATAATCATTTCGTGATGCAAAATTACATACATTATTGATGTTACAGAATAAGAATGGCATTGTGGTGAATCGTTGCAGGCAGCTTCCCAGAGTACCTGATAAAACATGAAGCTGAGTATCACTTCCAGTAAATTACAGTTATTCTGACTATTATTGTTTAGAAATAGGTTAATTATCACATAACCTGTGGAGAACCTGGACAAAGATAAAATAATTATTTGCAAAATGTGGTATTGTAAAGCTTTAGGAATGATGGAAGTCAAAGCCTCAAATGGGTAGAACCAGCCCTCCCTCCCCTATCAAGAATGCTTCCCACAGCCCTTTCTAACCTGCTTGGATAGAACTTGGGACCCGATGTTGTTCAGTTGGGACAATGTCTTTGCTTCAACTATTTCCAGATATTCATAAGAGCAAATAACCAGAGGAAGCTTTAGAAAAGATTAATTTGAAGATTAAGTTAAGAACAAAAGATAGATGGTTGAGGTTAAAATTGTTGGCATTGACCAGTCTAGCTGGGTTCCCTCCAGCAGTTCACACGCCGTGATAGAAACTAAACCTTGGGCAGCAGGTGCTCTCTCAATTGCACCAGAAGACACTGGCAGCATTTACAGAGACTTTCAGAGGCAGCCCCCATCCTGCAAGTACGTTACACTTTGCATCATAAAGTGACTTACCAAGGTCTTGTCCATGTGCATGCTCGTTGCCTTGTACAAAAAGCAGGGAGAACCCACTATAGAGTGGCTTTGTTCCTTCAGGACATGAAGGAGTGGCCACAGTTTGACTGTGGCGTGTAAAGATGAAGCCTTGAAGTCTTGTCCCAGTGGCAGGTGTTCCCCGGTCTCCAGGTTTTCCCTTTAAACCAGGTACTCCATCCAATCCAGGTGGGCCTTTGAAAAATAAATTATACATGTTGCAATATGACCAGACTCTCAAACTTGTTTTTCAAAATAATCATTTAAATGTGTTTATGTAGCTGGTAAGCCTGAACTATGAAAGGGAATGTTAGGGCTATGATGGCTTGAATCTGAAATGCTCCTCAGAGGCTTACGGTTTGAATGCTCAGTCCTTCCTTGGCTTGTGGCACTATTTTAGAGGCTGTGGATCCTTGGGAAGGGCAGCCTGGCTGGTAGAAGATTTTACCTGCCAGTAATTTTAGTTTGCTCTGTTTGCTAACTAACCCACCAAGAGGTGAGAACTGCTTCTATTGTCACAAACTGAGCGGTTGTCACTACTGTGCCTTTCCTATTGGTGACTAACCCTTCCCCCCATAAGTTGCTTCTTTTTTTTAAATGTTTATCACAGCAAAAACAACTACTATGGAGCTTAAACAAAAGATGGTTTCCATTTCTCCATGGCAATTATAAAACAGTTAGCTGAGCAGGGCAGAAACTGGAGGCAAGATTTCATGCACATGTGCGCTGTGCAAGACTATGCTGCTTCACTCTGGATCTAAGCTTGATCCTTGTATCATTCTTGTGAGGCCTCTATAGCATTTGACTACTTGCTAATCAACTCCCAACACAATTTGTATTGCAATATCCTGTGCTTGCTGTCACCTCATTATAAAACCTAGCTTTGGTCATTAAACTGTATAAATTAATAGAACCATTAACAAAAAGCACATTATGAATGAAATCAAATGGGTTGTCCCCTAATGTAGATTCCCAGCAATACTAAATCAAAAGTAACCCTATGGTTAATATCACAATTAATATTACAGCACCATATTTGAAGTGTCTAACCTACTTAGGAAATCATACTTGAAAGTTATGCCTTCTTTAACAAAGTCAGTAACCTCAGGCAGTTAGACATTTCAGTATTTTCCAGAGGCATGCTTTTGAGACTTTTGCAGAAGGCAAATTTAGATCCAGGTTATCAAATTGGCATGCAGAGCTTATATTCCAAATAGAACATATTTGGAATATGTTCCAAATCCATTAAGAGGCCTTTTTACAGAACATACACCTGAGTTATTGACTTGTATTAAAAAAATAATACAGTTAAAGGGCGGCTTTCCTAAATAAGGAAGCAAAGTTGTTCTATTCATGTGAAGGTAGTATTTTAAAAAAACAAAACAAACCAAAACCAACATGATGTATCTTTTGAGAGCTAGACCAAGCCAAGGTATTCCCTGAAGCCCTAATTTATAAAGAAGGAACATAGCTCCTTCTCTAAACCAGAAACATGCTTGGCAGAGTCAGTAATAGCCTGGGGTCAGGGTCTTGCCCTCCCTATCCCCAACATATGGAGAAGGAACAGTGTTCTTTCTCTAAAAACAAGTATGTGCTTGGCAGAACCATAATGGCTTTAGCCAGGGCCTTAGCAGAGTTGTGGTTTAGGACCTTGAGAGCCCAACTCCACCCTGAGGGGATTTGGCCATCAGTCCCAAGGCCGCCCTGCGACCAGTCCCTGACGCCCTTGAGTTAGCCTATCTGCTCCTTGTGCAACATTGGTTGATTGGCGTCCCTCTCTAACCCAGGTCATTGTGCTCCTGTAAGAAATTGTTAGCCAATGTAACTTCTGTAGATAATTAAAAAACAATTTGCCTTTCTGAAAATAGGGTACTAACTGTGCCTGATCAGCTCAATTAGTTCTTAGCCAAAGATTTACATCTTGACTAAAAATGAAAAGTAAATCTGCCCAGAGCAGAATGGACAGTATATTCTGGTTTGTGACTCCTTTTTCCAAATGAACACCTGGTACTCTGCCCTTGTTCTAATCTGAACGCTGGTTAACTGGAAGACCCAGAATACTCACTCTTTCTTGCAGTCACATGATCACACGTATACATGAGTCCCTTCTGGACACTGACACAATACTGCTTCAACAAGGAAGGTGGGCTGGATGCTTACCTTGCTGACCTTTAGAGCCTTTGCTGCCCTTTTCACCAGCTTGTCCTGGAGTTCCTGGTTTTCCATCCTTGCCTGGTGTACCTTTTGGCCCACAGGGTCCTAGGCAAAAGGCTCTGTTATATTACATGCCATCATATTAGAATAAAAGGTGACAATGCCACCCACCCAAGTACGGGCAGGCCTTCTGCAGTTTCATCAGCCAAGACTGACATCACAGGATGGCCTTTAGCCCTGAGCAAACTGTGATGTTTGCTGATTTTTCCCAAAGGCCTTAAGAAACCATGAATAGTGATCAAGACAGTAAGTAATACCTCGCTTATCGCTCATGTGATTCAGATAAGCTTAGAGAACAAGAGTCCTATTCATAACTTTATTCCAATATGCTACGACTATGTAAAGGGTTCAGTTAATTTTCAAATATTGGTAGTCTGGAGAGACTTTAAAGTCATTTTCCCCCTAACACTTGTGTACAGTTGTTAGAAGAGTCCACATTTACGGAACTAGGATGTAGTTAGGTATTCATTTAAAAATTGAGCCCCATAGCTGATGTTTGTCAAATGAGATGGGTGAGATGAAATGAAACACGACATTTTGAGCTGTGTTTTTCCTACTTTGTACGATGTCTAGATGTTTTAACAAGGGGTCTAAGCTCTTTTTTTTTTTCCCCTGCTGGTCAGGGTAAATGAGCCCAGTCCTAAAATGGCTATACAAAACATTGAAGTGTTTAGTGTTTTCTGTGGAGTTGTATTGTCTGCTTCTAAGCTTTACAGATTTTCATTGTTCACCATTTCTTAAAGATTCAGGTCAATGGTGTTAACCCCACACCTGGGAATCCTGGTGGTCCCAGTGGCCCAGGATCTCCTTTCATTCCTGGCTGTCCAGGTGCACCAGGTGGCCCTGGGCTTCCCGGGAGGGAGATGACCTTTCGTGTTCCAGGTTTTCCAGCTGTACCTATTGGCAAAAATACAATGAGAAGATGGCTTCATGAAACTGCCCTTCTTTATACAGAACAACAACAGAGAAACAGATCTGTTTACCAGGTGGTCCTTTTGGCCCAGTTGGTCCTGGATGTCCAATTGATCCAGGAAATCCTGGATTACCCTTCTCTCCTAAGAAAGAGAAGAAGAGTAAGAAAGAAAAAAAGAGGAAAAAACCCTTTAAATTTTAAAATTCACAGGGAATAAGTGTTTAATTTTTCAGTTTAGGAACCTGTGAAGTCTTTTGGGTAAGCTATGAGGTCTCACTGAGCCAGTGTTCTCTGGATGAACAGTTGCCTCAGTTATCTACATTCTTATTTTGTTGCTTCAGCTGTACAGATAGCCCAGAATTTATGCCAAGAATTCTCATATAAAATTTTGTATGTAACAAAGTGTCTAGCAGTTCACTGCTGTTCATAATATTTTGTACAGATGATTAAAAAGCTACCGAAAAATAACCATTGATTTTGAGAAATACTCCTTCAAATAGTATTAAAATTGTATAGACATGTGCTGGACATGGTGGTGCATGCCTTTAATCCCAGCATTTAGGAGGCTGAGGCAGGTGGATCTCTGTGAGCTCAAGGCTAGCCTGATCTACATAGCAAGTTCCAGGATAGCCAGGACTACGTAGAAATGCCATGTCTCAAAACAACAACAACAACAACAACAACAATGAATTGCTTAGACATTAGATCTAATTACTTAAAAATACTTTAATATTAAATAGGATATCAATAGGTGAAATGCAATAAGCTTGGCCTTAGTGATAGAGGCCTGTAATCCCAGCATTTGGGAGGCAGAGAATTGCAAGTTCAAGACTGTTTCAAAAAAAAAAAAAAAAAAAAAAAACAGAGAAGAGATAAAAGAAACAGAACAAAATAATTACTGCACCAAAAATTAGCTGACAATGACTCTAAAAAATTATCCATTTACTTTGAGAACCAGAAGAAAGTATGAATGTTCACTTATGAGTATTAGAAGCAATATAAATATTTTGGTGATGGAGCTTTTTCCAGATAAAGTAGTGAAATCATTATGTAAACTAAGAGTTTTATTCTGAAATCCGATTGTGTCCAATGGGGTATATTCACAGGAATTGGTTGTAAGAATCTCTTCCCTGCTTATCTCTCAATATTTAAAAAAAAAAATTAAAGGATACTTTTCTTTAGTGGAGCTTTTATATGCTTTTCTCATTGTTGATATTTTTATTCTGAGACTTGGGAAGATGGAGTCATTAACCTGACCCAGGCTGAGCTGCCTGTATTCATATGCCCCACATCCAGTGAGAGTCCTTAAACTCACTCAATGATTTATCCTCAGCTAACTGCTCCTTAGAAGGCAGGCCTTTAAAGAAACTGAAAAAGATGTTTTAAAGCCCACCTGGTCCTCCGTTGAACCTAGAAACAGTTTTCCTTCATGGAAAACTTGGCTGTGTTCACAGTGAACACAATTGTTATTTAGTACCTCTACAGGCTCTGAGAAGAGATTCCTTCCCTTATGAAACTCATTACAGGGGAATGAACAGGTAAACAAAGAATCTACTAAAAATTCACTTGCATTACAACCTTCCCACCCCCAACAGAATCTCACTGCATAGCTCTGGAATTCACAATGTAGAGCAGGCTGGCCTTGAACTTCTAGTAATCTTCTTGCCTCTGCCTGGCATATCATACTACATCCAATATTAAGGCTACAATGGCATGGATTTTGGTGTTAGAGCTTTTGTCAAAGCTTTGGATTCAGTCCCTGTCACTATAAGTAAATAAACCCCATAAAACACAAATGTATAAATGTATGCATAAAAATTCACTTTTCCCACATTAATGGTCTGGTGGCTGTTCTTTTAGATTTTATCAGCTTTCCAAATTATGAAATTAAATGCACATGGCCAAAACTTAAAAATATTGCTGTTAGTATTGATGCAGTATGCCACCCCTCATCCCAGTACATTTGAATTTTTTCAAAGGCAACACTTTTCAATTGTCTCTAATTGTCCTAGAGCTTCCACGTCAAACCCGTTGGTTCAGATGTTAGTAGAGTGCCCTGACCTTACACTGAAATCCTGTTCGTGGGTCCTCATGCTAAGGTTTGTACTTTTGTACTGTCCCTACTGTCTCTGGTGGCCATAAAAGTTCATCGAACATGATGTGCAGTTTTACAAATGTGATTTGAGTGGCACTTACCGTTTTTTGGATCTAAGAGCAATGGTGTCAAAATAGTACCTTTTAAGCCTGGAAATCCAGGGAATCCCGGATCACCTCTGAGACCTGGATGACCTGGAGTGCCTGGTGCTCCCTATATTTTGAGTACAGGGGAAAGAGCAGAACCACAGACAAACTTTTAAAAGCGTAGTATCCATGACATATTATTTTTAAGCAAAATATACGACTTCATATTGGATAAGAATAAGGTAAAAATGATGTCAGTTCAGCATTCTGCCTACCTTTAGCTCTTACGTTTCCTAGAGCTCTTCTTAGGAGCTCTTATTTAAAACTCCCTCCACTCCACCCTCCACACATAGACTCACACAGACACACAGACACAGACAGGCAGACACACACACACACACACACACACACACATACACACAAAACCTTCCCATCTAATGTTAGTGTATATTGTTTGAGTGTTGAATGCATTTAAATGGAACTGCCCTGTATTTTGGGTCATTTCAAGAAGAATGAGCCTGTAATTGTTCAAGGACTGTAGAGCCATTGTGTAATCCAAGTGTCATTCTGCTAAGCTAGCGGAGTTGTAAATTACTCCTGATAAGGCTCACAGGAGAACTACTGTCTAGAGATGGGATCTGAAAGGGCAGTAGGGGGAGAGTTTGAGCCTACTGAGTAGGAGGTACTCATAGTAATTGCTGTTGGATCCTTAAGACACTCAAGAACAGCCATAAGAGAAGAGAGAGAGCAGGGCTTCCCAAAAGAGCCATACCTTAGATCTACTCTCATGCTGCTCCTAGGAACTGAGACAGAATGCTATTGAAAACAACCAACTAGAAATCATGAACAAGGTGCCAAGAATAACAAAGGTTGCCTTAGAATCTGCTGCCTTGGGAGGAAAAGGACAATGGTCCAGGTGGGGTGAGCTAGGATGAGGTTGAGAGAGAGAGAGAGAGAGAGAGAGAGAGAGAGAGGGGGGGGGGGGGGAGAAGCCATCTGATCTGATCAGGGACTCTGTGGCTTCTGGTAACTGTCTGTTGTCTTCAGCAAAAAGCAGCAGCTAAGGAGAGTTGGATACTGGGCTCAGCCCTTGGGTGGAAAGGGAGGTATTTTATTTTATTCAAAGAGAGTTGTTAAGAGGGTCAGATAGGACATTCATCAAGAAGATTTCCATTGGAAATAACTAGAAAAGCACCCAAAGAGCTAAGAGAGGTCCTGTTTACAGCCTGGACGTTTGATCTGCCAGTGTCCCTGGAAGAAATTTAGATGCAATCACCAGATCAATAGTGGCAACTTTCAAAGTACCATAGACTACATGAGTTACAGCAGCAGATTGGTTGTGGGTGGACGATATCTCAAAAAGTAGATTCTAGAGACCAAATAACGAAAGAGATTAACATGCTTCTAATAATAGTCATGCCACAGAACCTCCATATTTACTAGTGGGGTGTTAGAGGTGGGGTGGTAGGTTGGGTGATAGAGAGTCTGTATTTTCACGTGATCTCTCCACCATGCCTTTGTGGTCACAGTGACTGCAACATAGGGCAACTGGGAGAGGTTTCAGGCTTGGTGAATGACTAAAACAAAGGCAAATTATTTAAAGGATTAATTTCAACTTGTAGAGGAAGCTTGACATACATTTTTGAATGAAGAAGTATTGTACTGATTCTTGTTTTTTTAAGGTTTAGTTTTAAGTGTGTGTGTGTGTGTGTGTGTGTGTGTGTGTTGGATAACTTGGAGCAGGAGTTACACTTGGTTATGAGCTGTTGTTGCTGGGAACTGTATCCAGGTCCTCTAGAAGAATAGCAGGTGCTCTTAACCACTGAGCCACCTCTGCAGCTGTAATGTATTACTGCTTAGTCTAGAAAATGAGACCCTCTTGACCTGAACTCTTTGCAGTCTTTGGTCTCCTCTGGATGGGTTCACATTCAACCGCAGCCTCCAGCTGCACCCTCCCCCATACTCACACTGTAGCTAGTCTTCAGATTCTGAAGACTCTCCTTTCCTCACAGCCTCCACCCTTGCTTTCTTTGTTCTCCTTGGCAACTGATGTGTATCTTTTCAGACTCAGGCCCAGAGCACATTCCACAGAGGAAATGTGGAGCCTTTGCTGTGTTCCTTCAGCCTTCGATCTTTCATCATAGCACACAGCATGAAAACACTGTATTTCAGTATTTGTCTTCTTCACCTTACACTAGGCCCTTTGAGAGAAGAGGACTTCCTTGACCGGTAATTGTACAGAGCAGATACTCTGTAGTGAGCATTGGAACACATTCACTTATTCAACACCTATTTCCAGGAGACTGAGAAACACAGGAATGAACTCACTGAATGTGAGTGAACTCAGGGGAGGTGGTAGAGGTCGAGGGAGGGACTCAGAAATGAGAGGTCTTGGGCTGGGATCCTGAGAGTATGGGCCTGCAAGAACAGAATTGCATTTTTCGAGGTAAATGTGAAAGTTCTGCACTTGTGTCTCAAACACCAACAGCACAAGACTTGACAAGGAAGACATGAAAGAAACACTGATATAGGAGAAACTCAAAGTATGAAGTTGGTGTTGTAAAGGATTTACTAATGGGTTTGCTTAGGAGACATCGATCATACAAAGTGGAATTTAGCTGAAGGAGTTCTGCCTCCAAACAAGCCCAAAGATGTGTAGCTAGCTAGGCCTGATAGAGAGAAACAAGGTTTGAGATGCGAGGATGTAAGTGTTACCAGGATTGACCAGCCAATCACCAAAGAGCATGCCTCCAACAGGATGCTCAAGGAGCACACACAGTCACAAGCAGTAGTAAGTCCCAGCCTGCCATAGAGCCCCCGGTTCTCTTCCTGAGAAAAGCTAATTCTGCCAGTTGGTCAAGATGAACCAGGGCAACCACTATTAGGAAAAAGTACAACATTGATGAGCTTAAAACAATTCTAGCAGTATCTTTGTTGTGAAAATCCCCCATTTGCCTAAATGGCTGGATTTACAGCCTCCTGTCTCAGTTTAAATTGTTCAGTGTGACCTGGAGCTAGGACCTAAGAGGGTTTTTTTTTTGAGGGAGGGGGTAGATGGTATCGTATGTGAAATGTATAGGCCCAAGGTGTATATAAATTAGTAAAACCTATGCCAGGCTGGTGTCTCTTGGGCATCAGCCAGGGCTGGACGTGTGCTATTAAAGAGCTTTCTTCTTTTCTCACCAGGAAGGCATATTATTTCTACAACTACAAAGTTGAATTTTATGAAGAAAAGGCTTGTTAGCACAGCTGGTTCTAAGCTCAGTGTATCATTACCATTGTGGCTGTGAGTCAGCTGAGTGACCTAAAGGGAACTTAGGTTGAAGTCCTAAAATGGTAATGTTGAGGGCAGTGAGACACTTCCCTCCCTTAGCCACTCACTGGAGGACTTAGCTCTTATTTCTGAAAGTTGTTCTATTGCTGGCTTCATTTTAAAGGGAAATACTGTCAAACTGGGGTATACATTCATGGTAGAGGGAAGGCTGATGAACAGTGAAACTGAATTTGCCAGAACCAGGCAGAAAATAATAGGAAGAAATGGAAGTTACATTCAAACATTTCATGGTATGTGTGTGCGCGTGTGTGTAGGGGGTTATAAAATGCAACATTTACAAAATAGCAAAGGTCATTTTGAAAGTGTAGTAATAGAGGACAAAATGACTATCATTTAAGGTAATTTGAGGGCAGTTGCCAACTACCACGTACTTAGATTCTTCCTCATTGGAACATCTGAGCTTACATAAGCAGGAGTCAGAGGTTTGTACCAGATAGACCCATGTGTTAGAGGCTTTGTAGAGGTCAACTCTTTGCAGCCCTTAGGATTTTTTATTTCCTGGGCTCTGTGGGACCTTGGCTGTATCTCCTCACTGTGCAGATGTATCATAAGTGGTGAATGTGCTGCATTCAGAGGCTTCTGAGCACGCACAGCAGTCAGCTCACTAGAGTCAACAGTACAGTTCGTGAAGAGTGAGCACGCGCGACCAGTACTGATAAATACGATATGACTGCAGTATAACAACCGCAAGTCAGAGCTGCACACTAACATTCCACACTCACCGGGTGACCTGGTGGACCCATGTCTCCTGCTGCTCCGGGTAGACCTTTGGGGCCAGGTAGGCCCATAAATCCTTTGTCACCTTTTATGCCATCTACGATATGTCCTGGAGGTCCAGGGGGACCTGGCTTACCTGGATTCACAAAGAGTTCGTCAGAGTTGTCAGTAAGGGAGTCTTGAGAGTCCTATCATGGATTCTTTGAAGTGAAATACAAGCCCCATGCCTTATTATTGACCCTTTTCATTGCTGCTGGGAGGTGGGACTGTGGTGAAGACAGAGCAAAAGCAAGCCAGAGAAACATGAGGAAAAGCAGGAAGGAACCATATCTCTATGAGAAAAGTCTGTGGGGAAACATCTGGACTGATGCAGATTTCATGCACAACTAGCATACTTAATTCAACTTACTAATATTTTACCCAGGCCACTGTCCCTCAACATCATACCAGCTCACTGCATATGAGAGTCAGAAGACCAGGAGTGAAGCAAGAAGCTATGAGGTAATGTGAGAAAGAGCACATCTGACAGCAAATGTGACTTCCATTCCAACACTCTACCTGGATTTCCACTTAAGCCAGGGAGACCTCTGTTTCCTTTTGGGCCAGGGACAATTGCCCCAGGTAGACCTGGAGGTCCTGGGACTCCAGCGATGCCTGGGGGTCCTCGAGGTCCAACATCTCCCATGGCACCTTTCCTGCCAGGGAGGCCAGGCAAGCCTGGAACTCCCCTGTCTCCTTTGACACCTGCAAAGAAGAAAGCTCATTTGGGTGTACAGTTTGTGGTTAGCTTTGGTAACGTAGGCAGTTTCTTTGAAAATGTTAAGATTCATAGTCTATTTTCTTTAAAAAAAAAAGGGGGGGGGGCTGGAGAACAAAAATAGAGGCCTATAGGTCTTCCTCTTGTTTTATTTTATTTGGTGTGTGTGTGTGTGTGTGTGTGTGTGTGTGTGTGTGTGTGTGCGCGCATGAGCATGTTACCTCGGCGAGCTTAGAGATCATTGATTTGGCTGTGGTGCCTAGTTATTAAATTCCAGGGATCTGCATGCATGTCTCAGCTTTCCCAGTGCTGCCGTTACAGATCCTGTATATTTCATACTAACTGAGCCATCTCCCCAGCTCTTCATTGTCTTATTTTAAAAGTAAAACTATACCTGTCATAGCTCAGTTCTCTGAAAAACATTTAGCCAACATAGAGACAAAAGGCATGATACAAGATCTAAAGTGTCATGCATATGTAAGCCACTGTTATTATTTGGTGAACTTTATAGTGATATTATTTATTTACTGATAATTCAATAGAGTAGAAAAAAGCTAAACTTCACGGCAGTGACGTGTGCTCGGAATTGTTAGACAGAGATAGTTATAATCCTGCTCAGTTTCCCTGCTAAATTTTTTTTCTACAAGTGTGACACTGAGTCTGGGTGGGGTGCAGGCAAACATGGCAAGAGGTATGATAGAGGATCCCAGAAATGTCACAGCTTACTACCAAGTATTATTTGTCATCTCAGAAAACCTTCAAGAAGCTGTGCTTTGGCATTTCTGGATGAAAGATGTAGTACAGGTTGAAAACAATCTTCCCTCCATTTCCCCATCTCTATGGAGTATTTTTTAAGTTAAAAAATGATTTATGTATTTTATTTTATGTGTATGAGTGTTTTACCTATGCATTTGTATGTGCTCCATGTGCCTGGTCCCCAGAGCAGCCAGAGGATGCATTCAGTCCCCTGGGCCTGGAGTTACTTGTGGTTGTGTGCCACCGTGTGCATGTTGGGAACTGAAGGCTGGTCCTCTGCAAGAGCAACAAGTGCTCTGAACCTCTGAGCCATCTCTCCAATCCCCGCTCCCCCCGTGTTATTCTTGAGAGTCAATGGCATGAATAAAGAAGTGAAAGTGAGGCTGGTGGCTGGAAAAGGTTGCGGGTGGGTCACTGTTGGGTAGATAGTAAAGACCTAAGGTGATAAAGAAAATGAATCAAACTATTGACTCTTAGGATGTTGTCCTTAGTGGATTTATTCATCAGCGTTGTAGTGCTGGGATTCATGCTGTTAAAGTGGGCAGAGGGCTTCAGCTTGTTTCTGGCTCTGTATTACTGTCTTTGCATAGCAATGACCTCATGCACTTATGTCGTGGGTTTTATATTACAATTTTGTTAAAAGTTCATTCTTTTTCTCTAATATGAGTTATCTTGAGGATTTGGGAGAATAAACTAATGAAACCAATCCGTATCTTCCAGGTTTCACTGACCTTGTCGTGTTTTGTTTTCTGAGAAGCATTGAAGCATATATATATAACTAACTGGACTATTTTATTTTATTTTACTTTTTTGGTCTAAGCTGTGATTTTTTTTTCCTTTGACATTTTATTTGCAGTCAAATGCAAAGTAATACAAATACAGAATTTTTCTTCCAGTAGGTTTTAAGCTTAGCCTAACAATATAACAGAAACTTTTTCTTTTGCCTACGGCTCTACAACTGGCAGGGGCAAAGGTTCCAAGCTCATAGGGGATGGAAGGCTCTGGGACACGTGGAACACTGAGGTTGATCAGAAGGACAATCAAGCCATTAAAAAACAAAGGGGAAAGAGCAGCTCCTGTCTACTTCACATTCTGACTCTAGCACAGGTCAGTTCCACCATCGACTCATCTTTTGCAGGTTCTCATAACATCAGTCGTTATGAATGAAGCATAATGGCTACTTTAACCTAATAAAGATCATCAAAAGGTACAAACAGTCTGATGTTTCTCTTGGCTTCCTTCTCTACAAAAGAGGAAAGAGTTCAAAGAATCTGCTCGTCCTATTGCACTAGCTTGAGAAAGGTGCACTTGCGGTCTGTTGAGAAAACACGCAGAGACTTTGAGAAACATGTTAGATAAGTTGTCATGTCCCAGATGTCGAGAGAGGCACAGCGGAGCCATTGTCAAAGAGTGACGCGAACCACAAGCTCCGTGCAGAACCTGGGATCAAGGTGGGAAATGGTGGCACTGACACTGTACCTCAGGAGCAGGGAGGGTGCTCACAGGGAAGCCAACTCCACCTGTATCCTTTTAGGAGTCAAGTCACCAGCTGACACCAACAATGCAAATACATATGAATTCTTTTTTATCTTTAAAAACTTGCATAGAAGGAAATCCAAAAAGCCAGAATGCAGCTTTGGATCAGTTTCCTTTGTTGTGATAAGTGGTTTTGATTGACTATTAAGACTATAAATATTTAGTACCATCATTGGGACATTTTTCATTTGCCAAGTTATATTGTTTGACAAATTAAACATGGAGAAGTAGATTCTGCTCTTGGAAATGTGTATTTTAAGGCCAGGAAAGAAGAACTGCCTACCTGGAACACCAGGGCTCCCCATTGGGCCTGGATAGCCCCCCAGCAAGCCTGTAAGAGGTAATTTGATACATTAACATTTGATTGATCTTGGTACAGCCTATATATGAAGTACGTATAATTGATGCACACTGAGAACGTGTCAGAGGACATCAGTTCCATCAATGAAGGATGATTAGAGCCACATGGAATTAAAATGCTATTAATAAAGCAGTGGGTAGATCAAATATTAAAAGCAAGGGTCAGTGAGGTAGCCCTGTGGATAAAGGCTCATGCCGCTCAGACTAATAACCTGAACTCCATCCCCCAGAACCTGTGTAGGGTAAGAGGAAAATCAGCCCATGTAGCGCATCCTCTTGACTTCTACACGAATGGATCCATTTACATATGCACACACAAACACACACACACGCACACAGCTGTACCTGATTCTCCCTTTTGTCCTGGAGGACCAGGAATTCCATCATGTCCTTGGTTACCTCTCATACCCATTGGTCCAGGGAGTCCTGGGAGTCCTGGAGGGCCTGAAACAAATAGAAACCCAAACCATGCCATTCAAAGACAGGACCTCTCTTTCTCTCATGGCCTACTGTGAATAGCAGGAGATAGGTGGGAAGTGCTCAAGGTGCTGAATTTTCAGAACCATAGTCACGCAGAACTGCATTCATAGTAAAAACAAACAAACAAACAAAACACAAAAAAACTATGCTTAGATCAATACCACCATGAGATTACCACAGTGTTTTATACTGACAGATACTTCAATTAGATTGTTAGTGTTATTGACTCCACTGTTCTGCATTCTACAGAAACAGTGAGCTTAGACAGTTTAATCTCAAGGAGAAAGTGTGTTTTCTTTAGGCAAAGGGGGTAGAGTAAGTTTTAAAATAACACCTGGAGGGCCAGTGCTTCCGGGAGGGCCTGGGAAGCCTTTCTTTCCTTTAAGACCCATATCACCACCAGGACCGGGTTTTCCTAAAGATCCAGAGACAGGAGAGAGAAAGTAATACCAAGACATAAGTGGTCAGTCACATCAGTCCCTGAGACAGCCAGTTCCTCCCATCAGCCATTTTCAGGCTGCCCTCAGGAGAACTCCTGACAGGTCACCTCAGACATTTGTCAGGAAAGATGTTGTCTCCACAAAGGTGTGATTCCCTTCTATGTGGAAGTTCTAACACCCAGCACCCCATAGTGCCATTGTATTTTGCAATGTGGTTGTTAAATGCCGGGGGCTGGTAAGACACCTAAGTGGGTAGCAGTGCTTACAGACCAGCCTGACAAGCTGAATTTGATCCTCAGGACCCACGTGATGGAAGGAGTCAACTGATTCCCACAAGTTGATCTTCTTGCACCTTGTCCCCTGACCTCCACAAGTATCCACACACCACCCGCATATACAACAAATAAATAAAGTAAACAAAAATTACAAGTTAAACAAAAGTGAGGACTCCAATCGGACACCTGTGGCATCTTTGTAAGAGATAAGGATGCAAACACAAGGGGAGACAGGAAGAGACAATGCTAGCCAACCCCAGGGGTCTCCCAGTGCCCTACCAGCCCTTTGGTCTCAGAGTTCTGGCTTCCAGACAGTGAGAAAGCAGGCTTCTGTTCAGTCACCTAGTCTGTGCATTTCTAACAATTCTCGCTATCTCGTTCTAACCTAAGCTTGTGCGGGGAAGTGCCATTTCATGCTTCTAGGCTGAATTTGTTTAGACGGCACTTCAGATGTTTTGATGACAAGAGCAGGTGTTTAGATTTCGGTCCATTGAACAGTGAAGTGAGGCCCCTCCTGATTCATTCACTCATTCATTCATTCATTTTAGTGGTGTGGGATTTGAAGTTCAAAGTTGAATCCAAACAATTGTAGCACATACAACCAAAATTGTAGCTTTCTGTTCTGAAAGGGAAGGGCCATCCTGCACACACTGCTTGCCCTTTCCAGAACTGTAAAAACGGGTCTCACCTGGGTGGCCAGGACTCCCGGGACTCCCAGGGGCTCCATCAGGTCCAGCAGGCCCCGGTTGTCCAGGTGGCCCCGGTGGGCCTCTCTCTCCTTTCTTGCCTCTGTCGCCTGGCAATCCTGGATCGCCCTTAAAATTAGTCAAACACCTTTAAAGTTCTCATATAAGCAGGGTATGTGGTTAGGATTAAAGTAACAGAAACTGCTTATTCCTTATCAATCCCGCTAAGTAGCTTCTACAGGCTAGCACCACGAAACGTTCGGGGAATAGGTTAGCCACATGCTTCGTGAGGCAACATGCAAAATGACAAAGCAGCTCTCTCTTTTTAAAGACACCCAGAGGGTGACAGCAGAATATTTAACTAAGCTGGTGTCCCGCACAGCACTGGTCCTAGTGATGATAGAATATCTACCCACATATGATGCACACAGGCCCTGCCTTCATGGACTTTAGAGTTACCAAACAATCATACAAGTGGAAAAGTGCAAAAATTAGGATGCCTGATGGGAATAAGAAGTAGGCTAAACAGATAAGTTTCCTGCAGGTACTATGCTTGAAGACGCATGTCTACAGTCACACAGTTAAAAAGCCATTTGGCTGATTTAATATTCATCACGTCTGTATCTCAGATTAATGATAATTCAGATGAGGCATGGTTGATGGTGGCTTACAAAACTGCCATCAAGGCTGATTAGAATACTATTCTCTTACAGGGACTCCCTAACGAGAGAAAAACCAGCCTGTGGCCCAGAATGAGCTCTAAACATTTCATGTGAAAATCTGAGCTGGAATTGAACTGTACAAGAATCCATTCAAATAGGATTGCTCTTTGAGAAAATGCTTCAGTGGAAGGCATCTCCCTGGTATTCTGAAAAAAACACTCTAACCAGGAAGGAGGACACTTGTGCTTCAAGTAATAAGAGCTTGTTTTCCCAAGTCATTGTGGCTTCTAAAAGATTTCCTTCTCATTTTGGCAAGGACTACTGGAGGAAATGGAAATAACAATAGCAATTTGTTGTTGTTGCTGCTGTCTTGAGACAGGATCTTGTAGCTTGGGCTGGCCTCCAACTTGTGTAGTCAAAGGTGACCTTCATGACTGCTCATCTGCCTCCACCTCACAAGAGCTGGAATGACAGCCTGAGAGACAGTGCTACTCTGCTGGCTCAAAAGAGACAGTTTTCAAGGCAACAACTTCATGGTTGGGATCCCTAAAGCCTCAAACATCCAATGAAAAAATATCTGCCCCCTTTACAAAGACATGTACCCAAGGACTTCACATCCAATTTAGGAGGTTAGTGTGTCTCTTGGGATGCTATGAATTTCTCCAGAGAGGACCATGAAATCCCATGTTTAAAAGTTCTGCTTACTGGAGTATCTGTTATTGACTATATCCTAGTGTAGCTCTGACTGTTCAGTGCAGAAAAGGGGCGGGTGGATGGAAGGAAATAAACCTAGAAGAACAACCAAGCCCTGCTTAAATGTGTAGTAGTTGTCACACCTGTAAAGAGTTTTGATAGCCAACTTTAGCCTGATGGAACACAAGCCCTGAGGGGCGAAAAAAAAAAACACTATAACAATGTAAAAAACATTCTGTGTAATGAAGTGAAAACACTTCAAAATCTTCTAGCACAAAAACACACACTTAGGATTTTGTTTGCTTTTTAATGATGCTCTAAAGTTATTTTATTATATCTTAATGAGACAAAGAGTTCTGCGTATAGAATGCAAAATTTCTGTTCAAAAACTTTGTATGGGATAAACCCATGGTTTCTATCTGGAGGAAAGAAACTCAGCCCTGGTCAGTTTGTGTGGACCTATCACTACTGCCCCTGCTGGGAGCACTCTTAAGTGGCAGGGATAGAGAAATTGTCCAAATTGAGAGCACGAGAGATACAGCTTCAGTTGTAGAAATAGGAATGTGTAAAAATACAAAACAAAACATCTCCCCCAACCAAACCAAAACAACTTCAACAACAAAAACAAACAAACAAACCATAGCAGCCTGAATGTATAGAAAGCTGTTCTTTTTTTTCTCCTTTCTACACGGAATCTGGCCTTTGTTGATATCTTAAGGCTCTCCATCTTTGCCAAAATGTAACCGTGCCAGTGGTTTATATACCTTTGGTCCTGGTGGTCCTGGCCTTGCACCTTCTGAATAACCTGGCTCCCCCTTGTCTCCTTGGGGACCATGGATCCCTGGCAGGCCTGGTCTTCCAGCTAGACCCGGCATTCCCGAAGTTCCTTTTTTCCCTTTAGGGCCTGGAATGAGGATAGATATCTCGTAAGAGATGAGAAGGAGGGATCTTGAAGCATCCCATTTTGATGCGTGTGTGAATCATTCTCCAAGAAGATGGTGTCTTAGAATCAAAAATATTGGGCTATATAATATATGATTATTATACAATGTATGTATGTTACCACTCATATTAAAGTTGCACACAGTACCTTTGTCTAAAAGCAAAGCTTTTAGTTGACATAAACTTTCTATTAAATGAAAAAATGAAATACAGAAAATCTACAGCTCTGACTTGTGAGCTCCGTGGCTGGTCACGGCAGGATGATAGCATTACCTGGCATACCCATGTTCCCCATGCTTCCTGGCATGCCTTGGGGTCCTGGTCTTCCGGGATTTCCACTGCTCCCCATATCTCCTCTAGGGCCTTAAGAAGAAATAGAGTCACATGACCCAGTTCCTGAGCATACGTGCTCAACACATATCTTCTGCTTGCATGAGTAGATAAACACAGAACTTTCTATTAAACGAAAAATTAAAACAACCCAAACACAGAAAATCTGCTGTTCTGATTTGCTGTGAGCTTGAGGGCTTATAATAACAGGATAATCGCATGAGTCGGCACATCTATCTTCCTCAGGAGTATGTAAGTACACTACTCCTAGGCCAGCTGGCTAAGGGTTAACTGTCCTTTTGTCTCTGTCCTTAGGCTCACCACAGGATTGGGGACTTATGATGTAGAAAACTGGGAAGGCGAGAGTCCTATTATTAGGCCTATTCAAAGCCACTCAAAGACCAGCATCAGCAGAAAAGCAGGGCTCCTCTGACCATCTGCAGTGCCGTAGTTCCTGACAGCATCCTGAAAGTTAATTGCCACATAAATTACTTTGGTATCAAGGTGGCTATGGATAGAAGACTGCTTCAGTAGCTTAAAATTGCTTTTTAAACACAATAACTTGTTTACAAAAGACGCAAAAGCAAAAACGACTAGAGCACTAATTTTTCTCTCTGACATGTTAAAAATAAAACTTTGATTATAAAAACGGAGTCACATGTAGGATATTTTTTAGCCAATAGATGCCGGCTACTAAACACCTTCACTTTGGTTTAATTTAGAGCAAACTTCTCCTGGAACCCTTTCGGGGCAGATTTGATGTTTGACCTAATAAATTTAGAGGTAAATTTTATAACATTTAGATATAGGAAAGCTTAGAACATGATTTTTTTTTTTTTTTTTTTTTTTGAGAGCTAGCCATACCTGGAGGGCCCGGTAGTCCAGGCAGTCCCGCAAGGCCTTTTGGACCTGGTAATCCTGGAATGCCTCTGTTTCCTTTTTCACCTGGATTTCCTACAAATCCTAAAGACAAAGACCAGATTTTAAAGATATACATTAGGGGCTGGAGATATGGCTCAGTAGTAAAGTGCATGTATATAATTCACGAGGCTGTGAGAGACAGCCAGCACTGAAACAATCTGGAAGTTCATCAGACTCATCCACAATGGGCTACTGCCAAAGTGCAGCATCACACATTTATTAAGAACACAGACAGATGTGGGCTTCTCTCTCTCTCTTTCCTTCCTACCTTCCTTCCTTCTTTTCCTTTTTTTCAGAGAAATTGAATGAACTAAGATGTAAAAAGCATTAGTGTAGTGTCTGGCTTGAATCAGTTCTTAAACAAGGGCCAACTATGCATTTGTGCAACACTTAAAAGGTTCGTTCAGTGGTAGATCTCTTCCCTAGCATGTGTGAGGCAATGGATTCAATCCCTAATGCTGCAAACAACAAGATATTTCAAGATTTAGTAGCCGAAATACCTCTTCATTTTTTTTGTAGTAAGGCAGTATATGACACTATTCTTATATAAACAATTCTACTCTCCATTTGTTAAGATTTTTTTAGGCATTGGGTAAGTCAGAGACTCTGTCTAGAATCACACTGTCAATCGGCAATAGCACTGGGACTCGAAAGTAGTTTTGCCTAGCGAGGAAGCTCACTAACGTCCCAAGACACCCTTCCATCCCTACAACTCGACTTTGATCAGCCTATTCCCCTGCTTATTGATATTCACTGATACTCTTTACCAGTGGTCAATTACAAACTTCCCTAACTACATGGAACATTCTACAGTCTGCCCTTGGCCTGGCTTTGTGCCCCTTTCCTGTTTATACACCTATTTTCATGTGGATTAAGTGTCTAATTAACAGACAGGTCTGGGGGTGTTTTCTGGAAACAAAAATAAGTCACGTTCCTCTTCCTAAGTTCTCTGTGCTTAATTAAGGAGACAGCCAAGCAACAAACAGTTGCCATCCAGTGAGATAGGTTCAGTAACACAGGGGGGCACAGTGGGCGACCCAAGGGGGAATTTCTGGAAGACAGACTGTTCTGTGGCTCAGCTTTGAAGATGTGTAGCTAATTGGATGAAGAAGGCAGGGAACGAGACAGGATTTCCAGGCTACACAGTAGCCTATGCAAAGATAGGCATGGTGAAAGGGTTAGATTGTTCTGTACCGCTGCTTTTCCGCTCATCATCATCTAAGCATGCATATTGTTCAGTGCATGCGTTTGCTGTAGCCCGCAGGCCATGGATAGCTTGACTTTATTCATTCATTCATGTACGTACTTAGTTGGCTCTCTCTATCTGCCTTTATGTGGTATCTGAAGACTGAACTGAGGTCATTAGGTTTACATGGCAAGCGCTCTTACCCATGAAGTCATCTCACAGGCCCCGGCTTGATTTTATATGGCTCTAGAGCAAAGGATGATTTGTACAAAATGTATAACAGCGTAACAATGTAAATTATTAAAGGGTTATATAAACAAAGCCATAGAAAAATATACAGCAGAGACCTCACATGGCCGACAAGCCCAACATCTCCTGCTGGGATCGAAGCAGTGCTCAGGTCTCAATTATGCTGTTACATTGTTCATGTTTTCTTATAGAAATGTCTTTTTCCCGTACAGACTCTTGAAGTAATGGCAGCCGCTACAGATTTTTACCCTCAATGTCTCTTTCACACTTAGAAAGAATGAATGTCTCTGTGTATGAAATTTACATTTTATGAAAGTGGGTGTGTCATTGCACCCCCAAGTCAAGAGGAGAATCTTGAGTTTGAGACCACCCTGGCTACATAGTGAATTCAAGGCAAGGATGGACTATATAGTGAGACCCTGTCTCAAAAACAGACTTTAAAAAATAAATCATGCAGACATTAGAGAGCTTTAGATGATATGTTTCTTGTTGTTGTTCAATCTGTGATCCTCAACTGTGTGTCAAAAGCTAAGTGACTTTGCTTAAGGAAATGATAGCTATCCCTTTCCAGCTTTCCTTTATGAAAAATAAGTAGTCCTATAAATTAATATTTTCCCAAAGATCGTTAATTTTCTCTGTTGGCAGATGTTAATTCCAGGAAGCTCGTGGGTATCCCTGGAGAGACTCTATTCAGCCTTTGTAGCATGGGCTTTACAGAATTTGTGCTTGTTTTGAGACACGGTCTCATTATGTAGCTTTGGCTGGCCTGGAACTTGCTGTGTAGACCAGCCTGAGTCTTTATCTCTCAAGTATCGGGATTAAAGGTGTGCATTTCCACAAAAATTCCATGCAGGATTTTCAAAGCAGATATTCTTTCAGCCTGTAAAAGCTTATGTGCCGAGCACACCAAGGTTATAGACGGCCTCCTGATTTCTCAAACCACGTGAGGCCTTTCTCCACCATAATGTGCCTCTGCAGCCACAGTGCATTTTTCTTTTAATGCTTTCTCTTCTGGGAGAGTTTATCCTCAAAGGCAATGCTTTATCCAGAAATTCTGTTTGTTTAAAGTTGCTTGAGATCTAATCTGAATAGGAGAACTACATCTGAACCTGCTTAAGATTTGGCTTGATACTGTGTATAAACTGCAATAGCCAGGTGATTTTAAATAATTTGAATGGATTTGACTTTAGCCAATAACCAAACCTAACAAGTAACCATGTGCTGGAAGCCTAAAGTTCAGGATAACGTATGTTTTCCTTACTGTTATCCTCCAAGGACTTTAAACATGAGAAGATATTTTGTGATACAATCAGAAATATCTATCTTGATAGTTAACAGAATAAAGTAGAATTTGGAGCAGAGGTTTCAATTTCCAGCAGAAGCATTGTTTTTGTGGCTGTTAATTTGTTGTTGTTGGTGATGTTTTTGTTTTTGTTTTTGTTTTTGTTTTTTTGAGAGGAGATCTTACTCTGTACTCCAGATCACCTTCAAACTCACTATCCCCTCATCTCATTCTCCTGAGTGCTGAGATTACAGGTGTGTGCTATTACATCTTGTTACTTGGCTGGCTCAGAGAACTTTAAAAAAGAAGATAACATTATTTATTTATTTTATTACAGTGATTTTCATAAGGCCATTTTCTTGCAAGAGTAGAAATTACTTTGAGCATATTCTGCTCAGTACCCCACTACACTCTCCTTTCTTCTCCTGCTATTGGTCCTCTTTGCTTCCTTAGACAGTTTTGCTTGCACTTTCATTTCATATGCACTACACGTATAAAATATAAGTATAAAATCTAGATACACATATGAGAGAAAACATATGGTATTTGTCTGAGACTGAATTAGTTAACTTAATATAGTTATTGTTGGCCGCATCCATTTTCCTACAAGTGTCTCAGATTTGTTCTTCCTCCTTACTTTAAAAATATTTCCAGTGTATACAGACACCAGTTTTTCTCTGTCCATTCCTGTGTTGAAGGACTCCTAGGCTGGCTCTATGACTTTGGTGTCATAAACAGGACTGCAGTGAGCATTGCTGCATAGGTGTCAGAGAAATAATGTCTTATAGTCCATATACTTCTCAAAAAACACGGTTTAGAGGATTATGATAAAAAACTGGGTTTAGAGGCTTATGATTAAAAAATCAATTTAAATTAAATTTAAAAAAATCAAATTAAATTTAGCAACCAGAATGTAAAACTAATTTAGTAATAAGAGCGAATGCTTCCAGATGGCTGTGTGACTGAGCACGTAGCTCAACACAGTCCTCATTTATCAACTAAATGAGTTTGCTAGGGTAGTTTGTTGGTCCCAGAATCAGCCAACTCTAAGCATGAACCATTCTTTACCTTTGATTCCAGGTTCTCCTTTGTCCCCCTTTAAGTGCGGTAGGTGGGAAGGCCCAGGGATCCCCTTCTCTCCTCGTTCACCTTTGTCTCCCGGGCGTCCTCTTTCCCCTTTGATTCCGGGGATTCCAAGACTACCTGACAGACAGATGTAACCACATCAGGCCCTTCACTTTTCAAGTAGTGCATCAGAATTCAGTGTTTAGCAGAGTGCACAATAACGTGGAACAAAGAGTGACCAGGGCTGAAAACTCTATAGTGTTTCTGAACTCTCCGCCACTTGGCAGTGATGGTGTGAGTTTGCAAGGTGAAAATAAGATCCAGTCAAATGGGAGAAGGGATTAGAGTACACAGAAAACTCAAATATGTTCTTTGCTGACAACTATTTTTTCTTAAAGTATGAATGCCATTTATTTTGCGATTATGTGAACACTATCCATACCTCATAGCACTGAGAAAGATGTCATCACTCACCTCTCTGCCCCTCTGAGCCTGGTTTCCCAGGAGGCCCCGGAGGTCCAGTGGGTCCAGGAAAGCCCATCATTCCAACCTCTCCTTTCTCGCCTGTGGAAACAAATGAACACAAAGTATGTCCTGATGTATAGCCTACGAAAAACAAAATATTCCAGAAAGTTAAATAATGTAGACAGAGAAATTGGTAGTGGATGGTTTTTGTAAATAGGAAAATAACAAGGTTTGTGTAAGAGATGGGTTGGCATCTTTTACAATTTCATCGGCCTGTATTGCAGCAAATCACACCATGGCTGACAACAGAGTGGCCTGAGTTCCCAGTGCATCTGTCCTCTTACTCCTTCCCAGTATAATTTTTACTTGATCAGGTTTTATTCTGACATTTTATCTTATGCATTTCATTATGCTTTGTTCTTATGCATCCTAAAGCTGGTTTTATAATGTAGGTTTTATTGCTCTTCTCTGATGGGAGATGTGCCATAGACTCTAGTTCCAAGAATAGAGTTGGCACACGAGAGAAGCCCAGTAATAGGAACCAAAGTATAATGTGTCAGTTAAGCAGTTATCCTGATGTCCTCCCTGCAGCAGAGATCAGTAAGGTCCTTATGTCACGAGTAAACAGAATATCTTCACAAATGAAGGAATGATGAAAACAACCACAAATTAAAAAGAATTAGGAAGATATACTATTATGAGCAGTTCTATGACCACACTGTGGAGGACTTAGATACAATAGACACACATCTAGAGCAGCACAGAACCAAAACCAACTCAAAAGGAAATAGAAAACCGACTAGTACTGTTTCTAGTCATTATAAATTTACACTGAAGTGATAATTATGTGTATGGGTGACCAGAGAGACTAGGGGAGGATGGAAGGGTCCCTGGAGCTGGAGTTACAGGGGGTTATCTGATGTGGGTCCTTTGGGAGAACATTGAGTGATTTTTAACTGCTGAGCCATCTCGCCAGCCCCTGAACTGATTAAAGACTTTCCACAAAAAAAAACAACCTAGAGCCAGATGACTTCTCTAATGAACTCTATCAAATGGCCGAGGAGCAGATATGCTTCATAAGCTCTTCCTTATGAAGAGGACCCCTTCTCCTACAAGGCAGGCGCTGACCCAGACAGGATTGAACCATCCCAAGGAAACTACTGATCAATGGTCCTTGGGGATATAAATGTGAAAACCTCAAGAAAATACTAGTCTGTATCTTATACAAAAATTACTCCACCACAAAAATAACCACAAACAGGTAATTATAAAATATAATGAGTCTACTCCCCAACTCTCCTGTCCCTTGCTCCCTGCCCTCTTAAAATTAAATTAGGAGGAAAAAGAAAAGGCACACAGCATGCCCGAAGAGTTAACTGAAGGGAAAAATGAGGAAGAAGACGTGGAAGACACGGGCAGCAAGGATACCTGGTAATCCTGGGAATCCTGGAGGTCCTGGAGGTCCTATTTGGCCAGGTGGTCCCATCCCACCTGGATGACCTGGCATTCCTCGTGGTCCAGGTTGTCCAGGAACTCCTGACCTATCCAAGCCTGGGATGCCAGGGTCTCCCTTTGGCCCTGTATCACCTCTTCTACCTACACATGAATAGATGAATAGATGAGAGAGGGAGTTAACAAATGCTTTCCCTACCAACTGCAAATTGTTCAGCTACGTGAAGTTGGGTAAACAGCCCATTTATCTGTGAGTTTGCTTATTGTCTCTCCCTATAATCCATCAAATCCCCATTGCTCTACCATTATCCATTTCAGGGGTCATGCAGAGATGAAGGTAGAGTATGTATGTCTGTTTCTGAGGGCTGCATTCTGGCATTGTGCTTTATGCCCATTTCCCAGTCTTTCCTTAGATCTACATAGCAGCTCCTGAGAGGTGAGCTCCCATGCGCTCTGGAAACAGCAGTGCCACTGTGATGTAATATGTTGGCCAAGAGTTTATTTGTGACAGGTAAGCAGAATGGTTCTCTACAGATACTAATGGAGATCTGAAGAATGTTCCCCAGGAACCACCACCAGATCTGGTCAAAAGGGTCCAAGGAGGAGAAGTATGTTCCGCAGTACCTGATCATGCAGCCTGACTCACTTAGGTTTATTTTCATAAATCTTGGTTTCATGTTGCTTATGAATCAATCAACTGTGTATTTTACTTTATGCTTTATTAAGTAGGTAACTTTGTGTATACTATTACCATTTTAATCATCGTAAAGTTACGGCTTCCTTATCCTTATGGAAGTTTTAAAAGTAAAATATCGATTGAAAGTTTATGTATATGCATTCATACTGATGACTCATCTATTTGTCAGTCTAGCTTTGTCATCTTATCTGTCGATGGGGTTCATATTTCCTTACATAAAAGGAACAAGCCAACTCACTGTATTGCTTGAATCTCTTCCTATGACCAGGACATACTGCTATCTGGGATATCCATGAAAGCCAGGCTTATATTTTCAAAAGAACATGTCATGCTGAACAGTGGTCACGGCTTGTTGCTGGACAGTTTCCATGCCAAAGAGCTAAGTACAGAGGCAGAGGACACATCACCTGCCTACCTAGTTCCTGGGTGGGAAGCCTCATCCTACCTGGTTGCCCTTTCAATCCGTTTAAGCCCGGAAGTCCTTGGGCGCCCCTGGGTCCCTGTGTGCACCTCCCTGGGGGTCCTTTTGCTCCAGGTGGTCCAGGCTGTCCTGGGTCTCCTGCAATAGAGAGCCCAGGAGTTTTCTCAGTTGGCAAGGTCCAAGGCCCTAGAGTTGCTATCCCCTCATCTTTCTGCAATGTCACCTTCCCAAACCGGACCTGTACTTAATACCATCCACATGCTTGTATAGAAGACACTCATGAAAGAGGAAAGATGTATGGAGGGAAGAACGTAGAAGAGCCACATCAAATGGAAAAAGAATTAGGGCTCAGAGCCCCCTAGAGTACCGCAGTGGTGCTCCCTGAGGAGAAAGGTAACCACACTTGGCATTGTACCTGGAGGCCCATCAAATCCATCTTTTCCTGGAGTTCCAGGGAGTCCTGGGAGCCCAGGCAGTCCAATATCTCCATTTTCCCCAGGATTGCCTCTTTCTCCTGGAAGGCCTGGTTTTCCTGGCTCCCCAGGCCTACCCCGGGCTGGTTCTCCCTGTAGCAGAGACATGAGGTTACTGTCTCTAACGGAATGCTTCTCAGTTCAGCTTGGTAGGGGTGCTCTAAATTTGTTTGCATAGACACCATATCTCAACAAATATTTCCCTTTCAACTTTAATCACTGACTTTGCTGCAAAATCATACTTAGTGCACATTCAGGATATGTATTCCACATCCATTGAAGAGAGTGTGGGTGCCCTTATAGACTCTGAATATTTAGGAAGTCATTCATAAAGGAATAGAAATGTAAGTTTCCACAGGAACTTAAAATTAGTATTTACAAATACACTGAAAAAATAATATCTCTATCTACAAATATGCTGACAACTTCTGAACACCAAGTGTCTTGTCTGATAAGGGCATTGCAACTGATGATTGTAATTGCCCCTCCCTGAAATCAGTCTGTGTTTTAAGTCTCTGCAGACCTTGGCTCCTGGGATGCCTGGTTCTCCAGGACGGCCAGGCTTTCCCATTTCCCCAGGACAACCAGGCGACCCTTTTGTTCCTGGCAAACCTTGATCTCCTACAGAAAAACACAAAACAAAAGCAATTAGCATCAGAGATTAGTCTCATAGAAAGTTTATGAGCAATATTTCCTTTATCAAATACACTTATGAGCCATCCAGGTAAAGAGATGTTTGTATGAAAGTTTGGATGATGATAAAATCAACTGATTAATCAGTAGTTAAAAACAAAACAACAGCAGCAACAAAACAACAAACAAACAAACAAACAAAAAAACCAAACCCAATCAAACTGAGTTCCAAGTCAAATTAGATTAGCTTTGAAATCTGGTTCAATTTAAAAAAACAAAACAAAACAAACAAACAAAAAAAACCTCAACCAATCAAAATGCAAGTTATGGAGCTCAGTCCCAATGAATACATCTACAGTATAACTCCCTGATCGTCTAGCTCCTACACTAGTTCTGCTTCCCATAGTTGCTGCCTTTGCCCAGCAAGTGAATCCAGAGTCAAAAAGTTAGCATTCAAGGGTCCAGGAGGGACTAGGAAAAATCTGGGCTAGGGTCCATTACTTCACAGAGAAAGAAATCCATGAAATTAATGCCAAAGCTGTTCTTAGGAATATATTTTCATTTACTAAGTATTCACTTACTTAATGGGCAGAATTGATGTGCAATAAATAACCGACAATGACTTGTTAACAATACATAAAACACCAAAATGTTGATTGTATTTTTAACAAACAAGGAAATCATGAAACAAACACACAGTTATCATAAAGCCTACTATTCTATGTAATAGTCCATAGCCTGAAGTGTTTTTTTATTTTTATTTTTTATATGGATCCTGGACAGGATTTTGTTTGATATGCTTACGGAGGAACAACTCAAGTTATTATCCAATATGAGCAACTGGAATTTTCAGAGTGTTTCCATTCTGGTAAAAACAGCATGTTTCTTTTTCTTGTCAGAAAGATTTATTTTATCATTTTAAAATTACTTTTTTGCATGTGGGCACATGCATGTGAGTGCCAGCACCCACAGAGCCTGGAGGCACAGGTCTCTCTGGAGGTAGAGTCACAGACAGGTGTGAGATACCTGGCAGGTTCTGGGATCAAACTCCCGTCCACTCCAAGAACAATATACATACTCTTCCCTGCTCAGCCGTCTCCTCAGCCCCCAGCATCTTTTATTAAAGGAAAATAACTTCTCTAATTTACATTCAAACTCACAGGGCCGACTAGGTTTTTGTTTTGTGCTGTTCGACGCTGCGGGATGAATTCCGTGTTTCTTCCATGCTAAGCACACTTTACTGCCGGGGTATACCCCTGGCCCAATTTGTGATCTAATAATTAATTTCTTACTTAAAATGTGTGAACTCAAGAATTATAAAAACCTGGGAAGCACAGGATTAAATAATAATAATAATAATAATAAAGCTTTTATGACCAGAAAGAATTGCTGTTACCGTTTTGGTGAATTGCCTTCCAGTTTTTTTGTTTTTTGTTTTTTTTTCCTGTGTGGTATGACTGACAGGCCTGTGTGATGGCTCAGCATATAAAGTTTCCTGCTGTCAAGCCTGACGACCTGAGTCCGACCTCTGGGACCCACATGGTAGAGAGAGAGGATGGTCTCTCTGGCTTCCACCTGTGCTCCCCATGCCCAATGGCACACAAAATAAAGGAGTTAAAATGTAAAAAGAAAAAAGTACGATTGACATGTTACCGCATGAATCAATGTGAATTCTGTCCTCTCACCTGATATTGTCCTAAGACTTCTGAAGATTCTTGGAAAGCATTATTTGGGCAGCATAAAATAGGTAGTTTCTGTTTTATTCACTATTCGTAGTTACAGCTTTGGAATATCTACAGTGAGCCTTATATTGTACCGTTTTTAAATTTACCCTTCAGTCCTGGAGGCCCTGGAAATCCAATTCCTGGAATCCCTGGTTCACCATCAGGTCCAGGAAGACCAGGATCACACTTTCCCACAGGTCCAGGCAAACCTTAAAAACACGTACATGTGCATGTCAGTGACTTATCTTCATTTGGGAACAACAACAAAATGTCTGTATTCTCCATATCCTTCCAGCACTTTCTGGAAATTATGGAATAATTTTTTTTCATCTTTTCTTCCCATTCCTATGGCGTGGGCTAGAGGTTAGGAGTTGCTACAAATTTTAAAAATATAAGTTCATTCTTTAAAAATGATCCTAGATATCTTTAACTATATATCTTCCTCTGTAAATGCAAAACTTAAGTTTCAACTCACTTTAGCAAAGCAAGTTTCAAATGAAGTTGCTGAGGAAAACACCCTGGTTCGTGGGGGGGAGGGGGACATTGATTGCTCTTCCACAAGAAGCCATGCCAGGTCTCTTTTGGAGTACCAGGGGAGCATATGAGCAATCTCAGGGACAGCAGAAAGTCCCCCTGCCAGCTGGAATTTTAGAATGGTTACCACTTATATTATACTTTCTTTCAGACCCAACAACTGTATTTTTTCTTTATATTGGGAGTAGTGTTTTCTGAGGGAAGTCTGAGTGCCTGCCATCTGATGTCATGGATTATACTCAGCAAGAGGGGTACTCACCAGGTAGACCTCGGGGGCCAGCCTGACCAGGGGGTCCTGGAGGGCCTGGGGGACCTGGAACTGGTGTTGCTACACCTGGCTCCCCTTTAAGACCTTAAAAAGAAAACATGGTTGTGTGATTGGGTTGCATGTTAAAGTGTGTTTTTACAACAGTGGGAAATATTGTGAGGGAGTTATAAACACAGCCCAAGAAAAATAAAAACCAATCCCTGTTTTTATGTGTTTCAAAAGTAGTTTGGGGTGGCCAGTCTGTAGAAACATTTCTACTTGATCTGCAAATATTTATAAGCATCAGTTTAAGCCTGGCTTTAATTAATAATGCAGAAGGATGGTCTACTGAATGAAAGATTGTTCCAGAAATAGAGACTAGACATGAAGTTGGTGAATGGTGGTAGGGTACCAGTTTATTCGACGGCTGGTATTCATGGAAAGTAATGGGGTATGTTGAACAAAACAACAAGTGTGACTCAGCACATGGGCCTGGGTTTGAAATTTGGCACTGCTGTTTGCAAGCTTCTTGGGTTTGGGCAGATTTCTTAACCTCTTTGGGAAGTTCCTTATCTGTCCCTGTGGAAATGATGCTTACCTGGCAGATGTTCTGAACATAGTGACTAATGTTAACCCATGTTTGTGATAAGTCTTCCCACAGGCACATATTTATTTAAAAAAAGGTATGGTTTACACCATGTAATAGAAAATTGGATAATGTATTTTGTGAAAATGAGCTCCTTTGTTTAGATTCATATTTACAGAGAACAAAAGAAGGTTGGATGAGGGATTAAACAGAAGTCCATAAACTATATAAAGAGCCGGACAGTAAATAGTTGGGTCTTGTTGTTCTGATCTGTTGCAACTACATTCTCTGCCTTTGTGGAGCAGCCAGAGAGGACACAGAAGTGTGGCTATATTCCAATAGCCTCATGTACGAAAACTGTAGTTTGAAGTTTATAGATTTTAATGTGTAACAGAATGTTGTGAAAAATTTCTTCAGTTGTTTAAAAGCATAGGAACCATTCTTTACTTTTGAACCACATAAAATCCATTGATGGGCCAGGTTTGTACTTCCATACAGCATGATAAAATCCTGGATCAGAACAACAGTCTCCAAAGTAATGTGTGGGAAGAAATAAAACAAACAAATATCTTAAAATAAGCTTTACATACATGTGGATAAATGTACATGTTCACTTGATGACATATATGAATACCATGAAAGGGTACCCAAGTCTTGGTATAAATAGAGACTATGCTATCCTGGCAATCACTGTTCGAAGTGACCTTGGAAGTGATAAGTGACCACATAGGCATTACTTGTTGAAAACCCATAGAAAGAACCCATTTCTCCTGGACAGAGAATTATTTTCAGTACTTGTAGGTCCCCGAAGGCCCACCAACTTAAAACTATTATCAATGATTTTTAATATAGCTTAGATATTTTGAAATTTTGTGTTTGTAACCTGGAGTCACGCATCTAAGAGAAGACAGTTCTTCAGATCAAGTGTGTGGCTTTTTGCCTCTTCAAGTGTCTTGCAATTGAGTTCTACTCAGCCCTTGGGAAGGGATTCATTTCGTGTGTTGATAGTAGTCATAGATACTGATGATTACAGGAAGTTTCAGATGAGCAGCTCATGACAGGGAAACAGGATTTTGTCTGTCATGTCTTTACTTGTCCTGTCCCAGTCTCTGAGGAGACATATTTGCCAGGAACAAGTCTGCATGTATATTCACTAGTTGTGAAGGAGCTTTGTTGGCTGTGGGAATTGTCCCCCACTTCACAGAAAAGCAAGACTGGAAAAAAACTAACCAACCGGCTTCTCCAGGTGGTCCCCGGGCTCCAGGGACTCCTTGGGCTCCCTTTGGACCTGGTTCTCCTTGGGGTCCATAGCCTGGTGGTCCAGCTGGTCCTGCAGGTCCTGGTGGCCCCGGGGATCCAGGTGCCCCTGGAGGTCCCTGGTCCCCTTTTCTTCCACTCAGAGCCTATGACAACAAGAACATGTTTGGTAGTGCCTCACTGCAGTGACTCTTTACCACAGATTCGTATTAGCCCATACAGGGGGACCAGACAGGCTAGTCTTTAGATGCATCAGGAAGAATAGTCTACCATATCTACATCTGGGAAAGTCAAATTTAACTTGTTAGAGAGTCTGTAAATTAGTGTGTGTGTGTGTGTTTGTGTGCACACATGCGAGTATCTGTAAGCAATTCTTCAAACTTGCTTATCAAGTTTTTCCAAACTGCCCCAGCTGAGAGGTCCCTTTTATTAGATAAACCTGATTAACACTTGGAGAAGCAGAGAAGTTGGCATTGTTGTAAACTAATATGGACAAACTTCTCACAAGTCCTTCGTGGAGACCCTTGGTTTGTCACTCTATGACATTTTTAATTGGGTATGTGAGACATTCTGTCCAGTGAAAAGAATAAAATTTGCATAAAATGAAATGTTTTATACATTTTTCTTTATTTGACTTTATTTACCATTAAATATTTTATCTTAGAAGAATAGAAATAGCCCCAGAAATGTTTACTAAAAATTTTCTGTGTGAGTAACATTCTGTTCTTTCCTTTCCCTTCCTCCTTTTTCAGCCCTGGTTTTCTGTTACTTTTTGTTTGACAGGATTTCACATAGGCTGTGTTGGCCTAGAATTTCCTGTGTTGCTGAGAATGACTGTGAACATCTTCTGCTATCACGTCCTCCATGGCTAGATTATAGGCATGCACAATGATGAACAGTTTTTGGTGTTGAGGATCGAATCCAGGGCCTCCTCTGTGCTAGGAAGGGTACTGCCAGCTGAGCCGTAGCCTACTCTGACATTTCTGTTCTTTTCTACAAATGAATTTGATGTCCATATTGAATTATAAGTTGTGAACCATAGTCAGTGTAGAGTTAGAGCTAGGCTAAGCTGCTGAAAGGAACTTATTTTGTCAAAATGCCGTGCATATTTGCTCAGATCCTTAGTTATTTTGAAGATGCCTTGTGTTGGTCTAGAGTGAAGAACGGTGTACTTTTTGGTGATTACAGTGTCTCCTAACGTTTCACTACAGGGTGGGAGAGGTGAAAGGGTTCTTCGATACAAACCGGTTCACCCCTAGGTCCTGGTGATCCTTTCACTCCTGGATGTCCAGGATTTCCATCGAAGCCCCTTCTCCCTGGCGGACCCCTGGGTCCAGGATCACCTGGGTCACCCATTTGTCCCCAGGGTAGGGGTGTTTCACCTTTGCTCCCTTTAATTCCTGGATGTCCTGGGTCACCTGGGAATCCCTATGGCGATACAAAAGTGAGTCGGCCTGCTGTTTTGGTGGAACTGTCCTTGGTAAACATTAAGACATTATCGGTATGAACTTTTCAATTTTCATAAACATGGATTTCCCCCAAAACACATTTAATATTTATATGTTGATAGACATATGAATGTGTGTGTTTATATAAAATATCTAATGTATACATGCTATGAAACACACACGTTAGAGACTGATTTGTAGTTGTAACACTAAGCCCCATGAAGCTGCTTTGTGGATGAGTAGACAACCCAATACCCGTACCACAGAGACTGCCCACATGCTGCCCTTAGTCTCCGAGTCTTTCTTCTGCTCTAAAGACTGGATAGATATGGCTATCTCTTGGCATACATTACTTTTGGTGGAGGGGCTTGCTTTTTAAGACAGGCTCTCAAACTGTAGGCCAGGTTGACACTAAAGACACAGTCATCCTGTCTCAGTATCTAGTGTTAGAATTACATGTGTAAGCCACCAAGCTTAGCTGTTATGAACTCTTCTGTCCCACAAATGAAATGTCAAACATTTTACTTATTTTCTTTTCTTTTGTTTTGTTTTTTAACTTCCGGAACAGAAAAAGAAGCCAGGTAGACAGTACAAGTCAGTAAAATACAAACAATAATTACTTGAGAGGGACATAGTAATAGAAATTCTACATGCCACACCACTGTCATAATTATCACTGTTTGAACGTTGATGAATTCTAACATGCATCTTAGTTATCAGACACAACGTTTTGATTCACTATAATAATGAATAGTATTAATAACAAGGTTACATATAACACACTATAATGACAGATGATCAGTAATTTTAATAGCTATATTGACATATAAATTACATACTATAAAACTGACCCTTCATATGTGTATATGCATATATAATTATATATGAGTAACATTCAATGATAGTTACCATAATCAGCATTAAAACATTTTCATTGCTCCCCAAGAGCCCCTAAAATCCATCTATAGTAAATCCCTGTTTCCACACTCAGCTGAGGGCAATGATCTGATTTCTATTTCTGCTACTAAAAATGACATATGGATAAATAAATTCACTAATTTGCTCATTTAATCATACCTATGAAGTACCTTCCAATTAAAGACCTACACTTTGCCATGGACTGCTGACTTATGTGAGATGTAATCATATTTTCAGAGGGCTCAGCTTGCCAAGCTGAAGCTTAAGTTTATAACCACAAAATCTTACTGCAAATCCGGGGAGACCTGTGCTTCCTGGGGGCCCCGGATTTCCTTTCATACCAGGTGCACCTCGTCCTCCTGCAAAGCAATTTATCATGAGCTACTAAGCAGAGCCAATGTATGGGGGAAATACATTTCCTTGTGAGAACAGAAAGACAATTTCCATCTTAAAACATCCATGCAGTCAAAAGTTGTCAGGTGGAACATTTAGATCCTAGCTTTTCAGTCCTCTTGTCCTTGTAAGTTTAAGGACACATATATTTATACTTATTTTTCTCATAATAGAGATAATATGTGCTCATTGAAAGAACACTATACAGAAGCAAGTAACATCTGTAAATTTACCATCAGAAAGATAATGTTTACTCAATTTTAGTAGATGTTGTACATGTTTTACATCCATAAAATCCTAAGACTCATGTATATTCCATTTTAGAATCATACAATATACATGTCAATACATAAATGTAGAGGTATAGATTCACATTAAAACTTCTTTGACTATTATCTGGCTAAGCTATCAATTTTTTTTTTTTTTTTTAGCTAACTTGCTTTTAGACTTATAGATGTGTTTTCAACTTTTAGCCGTTGTTGTCAGTGCTAAAAAAAACTCTCTTCAGATATTTAGCTCTTCAAATGTGCAATTCTTTATCTGTCTTAGAGATGGAAAGCTAACACAGCTGGTAAGGTTTTCCCCATCAAAATTTTGATTTAGCACCTAACGTTAAATAAAACATTATAATAATAAATATATTATATTATAAACATAATATAATAATAAATAATACAAAAATAAATAAAATTAAAATCTTTTGAAATAAGAAAATCTTTCTCATGAAAAAGAGCTTAAAATAGTGAAGAGTATAATCGGCTAGAGCAGAGTGACTGACAGGCCTCTCTCTCAATGTGCCTGCAGGCCTCCTTCCCTGAATTTCGATAGAATTCAGTTTCCCAAGTATAACAGGGCCAAGATACCAGGCTTCTGAGATTTTGGCTCACTTTATGGTAGCCTAGTGTCTCCAGAACTCTTTAAATTCATTACAGCATCCCTGCAATCTAATACTCCTTTAAACGTCCCGTGGTGTTTAATTTTCTGTCCCTACAAAGCTATACTTTTTTTTTCATGCAAAGTGTCCATACCTGGGATTCCTTTGACACCATCTAGTCCTGGAGATCCTGGGAGACCGGGGGGCCCTGGGATGCAAGGGCACTGTGCACACGGGAGGCCCGGCTCTCCTGCAGCGGGACAGTGCAAGCATTGCTTGCCAGCCACACAGAGAGGTCAGAAAGGACGGGTATTCCCCACCCACCAGTGTTGGCGTAAACGGTTTTTTTTTAGTGTTGTGGAACTGATCACTGTATTGGCTCACAGTTTCATGTGTGATACCTTCTTGTGAGCTGTAGCTTTTTGAGAGGGGAAGTGTAAGATCTACACAAAGCATCTACCAGCCCAGTCTCTCCCTATGCAGGCGGGATAGGTTCGCGCTTTAGGCTTAGCCAGCGATTCATTGCATGTTAAATGGACTACCAACTTACAGGTAAGTGACTACTCACCTAAGTGACTACTTCTAGGTAATTTGTTTGGGAAAGGACTCACTTTCTCACTGTTTATGATCACTGCTGTCTTGAGGAAGCAGTGATGGGGAGTGGGCCTTTCTAACAGAACAACGCTGGGTTTGAACAAACCTTTGGGTCCATCAACTCCTGGGTCTCCTGGAGGTCCTATATCACCTGGCACTCCGCGGTCACCAGGTGGACCCGGCTGAAAACTAATGTCACCTAGGAAAAGACACCATGAGAGCTCAGTTTTGTTTGGGGGCGGGGGTGTCTGATGGGATAGCTCAGTGGTTAAAGTGGTTGTCTGATACACACAAGATGCATGAGGCCCTGGATTCAATTATCAACACTGAGAAGACACAAAACAAACATAGAAAAGCCCAACACTATCACCAAACACACACACACACACACACACACACGCACACACACGGTTAATTTTTTATATATGTCACACGGTTAATTTTTATATATGTTTTTCCAAAAAGCAAATTTTCAATACACATATGATTTTTCCTGCATCTTTTCATCTTTCTGGTAGAAGATGAGCCTTTACAAGTTGAGCCACAGTGGAGAAGATGCATGCTAACCAGCTCTTACAAAGATGCATTGTTGTTTTATCTTCTACTTTCTGGGACTGTCCTACAGGCACGGCAGCACGGGCCTGAGCTTACGTGGGTTTCATGTAGCTGTTCTTTGCACCAAGAGTCACAAATAAAACAGACACCTAAACAGCCCCATTTTATATCTTTACCTGGACTTCCTGGAGGTCCTGGTGGGCCTGGTGGACCTGGTGAACCAGGACATCCTGGGGGTCCAGCAGGGCCAATAGCGAATTCTCCAGTGGGTCCTCTCTCCCCTTTCCTTCCTTTCAAGCCTGGCTGTCCGAGGGATCCTTTAGGGCCAGGCCTAGACAGTCCTTGGAGGAAAGAGTCATTTGTAAGGTTTTAATATTTTTTTCTGATAAACATGTTTTTCAGTTGAAAACTGAATGACACATTTTTATTTACAAGGGTTGTACAGTTGAAAGCCACATAGAGCATGTAAAACAAAAAGTGAATATCCTTCCTTGCTCGGTGGCCTCGTAGGTCACAAAGATAAGAAGCTAGGAACCCTTTTAGATCAATAAATGGAAATCTGTCTTTTATGAATAATGTGAACTTACAAGAACAGCGGGTTTTCCCCTTTTACAAAACATTTTTATGTGTGTTCAAAGAAACAAGGACATACCAGGACTTCCAGGAACTCCGGGGGGACCACTAGGACCTGGGAATACATCACATTCATTAATTGCTTACAAGTTAATAGGTGCTACCCTGTCCACTTTAAAATCATCTATGATGTAGTAGTTCTTCAACTTTTAAGATATACTCCTTACAGCATTTTCATATAAAATATAGAAATTGGAAACTCAAAAAATATCTCTATTGAAATAAAAACTTTCCCTTCCTACCTCCTACAGAAACTATCATAGTTCTTTTTTTTAAATTTAAGTTTTATTCACTTTATATCCCAATCGTAGCCCACTCCCTCATTTCATCCTGGTTCTACACTCCCTACCTCTCCCCCTCCCCCTCCCTCACTCCTAGGCCTCAGAAAGGGGGAGCCCTCCTTTCCTGACCCCAGCCTATCAAGAAGTCTCTTCAGGACTGGATGCATCCTCTTCTCCTTTGGCCTGGCAAAGCTGTCCTTCCAGGGGGAAGTGATAAGAAGCAGACAACAGAGTTCATGTCAGAGATAGCCCCTGCTCCCCTTTACTAGGGAACCTACTTGGAGACTGAGCTGCCATGGGCTACATCTGAGCAGGGACCTCGTCCTCTTCATGCATGGTCCTTGGTTGGTGTGTCAGTGTCTGCAGGACCCCTGGACCTAGATTTGTTGGCTCTGTTGGTCTCCTTCTGGAGCTCCTGTCCCCTCTGGGGTCCTTCTATCCCTCTACTCCTCCATAAGACTCTCTGTGCTCCACCCAAAGTTTGGCTGTGAGTCTCAGCATCTGCTTTGATCCCCTGGTGGGTGGTGTGTTTCAGAGGACATCTGTGGTAGGCTCTTGTCCTGTTCCCCTTCTTGAACTTCTTCCAGTATCTATTTACTTGCCATTCTGAATGAGAATTAAGTATCCTCCCTAGGGTGCTCCTCGTTACTTAGTTTTTTTAGGTCAGTGGGTTGTAGTATGGTTATCCTGTATTATTTGGCTAATATACCTTTATAAGTAAGTATATACCATGTTTTTTTCTGAGTATTATAGTTCTATAAACATTATTCATCACCTTGAAAGACAGAACAATGACAGTAAAAGCTCTAGGAAGAAATGTATCCTTACCCTGTGGGCCACGAGCTCCTTTGGGCCCAGGTGGGCCTGGCATGCCTTTATCTCCCTTTTCCAGGTATGCATCATAATACACTGTCTTAAAGGAGAAGGCAAAGAATAAATAAAAGGAATAACTACCAGTGGACTGCTTGCAACCCCATTTATTTCAGTCTCTTCATTTTGGCCTAAAAGGGAATTTCCTTGTTTTCCTCAGTTCAAATATTTGTATATTAGCAGAAATACGGCGGCCATGCCCCGACAAGTGAATAGATGTAAAGACAAAGATGACCTTCCTGATATTATCATGTATTACATGGGATTTCAGCTAGAGCTACATTTATTCTAACTACATTTTTAAGTATTTTTTTCTGTGATGAGCATCAAATCCAGGGCCTTATGCATGTAAGCAGTGGACCACTGAGCTATGTCCTTCACCCTAGAAATCAATGTTTTAATAATGTGATTTAACTAACATGTTTATATATTTGTTGACTCAAAAAAAAATGAAGTAACAAGAGCCTCTTGTATTAAATCACTAAAGGTATCAGTAACAATGACAATATTTATCATCATAAATTCTACAATGTTTTGTGTGTACCTGCTGGGTATTTGACTCTGCTACAATTTATGGTTTCACAAAATAAAGTAGCCCATCAAAATTTCCTAGCAATTCCATAAAAGCTATGTTGGGGTGATTTGTCTCTGAAAAAGAAAGATATAGATTTTTGGGACCTACCTAACTTCAGTGAATTAGCTTGGGGAGGGGGGAAGGTCTCAGAACTTCATTTTTTAAAAAAGACTTATTTTATGTATATGAGGGTTTGCTTGCATATGTATGTATGCATGCACGTATATATGTATGTATGTATATATGTATGTATGTACCACTCATGTGCCTGGCACCCAGAGGGCAGAAGAGAGCATTTGCCCCTGGAACTGGAGTTACAGGTGGTTATGTACCACCGTGTTAGTGTTGGGAAACAAACCCAGGTTCTTTGAGGGACAAGCAGTGTTAACTGCTAAGCCAACTCTTCAGCACTTTACTTTTAATTGTGTGTGTCTGTGTGTGTGTGTGTGTGTGTGTGTGTCTGAGAGAGAGAGAGAGAGAGAGTATGTGCATGTGTGTACAGATTTCCAAAGTGGCCAGAGGCTCAGATTCTCTGAAGCTGGGGTTACAAGTGATTATGTGCTGCCCAGTGTGGGTGCTAGGAACCAAACTCAGGTCCCCTGAAAGAGCAGTAGGCACTCTTAACCTCTGAGCCATCTCTCCAGCCTTGAAAACTTCATTTTAAATAAGGTGCACGCCATGACTCTTCGCTATCCTGGGCCATTTTTACAACCTGTACCTTCAGACATAGAAACTCTACATTGGGTACGAGACCGACCACTTTGGGGGAATGAGCAGATGCCACAGCTGAGAGCCAGTGGTCCCTCTCATTCTTCTCATGAGGCCTGTGGTGACATCAGATCCATGGTTATGTTGGGCAGCGTGATGTTCCCAGTGCAGTGGTACTTGGGTTGTAGGGACTGGTTCTTGTTGACTTGCATTAAACCCATGGCTGAGCCTTGGCTGCCTGCTGTTAAAAGTGGGCATACACAAAGAATGACCGAGCACTCTAGTTCCCTGGTACCCTGGCTGTCTTCAGCAGCAACCTTCTCGTTACACCCCGAGAACACAGAATCACCTTGGGCAAACTGTGACTAGGCCAGGTTTTTTCTTTTTTGTTTTGGTTTTGTTCTTTTATTAGTCAGAGTTCAAGATGTGCTTTATTAGTGCATTCGAGGAACCAAACACAATCGAATCAGAATATTTATCCATTGCCAAACAGGTAACTAACGCTACAACAAGTTTTTGCCTTTGCTTGATAAATGTAAACGCTCTTCTCTTCATCACAACAGTTAGTGAGAAGTGCCGACTTAAAATTTGCTGAGTACTTAGAAGAACTTAACTCTGACATTGCTATCTGTAGTTGCACTTACTGGACCACGGAGTCCTGGGGGGCCAAGGTCTCCTTTCCATCCCTAAATTGAAAGAGAGCTACAGATGAGTATGCAAGCCCAAAGTAGCATAGTCAAAAAAACCAAAATGCATCGTTGGATAGGAAGTCACCAGTCAAGGTAGTGTCATTTAGGAATAATATGCAAACAGGACTGTAGGGTTTGTAATTGCCTTTACGTCATCTTCCCAGAGAGCCCTTGTCTAGGTGGGGGTTTTGTCTGCAAGGCTGGGAAGAAGTGAATGTTAGCCTGTCTGTTGTCCAGTTCTTCGCTACGTCACCTTCACCTCATGGTCACATGACTTGCACACCCACATTCTCACACACTTTGTAGTTGTAGGATAGCCAGGCCAGGCTTGTAGTTAATGACCAGCATCCCCAACCCCGTTTGTTTCAGGAGGGCAAGCCAGAATTCTCCCAGGACTGATTATTAAAAGACAGACTTTGAGTCTGAACGTAAACTTCTGCAAATGTGAGTTACCAGTGAATATCTGCAGCACATCAGAAGCAGGTAGTGTGGAAAACCATCCACAACTAGTCGATTGTGACCTTTCAAGGACACGTGACCCAGGCTGGGTTTACAGGATTCAGGCCTACACTTAACCTCAGATGACCAGATGGGTCCCAGCTATTGTGGGCCTTTTCTGATAGCCTCTTCATAGAGGCTGATACCTCACTGAGGAGTCCTGAGCCAGCTAGTCTCTGCTTCAACAAGCAGCTAAGACTGTTTTCTGGCTCCTATCATTATTTCATTCTCATGCATTCAAAGAAACGTGATCTAAAAAAAAAACATTACATAGGTTTTCCCCTTCCTTTCAAACTTTTAGCAATTATCAACAAAATAAGTTTATCTTATTTCAATGAGAAACCTCTGTCTAACTCAAGACTGAACAAGCTTGCTTTACAACGCACAGACATCCATGATCACAGCCCTGTTAGAGGGAAAAGGCAGAGGAAAAGACTCAGGAGCAGGAGTCTTTCCACAGGACTGACAGAATGTCTGCCCACTGTCAAGGGTTCTTCACATATTTGTCATTACTGAAAATGAAGAACATTTTTCATTAGATGATTCCCTTAGATTCCTGACCAGTGGTCAAGTCACAACTTTAAATCTCAATACTTTGTTAACAGAAACATGATGATGATGATGATGATGATGATGATGATGATGATGATGATGATAGAGCAATATGTATGGGGAAGCGAGATGGTTCTTGCACGAAGCCTGATTATTCAACTGATTCCTCAAACCCACATGGCAGAAGAGAGAAGCAACTCCCACAAGTTGTCTTCTGCTCTCTACCAGTATGCTCTGCTCTAATTCATGTGTCTTCCCCCAATAAATAAACGTGAAATGAGAAATGGTACAACAACGACAGAAAAATCTAAAGGAAATTGAAATTTAGGGAGACAGACGGGCAGGGATCTGTGAAGCAAATGTGTGGGATTGTGGGTTACACTTGCTCTTCCTACCCACCGGAGAAGTAACCACTATGGCAGGTGGCGAGGAAGGAAGAGTGTCTCCGAGAGCCTGCCACGTGATGGGTATTTGCAAGAGACAACCATCCTGACTGTGAAATGGGACTCGCACCCATTTTCCAGGAGTGGCTTTGGGATCAAGTAGGAATATCTAAGCAGCAGTCAGCTGGGCTCATATCATGCTTCCTAATACTGACAGCTTTCATTCTATGTGGAGACCTCAGAAGACAGTCATGAAAAAAATTCACAGCAACTCAGCGTAAACTGATGTATTTTTACAAAGTCTGCGGCTGCAGTTGCTTGTTCCTGAGAAGGTAGGCAATGCCTAATCAGTTGGAAAAGGCTGAAGATAGGATGTTACCTTAATGCCGGCTTCGCCCGTTAACCCAGGAAAGCCCCTGTTGCCCTTGGCTCCCTACAGAAAAGATAAAAGGAAAGTAGGTCAGAAGACACAAGTAGATTGTGTCTGTGGGAAGCATGTGTGGTCTGGACTTACTTAATTTTTTAAACATTTAAAATTCATTTTCCCAGTCAATGTATACACATTTGGTAAATGATGTGATGTTTCAAGACCACACTGGTTGTGATCTCTATAATCACATTCTATCTATTGGATTGTGTACTTCGTGTGTTCGTCAGGCCAGGGAACTAGCATATTCCCTCCCCCCCCCCCAACTGTCCATCATTTCCTTATGAGGTTAGAGATCTTCTTAGGTACTTTCACGTAGACAAGATACCATTGCTGATTGGGTTGGTCTTGCTGGTTAAGTGTGTTCAGTTGACCTTCCCACTGTGGGTCTACAGACTCGACTGTAGTCTTTAAGAGCTGAAACCACCTGATTGTGCTTTCTCAAACAACCTTCCATTGCTATTATGGCTACTCAACAGGCACGTTTTACCTTAGTGCCAGGGAAGCCAGGAGCTCCGTCTTTTCCAGGTTTTCCCTAAAACAAAACACTTAAGTCAACAAAAAGGTTAACTTTAGTTAACAGAGAAAACACCCATGGTACAGTCTCCTTTTGACATCAGGCAAAAGCTCCTCAGGGAGGTCCCTCACCGTCTGATTCTCTCAGGCAGGACTCGTAGTTACTGACCCAGCAATGGGCAGGCATCTTTTACTAGGGAAGGTGGAAGGCAGGTCAGATCAGTGATTAGACTCAAAAGGAGGGAGGGAGGACATTGGCTATGCTTTGAGCGGAGTTCCTGTCTCATCATGATCTTGGAAGGAGAATCTGGGAAGCACCAAGCAGATAGGAAATAAGGAATTTAGAAAGAAGGAAGGGTTTACAACTTATTGATTTGAAACATAATTTCTTAAATCCTTGATAAGTAGTATGTATGTATGTGTGTATGTATGTATGTATGTAGATACGTATGTGAAGCATATTGTGATGTCTTCCCAGCCATGGCTTTCAGATGAAATATTGTGATATGGACCCTTTTTGGTAGAATTAAAACTCAGGCAAGCTGCACTATCTTTTTTTCTCAAACACCCCTACTCCACTTTCTCCTCCTCAATACATGCTTTTTAGGGTCTTTACATGCTATAGCTGTTTAAATCTAACAAAATGGAGCTGAGTGGGGAAGTGGGTCCTTTTTGCTTCTCTGTTCCCAGCACCCCACTTCCAGACACTCAGTACCCTATTTTCTTTGGGAGCTTTCTGTCCACACTCTGGCGGATTCTGATGTGCTGTCACTCACAGAAGTTCATTGTCTAGCCAATCATGGACATTTTCCCTGTGGCCATAGCCATTATTTCAGAGCGAGACATATGAACAAGCAAGATTGAATCTCTGGAGTTTTCTATAGGTGTGTGTGTCCGTTGGTCTGTCTCTCTGTCTGTGGCTGTACCTCATTTCTTATCTTCCTCACAGAAGGTCCTTATCATTTATTGGACAGAATAGGCCTGGAGCCTAGAGAAGAGCAGAAGTGAGGTAGAGAGAGTCATGCCCCAGCTTTCAGGTTCTGAAGTCCCTGGGGCATGTTTTAGTCTTGAACTTTCCGGATACTTGGAAAAATAAATCCTATCTACGAAAACTTCAAAAAAATCATTTTTTCAAAAAAAACAATAGCTAGTTGGAGCATCTCTGTCACCCAAAGAGTCCCAAGGCCTGCCTTCCCTGGGCTGCACATGGCGCTGAATTGTCACCTTACCCGAGGACCAGGCTCTCCAGGCACACCCTTTACTGCCCCATAGGAGTCTCCGGGTGGTCCCTGTGTGATCAGAGTTATGAAAAAGCTTTAGAAATGACTGTTCTTTTCTTGATTAAAAGAATAATTTGTCTCCTTTATCAGCCATATTTAAAATTAAGTAATCTAAATCTTATTATAAAAATTAGTTCTAGATAGCTATTCAAAATCAGGTGGTCCAGGTAAGCCAGACATAAAATAGTGAAGAGATTTCACCTAGAAATTGCTGTAAAATGATTTTGAATATTCCTGGGCCTTTACTTAATATCAATATTTGAAGGTTTAGCATTCATCACAATATGGATGAAGTTTACACTAATTGAACTCCATGGATTATTAAGAATAAGGCATGAAGGTGGTTGGGGGTGTGTTTGAGGAATGGGAGGATGGGCGAGAAAAGTCATGAGTAGATATAATCAAGATACATTGTATACATGTATAAAATTGTCAAAGAATGAAAATAATCTTAGCACTATGTATTAAGGCTCTGTTTTATGTGTCACAGGAACAAAATAACACAAATGACCTACCGGGGGTCCAGGAAGTCCAGGTTCACCCATCTCTCCTTTATCTCCTTTTTCTCCCTGGAAGTCCTGTTTATAAATAGAGTTCAAAATCACTATTACAAAACAACCAAATAAGATTAGACCAGTTGTATTTGGAAATACCCTCTGTCCAGAGAAACTAGGTCTGAAGACCAGTATTGGGCCTCATGACAACAGCCAGCATCTCTTCTTGTTTCTCATTTTTTCACAATTTATACATGAGCTCACATTAACACAAAAGTAACCTTTAGGACATACGTATGTATGCATATGTGTTTGTAAGCAGCCATGTCAGCCACCTGGCTTACAACCTGCCATGTGACTCCATCATATTAAGATGAACACGTGGTATAAAGCACCAACTATAAAGCTTTTTTTAGTCTTAACGAACTCCCTGTTTACTATTTTTACCTCCTTTTTGATTAAGAAAGCAACAGGTTTCATTTTAAATTTCAATGGATTTTTACAGTAATTGAAAGTTATGCTTTTCACAACATACTGTATATATGACTCAATGCCGATACAAAATGTTCTTTATATGATGGTGAACTTTTAAAGTTATAAAGGTCTATTCAGATTAACAAGCTGATTTAAAGTGTATGTCTAACTACTTTATCTTTGCTAGTTCTTGGATGCACGAATGAATGTAGTTTCTTCTTTGTGAACTTAAAAGGAACTAGTGCAAACTACAGGAAATCCACCTGAATCCACTTCTCAGGTTAAATGGATTCCAGATAAATGCTGTCACTCAACAGCAAGTTTCCCACCGATGGCCTATTTCAGAGGGTGGGATTCCTCCCCCTTTCGATAGTTTGGGGCTCCCCTCCCCCAGCTACCAAAACCATGGGTCCAACAGCTTCAAATGTACACCTAAAAAAGAATTTTCTTCCTACCCTACTTATCTTTGTCTTCTGCCCATGTACGTGTTCCAGTATCCTGGCAGGCCCAGGTGTTGCCTACATTCAGGACAGCAACAAAGTAACTATCCACAGGTGGTCCAGTCTAACCTCGCAGATTGTGTTTGCTGGACCCGTGTTTTCCATCCCAGCCGTAGATGTTCTCACAGATCCCGGACAGCACTAAAACAGCGGCTCTCCCCGGACTTCTCCAAATTTTCCTAGGGTCCCCAGAGATGTCTGTCGCCCTCAAGTCAGCAGGAAGCAGCCCTTTTTTAACTCAAGGTGTCCTCATTCCCGCCTCACCATCCCTTCCTAGTCCCTCATTTTTTTATTAAGTGAAAAGGGAGAAACGTTGGCGTAAGAGGAGACTCAGCTGGCCTGCCTTCAGGGGCTTCCATAGGCCTAGAAACCTCTGACGTCATCACCTGCCCCTGCCAGGTATGTGCCTGATAAGAGGACCCACCCGCCAGCCTCCCTAGCTCTCTTTCTCTTATACTTTTGGTTTCACTTACTCTCTGTGTCCCTCTGTCTCTCTCTGCCATGGGTGCCCCCCTCCTCTCTCTTTATTTCTCACCCCTCCTCTTTTCCCACAGCAAACCTCCTTTATACTAGACTGTTAACCATTATTATAACAGGTGTATGACATGATGTTAAAAGAATTTCAATGAGTGTTTGAAGCCCTCCAAAGGGCAGCTTCTTAATCTGTGTATCTTTGGGACTTTTGAAGAAATTTGATCCCTTGGAAAAGGAACTGTTGTGAGAGCTGGTAACTTGGCACCTGAGTGCATGTTTTATCCATAAACATATTCCAATCCCAGCACTCAGGGAGGCAGAGGCAAGCGGATCTCTGAGTTCAAGGCCAGCTTCAAACTTGTCTATAGCACAAGTTCCAGAACTGCCAGAGCTGCACAAAGAAACTCAGTCTTGAAAAAAAAAAAAAAAGGATAATTTGGACCTAATTACATTAGTTTACTTACCAAATTCATTTCTGTCATAGCGCACTCATTTCTAAAACATTAAATTTCTTTTTATTGGAATAATACTTTTCTGTTCAAATGCCATCATGATGAATTGACTGGGTTCCTGCGAGCCATTATCCCACTTAATTAATCAACCCTCCCCTGCCCCACAATATCTTTCTCTTCTTGGAGACACTAGTTTTTTCCCAGGTCAAATGTTGCAGATGTACATTCTGTAAATGGAAAAGTGTATTTTTTTTTTTAAGAAAATGATGCTTCAGGGTTCATTAATTTACTTTTTGCTGATGGCCTCTGAAGAATTCAGTTATTTTTCCTCAAGTCATTTTTTCCTCCTGTCTTCTGTGTGAGTTATTTATCTCATATTAAATTTTACCATGCTTTCTCTGAACTCTTTTTAGTTTTTTTTCTGGTCATTTATACTATGAACAGGCAGATGGTGCCTCTAGGGTTTCTTTTTAGTATAAAGATAATATTCTAAGATTGCCAGTGGTGATAATTAACCAACCCCATGAGCATCAAAAAGCCAATGAGTTGATCATAAATGAGTGAATGCTGTGGCCTGCATTTTACACTACAAAATCTATTAAAACCCAAGAGGTATACTTTAAAAAAGCATATTTTATATTTAGATCATGTTTCAACTAAATTATTGTCTGAAGCAATTGAATGTAATTTTCAAAGAGAAAAAGGATTTGAGTTTTTGGTTAATTTAATGCCGTCTGAATTCTTTATTTCCCCTCCCAGACTTTTCAAGTCCAGGCTAGTGTCTGGATTGGTATATGGTACTGTGGAGTCATTTCCTAAGTTCAGCTCCATCTGCTGGTCCTCTTAGTCATTCCGCTTTGGGGGAAAAAAGCAATCAGTGTCTAATATGACATGGGGTAGCGTTCTTGGAGAAGACTGGGCGTGTCCTTGAGGTTATACTGGCCATGCAAAGGGTCCCACTAGATTGTAGCACTCCTCTACCCTGTCTAGAGGTCCCTGCCATCCTATTGGATCAAAGCCACACACAGTGTGTAAGAGACAATGAGAGAGAACAGAAAAGAGGTGTGAACAAAGTCAGTTCTGTGTCTTGGGGCCGCTTGTCTCAGCCTCCTCATTGGACCTTTCCATCCCTCACCATGAAGGATACAGGAGGAATTAAAACTAGATGTTTAGACTGGCCAGGCATGGGAAACTGGGGTGAACGGGGCTCCTGGGGATCACTAAGATGTCTTTGCAGAAATAAAGGCACAGCTGTAGTCATGATGCTGCAGCCTTACCGATTTGTTGTATGGGCGCCTGAGTGTGACAATCACTGTTCCGGGCAGCCCGGGAGGGCCTGGGGATCCCTTCTCACCCTAAAGACAAGTACAGATAATGAGAGCCATGTAGCAGCGTCATGGGCACATCAGCTGTGCCCTCTCCCAGATCCGGTTTTTTCTGCTCTCTCAGACACAGCGGAACAGCAAACGAAAGTGTTGAGGTTTCAGCACGGCCAGTGGATACCCTGGAGGCAACGGCACTGCGTGCTTAGAGGTTCTGCCCCACTAACACCCATAGTGGGACGGCAATTACCGGGTCTCCTTTCTCTCCGATCATTCTATTGCCCATGTGACCCTGTAAGAAAGCATGAAATACCATGGTTAGGTCCCAGAAAGTCCGTATGTCTGGTTCAAGCTAGACTATAACAAGATTTCTGAAAGTCAGGGAGAAGCCGGCATTCCTCAGGAACTTGTGAAATGTCCCCCACAAGAGTCATTCCCCTTGCCTCTGGCAGAGGGGGGACATATGTCTCCACTGATGCGCACCTGTGGTTGTTCATCAGAGCCCATGCCCCGGGCTCCCTCAGTCCTCACTCACAAGTGCTTGTTATGTGTTTCAAAGCCCCCACAGTAGCATCCTCTCTCCTCCCGGATACCTGTTTGTGTTCTCTATAAAGACAAAGCGTCCCGTCACCCCCGCCCCCCTCCTCCCAGCTATCTCTCACTACCTTACTATTTCGTGCCTTCTCTCACTCCCTGTCCAGTCTCTGGTTATGCCCAGCCTGCTGTCTTTTATCTCTGTTCTGGACTATTCCAAATACTCGGGATGTATATTTTTCTCTCATTAAAAATCCTTTCCCCTAATAATGGAGCAGTCTTTTTGGCAGTTTTCTTACTGTACCCCATCACATTCGGTCATTATATTAAAAAAATAAATAAGAATAATTGCCCTCATTAAACTTCTAGTCTTTGTGAGGGAAGATATTTTCATCTTAGTTTTGAAATTATAGCTATATTACTTTTTTTTAAAGTAGAAAAACAGCAATATGTGTCTCTTAAAGCTGGTGGTTTTGGAGTACAAGAAACAGGAGTCTCATTGAATATTACGGATGGCACAAATGCTGGGGGCAGGGGTTGGAAGCCAGCACAGGTTATTTTTCTGGCCAAGCCACTATCTGGTTTTGATCCTATTGGCTGGCAAGTTTCTGGTTAGCCCTTAACTTCTTGGCTACCTAATTTCCTTTACTGACTGCTTTACTTCCCGATGCCTTACTTTTGTCATGCTAAAAATAAGAGGGATGAGTAACTGGACTTCAAGATTCTGAAATTCAAGTCAGAAAAGCCAAGAGGGGAATGCAAGCCATGAAATGTCATTAGTAATTCAGTGACAGGGAACCACTTGAGGTGAATAGATCCCATCCATCAAAATGCCTGCTGTGGTTTGAATACCCATCTCAGTTCAGGAGAAAATCCAAAGCCAGCTGTAAAGTATCAAGAGGAGGGAATGGGTGGGACTTTTAAAAGTGAGCAGATTCATTCATCGACGGATTAAGGGAATAGTGAGTTGTGGGGCAGTGAAGCAAGCTCTCTGGATATCTGGTTCTCCTCGTATGGTACCAGCATTTCCTTGGGTCTCTGTAGGGAATCCTTTACCCAGGGGCTAAAAATGGCTCCATTGGTAAAGGTACCCTCTGGCAAGCCTAACAATCAGTTCCATTTCCCAGACCTACAGAGTGGAAGGAGAGAACTGACTTCTTTAAGCCATCCTCTGTCCTTCACACATGTGCCTTGTCGTGTACTCTTTACAAATAAAAAAATAAGTGTAAAAAAAGATTAAAAGGAAAGAAAGATCCTCGACACCCCTTGACATTGGATTCCTCAGTATCTAGATATGTAAGGAATAATCTTACAAAAATGTGGATCAGTGGCATAATCTTACCAATTAACACTCTTAACACACATGTAGGGAATCTTACAAAAACTACTGTAAAATCAAGACTTTTCACTTTGCAGCTTTTTCTAAGAAAACAGCTTAAGGTGGCCACATAGCAGTCTTTGTGGCAATATCCATAAAATAACAAATTTTATGTGGACATTTCCTAGTTTAGAATATGCCATTTCTGCTTTAAAGAAACTTCCAGCAATAGCCTGGCACAAGTTTAGGTAAGAGAGAATCTTTGCTTTGGAGATATGTTTTTATTGTTATTTACCTGACATTTCCTTTCTATCAAAAGTTTCTGCTGAATTGTGGCTTTTCTTTTTTAAATTTATCTTTAGCATAGAGTAGCATGCCTTGTGGCATTTCTATACATACGTAGTCTGGGCTGTTTCTGCCCCTCCACCCCACGCCTGCCCCTTTCCTGAAGTGTAATCTTGCTTTTGTGCCCTAGAGGGTGTGGCTGTTTGGTGAGGTGGTTACCCTTGATTGTCAACTCCATGGGACTTGGCATCACAATGGAGTTGACCCCTGGGTATGTCTCTGGGATGATTTTCTGGATTAGGTAGATTGGGGTTAGAACACTGGCAGCACCATTCCATAGGCCGGGGTCCCGGACTAAATGGAAAGAGGAAGATCCAAGCAGTCCTATTCATGGTACTCACTCTTCCTGACTATGGATGCAGCATGACCAGCATTTCTGCTGCCATGACGTCCAACTTGATGGACCATATCCTCAAACCCAAGCCCAAATTAGCTCTTCCTTCCTCAAATTGCTTTTGTCATATACTTTGTTGCAACGATAAGAAAAGCAACTGCCGCCTTCTCTGTCCCATGAGCATAGAAATCTCAGGGGAATCAAGTTATTTCAAGCCTTTGTTGTCACTCATGTAATCTGAACCTCTGAGAGGGAGGGGTAGGGGATGGAGAAGTGAGAGGGACAGAGAGATGCTTGTGTGTGTCTGACAATGAAGTAATAAATGTGAAAGAGCTTTGGGGTGTGTCCTGCACACCAGGTCATTAATATTAATAAGAAACACTGCTTAATAATACTTCCTTGGTGAGGCTCGGCCTTACTTAATATTTTTACCTTTAAACTACAACTTGATTTTTGAATAGGAACACCTGAAGCACCCCAATTAAAGACCACAATGAAGTCTCCTTTCATTTAGTCACATAAGAGCAAACGGATTTCGCAAAGCAGCCCATGACAAGAATTGATGAGATGAAGCAGGGTTACCAGAAATGGAAACCTATACTTGAGAAACCTTTGCTTTTTCCTAGTGTTCGGAGTCAGGGATCAAGTCACCGCTGGTCCTGTCCCTTTTTCCTGCTGGGGCTCCTGTGATCCCAGGAAGGTAGTCACAGTGGTCTCCTAGGATTTTGGACTGGCTAGGATGCTCTGACTACTACAAGTTAGGTTACTTAGACTTACTTTTGATCCTCTGGGTCCCATAGCTCCAGGAAAACCCTAAAAAAGCCACAAACACAAGTCACAGCAGGAAATCTCACCCAGCTGGGAGACTGCTCTAAAACATTTTGTTATCCCCAATGTACACATTTAGAGTGCATAGCAACAATGACGTCATACTCACAAAAAGTCCAGGAGGACCTGGTGGACCAGCAGGCCCTGGAAAACCTGGGGGTCCTGGAAAACCCTTGAAGTTAAGGGAAGAGTGAGTTTAATGTAGTCAACAATTAATGACAAAACCCATTAGTCAGACATAGTGACATTTCAAGGAAATCTCAAGAGTAAACATTTAAGTGACTGAAGCCAACTACAGTAAATTCCAAATGTACTGCTGTAGGCATCTTGATTTGGGCAGTGTTCAGGCTATCTCTCTCATTCCCTGTCTTTCCCTCCCTCTCCGTATTTGGATAGTCGTGTTTCTCCTCCTCCTTTAAGGCTGTCCCCATCTGCAGTGCTCCTGCCTAGTTTTCCTTCTACCTGTATGAATGACTATTCCCCCTCTTACCACTGTGTCACCCTCTCAGAAGGCTGCATGCTTTGCTGGCTCAGTGCCCTCAGTTAGCCAACTGTGCCACTGAAATTCTGGGTTCCTCTCAGCCCATCTAAAGTTGGCGTCTTTTTTTCCAGGTTGATATTTCTATCCCGGTTCCCTGCATTTTTTTTCTCATCAGCATTCATTAATGTGTAACACACCATATGGTTATTGGTTGGTGTTTTTTCTGTCTGCTCATTAGAACGTAGACTCCAAGAGGGCAAGAAGTTTTAGAACTGTTTATTTATTTATTTAGGCTCATCTGGGCCCTAGAGCCTAGAGATAAGCCTGCTGTGTAACCGGCATCTAAGAAAGCCTTCTTATAGGAGGACATTACACTGTCTTCAGCACCTGCATAATAAGTAGTGTACAGAAGACCCTCATGTTTCTGGTCATTGCTCTTCTTTCTGCATAGTTGATCCCTGAGCAAAGGATCAAGAATCGTCCTATTTCACGCCTTTCTCGGAAGCCTATCCCAGCCCCTACTAGAATTCCTGTGACGGGTCAGCTCCAAGCTTATCATCAGTTGGCCCTGGCTCACCAGAAGAGCACACCGATGACCTCAACTCCAACTCCAATTCACTGAGGCAAACTCTTCTCAGAGATCTCCACACTTCATTATGAACCAAGTTAGGTCACTTCTGGTTAATTAGCCTGAAATCTAGCAATTATAGTACCTATCTACCTAAGGAGCCTTCTGAATCAGAATGTATATACACAAGCCCCAAATAGCTGTGTTTCCTTGGATCTGTTATGGAATACCTCCAGGCTAGCTACCGATGAACTAGTGAAGCAAACCATTCAGTGTTAAGAGGAGGGAGCTACATTTCAATAAAACTTAAAAAAATATACTGTGTAAATATTTAAACCAGGACGTTCTTTAACACTCCAGTTGCAAGTGGTTGACAGTGCACAATGAAGACCCATCCTTGATTTCAGCCAATACAGAGAGAGGAGAACTCTTCCCTGAAGAATCTTACGTTCAGGAGCAGAGTGACAGAGACTTAGGAAGAGACTAAAAGACATACAAGATGTCGTTTTTGCGTATCAGCATATTGCTTCTTCTAATGAGGTCAATGTTAGAATGGAGGGGTGAGGCAGTCAGTGTAGACCAGGAGAGAAGAAAGAGGGAGGTGGGAAGGAGGGAGGGAGGGAGGGAGGGAAAGAAGGGAAGACAGAAATAGAGACAGAATATGAACATGAAGGAGAGCTCCTTCTGGAAAGCTTTGTACCTGGAAGCCTGGTGCCCCCGGAGGCCCAGGATCACCTTTTCCAGGGAATTCCCTGTCTTCTACTTGAGCAGGTTCACCCTTAAAAACAGAGACAGTCATCAACTTAGTTAATTTTGTATTTTCAATCCCAACCATATTTACTTATTGAAGGTTTTGCTTCCTCAAAGACCAAAGTGTTTAGGAGGAGACGCATTTAAAAATTTTGAAGTTATTCCATTTTAAAGCATTTCTTAAAACTTAAACATTTTGTTAGCTTATGTAAATTATACACATTGGTGAGTTTCAGTATAAATGTTATGTACTTGTACACATAATACATTTTGATCGTATTCACTCCTCTCTACCTGTATCCCTCTCACACTCCTGCTGTTATAGTCCCCCCCATACTTTCAAATCTTTCTCTTTCTCTCTCTCTCTCTGTGTGTGTGTGTGTGTGTGTGTGTGTATGTATATAGCCAATGAGTTTAATTAAGGTTTCCTATAGGACCGTGGCTGAGGGACTATTCAATAGGCGCATGGACAACTTATCAGTCCACCATTGAGGAAAATGTCTCTTTCCTCAGTAACCATTAGCGGCTTACAGATCCTCAGGCAGGGGTGGGGCTTTACAGGCACCTCCTCCGACTTTTGTACTATTTTTTTTTTAACACTGACAACTTACTGCGATAGGAGGAAGGATTAGGAATAATGAATCGTTTCCCAAGATACCCAAATTGGTAGCAATTCCTGACCTACAACATGGAGTCTGGAGCATGAGGTCAGTTCCTTTCTCCTAGATCTTCCCTTCTTAAAAGATGACACGATTGACCCAAAGATCTGTCTATGGTAAGAGTCAGAGGAATTTGCTCAGTAGAAGAAAGTGCTGTGTTTTAATTTCTATGGTACCTGAATTTTTAATGCCAGGACCTGGTGTATGAGGTCGGTTTGTAATAGTCTGTATTTCATTAGCTAACTGAAGTCCTTTTGATACACGTGGTTAGAGACCGTCAGTACCAGTAGCTGACAAATGGCTCACCTTTTGTCCTTTCAAACCATCAGGGCCCTGGGAAAGAAGCAGCAATATTAGCAACTAGAAGCCAAACAAATCCACACACTTGACTTTGTCTCTGCTCTGTTATTTTGCTTCCTGGCACCATAATACTCCTGCCACTGGCTTTCAACGGGCTCAGATCTCCACATTTTAACAGAGCAACACTTTCTTCTTCATCTTCTGTCTCTATCCAACACAGCCAGTCTCTCTTTCATCTTGCCTGCAAATTTGCATCTTGTTCTTCCTCTCCCTATTCCCCAGTTCCTACCCAGTTCCGTCCTGCCATGGAAACACTGCTTTCCAAGGCCAGCCATGACTTCATGTTGCTAAGACCAAGACACCATTCCTTGTACTACTAGACTTTTAGGCAGCATCGGGCTGGGTCATCATTCACTGAAGAGCATCTTCCCCCAAGACTCCCATACCACATTCTTTCTGGTTTTCTCCCTGCCACCAGGGCCTTTCTCCTTTCCCTGCTTGTTTCCCATGACTTAGAAGTTACATGCTAAAGTGAAGTCTGACCTCTAAATCCTGGTCTTTGCTCTCACTCTGAATTGCTAGAAACTTGAGCTTACATTCTCTCCTCCTGTCAATTATTTTAATCTTTATGTAGATATGTCAAAAGTAAAGCAAAGTCTTTTTTTTGTTTTATTTTTAAATTTTTCTTTATTATTTTTATTTATTACAATTTATTCACTTTGTATCCTGGCTGTGTCCTCCTCCTCCTCTTCTCCTGTTCACCTCCTCTCTTCCTCTTCCTCCATGCCCCTCCCCTAGTTCACTGATAGGGAAGGTCCTTCTCCCCTACTATCTGACCCTAGCTACTTGATCTTATAATTCATTCTTTCTCCCTTTCTCTCTCTCCTTCCTTCCTTCCTTCCTTCCTTCCTTCCTTCCTTCCTTCCTTCCTTCCTTCCTTCCTTCCTTCCTTCTTTCTTTCTTTCTTTCTTTCTTTCTTTCTTTCTTCCTTTCTTTTCTTCACTGGCTTTCCCAATGTCAAGAGAGACTTATGTGCACAGCACATGGAATGGACTACTTCCATTCATAATTCATGTCTGTGAGGTGAACTTGGGGGTACTTACCGGGAGCCCCGAGTAGCCTGGTGTCCCTGGAATGCCTGGGAATCCTGGCTCACCCTAGAAGACACGGAAGGTTTGTCAGAATTATTAGTTGTGCTAGAATAGCCCATAGCTATCCCCATGCCTCCTCTCCACCCCCACGGTGAGAAATCTAGGCAAACCAATTCAAATTTCTGATGGCTGCTGATCAGAAGGCTGAGGGCCAAAAACCCATTATATTAACTGAGAATAAGATCAGGGTCTACTGCGTCTCAAATTGTGCGTAAGTGGCAACCTAATTGTGCCAAGAACTTTTTAATTGCTGCTTTTTGGAACTTCAGTGATTAGTTCACTTGTGGCCACCATTCTAGGGACGAGGGGGCTTAGTTAGGACCAAAAGGAGGCAAGTGGGCCTGCAAAGCTCAGGCTTGTCATTCCAAACACTAACTTTGTACTCAAGACTTTAGTCTCTGATCGATATCTATAACCTCTGACGCAAGTAAGAAGTTGAGATTTGGTAGGAGCTGACTCAGAGTTTTCCCTTAAAACCATACATAAAAAGAAATGAAGGAATTCCCATGCAAAGTCATGCTGTGGGTTCTTACTAAGAGAATGTTCCTAGATAGTCGACTTCTATCTCACTACAGCTTTACCTTGATGTAGTCAGCAACACTCTCATCAACCATTTGTGCAAGAGGACATACCTTAGAACCATTGCATCCTGGTAAACCAGCCAGCCCTTGAGGCCCAGGATGGCCAGGGATGCCCTAGAGAGAAAACAAGACTCACTGACTAAGACAGAGGCAGCACCACAAGGCCCAGAATCCTGCAAAAAATGTCAGGATTCAAGGGAAGTGATGGATGATTTTAAACAGCCATTAGCTAGAAATCTTTTCTTAAATGCTTACATAGCAAAGTAAAATTGTAGACTTTAGGTGTGCTTTAAATATCAAAGCAAACAAAACATGTTAACTAAGATAAAGATTGTTGGATAAGATGTGGACATTTTAGACAAAATATATAGAGAACAGAAAATGGAATTACATGACATGCTGTTCTAAGCAGGAGATTAAGGGAGGAAAAAGGAAGAGACACAGACACAGAGGTGAACTATGTTACCGTTCTATGCTACAGACAGGATTGTCAGCTTGTTCTATTGCCTCTTCTCAGTCCTGCGCATGTCACACAAATCCACACTCTGCCATCATCAGTCCTAGGGTGTGTTTTCTTCTTGTAAAGTGCATGTTTGAACTCTTTCCTAGTGTGACTATTTTAACATCTTCAATAAGATAAGCACACGAGTGATAGTGCACACATACACATCACACGCACATATACATATATACAAATCTACACATACATACATGTACACATATACACACACATAAATACACACACACACACACACACACACACACAGTTCTCATTACTTACTGGAAGTCCAGGAGGACCTGAAAATCCTGGTAATCCAGTTATTCCCTAAATGCAAGTAAAAGAAGATGGGGTAGAAACACAGTTAGAAATGCTCATCCTATAAACATAAAGTCATTTGTCATCTCATTAATCATCTTTACAACCAGGTATTGAGTATGATTAGAAAAACAAAAAGACTTGGAAAATATCTTTGCACACCTACCCTTTACACACTTGTAGAACTTTTTGTTCTGTTTTGTGAGAGTCAGCCTCACTGTGTTTGTAGTGTGGGCTGGTCTCAAATCTGAGCACCGTGATATTCTAGGCTGGCTTGGAGCTTGACTTTTCTGCCCCTACCTTTCATTTACAGAACTGGTGTGTGTGAATGTGTGTGCCTCTACGTCTGTGTATGTGCATGTGTGTGTGTGTGTCTCTGTGTGTGCACATGTATGTGTTTCTCTCTGTGTGTGCACGTATATGTGTCTCTGTGTGTGGTGTTGGTGACATATATGCCACAGTATCCTTGTGGAGGTCAGTGGACAACTTTTTGGGAGTTTGTTCTATTTCTTCACCATGTTGAGGCAGGGCCTCTCTTAATATTTCTACCATGATGCACACTCCAGGCTAGCCAGCCCATTTTCCTAGCAACATGTTCTATTTGGATGTATGAGTACTGATTGGCATTGTACGTTATTGAGTCCTTCCTTCCTTCCTTCCTTCCTTCCTTCCTTCCTTCCTTCCTTCCTTCCTTCTTCCTTCTTCCTTCTTCCTTCTTCCTTCTTTCCTTCCTTGGAGTCATGTGGTCATGAGTCATGCTCCCAATCCTCCTGCCTTGTCACTGGAGTGTTCGGATGCTAGGCACCCCATCATGGCCGGCATACTTACAGTCACTTTGTAATTGCCCCCACCTCAATCAGGAACACCACCTTCCTCTCTCTACAAAGTTCTCTTGTGCCCTTCGCCTACCAGCTCACACCTGTCCCTAAGGTGGTTACTGTGATTTTGGCCGCAGCCGGTGGGTAAGTTCTCGTGTTCTCAGGCTCTGTCTGCGGAGGCAGACACGGTGTACCTACTCCCCTCGGACATTCGAGCAACAGTAAGGTAGAAGAGCGTTCAGCCGACTGTCAGGGTGGATGGGTTGGATTACTAACCCTGATGCCTTTGGGGCCAGTGAGTCCTGGAAGCCCCGGGGAGCCCTAGATTCAAAGGGGAAAAGGAAAGGTCAGTACAGTAAAAACCACTTGGCCCCAGTCTTGTTTCCCTCACCGTGTAGTTTTGCTCTCATGATTATTTCATTATAAAGTTTGATCACTTGCTGCTTCCAATAAAGTACCAGGTGGCGCGGACAAATAGAACTACATTTAAACCCTTGCTGCTCAAGGGGGGAACAGGGACCAATGGCCAGTGACTAGGCACAAACCTTCGAGCTTGGTGTAAGCACAAACATCTCAAACATCCCCACTCCTTTGTTCCCTCCCAGGCCTATAGAGTCACAGTCCACATTTAAATAGGATTCTGTTGGGGTTCCCCTGGGCTGGAATGTGCTGTGGGCCTGTAAAAGATCCACCTTAGCCAAGCAGCTGCTGAGGTCTGATAAGGAAGAATGCCATGATTACAATAGCAAAAAAAGACCAGCAAGCGGTGATTCTGTGCAGAAGAAACACTTTATAGTGAAATGTGCAGACACGAGTAAATAAATAAGAGTGAGTTCTGCCTGCGCCAGAGATAGTATTGCCTCCAGCGAGCAATGAATCTTGGTTTGAGGACCCCTTTCATATCGAATCACCTTAAATGGAGAATATTTTAACTAAGCCACTTGCTGTGAAAGTTCCATTGTTCAAAAGCTATTCTCATCATTCCAGAGAGTTTCAGTTTTTATTTTTTTTTCATTTTTAGGAAAGGCTATTACAGAGTCTCCTGAGATTGGACTATCAAGGCCAAAGTCAGCCGTTCCCTTCTGAGGTGAAATTCCTGAATGCAAGGTCATGTTCAAGGCTGTCTCTTTTCCCTGTGGGAGCTGTTTGGTGTTATGCAGAGGGCAGAAAAGAAGACAGACTTGCAGGTTTTACTTCTCTGTTGTAAATCTTCTCATGCAGAAAATAATACTGAGAATGCTGAGAATGAAAGCTTATAAATCTGAGAAAATAGTTTGGCAAGATTTTATTGTTCTCTGTTTTTTTTTTTTTGCCTTTGATAAGGTTCTCCTTTGGGGTTATATGTATCTATAAATCTATAAGCTATGCCCGAAAATAAGATCTCATGATATGACAGGTATTTTCTGTGTTAATTTTATGGAATATTTGCACATCATGCAATCCACATGAAGTATGGTGATAACTCTGTAACTGCAATTTGTATTCCTAAAGAAACGCTGAAGCCAAGCAGAGTAGAGTGCAGACAATAAAATAAAAAAGGAGTCCTGGCTGGGCCACGCTGGCACGCAGCTTTAGTCTCTGCACTTGGGAGGCGAAGGCAAGTGGATCTCTGTGTTCAAGACCAGTGTGGTCTACAGAGTAAGTTCCAGGACAGACAGATAGCGCTACACAGAGAAACCCTGTCTTAAAAAAACCAATAAACAAACAAACAAATGAATGAGTTAATTAAAGGAGTCCTTGGCTAATCTACCTGCAGGCTTCCCATGTCGGAAATCCTTTTACCAGTGAAACAAAGAGCAATCCAAAACCCAAGCCCTGAAAGTAGTCGATGGAAAATTCCATCTCAGCGCAGAATCTGAGTTGTGTGTGTGTGTGTGTGTGTGTGTGTGTGTGTGTATGTGTGTAAGCCAGATTTGGCATTAGGTGTCGTCCATCTTATGGAGTCTATCACTCTGCATCTTATGTTTTCCAACATAGTTTCTCACTGACTTGAGAGTTTATCAACTCATTGCCTGTTTCTGTCCTCCACTCCCAGCCCTGGGCTTACAAATGAAAGAGTGCTAGGCCTGGATCTGAACTCAGGTCCTCATGCTTGTGTACCAAGCACATTTTACATTGTGAGTCACCTCCCCATCCTAGCATGGGAAGAAGAAACAGAGAAAGAGAATGCTGACGTGGATAAGATAGACAGAAATGGCAGAATGTCTGAGAACCAGGTTTGGTTTTATAAGCTATAAGTATGGGTTCAGTTGCTTTGGTGCAGTAAACAGATACTTGGCTCTGCCTTCAGTGCCTGGCTTATAGCTCCTAAACTCCTTTATTCTCCCTGAGAGATCGAGGCACAAGGATTGTCTCTAGTCCTAATATTTGATTCATGCAAAGTTTCCAGATTCCTTGGAATTCCCTGGCACATCAAGAGACACACCTTTTGCTGAGGGGATTTCTGATGGGCTGCTGGCCGGTCACCAAAAGGCCAAGCCCTGATTAGAAGTGTAGACACTCTAGCTGCCGCTCTAGGGAGCAGGGAAGTGAGAGACTGGATTAGGAGTGGATCCTCTCTCCTAGAGGAAGCCTTTGCGAGGATCCCCAACCCGAGATGATTACAGAGAACTCTGGGCTGGTGGGTATCCATGTGCCCGGATGGGGATAGGGGCACCTGCCCTGGGACCTTCTGTGTATCCTATGCTCTTGCCCATCTGTCTGTTCACGTGCATCCTTTAGAACAAAGCAGTAAACAGACAGGTTTCCATGAGTTCTGTGTACTTGGCATCACAAGGTCAATAAAATACAGGAAGGAATAATCAGGGGCCAGTGCTTGGTATAAGTAAATGCATCATTTAAGCATTATTTTAATATATATGTCAATACAGCATGGAATTTAAAAAGACTCCACAAACATCAATTACAGTTATCTTTTAGAGCTCATCAATTCACAGCTTGCTGGAGGCCACTAGACAGGGGAGTGAGTTTGTTTGCCTGACAACCCACATGCCCATCTAGCTAATGTCCCCAGTAGGAAGAAAGACAGGCAGATTTAGTGGTTCATGGTTATTTAGTAAGTCTTCTTGGCTATTTATTGAAGCAAGGCCTTTGGCATATCAAAGCCTTTAAGACAAAGATGCATAGCAAGCATGAAGGGTGGCAGGCTCTGCTACAAACCTTAGGAGCCCACAAACAAAGAGGTGGATGAGGAGGCAGGAAAAGAATGAGGGGTAGGGGACAAAACAAAGGCAGACAGATGTTTCCAGATGCACCTAATTTGAAATAGATCAGAGGTTTGTGTGGGGGTTAGACACAAAAGCACCCCAAGTCGTCGTCATTTGGAAGTCACTGGTGAGGTTTGCGGGAATGTTTTCAAGGGAGGAAGCCAGAGGCCAAGTTTCACCCACAAGTACCACATTGACTCTTCCTTTAAGAACCTGACCTCGGGCTGGAGGGATGGCTCGGAGGTTAAGAGCACTGGCTGCTCCTCCAGAGGTTCTGAGTTCAATTCCCAGCACATGGTGGCTCACAACCATCTATAATGAGATCTGGTGCCCTCTATTGGCCTGCAGACAGAACACTGCATACATAATCAATCAAAAATCAATTAATCTGAAAACAACAACAACAACAACAACAACAAACAAACCTGGCCTAAAGAAAAGACAACATAGAGAGTATGGTTAGAAAATCTACGTGAAGTTGTATTAGATAGCAGCATAGCAAAAATATTTACATGGTTCAGCATTGAAATAGAAAGCCAGCATTAAAAAAAGCACAATTCATAGTCCCCTTAGAAATGACTAAGATCATGGTGGGAATCCCAGTGGTCAGGGTACGCGTGGACGGACAGGCCCGCAGTGAAAGGGGAAAGACCTCATTTTCCCATGTAAGAGAAGCTTGGCTGGATTCTCGGGTGGCAATTCACTGGGACTGCCTGTGTACTAACGCGGTTCTGAAAGCTTAGCTGAGCTGGGAAACCAAGAATGTCGTTTTGATCCACCAGGATGGGGGATTCTCTTCACAGTCCGCAGTGGCCTATGTCGTGGGCATGAAGAAGGGGGAGGGAGACAGAAGATTCACCAAGCACGCAGGCTGACGTACCTTGGGTCCCTGTGGTCCAGGCAAGCCTTCAGGTCCTGGAAATCCTTTTTGACCAGGAAATCCAGGGAGCCCAGGAAAGCCTTTCTCACCCTGTGAAAAACCAAAAGGAATCAAGAAGCTAGTGGCAGTCATCCAGCAACACACACTGCCGTACCACAGCCTTTATGACACTCTTCCTTTGGATCACGGGGTCAATAGTTAGAGCTCTACTGAGTGCTCTATGACTATAGGCTGCAGACGACCCATGTCTTTAGAGGCGTCTCTCAGATGGTAGACCTACTCCAGGTAGAGGTTAGAGGAAAGGGGCCACTAGTTGAAGGACAGAGTGGGGAAGTGCTTTGTAGGAGTGAATAACACAGAGTTTCCCCAACACAAACCTCCCCATGAATGGGAATGCTAGAATTGGTCTTCAATAGCCAAGGCTGCTAGTTAATTTGGCCAATTTTGTTACAATTGGCAAATGCAATAAATAAATAAATAAACAAACCCATGGAAAACATCAAAAGTCTGCTATTTTACACTTTCATAGGCGAGCACATCCAATAAACAGAAAGAGGAGGATTTGCTAGAGCCTTTTCACCACTCAGTTACTCTCATGTCTTACATCTGCATCACGCCTAAGCTGAGACTCAGCATATACAAGTTCAAGTACAAAGAGTGAATCCCAGAGCAAATGTGAACACTCTACAATCATAGCTTTGGGGAGACCCTAGAGCAGGCGAATTACATGTATAATATCTGTACAGGTATATGTAAGTTGTGTTATTTAAAGTGCTCAAAATATTATTTCTTTGGAATTTTTTTAATAGTTACTCTTCAATACTATTGAACAATTAATTAACGTCTCCGAGGAAGGTGTTTGTAAACAAATAAAAATACTTTAGCTCTGCCTCTGTCTCGATTGTCATAAATTGCGAGTTAATGGAGCGAACTGATGACATTTCACAGCATTCCTTTTCCTTGAATTCTGCAATGGCGAGAGCGCTGCTGCCGATTTGGCCACCAGGGGGCGGTCTTATCCCAGCGCTGCGGCACAGCTTCTGTGGGTTTCCATGTTTACATCGAAGAGAGACGCTGAAGTTGTTTTAATTTCTCTCGTGTTTAGCAACATTATAAATATAGCGTATTCTAGGGAGGCTTCTTAAAATGTTCTTTTTCTGCCAATTTGCTACTTATTCAGCCAAGAGAGTTACAGACTAACTGCCAGTATTTACACAAGTTAGCTGAAGCTTCCTAGAAGGCTTTCAACATTGTTTAAGGTTAATGTTTGCACACAATTACTTTAAAGGTGGATTTAGGAGACTCGGTAACATAGTGATGATCTCTGCTACAGAAGGGTGAAGTGTGACAGGCTCAAGGCACATCTGGTGTGAAGAGGCAGCGGAAGTTCTCTTACCTTGTCCCCTTTGGTCCCCATGCAGAGGCACTGGCCTTTGCCTTTGCAGACACAGCCCTGGGAAGAGCAAAAGAGGGCAGTTGATGCAAACCCATTATCCACACGATGTAGCAATAAATCAATAAAAGTGAATAAAAAAATCATAGAAGTGCCAAATGACATAGAAATACATATGTATTATCTGAGTAGGAACGTAGGTAATTTACTTGTGGAAAAGGCAAAGTATGCTATCCCTTCCCTTTTCAATGATAATAAAAGTTGAACTTTATGAAACTGCCATTGTTGTAGGTGTAAAGTGGCCTAATATTGGCATATTCAGCAGAATACATATGTGTGTGTGTCTCTCTCTGTGTGTATGTATGTTTGTGTGTGTGTGTGTCTGATTTTGTTTCAACGCATATTTGTACCTGGCGCTCATGTGTGCAACATACCCATATATTATGACCGAATGCATTCCATTTTCTACGTGTAGTTTCAAGCTTTGCTTCCTTGAAATAGCATTCAAGACTGGTTTAAGAATATTAATGTCCAGATACCCAGAGGTGGCAGCACCTGTCGTTAATCCCAGCACTTGGGAGACAGAGGCAGGAGGATCTCTTAGTTTTAGGCCAGCCTGGTCTACAGAGTGAGTTCCAGCACGTCCCAAACTGCACAGAGAAGCTCTGTCTTGATAAAGCAAAACTAAAACTACATTAACAAAAAACAAAAACAAAAAACAAAGAAACCCCAAAACGTTGATGTCCGCTGTGTGTGTCTTTAAAACATGCATTTACTATGTTGAGTTCAGAATGATCTTTCTTATGCAAAGAATGAAAAATACATCACTGAGCTATGGAAATTCTATCCTATCTAGTCACCCTAGAATTTACATACAAATCAACAAATATTACCTCCCTGCAGAAAAACAAGGAGAAAAATAGTTATAAGTAGTAGATTTAATATGTTCTTTGACACACATAATATTTTGTATGGTCATATATGAATCATTTCCTTAATTGTTTTTTTAGTGAATATGAACTGCATATTAGTTTGTTTCTATAGAAAAAATATGATTGATAATTGATAATATCAATTGATAGTAGTTTGATGCCCTAACAAGTCTAGGAGAGGAGACTGGTAGTGAAATTACAAAAGAAAACAGGGAATTCTATTTGTGTAACTGAAAGGGGAAAAGGGTCTCAAATGCAATTAACTGAATGTGTTTCCTTAGGTGAGGACAGGAGGCTTTTCTGCCATTCACAGAAGAGGGTGGGCGATGATTTTCACTCTTCCCACCCTTGTCACATTCATACACTGTGATTTACATGAACAGGAGGTAACTGCCCGAGGCATCCGTAGTCTCCAGGTCTTTGCGGTTTTCCTCCAAGGTGTCTGCAGTGATGAAGACCCATCCTAATGACTCAACCTTGCGTTTCTGGATTTTTAACTGTCTATATTCTGGTCAGCCATGTCTTTAACTGCACTCTTATTAGCAGTGGGCTCCCTGAACATCCGTGTCATCTGGAAAGCTGTCGGGAGGGCAGATTCTCAACTCTCCCCTAGGACTTAACCGAATCAGAAGCTTTGGGACCAGTTCCCAGGGATCCATTTCATCAAGGCCTCTTTGCTGCTGGTGATTTCTTTCTCACAGCTGACAACTCCATCTCTGAGTGAACTTGACATGCTATGGGCAGAGTGTCCTAACCACTGACCTCAGGTAGAGCGTTTATGGAGGCCCTGGCCACTGTCCTCAGCTGATAACAAGAAGCTCTGCTTCTCACAGACACCTGGATCCTGAGCATCTGGTCTAGGGAAGGGAAGAACATGATGGCCATCCTCTAAACCTGAGAATATTAGGTGGGGCCACGAGGCAGGCTTAACTCAATTTTATTTTGTTTGTTTTATCTATTATCTATCTGTCTGTCTTCTATCATGTATTTGTTGTCTATCTATCTATCTACCTATCATCTACCTCTCATCTATTTGTTTTTAAGTAATAGTCTTCCAGCCTCTACTCTGGAAACCTTCCAGCTTCAGCGTGAGCAGAAGCATCCTTGCCGATTTCCTTTAGTGCAGCCCTCATCTCCTATTCACTCTTTTACAGAAACTTGGTACTTTCATGTTTAATGCACATTTCTTTTCCTGATGTCCCAGGAGAGAAGGAACTGTCCAGCAGGAGCATGCCCAACTGACATGTTGTTCATGTCAATGTCCTGCTTGTGCTATATATCCTGAACAAATTCTGGGCTGACTGGACGGAGTGAACTCCACTTGAAATGTTAAGGCGCAGGAATTATATGGCTGTTGTTGGACCACTGTGACCAAGGTGCTCTGTGTGTGTTTGGTTTATGGACAATTGTGATCAAGGTGAAAAAGAGTGAAGTCAGAGCCCTTGGCTATTTTAACATGTTAAAACTGACACAAATGGATTCATTTGTTAGTTGCTTGGACTGAAAGAGTTTTAGAAAAGCACTAAGTCCTCATGAGGCAGTGCAATAAACACTTATATACTGTCTCGTTTAAGCTCAACAGCTGTTGGTATAATTCCTCCATTTCCCTCTGTCTTTGTTTTCTCCCTCTTTACGCCCCCACAGAGAGAGAGAGAGAGAGAGAGAGAGAGAGAGAGAGAAAATCACTCAAAAGTAGACTGCATGCAAGCTGACATGTCACCTCTAAACAAGCATATAGTGTCACCTAATTGCAGCAATAAAAGTAATAAACCAAAATGGATGTCATTTTATCATACTATTTATTAGAGGACCATAGTTTCATTTAAGATTCTTAATGATGGTAGAAGATTAAAAGCTGGTTAATGTCTAGCAAATCCTTGATTTTATAGTAGAGATTTGTATGCTACGTGTGTGTACCTTCAGAGAGCAGAGAAGTACATATGATTTCCCAAAGTTGGAGTTATAGGTGGTGATGAGGCCCCAACTTGAGTGCTAGGAGTTAAACTTGGGTCTTCTGGGAAAACAGAATGTTCTGAACTACTGAGCCATCTCTCCGAGATTTAATCTCAATTGACGTGTTTTCTCTAACTTAAAAAAAAAGCTGTTTCAGCCACATTTTTTTTTTAGAAAAGAAACTTTCTCTCAACAACAACAAAAGTATTATATAAATAGTATTATATATAGTTTTATGGTTTCATTGCAGCATTGTGGATAGTATGAGAGTCTTGCGTAGCCTAGAACTGAGCCACTTTTCCAGCCCTTCAGTTTTATTTTCATTAAATCCTTCAATACTGTTTTCATAGAATCATATTTTCACCCATTCATTTAATCAAGTTGTTCCTCAACATTTAATTAACTCGCTTCAGCTTCATGACAATCCTGTGAGCTACAGGCAAAATCAGAGTGGGAATAACGAACTCTTGCCAACTCTAAAAGCCACAGATGGGCATGTGCTGCTTTCCTATAGCAAGCACAGCATCTCAGTTGACCTGTTGACTGGATGGAGGTATGGAGAGTCAAACCTTTCTGCAAGCCAACTCAATGGGCAAGCGTTCTGAGTGGACTAACGTACCCTCTCCTCACACGTGTGCTCTTGACCGCTTGTGGCTGTGCAGTGGACGTGGCTCCGCAGCTGGGCCCACAACTGTCTCTTTCTGCCTGAGTTAGCAGAACTACTCCAGAACCAGTCAAACAGCCAGGGTGTGGCTTGCCTGTATGTCCAAACAATTGTGCTGGCTGGGACTTCAGAATACGTGACAATTTGCCAGCAAGTGGCGTCTCCACATGACTGGACGAAGTCGACATTACAGTAAGGGCAGCTCTCTGGCAGTGCAGAGGCCTGTGAGACGATGATGAGAGCCTGGTGTGGGGCCTCAGGAAATAAGGACCCCCCCCAAGAGGTGATCTTGTATGCAAAATATAAATTCTTCTCATGTTTGCCATTTTTTCCTTGAACACAATTTAAAATTGGTGAATGTCTCAATCCGTGAATCATTAGATTATTTCACTAAACAATGCAGAGACCATGGTTTCTCTTTTCCATTCATCTTGATGGGCCCATTGTTGAAACACCACAACCATGTTAATGGATGCAGCCCATTAATTACTGTTCAGAAATTAACTCCTTGAGAAGCAGGGTGGCCAGCAAGTATCATTAAGCCAACACAACTGATGGCTATGTCTCATGCAACACTTTTATGAATTTTCTTTTCCTTCTTTAACAACAAAGCAGTTCTTAGTGGCCTCACACTGAACCTCAAGGAAGTTAAGAGCTGGAAGCTCTTAATAATACTGCTGTTCTCTCTCCCTTGGAATCAGAAAGCTGCCCAAAGTTATATTTTAGCATGTTTGAATATTAAATAACTCGTCTGGGAGAATCATTCTTTTAATGAATGCTTTCATTTTTTATGGCCTCAGGATGCAAGATAAACATCCAGTGTAGAGAACTTAAAAGTTTTAGAACTCTAGTGACCACAGGCCTGGCATCTGTGGCTTACTGTATGTCCTGTGCATTATCTGTTCAGGTTCTAACTGGAGTTTGGGATCATTGCCAAATGCTTTCCAATTGCCTCACTTGAAGAGGAAAGCATTAAGATACCCAGCAGGGTGTCAAAGCAGATGCTGAGAATCATAGCTAAACTTTGGGTAGAGTACAGGGAATCTTATGGAAGAAGCGGGAGATAGAGAGACCTGAAGGGGACAGAAGCTCCACAAGGAGACCAACAAAGCCAGAAATCTGGACCCAAGGGGGCCTGCAGAGACTGATGAATCAACCAAGAACCATGCATGGAGAGGATCTAGAACCCCTGCTCAGATGTAGCCCATGGGCAGCTCAGTCTCCATGGAGGTTCCCTAGAAAGGGGAGCAGGGAGAGTCTCTGGCATGAACTCAGTTGCCTGCTCTTCGATCACCTCCCTCTTACTAGGCCACAGGGAAAGAGAATCCAGACAGTCCTGATGAGACCTGAGAGACCAGGGTTAGATAGTAGGGGAGGAGGACCTCCCCTATCAGTGGACTAAGGAAGAGGCATAGGGGGGGAAGAGGGAGGAAGGATGGGACAGAGAAGAGATGAGGGAGGGGGCTACAGCCGGGATACGAAGTGACTACATTGTTATTATTATAATAATATAATAAAGATTTGTCTTGTGGCATGTAGCAATTAATGAACAAAGAGCCCATGAATTTGTAAGAGAGCAAGGGAAGGCATATGGAAGGGTTTGGAGAGAGGAAAGTGAAGCGAGAGATGATACAGTTATGTGATAATCTCAAAAAAGAAGAGAAAAAAGATTTTTGTCTTGGGGTGGTGCGCACAAAGGGATACGGATTGGTCAACGGCTGCCTGCAGATGGCTGTACACTCTCAGGCACTGGGGACTTCCCCTCGCACTGTTCCACCTAAGACTGTTTGCCAAAAGACAGCCATGTGACTGTCTGGTCTTATCCTCAGTCGGTCTAAACGAGCTATGTTTCCCCCAGACATTTCCTCTCTAGTTTATCCAGTGGCAGAGAACTGGCCCTGACTTCCAAAATAAGGATGAGACTGAAAATTCTTTGTTATTCCACAGCTGATTTATAGTGTCTGTTGCCAGCATCCTTAGAGCACACCAAGAATGTTTGTTGATTAGCCGAATGTTATTTGTTCATGAGCACAAACACAGTAACGTTTTATTTATTTAATAAAATGCTGGTTAGAAAGCTGTGGTATTTGATGCCCATAACGAGAGGTGCCACATGCAGGAATTGCATGGTGTTCACCTATACAGCATTAAAATTAGCAAGTGTTTGAGGCTGGAGAGATGGTCCAGTGGTTAAGAGTGCCTGTTGCTCTTCCCGAGGATATGAATTCGGTTCCCGGTGTCCATGCTAGACGGCTCACCACCACTTGTAACTCTAGCTCCAGGAGATCCAGTACCCTCTCCTGTCCCCAGCAGGTACCCCACACATGTGGCATTCACCCACCCAATCCTACACATCAAGAAAAATAAAAAAAAAAAAAAAAACTAACAAGAGAGCTAACGAGGCATATACATTCTTACTGTTTATTGCAAGGTCCAACAAATGTATACATACATTTTTTACTTTTCATTGATAGGAAAAAAAATCAGATCTGCCTCCTCTTACTCTCTGAACACTGCATGCCTCATTTCTGCTGGCTCATGATATGGCCTCCTGTCCCCTCTGTCTCTCCCTGCATCTCGCTACCCTGGGTCAGTGGGAGGGGAAGTTGGCATCTTCGAAGCTGGTTCACACTCTACTGAGCAGGGCTGTTGATTTTGCATTAAAATTTTTGACCCTGCCAGCCTCTGTGCCCAGCCAATGGCCCGAGGCAATGGTTTTTGTATGTGAAAAGAAGAGCTGAGCAAGTTCAAGCCAAGCGGTGCCAGACAGGCCCCACCAGCTGTTCTCTGTGGAGCGGCCTCCACCCAGTGACTGTGAGCCTTGGCAGCCTGCCCTCCGGCAAAGAAGGACGCGGAGAGTGGCCGCCTGCCTGCCGCACCCGCGGCCATCTCCACTGAGGCTGCCACTCTGCCCATCTTTCATCTCCTGCCCAGGGAGATAGTGCTAGTCTAGACAGCTAACCCAGGCACCCGCTTGGGATTTTCTGGGTGACAGCAAGCATGCAGGTGACTGACTCTGACAAAGAAGGTAGCAATCTGAGGTCTCCGGCAAGGTTGGAAATATACGCTTTGGTAAAATCACCTCCATCCTGCCTTGTGTATTGCAAGAAGTGTGTGTGTGTGGGGTCTCTGTTGCTATGAACGCCAACCTCTCCTTACCCTAAAACGTTTAAAGATTTTTTTTAAGTTTTAATTCTTAACAATCTCTGATTAGCATACACCGTAAGATGGGATTTTCAAACAAAAGTTGTTTTGTTGATTCTGTCTCCCTTCTTCCCTCTCCTAATCTTCCCTCAAATAGCCTCCTTTCTGCTTTCACATCTCATGGGTCCTATAGGTCTCTCCATTTCCCCAAAATCTCTCATTCTCTTCTCCCGAGCTCTTTTTTAGTTTCATGAAAACTATACCGTCCTCACCCCCACCCGCATCCATACTTACGAACATTATAATCTGGGGTCTTATAGAAGAGAAGACACTAGATTTTTATTTTCTTTCTGAGCCTGGTTACTTTGGTTAATATAATACTTTCCAGATTCATCTGTTTTCCTGCAATCTTCATGATTTCAGTTTTCCTCATAGCTGAATATAATTTCTTTGTGCAGAAGTACCACATTTTTTTTAGCCATATTTTCAATATCCACCCATCTTTTCCAGTTCCTTCGTATTGCAGACAATGCAGCAGTTAGGTATGGGTCTGCAAGTTCATGTGTGGTGAGACATGCAATCTTTGGGGTATATGCCAAGAACTGGCACAGCTCGATATATTTTTTTTTAATGTGGCAAGCACTTTATTTATTTATTTTCCTTTATATTCTTTTATTTTTATAATTTATTCACTCTCTATCCTGATTGTAGCCTCCTTCCTCATCTCATCCTGGTCCCACACTCTCTCCTTCTTTTCCCCAATCCCCATCTCCTAGATCACAGAAAGAGGGAGCCCTCCTCACCTACCATCTGATCCTAACTTATCAAGTCTCATCAGGACTGCCTGGATTCTTTTCCTCTGTGGCCTGGCAAGGCCTCCCCGCCAGGGGCAAGTGATCAAAGAGCCAAAGAATGGACAACCAAGTCCATGCCAGAGATAGCCTCTGTTCCCCTTACCGGGGAACCCACATGGAGATGAGCTGCCTATGGGCTACATCTGAGCAGGGAGTCTAGTTCCTCTCTATGTATGGTCCTTGGTTGCTGCATCAGTTTCCACAGGGTCCCCTGGGCCCAGATTTGTTGACTCTGTTGGTCTCCTTGTGGAAATCCTATTCCTTCTGTGTCCTTCTATTCCTCCCTACTCACTTCTTCCATAAGACTCCCTGAATTCTGCCCAAAGTTTGGTTAAGAGTCTCAGCATCTGCTCCAATACTCTGCTGGGTAGAGTCTTTCAGAGGACATCTATGGTAGGCTCCCATCCTGCTCCCTCTCTCCAACTACTTCCAGTGTCTATTCTATTTGCCCATCTGAATGAGAATTAACCATCCTAAATAACAAGGGTCTTCCTTGTTGTTTAGTTTCTTTAAGTCTGTGGATATTAATATGGTTAACCTATATTATATGGGTCTTATGGTAGTTTTGTTTTTAATTTTTGACAAACCTCCATACTGACTTCCATAATGGCTGAATAGTTACCAGCAGTGTGTAAAGGTCCTCTCTTCTGGCATTTGCACCAGCAGTCCTCACTGGGTTCCCTGATCTTAACCATTCTTAGTGGGGCATGCGGATTGTGTATTACAAAGAGTCTGTATGTCCTTCATTTCCTCAGCCTAGAGAAAATCTCACTGGCCAACACGGGTTAGGCTGGGAGTAGACCCTTGCTGCCTCCTCTCACCTCCCTAGCTCTTCTTGTGAAACACTATTGGCTTTATCATTTGTTGTTCTGGAATTTTCTCTTAAGGAGTGAAAGAGAGCTAATTTTACAGTGTCATGTGCTATCGGATCCATTAAAAAATTCCAGCATGTTACTGACAATGTTTTCAGGAATCAATAGCTCCTAATTCAAAAAGCTCTCCAGATGCACCAAAGAGTAGAAAATCCAAACTCCATGCTGGGAAGCGAATTTTTGTGGATTCTGGCTCCTAAAGTCTTTTAGAAAATACTTTAAGTAATACTCCTTGATCTTTTACAGTATATCTTGCTTGTGTACAAAAGCTGCACTCTTCTTGGCACTGGTCAGTTGCTGGGGAAACAGTGACATTCTGTTTGCTGACCAGGTCTAAGGCATCCGGAGGTCTTAGAGATGCTTTAGGTAACTGTAGGTGTGTCTACGCCTCAGTCTGCAAGTTGCATGTGACCTGATAAAGAATCACAAATGCACTTAATATATTAGAGGACTTGTTTGAAGCTTGTTTTCTAACTTGGCTGTGCGAGTCTCCATTGTCAGTTTTATAGATGAAACATCATTTCACAATGTCAAAAGGTTGAACACACCATCAGTTTTACTCACTTCTTGACCCCATGTAAGCAACACTGACTGGCCAGGCAGGATGATCCCATTGGTGCCACAGAAGCGAGTCTGGTATGGGGGTAACCAACTGCCTTCTGGTTGGATTTTATGCCCACTCCAGAGGAAAGCTTTTATGTCTGGAACTGTAAACCTAGCCCTAAGCTTGTGACTTGAGAGAGATAACAGGTCCTGGTAGGGAAGCTACTGCTTTTGTTTTGTTAAATGGGAGTGACACGCCTGGCAAATTGCCTTCTGAACATCCACCTTTATTCCTGTGTCAGCTTTGGTCGGAGTGATCAACCCCAACCACAGAGACTTATAATCAGTCCAGTATAGAGAATATGTAACTATTAAATGTCCAGCCACAGATAGGGCAGAAGCCTTATTTTTCATCCCCTCCAAGGCTCAGAGAACATTTGGGAGAAAGGGACAGAAGGAATGTAATAGTCAGATGAAGTAGGGTGGGGAGCAGTGTGGAATGCTGACTTCTGGGCATGTCATGGCTCTTTCGCTCTTGAACTTACAGAGGTGGAGATTACCTGCACAGGAGCTGCGCAGGAGCCTCTCAGCACCCTGTCAGGAAAGGCAGAGAGGCTGATCGGGTCTCACTCCCTCTGAGGATTTATCCACTGATGTGTTCATGGAGAGAGAGACAGACAGACAGACAGAGAATGAGAAGGAATCATTGGAGGTAAAATTGCTGTTGTGGAGTTGAAGCTGGCTGCCCTCTGGAGAGGAACTCAGGAAGGGGCACCAGGAAAAGGAGTGCACATTTGTTTCCCGTCTTCCATGTTAAGAATATTTCACTATTATGTTTTTACTCTGTGCATGTTTTACTTTGCTAACAATTAACAATAAAAGTAGAAAGTCCATTTAGGATAGTTTTTTTCTGAAAATAAAATTAACACCCCAAAGAAAGCCTGGAATAATAAAAAGTTCATCTCAAATGCAGAAAATGACTTTTATTTTACATCCAAAATCCTGTAATTTATTAATCATTTTCTAAAACTAAAAAACATGCCAAGTTCATCTTAGATGGTATTTTTCTCCATTTGGAAAACTACTAACTTAACTTTGATTTCCTTGCAGGAAAAAAAAAATACAGTCAGAGTAAACAGAGGAAAGTTTTAAAAGGAAAATGATTAAGGCATTTGATGAAAAACCCCCAAAGCTGGAAGATTTCTACTGACATACCAAATCTGAGGGGTGCCTCAGCTATTGCTGGTGGAAGACAGTGCCTTTGAGTTATAGGATGCTAAGATTGCCTTGGGTGCCGGGTGCCACCATCTCATTCTCATTCTAGAATTGGTCCAGATCTTCTTTGGAGCCTGGATCTTTCATTTGTCTTTGGCAAATGAGTACACTGAGGAGGAGTATACTCATTTGGAGGAGATTTTGGAAAGACATGCTACACTTTTCTGCTCAGTGCTTGCCTAGAGTGGAGAGCCAGGATGGATGCGTATATTTGCGGCTAAAGTGGGCTCCACCAAAGCTTTTTACTACTCTGCAAAATCTCTTCTCCCCCAAAGAGTTGACGTGATGCTAGCTAAGGAAGAGGCTGTGGGGCTGGGCCTAAGTGAAGGAATCATGCCTATAACTCCTCCTATACGATAAGAAACGTGAATTAGCTTTTTAAAAATTATATTTTTATGTATGTGTTCTGTGCACTGTGTGTGTGTGTGTGTGTGTGTGTGTGAGTGTGTCTGTGTGCCATTTCAATGTCCTTAAAATAAAGCTTTGTGTATCGTAGGCTTGCCTCAAATTTGCTTACCTGTCAACTCCACCTCCCGAGGTCTGGCATTACAGGAGCGCACTACCACACTTGGTTTACATGATGCTGGGGATGGGGCCCAGGACTTCATGCAAGTTAGGCTAAGTCCTCATCCCCTGAGTTTCGCCTTTTATAACACCTGATATAAACTTGTTTGAGATAATTTTTTTCTAACTTACATGTTTGTATGGTAGCATCGGTTCACATCAAATTACGTCTTAGAAAATTATCAAAGACAAGCTCAGTTTCATTTCAGAATCATTTTGTCAGCCCCTGTGACATTTCTAGAACAATAAGATAGTATATGAAGTTTGAAAAGCATGGACTAGTTGGGGATACTGAGCAACCCCAAATGAACTCCCCAAATTGGATTATGCCACTTCCTCAATTAAACATATTTGCTTATCATGAATGGCCATCAGTGCCAAGTCCACAGTCATAACCCTAGGACTTTTGTGTGTGTGTGTGTGTGTTCTGGTGACCTGCATCCTCCCTCCTCCCCCTCAGCTGAAGGCCTGGTTCCCATGGAGTGTTGTGTACTGTGCCCACCCCCAAATGCTGCCTACTCATTCACATTCCTGTGCTTGTCCATGTGGCATTTTGGCTGCAGTGGCCACTTCTCACTTGCACATTTGGGAAATGTGCAAAGGTCACCCCTTTCTCTTCTAAATCCTCAAAGCAGTCACTAGCTGCCTCGTCTATTTGTCGTGTTGTGTTGCTGTGCTTAGGTCATACATGTATTCAGTGCAATTCTTTGCACAACTTTCAGTACCTTTCAGCTTCTCAGAGGAAGTCACACCTTACTCTTCTCTGTGTTCTGACCAGCTTCACAGCATGGGAGAAAGCTGGAACTGTTCTCCCAGGAGGAAACCATCCCTTTTAGCTCCCACAACCTCATGAGGACTCATGAAAGGACACAGTGCGGATGGTGGGAGTGGGTGTCAGCTTGAGAGCTGGTCAAGAAGTGTGGAATGTGCAGTGTTTACAAGCAGACAGCAATTGTGTGGAAAATACATGTGGTCTCAGAGAGAGAGAGAGAAGCTAGGCTGTGGTCTAGAGAGAGAAGCTAGGCTGTGGTCTAGAGAGAGAAGCTGGGCAATGAGACTTGAAGGGATCAGGTTGGCAGGTTACCCTCTCTTTGCTTGAGGGTACTTTGGGGGCTTTTTAACAAGATCCTTGAAGAAATCACTCTCTGTGATGGATGACATGGTACATTGCTCACTCTCAGAGTTCTCCCCCAGCACACACACTTTTCCCTACTTTCCAACTTCCCACTCATCAACAAATCTGGAAGCCATGTCTCCATCCACTCATCCATTCATATGTATTGAATGCCTACTCTGCGCTAGGGAATATTTTACACATGGGCACATGTAGTTTATCCCAGCACGAGGAAGGAGAGGGAGAACGACAGACAAGTAAAGGTGTAATGCAGTGCATTCACCAGAGTCATTGAGGGGAAAAAATGGAAGCAGGAAAGAAGGAAATGAATGTGAGGGCGGACTAGGAAACATTCCATAAGGAGTACACAGTACAGAGTTCAGGGACCAGAGGGAGGCAGCTTCATTTGGCTGAGTGCAAACTGTGGAATTTAAGCAAGTTTATTTTGCCAGAGGAGCAAAGCTAGAGAAGCGGAGAGTGCATATTAATGAGAACCCTGAGGCCTCACTGATTATGGAATAAAATTAACCAGGAAGAAGAGACATGGACACCAGGAACAGGCGTACAGGTTGCCGATTGCTTTGTGTTGGGGAGGACTAATCGTTCCAAAAAAACATGTACTAAAGAATCCTAGAATGACATCCACCCACAATTCTGGTTTGGACAAAGTGCTTATCTCCTCAAAATACCTGGCAGCTGTTCTGAGAACATGAAATGGAGGCCGAAATTTATTATGACTGACAGGACATTAGTGCCAATATTTTATCCTAACCTTCTTGTATACAGAAAGTGGTCAAGATAATGTCACCAACACTGATCACATCTGTGATACAAAACCACGCAATTCAAAGGAGACTGAGCAAGAGGCACTCTGCCCCACCAGGATCCACCAATGAAAGACTAGTCATGGAAAATGAAATGTTGGCAAATTTTGGTCTCCTGGAAAAAAAAAATCCAGAAAACCCAAGGAAGAAGCTACTGATAAAACTCCAGCCTAGAGAAATTCGGAAACCTGAGTGTCTGTGGGCTTCACCCACAGAAATGCTGCCGAGGTCACAGCTGCAGAGAAAGGGCTCCTGGAACAACTGGCCATGAGAAGAAGAGCTTATCACAGGTTGTTAAGTACGTAAGACAGACCACGGGTGTGCATTATTTAGCTATGCAAATCATCTAACCATTACTAAAGCAGTCGAAGAAGATGAAACTTGAGACCGAGATGGCATGGAAAATGGCGGAGTGTCATGGCATCAGGAGCAGACTGGGAAGAAGCAATTAAATGTGATGGGAGCTGCAGGGGATGCTGCACAGAACAGCTGCCCAACTGGAAGCCACAGCTCTGCCACAACACCCGTTTGGGTACTTTAGACATCCCGACAGTTGACTGACTCTTTCGCTACTCATACAGACGACTGATACCAAGTCAGTCAAATCTTCAGAGCAGTGGAAGAGAAAGCCAAGAAAGAAATAACCACAGCAGTCACAAGGCAATACAAATAGCAAATCGCGAGAGCAGAGCCATGCCAGAGCCAGAAGGGGCTCCACAGGGAAGGTGGATAAAAGCAAACAGCGGGTGGGAGGGCAAGAAACTCACTCCACGTCACAGTTGCATATGGGAAGATCAGACATGCTATGTTATGGAATACGAAAGGAAATGAAAACAGAATTAGGTGCGTACACGCGTGACCATACACCTACGTGGATATGCACCCATGTGCTTATCTGTGCGTGTGGTGTATGTAAGCCAGCAGTGATGCTGAATGTCCCTCTCTATTGACTGCCACCTTGGTTTTTGAGACAAAGTCTTTCACCGAAGCAGACGCTCACAAACTTAGCAGGACTGGCTACTCAGTGAGCCCCAGGGATCCCCAGTGCTGGGATCTCAGGCATATGCTGCCACACCCAGAGTTTACGTGGACTCTGGGTGGTTGAACTCAGGTCCCCTACAGACTGAGCCTTGGAAAGGGGATTAAAAAAAAAAAAATCAACTCTGAATTTTAAAACAAAATATACAAGTAGGCGGGGGGGGGGGGGGAGAGAGTCCAGATAATTTAGAACACAGAGAGGCCGAGTTTCCTGTCCCTGGACTTTTCCACATGCAGTGTATCTCTGGGATGATTGTGTTTTCACACTTTCCATATTTGCTTTGCTCTTTTTCTTAATATCAAAAATATTTGGATGTCATTGCTAAAATAGAGTTTAATTGTTCAAGTTGGCTCAGAAGGTGAGGCATTTACACAGCCTGCTTTACTGTTAGTTTTGGAAGATACACTACAGAAAGAACAGCAAAGGCACACGGAATTATTTTCTTAGCACAGAGGTGCCATCAAGTGTCGTGCTGGAAGAAACGTGCCATGTTTTTAACCTGACAACTTTCCACATGTGCAGTTGCACCCAGGAAACCTTTAGCGTGGGTTAGGTAGCTAGTGACTAGGGCAGATTCTAAACATTCTAGTTGCCCATGAAAGGCGACCTGTAAGACGGCGCAACTCTCCCTGCTCTGTCCCTGAGAGTTGACCTGTGAGATAGGACGACTCTCCTCACTCTGGCCCTCAGCTACCAGGACTGCTGCATGTTTCAGTGCTCAGGACTGCACTGACATGCTGTCCTGCTCTGGAATGTCCAAATGGTCTTGGCACTGGGAGTTGGAATGCATATCTTAATGGGTGGATGTGACTATCACAATGGCTCTGAGAGTTTCTCTGCACCCCTGCCCCACCCCCCACCCCCTACCCCCCGGCCCCAGCACACACTGTTTCCTTTGCTGCCATCTCCGTACTAAGGCACAGGCAAAATCTCCGTGGTAGGCTTAACTTGTAAGGGTTCTATGCTCCATCTCTGCAGAAATGGTCAGGTTCTATCACAGGCTAGGACATGGGAGTTTGAAAATGATTACAATGGACTTTACTGTGGTTTCTTGAATTGTTTTAATTGCCACTCACTTTATTATCACTAAATGTCTAACATTGTGTCAAGAAGGACATAGGACAATGATGATGGAAGGATAGGATGTTGACAAGTCCATAGAAGTACAAGATAAAGTGAATGTGTTAGGGTTAATTTCTTGCCTTATTCATCTGCCCTCGACCAACTAAACAAAACCTCAATACAAGTGTCAGACATTCAAGAATGAGTCAGTCTGAGAGCGTTCTCAGGTACACTTCTCATTCTTGTGGGACTGGTAAATGCTGTCGCTGATAGTCCTCAGGGAAAGAGGCGATAAGAGGAGAGTTCTTAAGCCAGACACCGGGCCCCAGAAGTCCAGGAGTTTATAAGAAGCCTTACCAGAATACAAAATCAATGAGACAGAGGCTGACATACCTTGCTGACTGTGTTTCAAAGGGCTGGGTAGTGAGTCTCATGTTCTGGGCACACAAAGCTCTGAAATGTTTCTCTCTTTCCAATGCCAGTATCTATATTTCCTAACAGCAGGGATTTGAAGAATGAAGGCCTCGTTGGAAACCCAGGTAGCATTAGGACTGTGAAGTGGCATTGTGGGTTGTGACTTATAGATTTAAAAAAATAAATAAATAAATAAAGGACACCAGGGCCAGGGAAATAGCTCAGAAGGAAAAGACATTCACTGCTAAGCCTGACAGTCTGGCTTCAATTCCCAAGATCCACACAGTAGAAAGAGAGAGGCAACTCCTGCAAGCGGTGTTCTGATCTCCTCATGCTTGCCACGGCACATATATAGTCACACATGTACGCACACACATACACAAACAAGTGTAATAATCTTTTAAAGACATGGCTTTGGCCCTATTCTTAGTGATTAGTGCTTGGAACAGGAAGTAGGAAAGATAATATGTAGAAGTTGTGAAAACATAACACATTTCAAAATGTCTGAGACAAAAATCCTGAATCTGAAAAGACAGAAGTGACAACACTCGTGTTGAAGAGACCCTCTTGCCTGGAATACCGAAGTTTTACAGGGCTGCCTGGTGTTCTCGCAGCCACACTCCACCTGGCGGTTTTCAGACGCTCCGAACGCAGGGACAGAATGGAGCATCAGCATAACTCTGTCATCCTGGGGTGCCTGGGTCAGGGGCTCCACAGAGATGAGATGTGTTACTGAGAACGCTCACAATAGTTTCCATTCCCAGTTTGGGATTTGGTGGGAAAGTGTCCATGAGATAACAGCCTTCCATTTCATGTGGAATCTGAAATTTGTAAGCCATCTTCAGAGCTGAAGCCTGCAGCACAGTTAGTTTCCTTCTGGGAACAGTTTTACCCCTGGTTGCTCCTAATTTGCCATCAGAACCGGTAATTACAGTGGGGGCTCTCCATGTATTTTCCTCTGCCTTTTATCACCAAAAAAAATGCAGAAATAAGAATTTACCGCTCCAACACAGGGGTTCGAACAGGGTTTGCTAACTGCCATCGACTGGGGACATTTGGCCTCCCGATCTGGTCTTACATGGCCCCTGGGCTGAGGGTGATCCGCATCTTTAGATTATGATATGTCAATCAAAACTAAAAAAAAAGAAAAAAGAAAGAAAAAAAAAGAAAGGAAAACTGTTTCGCTTTCCAGCAGGATAGCTGCTGAGAGAATTGAGCATGACTCAGCACACAAGGGCCAAGATAGCCACTGTTAAATTTTCCAGGTTAAGTTTGTCACCCCAGTGATAGAAAACATTCAGACTGGGTTAGAAGCAAGGAGGTCTGAGTCCTTTTTCAGAATGCACGACAACTAGGCTACTCAAGTGCCCTGGGCATATACACTCATGCATATGTAGCTTTTGAGCCTACATTTTACTTCAGCTCCTTAAGAAACCCTATGAAATCTAACATTGTACCTCAAGAACAATGTGGTGACACTGGCTTGCAGTGGAGGAGGTCAGTTTGGGTCAGGATTAAAGGGTAGTCATTATGTTTATAAGTTCTTAAATGTCAAAGGAAAAAAATTGGTCCAAAATGGTTCTGTCTGTGACTAGTCAAGGCCACTCCGACAGAGGCAAGAGCCATTTCTTAAATGTATCTTGAGTATCTTTTTAAATAGGTTTATCTTCTTCATTCAGCCCGCATGGCAGGGTGATTGTCTTAGTTACTGTTCTAGTGCTGTGAAGTGAGACCATGGCCCAGGCAACATATAAAAGGTAGCATTTGATTGAGGACTTGTTTATAGTTTCTGAGCGTTAATGGGTCTGCAGGTGGATCTGGAGTTGGAGTAGCTGAGAGCTACATCCTGATCCACTGGCAGCAGGCAGAGGGAGAGACCCTGGGCCTGGTGTGAGCTATTGAAACCCCAAATCCCACCCCCAGTGACACACCCCCTCTAGCTCCCAATCCTTCCCAAACAGTTCCACTACTTCTGACCAAACGGCGAAACATATAAGTCTGTCAGGACCATTCACATTCAACTCTCTACAGTGATCTCAACTTTGAAACTTCTCAAGTTCTTTCTTTAAATCACACCTATGATTAAATTTAAAAAGATCAGTGTATTTAACTCAAACCCAGGAATGAAATTCACACACACCACATTAGCAAAAGTTCCAAGTGAGGTCCGTACTGGCAAACACTGAGTCTGGTTGAGCAAAGGTTGGTGAAGACTGCAACTCTCATGCGCTTCAGCCAAGACTTTCATCTATTTTTTAAAATAAATATCAGTGCACAAGTCACTCCATCCTACATCTAAACATTTTCTAGAGAAACCCTGGCCCTTGTGTTCTGTATGCTGCACGCTCTGCTCTGGGGCAGTATTGTGGTGCTTGTAGCAGAGGCGTACAGCAGTGTTTGGAGACACCCCATTTCTGCAGCAATGGTTAATATCAGATTTAGTTTGGCTTAGCCATGTTCCAGATTCCTACATACTCATACCGTATACTACAGAGCTTTACTAAGTATGCAGACTATTGGAGTAACCTGTTAGATCCTTATAATTCCTTTTTTCTTAAAGATGGGCTTTAATGTAGCTCAGGCTGGCCTTGAACTCACTATGTAGCCAAGGGTGATCTTGAATTTCTGATCATCCTATCTCCACTTCCCAAATGCAGGGATTACAAGCCTGGGCTACCAGGCCTGGTTTATGTGGTGCTGAGGATTGAACCCATGACATCACGCATGCTGGGGAAATACTCTACCAACTGATATATACATACATACATATATATATATATGTATATATATATATATCACTTTTCAAGTACATAGCAGGATTACTCCCAGTTAGCAGACAAAAATCTGATCCCCTTCCCCTCAAATGACACTCCAGTCTAGCAGCCTTCTCATCCAACTCCATCCTGTCAGTCACATGAGGGTTTCTTGGCACACATCCATGCAAAGAGATGATGAGAAGTACCTGGGTAAGGCGGCATCTTTTAAAGTCCCAAGTCAGAAGAACTGGAGTTTGGAGATTATATTACTACAGCTGCACAGATAAGAACAACAGTGTTCTAAACAGTGGGGCCATCTGGGTGCAGGACAGTAAGGGCTGGAGGTGAAAGGGGCTGCAGGCATCGGATCAGGTTGTCAGGAAAGAAGGGGTAAGAGGGAAGTAGCAGATGATAGATTGAAAAATCAGACAAGTATCTGAGTCACAAGGTCTCAAAGAAGTTGAATGTATCCTAATCCATGCACCACAGAAGAAATCCCTTAGGATTAGCCCAGGATAACCTCCCAAGGGCCTCAGTGCTTATGGGATTTGACTTAATGTTCCAAACACATGATCATGGATGGCAGAACTGTTCTTCCTCGGGTTCTATGTTGTGTTGAGATGGCTGGTTGAGGTAACTAGTTAGTTCCCAAAGCTTGCTGTTAATGCTCTGCTCCCTTGGGACTTCTTCAATGAATGTTTTACTCTCTTTCTTGTCATTCTTGTTTTAGAGAAAGTTTCTTGTGAAATATTCGAAACTTAATCATCATGCTTAAAAACATGCACAGAGTTTTTTTTGTGTCCAGCCTACCCATTGGTGTTTTTCTTTACATTAAAAATTTATGTATGTGTATGTGTGATTTTTGTATGGGTTTGTGTAGAGCATGTGCATGAAGGATCCGTGGGGATCCTGAAGGGCACATCAGATCCCCTGGAGCTACCGGTTGTCGTAGGCAACCTGATGTGGATGCTGGAACCTAAGCCAAGTCCACTGCGAGAGCAACAAGATCTCTTACCTTGTGTCGTGCAGCCCCAGCTCTGACCTTACTGTGTTTCTTACTCCTCTTTCTAGAATTCTCCACTTGCCTCTCTCTCTGTATGTAAGTATGGGAATACTGGGGGCAACAGAGTAGAGAGAGATGATATAGAGAAATAAGAGAGAGGAAGGAATATTTGAAGATATTCTTGCTTATGCAAATCTGTGTGTGTTTTTGTGCTTAGCTGGGCCCGCTGGAAAAAGCATACAATCTCCATCTGAGTTTCAAGTGTTGTGGGAGAGAATATAGTGTTTTCATTGATAAATTTGTGCGTGCATTATGCACACTGAATCAGAGGAGGACTCATCTCCATCTTATCTTATTCTCCATCTTATCGCTTTGTGGCAGGTCCTCTTACTGAGCTGTAAGAGCTCACTGTCTGAGCTAGGCTGGCTGGGATCTGCCCATCCCTACCCCTAGTGCCAGGATCATAGGCACTTGCAGATATGCTCAGTGTGCTGGACAGTTTTGTGTCAGCTTGACACAAGCTAACGCCATCTGAGAGGACGGAGCCTCAACTGAGAAAATGCCTCCATGAGGCGGGGCTGTGGCTAAGTCTGTAGAGCGTTTTCTTAACTAGTGATTGATGGGGAGGACCTAGTCCATTGTGGGTCCTGCTATCCCTGGGCTGGCGGTCCTGGGTGCTTTAAAAAAGCAGGCTGAGCAAGCCATGGGGAGCAAGCCAATAAGCAGCACCCCTCCACGGCCTTTACAGCAGCTCCTGCCTCCAGGTTCCTGCCCTGCTTGAGTTCCTGCCCTGACTTCCTTTGATGACGAACCGTGATGTGGAAGCATAAGCTGAATAAACCCTTTCCTCCCCACGTTGCTTTCACCACGACAATGGTGACCCTAACTAAGATACTCATCAGCCTCAATGAATATTTTGATGCAATTTATTTGCTTCTAATTTCTTTTTTTAAAAAACAAGTAACAGGTTTAGCTTTAAAATATTGTTAAGGAAATTGTACAGATGACTGGGATTATTTACAACTGTAGAAATGATTTCCAATATAAAATTAGTAAGTCTTAGTTACACGGTACAATTAAAAATATTGTTGTTCCAAGGCCACTGCAAACAAATTTCCTTAACGTCATTAGTTTTGCAGCACTGGAGGTAGTTCTCATGGCCTTAGGTGTGCCAGGCAAGTTCTGCCAACAAGCTCCATCAGGATTTCCTCCTTGTCCCGCTCCTCCCCTTCTTGCTTTTTTTGTTTGTTTGTTTGTTTGTTTGTTTTGTTTGTGTTTGACTGCATTTCATACATATTTCTAATTAGTGCTTATTTTTTCTTGAGAATTTCACACACGTATGCAATACAAGATGATTATAGCCAACAGCCATTTCCTCTCTCTCCTCAACCAGCGGACCAGATTCCCCTCAACACAATCCTCCCCCCATCTTCTTGTAATTGTCTTTTTATAAGCCGCTAAGTCCAATGAATGCTTACCATGTGTACAGGGTGTCATCGCCTGGAGCACGGGGAGCCTACCAGTGTTCGCACCCATGAAGAGTGAGTCTGTGGGTCCTCCCCACCCGCGCTGTTATCCTGCTCATCATCTTTTTTTTTTTTTTTCCAGGTGAATTCTTTCTTATAAGGGAAAAATGTAATGTTTGTGCTCTGTCGAGATCGCCGCTTTGGGATAATTGACCGTGGTGGTTGATCTTCATTTTATTGTTTAGGGAGGCAGCTTCTCGATACGTGGCCTGATAGCACTGCTTTGGATCCTCGGCGGCTTAGCTTCCTGAGTGTCTGGTTTACAGGCATGTGTTGCCACTAGGCCCAATTTAGGTTTTAAATTAAGTCTTTAATTGACAAATCAGAAATGCTTGTCGCGTGCGGAATGATGAGTAGGGAGACGTGCGCATGTTGGGATGGCTTCGTTGGACCTCTTATCTTGCTAATCCTTATCTCAAATGTACAGGCAAAATTCTCAGCAAGTGGAAATAGGGCCTGGGTATACAGTTCCGTTGGTAAAGCATCTGCCGAGCATGCGCAAAGCTCTGGGTTTGATGTTGAGCACCATACAAACCCGGCCTGGTGGTGCACAGCCGTAATCTCAGCACTCTGAAGGTAGAAGCAGGAGGATCGGAAGTCCAAGGTCATTTTCACTTTCACGGTGAGTTTAAGGTCAGCCCGGTCTAGGCTAGATGTAGTTGTCCGTATTTGTAGGAGGTGTGTGGAGGCATCACTCACCTTCTATAAAGCAACCAGGTTTACATTTCCACTGGAAGAGATACTGTTTCTAATCTACGAAGTAATTAGGTTTGTATTGGTGTGTTCCCATGCACAGACTCAGCCACTGGTGACGTACACTAGAACTGATGAAAACCTGCCCGATTCTGGAGTTGCACACACGCACACGCACACGCACACGCACACGCGCACACGCGCACACACGCACACACAGGCACGGTGGACCCCACAGGTTGCTGCAGTGTGGATCCCACAACCTATTGTGAGAACAGCTAGCTCTTCTTGGTTAAATAGGAGGCTTACCCATGAGCAGCTTAAATGAGCTGGCTGAGGCAAATCTAGAGATAGAATTTGAAAAATCCCTCGCCACTTGATCTCACGGGCAGCTCAGCAGTTGTTGGGCTTAAGGATTAAGCTAAGAAAGGGGTCCTTTCAGAGAAAATACCAGACAAAGAATTCTGTTAGTTTGTTTATAGAAACTCAGAGAACTTTGGCTTCTGAGCTACGGGTTTGTGGAGCTGCAGGCATGTGATCTCAAACACACCGGGACTAAGTGGCATTTGTCAGAGTTCTTGGATGGTTACGGTAAAGGAGAAAAGAGAAAACAAGAAGAAAAAAAAAAGGTGATGGCGTAAGGCGGAAATAGAGGAAAGCGCAGGAGATGGAGAGAGCAATAGACACAGCGCCAGGTGAGAGCTGAGAGACTGTGGCGCGCCCATGGGCCAGGTGTTGTAGGGTCATCTCCATTGCTATGGTAAAGCAGCTTGGGAAGGACAGGGTTCGTTTGGCCTACAATCCCAGTTTACCATCTGCCATTTCAAGGAAGTCAAGGCAGGAAGCTGTTTCCTCGTGTTGCCTAGGATGGCCCCAAATACCTAGTCTGACTCAATGTCCAGTGCTTTGGGAACTATAGCCACACCCAGTCCAGGGTCTACTCGGACAGAATGATGCTTGATGAAGATGTGTAAAATCACGATACTGGTGGAGGTACTAGGGACTCAGCAAAGAACAGAAGATAAAATTCCATGTTTATAAGGTTTGTACCGTAGACAAACATGTTTGATGTGTGTCTAATAATGATGGGATATTATTACTGAAGTTGAACTAAGACAGAAATTGACTCTGCTTCTGCAGAAAAATAGAAAGAGAGAGAGAGAAAAAGAGAGACACACAGAGAGAACTAGAAACCGCAGTGTCTAACACATTTGGGTGCTGAAGACAGCCCTAATTACAGAAGGTAGTGCTTCAGTGCATGCAACGTAGATCTAAGGGTAACATTTGATGGGAAGGACAATGAAACCTGAAGAAGAAAGATGTGAAGACATCCGCAAGGAAGCTGCGGGTGAGTCCTCATTACACAGCTCTCTGGACATAGGCGACACAGACAAGCTAGCTCAGGTGACACTGTGTTGATATCAGGCGTTGGAAAAGGCATGTTCCAGGGAGCTTCCTTTTTTTTTTTCTATAATACCAATGATTCAGTAAAGGAATTTTACACTTGGAGTTTCATGCTGCTGACCAACCTTGAAATCAGACTGCTAGGTGGGACTCGGTACCTTGGCATGTCGTCTGCGTCCTTTTACCAGCATTCAGGTTAATGGTTAAGAGCTGGCATTTAAAGTGTATGATAATTTCCATTCAGGGACTTTAGTTAATAATACATCTTTCCATGGTGTCTGAAGGATCTGTCAAAACAAGTAATGGAAAACTAGACCAATGCATTTAAGAGCTGCTTTGTACAGTCTCAACCTGGTATCTGTTCCCAACAGACAAGAGCCCCCGATGCACACAATTGGAGCCCGTGGAGTCCCACAGACTGCTGTAGTCTCTGGTTGCATTCAGAAGCCTTCCTACTTTACAGCTGAAAGGGGTGGGTCATTTCTGGTTGGGGTCTGTAGTAGCATCAGGTATTTTTCGGATTTCGAAATGAACTATTTGTCTCTCTAAACACACGACTGTCTATTGAAATGAAGGTCAACTGGGAACATATATACGCCTTCCATTTCTTTTTGTGCTTGCAGGCTTTAGCTTCAACCGCTGGCTGACATCTGAAAAGTCGTCGTGAGTCTGGGACCTAACAAATTTTCCTCTTCAGCCCTGAACATGTTGGCTTTTGGCTTTTGATCCTACGTAACTAGGTCAAGTCTGGTTAAGCTACTGTAAAATTTTACCAGCAGAGGAATTTTTTTAGTTGCTGCTTCTCACTGGAAAAGTTCCATGCCCTAAAACTGTTCGTGAACTTGTAAGCATTTTTTTTTCCCTCACAGAAAATAGTCTTTGTTCTTTACACGGAAGCTAAGCAAATGTTGCTCAACTCTTACTTTCTTGATTCTTTTAAGGGTTGATTGTTCCTAAAATGATTTATGGAAGCAACATTGTAATCCAATTAAAACAAGTGTTTTAAATATATTTCTAAGGTATTTCATTATTTTTACAATAAAATTAAATATGAAAAGTGTAATTTCTATATTCATCTCAATTTAATTTAACAGAAAATTTCAAATGTTGAATATTTTCACTGTAGCATTTTTAGAGAAAAAAAAAAGCAAAACAAAAAACAAGCTAAGAGAGGTAAGAAGACTGACGTTTGTAAAAGGTAACAAAGCCCCGGACCTTATTGTGAATTAGTAACAGAGACCGGTTACAGGTGCCAATTGTGAGAACTTTTGAAGTCTGTTCTTAAGCACTTGGAACTTGCCGTGGAGACTAAAACCTTCTACCCCACTGTGCTACCAGAGAATCAACTATGGAGAGCTTTGTGAGCAGTTTTGTGAGCCTTAGTTCCAGCACATTCTAGAAACTTCAACAGCAACTTTCTTGTTTCCTGCAGTGGGGGGTGGGGCACTATCAGATACACTCTTTAAACATCAGCTGTGGGCCACAGTATCGGGCCTGTGGAAAATCCCTTTGTGTGTTAATGGAGCCAATGATGTAGAACAGAATGGGGCTGAGAACAGTCAGGGGCAGTCGGGAGAACTGACTCTGTTCCAGAGAAGAGAGACTTCCCCAGGCTAATAGCATCCAAAAGGGATTTTGAATACGGTGGGGCTGAGGAATGTCCAGTAACCATATATTGCAGATAAAGTCCTTGTGTAGAAGTGGGTATACAGATACACACTTTCTTTCTTGACAGTCCACATTCAGATCTGGGGAAGCTGGCTGTATGCAACTAGAAGTTTCTTTTTCATTCTCTCTGGTCCACTCCTAGGTTTCTTATGCTTCTAGATTCTACGAAGAGGTGAAACCACGCACAAGGCCCTGAAGTACTTTTAAAGCTTCCAATAAGCACAAACATAGACCAACATATTGGATAGAAAACCATGCCACTAAGAGCTTCATTGGGCCTTCTTTTTCTCTTAGAAAGCGCTGAAGGCACGACCTGTTTTGGGATAATTTTCTGACATTTTTATGTAGTTAACAGCTGCTTAGGCACTGCGGAGGATGCAGCTCAGTTGTTAGAGTGATTTCTTAGGGTGGACAAAGCCCTACACTTGATCAGGATTCTATATACTGGACATGGTGGCATACTTCTGTTTTCGCAGCATTCCTTAGGGGGTGGGGAGAGGCAGGAGGATCAGAAGTTCATGATCATCTTTAGCAACATAGTGATTTGAGGCCATTCCCAGCTACAGGAAACATGGAACCAGATAAAACCACAAGCCTCCCCAAACCTACAAGTCAAATAACAAGAATTACCCAAGGAGCTTGCTGAGAGCAGCTGCCATCCACACGTCCTCTCCCCACAACCTGTCCTCATTTTGATCCAGGAAAGTTGAGTAAGAGCCAGGGATGTGAATGTTTAGTCTGAGCTCCTCTCTGGAATCTGCCTATTTCCGTTCTCTCAGGTGATTCCTGAGGGTCACAGGTGACAGTTCAGGAATACCAAAAGCAAGGAGTTAAGCCCGACGCCTAGTCCTTGTCAAGCTGAGGGCTTGCAGGGACTGTAGGGCAATTTCAAGTCAATCTCTTTGGAATGCTTCAGCTTAGAAATAAACCCTGGGTCTGTTTGATCCAGTCACAGGCCTTTGGAGCCAAAATGAACAACGAGCCATGGATTATCTGGTTGTATTTGAGTTTCTAAAATATTTCTTTTTTTCTTTCTTTTCTTTTTTTTTTTTGAATGATGGCTTGCCAGAGGCAAGGCTTACCAGGTGTCTATGCTAGAAACAACACAATCCTGTGTGTGTGTGAACCGTCAAGGAATCTTGTAACATGCTCTGCTGTGGAAGTGCTGACACCAATCTTCACTTGCTGATTTGAGCTTCTCTGAGCCTAACCTAAGTGGCACAAGTTCTCACTTCACAAGTCCCGTCCCAGTCCTCTTTTGAGAGTGAAAGCAACTAGGATTCTCCAAGAGATGATCAATAAACAAGTAGAGAAAAGTGTCACCACAGACAACGGTGTCAGCTTTGCCCTGAGAGCGTCAAGCGTTACAAACATAATTTCTGTTCTTCCGTATACATGCATATCATTTCAGAGCAGCAATTCTCAAGGCCGTTGGGGTGGGGGTATGTCTTAGGCCCTCTGGAGCAACTGCTAACTCAGCAGGGCCATCGCAGTTTATTCTGTCTCTAGGCTACTCTCTCTCTAGCCAGGCGACCTGTGTAAAATGCAACACTTTGACTTCCTGTTGCGGTTTATGCCGGCACTCCCTTGCCTTTCGCACAAAATTAAGTTACTTTAAGTCGAAGAGAGAAGACAGTAAAGACCTCCTTGACAGGCTCTTCTCTCGGGGTTAGTCAGGTTCACCTCATTGTAACGATTTGCCACTCATTTTGAAACTTTTGTATCTGCCACTCTCATGGGAATGCTTGAGGTCAAGGACGTTTCCTCTTACGCATTTTAGTACCTAGAGTATGGCCAACTGTTTCTGTCAGATGGACATATAATGAGTCTGCATTCCGTATTTCAAATACAGAGTCTCTGTGTTACCCAGGTGCTTCTGTCCTCAGCCACTGAGTTCTAGGACTGCAAATATGTTCTGCTCATTGTTTCTGATTTTATTTATTTAAAAAAAAAAAAAGGACCTGTGAAAGAAAAAAAAAACTATTGGACATGCTTGTCTTAAAAAACAGACGTATTTCACTTTCTCTGTTGGAAATTATAACATGGTGTCGCTTCGGCAGTACTGGGTTTTGCTTTATTAGGAGATATCTGAGGTTAAGGCCTCATTCTAATGAGAGTCTGGTGGCCATTCACAAATCCGAGTTCACTAAACCCTGCTGCAGGAAGCGGGAGAGAGAGCTGCGCTGTGATCGCTTACGGCAGATGGCCCACATAGATAGCCGGGCACTGAATACGCTCAGTTCTGGCCACGAGGAAAACGCAGCATCCCTTGAGCCGCAAGCTAGCACTCAGGCCCACGGAGAGCCAACATGCCGTTTCCAAGAGAAGTGGCATTTTGACTGTTCTTCATCCCTGCATAAAGGTGACTGCCGAAGCTTGCAGAGGACCTGGGAAAGGCTACATGTTTCAGGGATCACCCTCAGAGATCTAGAACAGATTGTTACTGGCTCCACACCAAACAAGCAGTTCAGCAGAGAAAGGTTTGCTTTGGTTCAGTTTGAGGGTAGAGTCCGTCAGGGTCCCTGGAAGGCATGGCGTCAGGAATGGCAGTAATCATGGAAGCACCCAGTCACATTGCATCTACAGTGAGGAAGCAGAGTGAGAGGAGACCTGGACCTCCATTTCCTCTTTTTAGTCACCCCGGGACCCAAGCCCATGATATGTGGATAATCAGGGTAGATCTTCCCTTCTCAGGTAAACCTCTGTGGAAGCACCATCATAGTTACGCCCAAAGGTGTGTCTATTGAGTGACCTAAATCCTGCCAAGTTGATAATGATGATTAACCATCAACCAGTGAGTGTGTATGTGTATGTGTGCATATTAAGAAATTGCTAAAAATCTTCTTAAATACTTTCCAGTAATGTGAAGTGTAAAGTTGTATTTCTTTTTGACTTAAACACCCCCAATTTTGTAAATAAAAGTGTAAGAACAACTTTGCACTTCTAGAATGGTACCACTGGGTGTGCTCTTTTATTCTTTGAATATTCTGAAATTTTTATTTTATTGTTTTGTTCTGCCAATATTTTACCCAGAACCTTTTCATGCATGAGATTGGATTATAATGATATTTTTCGGTATTATTTTCCTTGATTTCAGAATTCTGTTTTGATGCTTTGTAAAAATGACAAAAGAAGACACTAAAATTTCGATTTTTAAAAAATTTCCTGTGTAGGTGAACCATTTAATACCCCCAAACTTAACTGTCTCTGAAAACAATATGTGAAAAAGTCATTTGTGATAATTTTGAGACAGGAGCTTCCATAAAAAGTATGTTTCTTCGGGCTTTCTCTCCAAATTTTTGTCTTTTATTTTATCTCAAAAAATTCACTGTAGTTTTTTCATGTTTTCAAATCCATTATTATGGAATCTCTCTAGTTTTGTTTGTTTGTTTGTTTGTTTGTTTTGCACTGAGTCTCTTTATGTTTTTAAACCTGCTCCCCCTTTTTTGATTTAAGAAAAGAATTCAGAATTCACTGTTGGCAATATTTTTTTCCTTGATTTTATTAAGAACTCTCACATTTCCCGCCACCTCCACGGTCTCACCGTACATCCCAGGCTGGCCTCAAATTTGAGATACCCTTCCTGGACACCGAGCACTGGGCTCACAGGCATGAGCCACCAGCCCCAGCCTTGCCCTGTGCTTCTTAGTGGGAGGCCAGCAACTCAAAAGCTAAGTATTTCCATAGACTGCACCTTGCTGAACCAAGAGCCTCAAGCTCTATCCTCAGCCTGCAGAAGGCAGTTTAACTTAGCTTCGACAATTTTATACCCATTTTCCTCATCTGCATTTATTTACATATCTTGCCATCATGACCTTGAGTGTCTCCTTAAACTGAGAATCATTCAGGAGAAGTATTTAAAGTGCATTGGTAGCTTTCCCCCCTTGTTTCTTTCTGACGTCGCTGCATTCTAAATAGACTTGTTTCTTTAATTCTAACAATGAACTTACATTTGCAGAATTTCTTCATTTTCCTGTGATCATTCTGATGACTCTATAATTTTTTTTTTTTTAGTGAAGACTAGAGAACATGTGTGTCTGTGGGTGGGAGCCAGATACAGTCAGCTGTGTTAGACCATGCTTTAACAGTGAGGTCCTCTAAGCCAAGGCAGCCTTCAGCCTATGCCTCAGTTTCTTATATGTCAGTGGTGAGCTAAGTGCAGAAACTGATGTAGTAAAAATTCAAGATGCTTAGAGCAATTTAATGAAGCAGTTTTACACTGATTGAATCTAAAACAAACTATTTGGCTACATTTTTTTTATATCATTTCCTTTTATCCTCTGCCCTGAAAAGAAATTAGCAGATTTATTCCAGAGTTTTTATGTCTCGGAAGAACATGTTTAATATTTTATTATTGGTGTTCCAGAAATTAATCATGACAAAAATTCTTATTTTTAGGCTTTTGGAAAGCCATTTCTGCTCAGGGTAACCGGAGACTTTCCCAGGAGTTGTGAGCACAGCTGACTTCCGTTAGAACTGTGTTGGAATTTCCTGAAACCGAAGGCAGTAACTGTAACATCCTCGCTATGTCATGTCTCTACAGTGAGTTATTTGACAGGCCTTGGAATCTGATCAATCTGATTGGCGACGCACCCTTCTACGGCAGCCACTCAGCACGTCCTTCACAGCTGTGCTACGGTGGCTCCAAAAATGCATCCGTGTGGAGCCTTTCGGCAGTCTTTGATGGCTAGCACAGTGTGGGCTGCTTCGCAAAATACTTCTTGCCCATTCTCTACCTAATTCTTCTCCTCCTCTGGCTGTATTTTTTTTTTTTTGCATAAAATCTGAATTCATAAATGGGTCATCTGTGCACGGCATGTTCAAAGTTTGTCTCCTGTACAAAAATCGGATCCCCTATATGAAACAGAGTGTCATATGTAAATGTGCTTACGGCAGTATTAAGCAAGACGGAAAAGGATGAAGCTGGGCTTCGTGGTGTGATACTGCAGGCCCAGCACTCAGAGACAGAAGAATGTGAGTTTGAGGACAGCCTGGTCTACAAAATGAGACCTGTGCCAGAAGAAAAAAAAATGCTCTGAATATCTACTGGATACCTAGCATAAAAATGGCTGATGGCCTGAGAGATGGCTCAGTGGGGAAAGGCAGTTGCTGCCAGGACTTACCACTTGAATTTGATTTCTGGGACCTGTGTGGTGGCAGGAGAAAACTAAGCATATCAAGTTGTCTTTTGATTTCCACATACATGCCATGACATGCATGTCTTCCCCATAAGTAAATAAATGCAAAAAAAGTTAAAGAAATGTTCAAGAAAGGTTGAGTTTCTAAATATTCAACAGCACAAACTAAAAAAGTTTGAATTTTAAAAATTATTTTGAAGCCCATATAAATATTATTTATGTTGTCTATTTCTGTAAGAAAAAAGCGATACAATTGTATACACCATGTCTATATTCTAAAAATTAATTTATATAATATAAATTCTAGGAGAAAATTCTGGAAACATTAACGATATTGCCTTTACATAGTGAAACTTGTATTTCTTTCTGTATCTTACAGCCTTTGCTCATTTTCCTGAATGAACACATGATATTTTTTTTACTATACATCACCAGAATAGTTTGCACTGACTAAATATGTTCCTCATACGTTACATTCTTAAGGAATGTGCAAATCTGGCAGCTACTTATCTGTTGTATAATTTTATCTTTTAGTCTAAAATAATATACTTATGCATGCTTCCAAATAACACATAAACTGCAAAGGATACAGATAGGAAAAGAAGGCGGCAATTAGGTCCATGTTTTAAAGGGGCAAGATCCAGGAGAGAGACTTGGCATACTTGCATAGTCAGCAGGGGAACTCAGAGAGGGTCAGAGGCAGTAATCCATGGTGGAGTGGGGCGAAAAGTTATTCTCTCCACCATGCCTCTGTCCCTGTCTATGACAGGGAAAAGGCTCAGCTTATGCAAGTTTGAGGACTGAAGTTTGGCTCCCCAGTACCCATGTTAGAGCCAGGCAGGCATGGCATCTCTGTCATCCCCACATCCCTGTAATCCTGTCACTCAGAAGGCGAGACAGGAATCCCTGGGGCAAACTGGCTAGCTAGCCAAAGACCTTGCCTCAAAGTAAAAGGTAGACAGCAACTGAGGGGTACCCCCACTGTCAGTTTCCAGCTTCGCGTGCATGTGCACACTCACACACGGACACTGCACACACGAGCATCAGCACACACCCGAACTCACGTACGCACACACACAGAAAAAAAAAGAAAATTCTATCTATCTAAAATTCTATCTCTACGGTTGGGCGAGTATTTCAACACAGCTGATTTACCAGCAGTGACTACAGCTAAAAGTCCCTCTCTGAAAGACTCTCCTTTCCCCTGGCTCGTCTCAGCTTGCATTATAAGAAGCTCTGACGCTCCCCTCGCTCCTTCCCAGGCATTGCCTGCCATCCGCCGTAGCTGCCTGCTGATTAGGTTTAATTTTTACTAGACTGTGCGGTCTGGAAGAACACGCCGCCTTTCTCATCGTCCCAACATCTGGCAGACAGAACCTGCTCTGCGCACAGCCACGGAATGCGTCAGTTAAGTCAGTGTACGGTACCACATACATAGTGATATAAAGGTCTATTCAGCACGTGTATACGTATGCGTGTCTGCTTCGGAAAGTCATTTCCTGGGATGGCAGTTTGAAAATACAGCAGTGTTGGATAAGTTAAAGTGTTTCATTCCAAGTCCGATTTTATGAACCACAGAAGCGGTGCCAATTTCCTAAGCAAACTGCTTTAACCCTGCTACATGAGCTGGGGTGGGGGAGAAACGCTTTAAAAATAGCCGACCGGATATCCTTCTTGGTGGCCCGGGTTATGTAAAAGCGTCCTGTGTTAGGCCAACGTCTCACGTGTAATTGCGGGCCTCTTTTCGGTACTAAGCTCTGTTTGTAAATAAGGACAGGCTAAAAAAAATGTTCCCAAGGAAATGATGATATTTTGAAATAGATACCAGTTTTGAACTTTATAGCCCAGGAAGGAGTTTGGGCTGTCATCAGTTGACCTGTTGCTTTGGGAAGGTGGGGGAAGAAGCCTATGGCTGACAGGTTGCTTGTCTCCTGAAGTCAGTAAACAAATGAGACTTGGGAAGGGTCTGGGGCTGCAAGTTGTCCTCGGAATACCACATGTGCCCCGGTATGAAAGTATGCATTGTGGTCGAGAGAGAATTATTCAAAAGCCTGTCTAGTGCCCCCCGTGCCCCTCCCCCCTCGCCACGAACACTTAAATCGTTCTGGTTGGTTTGCCCTGCCCCGCCTTCACGAGTATGAACTTTAAAGGTGTTCAGGTTTTGCTATTGTGCTGTATTAGTTTGGTATGTCACTATTTCACGTTCTAAGTTATTTGGAGCTAGCTCTCTGTGGAGGAAGCTGTGATGAGCTTTCTAATTACCTCACGCAAACAGGTTAAGTCTGTAAAGACATTTTGCATGAGGTAAAAGGTGACCCTATCAAAAATGATAATTATTAGGGAGTTAGAGTTCAGAGGAGAAATAGGAGCAGAGGTAACCACCCCTGTGTATATTCTAAAGCACAACTGAGCAAGCCTTAGGGTTGTAGCTGGCAGTGCTGCTATGGTAGACACCGGCCTAGACTGCTTACTGTTGTGGATAAACACTCTGACCAAAAGCAATTTAAAGGAGGAAAGCATTTGCTTGGCTTATACTTCCAGGTCACAGGTGATCACTGAAGGAAATCAGGGCTGAAACAGGAACTTGAAGCAGGAACCACGGAAGGGATGCTACACACTGGCTTTCTCTCTGGCTCGCACTCTAGCTCGTGTTTGGCTAGTTTTCTTATACAGCAAAGGTCCTCAAGGCTAGGTATGTCACTGTCTCCAGCAAGCTGGGCCCTTCTGCATCAGTTAATAATCAAGACAGTTCCCCACATGCATGCCCGCAAGGCAATCTGATGTGTCATCCTCTCAGATGACTCCGAGCTGTGTCAGCTTGACGGTTAAAGCCAGCTAGGACGGACGCCATCATGTTCAAGGTGCCCACCTGGTGAAGAACTATTTGAATTTTGCCAACCAAACCCACCATGCTCACATTGAGTAAACAGAAAGCTCAGTGGCTGAGAACACGCGCTGTCATAGAAACAGAGTCTACTCTGTTTAGAGTAGCCCAGTGATTTATCCGACAGAAGGAGCATGGCGCGCTCACAGGTGAAAGCAGGTGAGAACTCCTGAAAGCTTCCCCGTGGCATTCTGAAGGTGAACTCTGCTGAACGGACTCCCAAGTAAATCATTTACAGTGTGCCAGCTGGTGCATGCCAGAGCAGTTGGCATTTACCTTCTGCTTTTCTACCAGAATGTGGAAAACATATGTACATGTCAACTTGTCTGAGTTCTTGGGTTGTATGTGTGATACCTCCAGAGGGGTCAGACTGATTCTTTGTTTCGACAGGGGCAAGTTGGGAGTTCCCACATTTTTCCTCTGCCAGGGAGCCGTGGGTTTTCAGGTTGTTTCTGTTCCCAGTCTGTTGGTTTTCCCCCTTTCTTGCTTCTGAGGTTATACTGCAGCCATTGCACAACCACATCTGAGATGAAGACACCCTCAAACTATCAACTCACTGCTCAGGTGATGGAAGGAAGTCAGGCTTGTCACATGACTGATGCCAGGGCAGCCTGAAAGAACCCTGGAGAAAAGCTGACAGGTATGAGGCTCAGTGTCCTGGTGGAAATCATGAAGATAGATGAGGGGAACACGACTGGGTTAGAGGGGAGGTGTAGGGAAAGAGAAAACTGTTTGTTGAAACACTAAAAACTCTCTCCCAACAACCAGAAGGATCCAGAAGCAACATCCTCATGCTGTGGTGATGGCGGGTAGAAGAGTTGGAGCCTGACTCCTTCCCAGTTCACAGCTGTCACAGGCTGCGGAGGGGCCCTTGAAAGACTGGGCTGATTGACGGGGCCTTTCTTCCTATCTGACACTTGGCTGGCTCCCGATGGTAACCAAGGACAGCGTGAATAGATTCCAGGTTTATCTATGGCAATGAGGTCTGTGCTTCATCTTGAGACTGTGGAAACCCTGGCACCATTCAAGATGTGTCTTTGGCTTATTTTGGGTCAGAACTGAGACAAGTTAAAAAAAAAAAAAAGAAGATGGACAGGTGATTCCAGAAGTAATACCAGACAAACTGGTATTTGGGGAATTTTATTACTCAATGAGCCATCATTATGCTTATTTGGGGGATTCTTTTAAAAGAAAGATTTAGTTGTCAGTTTCCAGCCAAACACAGGTTTCATTACGTAAGAAAAGAATATAAACTATGTGTATGTGTAATATTAATTGTTGTACAGTTACAAGATAGGATTTTTCAGTAACTCTGTCTTATTTTTGCTTCTTGCATTAAAGCTTTGTTATTTTACAAATACAACTTGTGGTGCAAAAGGTTTTATGCTAGCTGTACTTCATGGTTTTATCATATGAATCTACTACAAAAACCAGACACGAAGCAAGAAAAGTCATTATAGACATCACTACTAATATCAGGAAATCTGATTAAGTTGTAGCATGTAAACATGATAGAAAGTGATGAATTTTTGAAGGGCTATTTAATGTTGAGAAAATGTTCACAATATAGTATAATATGGAAAAGGTAAGACTCGGGGCTTGATGTATCTCAGTGGTCTAGCACTTGCTAACATGTAGAGCAGCCTAATTAGTTTCGTTCTGCGTTTTTTAAAAAAATAGTAATTTATTCATTTTACATCCTGACCATATCCCCTTCCCTCATCACCCTCCCTTAATCCATCCCTTTCCCCTAGTCCTCAGAAAGAGGGACCCCTTACCAACTGATCCCAGCCTATCATGTCCCTTCAGGACTGCCTGCATGCTCTTCCTCTGTGGCCTGACAAGGTTGCCTCCTCGTCCAGTGAAAGTGATCGAGGAGCAGGCAACAGAGTTCATTTCAGAGACTAGCCCTGGTCCCTTTACTAGTGCACCCACATGGAGACTGTGCTGTCTATTGGCTATATCTGAGCAGGGGGCCTGGGTCCTCTCTATGCATGGCCCTTGGTTGGTGCATCAGTCTCTGCAGGGCCCTCTTGGCCGAGGTTTGTTGGCTCTGTTGGTCTTCTGGTGGAGCTGCTGTTCTCTTTTTTACTTACTCCCTTGGGGCAGGATTTGTCACTGTACCTGGACCTCACTGATTTTCAGATAGGCTGGCTAGCCAGCATGTCCCAGCAAATCTTCCATTTTTTATCACTGACCCATCTCCAGCTCAAGTGCTGAGATTATAGCCATGCGTGCGATGCTTGCCTTTTCTTGTTTGCCTAATAAGTCCTGGAGATTTGAACTCAGGTCCTTGTGCTGGCATAGCTAGTGCTCTTACCCACTGAGACATCTCCCAGTCCTCCAAATTATTAACATTAGCTGTCAGGAATAGCTCTATAATTAACAAGTATGTTAGTTGAAGTATTAGGGAAAATCCCATAAAAGTGATGACATCACCAGCAGAGTTTTAGCAACATTGTTTGCATGGGATGGCGTAAGGTCAGCCAATGACTCACTTTTAATGGGGACAGTGCTCAGGGAGGATGTTGTTTCTGCTGATGTTTTAAAATGAAGTTATTAGAAAATGCCAACAGTAAAGAACGCACCGAATAATATTTTTGAAAGTAAGAAACTCCTTACTACATTCCAGGAAGTCCTGGTCACAAGACAGCAGGGGCATTTCAGGAGCTTGAGAAGTGCATTCAGACAGCTGCTTTGCTGACGGGTGGAAGCTTTCTTGTCTCGGCGATACCTGGCATCTATGGAATGCTTGCCCGGGCACAGAGTGTGCTTAACTGCAGCGTTTCTGAAGATAAGGGGGACAAAACTTTACCTGCCTCATTTTATGACTGAGGAAACAGAGAGCCCTGGAATTTTAGTGCCTTGCCCAAAGCCATCAGAACAGTGTCCCTCTCCTCGTACCTCCTGCAAGGCTCCTCCCAATGCTGGGTGCTGCCTGTGTTACAAGACGCAATGCTTCAGATGTCCCCTCCCCCCACCTGCATGACTGCCCTAGTGGGTCTGGGGATGTAGCGCACTCAGGTCACATGCTGTCTCTGTGCTGTGCTTCAGAAAAGCCTGAGTAGGTCACAGGGAGTGGAAAATGGCCTAAAGGCTCAGCCCCAGGTATGTGCAGTAGTCAAGAAATCCACCTGCTGGTCTCCACCAGCCATTAGAGAGCACCTGCCTGGAACACACGGGCAGTCTTTCTGTGAGTGCGAACCCTCACGGTATCTTTCTTAAGGTTTCGGACATTATGCGGTCCTAGTGTTAAAGGCTTAGAGGGGACTGTGCAATCTATGTTTGCGTGGGGTGGCCAATGAAGAGGATCCAGCCCCCCCCATAAGCTACCAACAGGAGTTGAAGCTGGGCCACAGCTGTGGGTAGGAAGTTACAGGTACTGCCCAGAAATGCTGCCTACCGCTTCCCAAGCTCACTGCCAGCCCTTATGGATTTTACTTTGAAGATACAGTTTTTCGGTCAGTGAAATCTTCCTCCTCTTGGCTTCTGGGCTAAACATGCTGCCGCTCTTCCACCGAGTTCTGTATTTACCTATTTTGCTTCATCCTTCTAATCTCCACCACTCAAGTTGTACTTTTCCATATTTGCCCTCTCAAGGAATGTATCATTTATCGTCTGCGTGCTTATCCAGGCCTGTCTCCTAGGCACATACTCCACGAGGGTGGGGGGAGGGGACATTTTAAAAAATATTTATCTTTTTTTCTGTCACATGGTACTGTACCTAATACACAGCAAAGATATGAGGAAGTATTTGAATTGTTGAATTAATAAATGGCTTGTTAAATATTTCATCTGACAGTTCTGGTTTTCTTTTTTTTATAATTTTTATTTTTTTAATAGTAATTAGAGGTTATTTACTTTGTATCCCAGCTGTAGCCCCCTCCCTCATGCCCTCCTAATTCCACCCTCCCTCCCTCATCTCCTTCCTGCCCCTTTCCAAGTCCACTGATAGGGAGGTCCTCCTCCCCTTCCATCTGACCCTAGCTTATCAGGTATCTTCAGGACTGGCTGCAATGTCCTCCTCTGTGGCCTAGCAAGGCTGCTCCTCCCTCAGGGTCAGGGGGAGGTCAAAGAGCCAGCCGTTGAGTTCATGTCAGAAATAGTCCCTGTTTCCCTTACTAGGGAAATCCACTTGGATACTGGGCTACCATGGGCTACATCCGAGCAGGGGTTCTAGGTTATATCCATACATGGTGCTTGGTTGGAGAAACAGTCTCATAAAAGACCCCTGTGCCCTGGTATATTTGGTCCTTGAAGAGTTCCTGTCCTCTGCAGGTCTTACTAACTCCCCCTTCTATCATATAATTCCCTGCACTCTGCCAAAGGTTTGCTTATGAGTCTCAGCATCTGCTTTCACACACTGCTAGGTAGAGTCTTTCAGAGGCCCTCTGTGGTAGGCTCCTGTCCTGTTACTTGTTTTCTCCTACTTCCACTGTCCACCCCATTTGTCTTACTAAGTGAGGATGAATCATCTTACCCTGGGTCCTCTTTAGTTCGGTTTTCTTGAAGGTCAAAGGATTTGAGGAACTGGTCATTCTTTACCAATGTTGTGGCTTTCTCATTTAATTCAATTTGGTCCAGTCCCACAACAGCTCATTTGAAGGCCAGAAATACCAACGGTGAAGCTAAGAGCTGGAATCACCGAGAAAGATAAGGGATGATACCTGTCTTCAAGAAGCTGATTGGGTCAGATGCATGGAAACAGGTTAAACCATTTGTAGACTACAGAGAGAAATTGTATTTTAGCAAACAAATGGAATTAGATTTTTATTAAAAGGAGGAAATCGCATCAGGAATCACTTATTTCGATAACCAAAGCATTTTATCTCAAATATTTCGTAGTTCTTTAAGCAATAAACAGGTAGTACCTGATGTGCCTTTTCAGTTATCTAGAAAGACTCCCAGGACATCCCCATTACACACTCGCTTCCTCTGTTATCTGAGAATGCTCTTGGAGCAGACTTCTATCTGTGAACTAGAAATAATTTTAATTTGCACCACAGCTCTCACAAATACATGACATGGGGTTGGGAGTTTGACAGGAAAGTATCTACATTATTGAAAAATCATTATCATTAAAAGATGACTTTAGTGGTTTATATGGCTGGAGCTTGGGTCCTTATGCTTGTATAGTGAGGGCTTTACAGATTAAGCTATTTCTTTAGCTCTTACTTCTAATTAATTGGAAAATTCACAGTATGTCCAGCTGGGTAGCTTTCTTTAGTAATACATGGCACCAGCCTGCAAAGAAGTCCTCTCTAGAAATGTGAAAATCGTATTTATAATAATCAACAACACAAAAAATACATCAGTTTACTCTTGGATGGAAAAAGTAAGCAAAAAAAGAGACCAAAATGCTAGCAATGTCATCTTTAGAAAATATGATTGCAGAGTATTTTTGTTTTCACTTTTAAGCACATTGAGCTTATTTTGAAATCCAGCATGCAAATTTTTCAGCTTTCTCAATATTATACATAAACAAAGAACACAAATTTATCCCTGGTCAAACAAAGAAAATAAACTTCTGGCCTTGTTACTTTGCCTTCCCCCCCCCCATTCAAACTTTGTCATTTGATCCAAAAAGAGAGGATTACAGATTTTTCAACTTCCTACTTATGGAACCTTTTCCTTGAGAAGTTCACATAACAACAAAAATATCATGATGGGAAAAAAATTCCAGTGACCTGACTGTTTTGTCTATATTACAGCAAATCTCCCAGTGTTTTTAAACACACTTGAACTCATTTTTAAACAGTGGAATAGCTTGTCTGAGAGTCCAATTTGGAGAGACAATCTAATTAAGAAATACAGATCTTGATGATTAAAAATGGAAACTTTCTGACTTCTCCCTGTCCTAGTTAGGGTTGCTATTTCTATGATGAAACTCCATGGCCAAAACAAATTGGGGAGGAAAGGGTTTATTTTCCCTTCACTTCCACACCCATCATAATCCATCATCTAAGGAAGTCAGGACAGGACCTCAAACATGGCAGGAACCTGGAGGCAGGAGCTGATGCAGAGGCCATGGAGGGGTGCTGCTTACTTGCTTGCTCCTCATGACTTGGTCAGCCTGCTTCTTGTAGACCCTAGGACTGCCAGTCAGGTGGTCACACCACCTACAATGGCTGGGGCTCTTCTCCATCAATCACTAATCAGAAAAATACCCTGCAAGTGTGTCCACAGCGGGATCTTATGAAAGTATTTTCTCTATCAATGCTTCCTCCTCTCCAGTGGCTCTAGCATGTGTCAAGGTGACACAAAACTAGCCAGCATACTCTCCAACCTGCTGCTACAATGATGAAGTGTTTCTATGGCTGCAACTGCTTGTTCATTTACTTATGTATTTGTTCTAGTTCTAAGATTGCACCAAGGGCTTTAAACATAGTAAGAGCTCTACCATTGAACTATATCCCCAGTCTTATATTTTAAATCGCTCTGAAGATTACAAAATTTTAAACCACTTCCACATTGTAATAAAAAATAAAATATTTTAACTATACATGTATGTAAATATGTATATACCTATATATTACACATACAATACCTATCATGGCACATGGAAATGTTCTTTTTTTTTGTCTGTAAGTGTTTTGCCTCTGCATGTCTACATGCCACATGTGTGCCTAGTGTCCACAGAATCCAAAAGAGGGTATCAGGTCCCTTAAAACTGGAGTCAACAGGTGGTTGTGAGCCATCATGTGTGTGCTGGAACGCAAACCCAGGCCTTCTGGAAGAGCATTCACTGTTCCTAACTGCTGGGTCATCTCACCAGGCCCAGTGGAAATACTTTTTTTTTATGCACAAAATTGAGCTTTTAAACTTTTCCTCTCTGTGTGTAATGGTCAGCGTGCTGGCTTCATGGGTTACAGAAGCAGAGCAAGACTGGGCAACAGCTATGCTGATCTAAAGGACTTCCCCTTCCTTTCTGTTTTACTTCTTCCCACCTCTTTAATGCGGTTTCATACTCTCCGACTTGGTGCCATTTTCAGCAAATTCAGATCCTCCCCAGTGAGGCTGAGGAGAGACAGGCAGTGAGCCTTATGCCAAACTGGATGAGAGAAGGGCATTTAAACCCGCCACTGTATGCATGGTTCACTCCTAAGCCTCCCTGAGAGGAGACAAGGGTAATTCAATAGCGGTGGTGAGGAATACATAAATGCTTGTTTTGTTTTTGTTTTTCTTTTTAAAAATCAGTTTGTTAAGCGTAAACATTAAAGCCATCCTTAATCAGCCATGCATGACCCTGTGGACGTATCCCACCAAGTCAGGATTTGAATGTGATTTGTCACCCAGATCTCAAGGGGGGAATTTAATCCTCAGTCTTATATTAATGGTATTAATGATAGAGACTCGATTTATCGTTTTGACAATGACTTTCTATAGAAAATAATTACACACTGTTCTTCCGATGGGTTTGACCTTGTAGACTGACCCCTACCTATGCCACTGGAAACTCACTTATCAGGACCGTGGCTACACACAGAAACGTGTCTTGTCCCAACTAACATGTCCTAGGAATGCACAAACTACTCCCAATTTTTGAAGACATGATATGAAGATCACTGCAAAACATCTCATCAATGTTTTTTTATTAAGGTTTTTATAGTATCTCTATATTTACATGACATACATGCATTGAGACGCACGTCAAAGGTAACCTACATATTGCCTTGGATATGTACATGAAACTTACAGAATGTAACATGATTTGTGTGGCTCAGAGGAAAGGGCTCACATCATATGCCTACTGTATGGCAGACACACAAATGTTTATGCCGCTGGAGTTCTGATGCTGTGGGAAGTGGAAACTTACTGAGCTAATGTAACCCAGTTCAGTCTCGGCCAGAACAAACACCTGAAGCCAGAAGCCTCAATTAGCAGATCAAAAAGGGGGAGAACTCTGGGAATAAGGAAAGATTGACAGCTGTTTCAAGAAGACAACAACCGGTGATTACATCTCCCGAGATAAATGCAGAACCCAGACTAAAAGCCTGTCTTAACAAATCTGTACATACTTCATCACGGAGGTGTCAGGCCTCTGTTTGCTGCTTTGTGCTAAGGTCAGCAAACTGTTTTCTGTCACACTGTTCCTACTGACAAGTAACACTGAGAAGGCTTACTGCCTTCTAAGCATCATTGATAGCTTTTATCTATCTCAATTTTGGGTCAAAGAGCAAGACACTTTATTCACAAGAAACCTTCAGACAGGTATAAGATATTATGGGCAATCTTTATATCCCCTCTCCCAAATCTACACGTTAGAGCATGACTATTGGTATGGTACTGTCTGAAGACGAGGCATTTGGAGGAAATTAAGTTCAGATAAGACCATAAGGGCAAAGTCATCATGGTGGCAGTGATACTCTGGTAGAAAGACAACAGACAGCTACCTTACTCTTGCTACATGAGAACACAAGAAGTTGGCAGTCTGCAAGCCAACATTTGGGCTTGAACTATCACTTAGCTGTTTGGTACCCCAAGCTAGGACTTACGATCTGTGAGAATTATGAGAAACAAATATCTACTTAAGTCTAACAACCCACGGTGACTAAGACATACCCAGACAGACAGATGAATTCTACAGAACATGAAAACATCGCAAATACAGCATTTCCTCCCGCAGATACCTTTCTCATTTAAGACTTCTATTTTTTATAGGTTTTGGCAAACATGTAAACACAACGTGCACCTCTTAGATGAGCACCATGTGTACCCAGGGAACATACTGAAGTTCAGCTGCATTCATCTCAAAGTCTCACCACAGCCTTGAGGCCACGGAGGCTTTTGGAGAGGGAGGCCCTTTGAGTGCTTATGTAGAAATCCAGGATCACTGTGATAGGGCCTCTCAGAAAGATGGCTGTTCTGTTGGAATGATATCATCCTAGTTTCCTTTTCCCCTTCAACTGGAAACAGGGTTGAGGTAAATGAGCTATGGCGAAGCTATGTTATGATTAAGAGTTTAGGCGGAAGCCAGATAAAAACCTCGTGGAACAAAAATACTCCACATGCTGTGTGTTTTCACTGGGCTCGGGGGGGAAGTCGTTTACCCCATGATGGATGGCGGCTCGTTGGCTAAATGCCACAGCACAAGTATGGTCAGCTCCAAAGGGATGCAGGAATGCAGGGCGTTCTCCAGCTAGACAGCACTGCAGTTGGAATCGCATGCTGATGAAAGCTCCTGGGCCCTTAGTCAACTGCAGTATTGAACAAAACGAATCTCACTTATGCTTAACACCAGGAAGTCCATATTGTGCCCTGGTAAATATAGTCAAGTGTACAGGGGAAGCGTGAAGATGTATTTCACTAAAGTTGCTGTTTTTCCTAGAGTCTACTCAAGAACAGCCAACTGCTTGTCCTCAGAAAAGTCCTCAAGGTGGAAGACCTTTGACATTAGTAGAGAGAGTGGGCTGCTGTGCTGTGTTGACCTTGACCCCTGTCTCACCAAACAGAAACCTGATATATTTGGAAAGGGCAGCAGGAGGAACTGGAGGAAGGTGACCATGGGAACATGAAGAGAAACTTGCTTGTTACCTTCTTAGCTTATTTGGACTGATTTAATAAAATACCTTAGTCTGGGTAATTTGTAAATAATAGAAATTATTACCCACAGTTTGGAGATCAAGAAGTTTAACATGATAATGGGTTCACTGTCTAAAGATACTGTTCTCTCTGCTTTGACCAAGACATCTCCAGACTGTCTTTATTCAGTGTAAAGCTTTTTGCTTTTTAAAGGACACTAATCACATTCATGAGATTCTTCCCTCAAAAGTAAATCTCCTCTCAAAGGTTCCATCTTCCAATATCATCACTCTAGGGGAAGTTTTCAGCATATGGCTTTGAGGGAGACACAGACATCTGACTCAGGAGAGCCTCCCAGATAGCTACAGAACTACTTTGTTCTGTAGCTCCAAATGGCTGGGACCCCACCCCTCAACCCATATCTCTCCCTCACATCTGTCTCCTCATAAGAGAGTCAGCAAATAGAAGATGCAGAGCCTTGATATATAGATCAGGAATCTGAATGATAGTATACATACTTGTAAAATGTATAAGATGCAGCAAAAGGAGCTATGGGAAAGAATAGAAAATGTGTAGAGACTGGAGATTCAAGTAATCATTGAAAGTAAGATCTGATGACTATCAATGATCAGTTAACATATGGAGAATGATTACATGCCAATGAAAGGGTGCATATTAAATCATCTGGGCTTCATAAAACATTAAGGCCCAATCTATTACCTCCATTTTTTCTTTTTTTTAATAATATTTATTTTTTCATATTAATCACATATTATTTACTTTGTATCCCAGCCGGAGCCCCCTCCCTTATTTCCTCCCTCCCAATTCCACCCTTTTCTCCTTCATTTTCTCCCTGTTCCTCTCTAAGTCCTCTGGTAGGGGAGGTCTTCCTCCCCTTCCATCTGACCCTAGTTTATCAGGTCTCATCAGGACTGGCTGCAATGTCCTCCTCTGAGGCTTAGCAAGGCTACTCCTCCCTCAGAGAAGGGAGGGGAGGTCAAACAGCCAGCCACTGAGTTTGTGTCAGAGACAGTCACTGTTCCCCTTAATAGGGAAACCCCCTTGGATGCTGAGCTGCCATGGGTATTACCTCCATTTTAAGATGAGCAGCTAAGGCAGAAACTACAGCTGGTAATAAATAGACCTGGGTAGTAATGGGCATCATGTAATTTGAGTTCATGATTACTTCTGGGGAAAAAAGAAATCAGAGGATTTTCAGAGGAAAATGCCCTGAAAGTTACAAACAGCTGAAGAGAGAATTAGAGAACCGGAGGGAGGGTGGAGGCGAGAAAGTTTCAGAGTTCAGTGTGGAGGCAAAAGGGAGATTAAAATCTAAGAAGTAGCTTGGCCTGGATCCTTCCAAAAGGAGCATGTGAGACAGCATATGTATAAATGATAGTGGTTCCTACTGGACTATACAGAGAGTCTGTGTGAGGCTCTGTGGGTAGAAGATAATTTATTCCATGGCTCCTATTTCTGTTTCCCACTGGAGGAAGATTTGCCTATGGAAGCTATGAACTTTGAGGTCCAAAGAGAAAGCAGCAGGACAAAGCCAAGGGAAGCCATCAGAACAAGACAAAGACTGTAATGCTGGAAGTGACTGGGGGTTGCAAAGTGAAAGATGAAGATGCTAGACTCAGGGAGGCCAAGAAGATTTGATTTGCATAGCAATGCGTTTCACTTAAGAAGTCAGGGGTCAGTGAGAATGAACTTTCCACTAAGCCCAGCAATGTTCACCTAAAGTGGGGGCACCTCAGAAGCTGAGGCAGCAGGATCCTGAATTACAGACCAGCCTGGGCTACATATTGAGACCCTGTCTCATATACTATACTTTAATGGCATGATCAAAATCTTTGACCTTCACAAAACTTTTTGAGAAATCAGTCTATCACTGTTACCATAATTAAGAGCAAAATATAACCGAGAAAAACTTAATCTACTTGGGGATTAAGAAAGATTGTTTTGATAACCCACATAACAGGCTATCCCAATACATATTTTTAAAGGTTTTGAGATTAGTGATATTAAAACACTATTAATTAACTTTTGAAATGAAATTAAAGCAGGAAGATTTTTCATTAAATGCATTTGTACTTTTAAAGTTACTTGCTCAGTATCAAAATACCAAATTCAACCAGGTTTATTATGTTTTTAATAGTCAGATTATTAAAAAGTTTAAAATATACTGTGTATAGTAGCACCAGGAATATAAAATTCTCAAAGATTAAGAAAACAGCAACAACAAAACCTCAAAAACTATTTCAGAACCTCATAAATAAAGACATACATGGTAACATTACTTGTAATGGCCTCAAATTGGAAGTCATTCGTAGGTAGAGATACTGTCTTTATTCATACCCCAAAACACTGGGCAGTGATGAAAATGATAATCCATCACAAGCCACCAACAGATCAGTCACAGTGAAAATTCAGAAGGAGATAAGATAAGGACAAGTAAGCCTCTATCTTATGAATCTATAAACAGAAATTTCAGCCTTGGTAAAGTGCAAGTGAGGATTCGGATAAACACTTAGATGACAGAAGTCTTAAGAAAATAAAGGAAGTGATTACTTGAAATCAGATTTTGGTGTCTTTTAAGGAAGACAGAAAGAGGCATGGCAGAGAGAAATGGAGGAGTGACTTTTGTTCTCTTGACTTCCTTGGCCTTCCTGTAGATGTTCAACTGATGACCAGCTATACTCATTTGTTAGTGTAGCTAACAAATGTTTATGGTTCCTTTAATAATGAGTGTGTTTTAAGAAAAGGCATTGTGACCAATTGAGTGTTCATCCTACAGTAATACAAGGATGGTTTGACATTCAAAATATATTGACTTGTTACATTGGTTCACTGAAGACTATATTGTTTTCTTAAAATATATACAAAATGAGTAATAGTATAATATCTATTCATTTAATAAAATAGAAAATACAAGATCTATGAGGGAAGGAAACTGACAATCAGACTGTCTTTAAACTAATCAGAAGATACTTCGTTAATAAAATGTTAGAAGCATTCCCTTTAATTCAGAAACAAGACAAGACCAAAATGCTAATTATAATTAGAACAGTATTAAAAGGAAAAAGAGGGGGCTGGGAAGATGGCTTAGTCAGTCGAGTGCATGAGGACTGCTGGAGTTCAATCAATAACATCCACATAAAAGTCAGGCAATCCCAACACTGGGAAGCTAAAACAAGGTCATCCCTGGAGCTTGCTAGCCATGCAGTTTAGCCAGTTGGTGAGTTTCAAGATCAGGGAGAAAGCCTCTATCAAAAATAATTTGGAGCCCCACAATGAGACCAACAAAGCCAAAAACAAAACAAAACAAAAAAAAAAGCTGGGCCCAGGGAAGACTGCAAAGACTGATGCATCAACCAAAGATCATGCATAGAGAGGACCTAGACCCCTGCTCAGATGTAGCCCATAGACAGCTCAGCCTCCATGTGGGTTCCCTAGTAAGGGGAGAAGAGAGTCTCTGACATGAACTCAGTTGCCTGTTTCTTGATCACTTCCAGCTGGTGGGGTGACCTAGCCAGCCTACAGAGGAAGAGGATCCAGGCAGTCCTGATAGACTAGGGTCAGAAAATAGGGGAGGAGGACTTCCCCTATCAGTGGACTAGGGGAGAGGGGTAGGGAAGAGGGATAGGGGAGGAAGAGGAAGGGAAGGTAGGACTGGGAGGAGATGAGGGAAGGATCTACAACCAGGATACAAAGTGAATAAATTGTAAATAATAATAATAATAATAATAATAATAATAATTAATAATAAAGTTGGAGAGAGATTGAGGAAGACTTCCAATGTTGATCTCTGGTTTCCATACACATGTGTAGGAACCTCTCCCCCAAACGCATTCAAACACATACTAATAAACATGGGAGAGAGAAAAAGAGTGTGCAGGAACCCCTCCCCCAAACATATACACACATGCTCATGTACATGCTCTCTCTTTCTTTTCCCCCCTCTCTCTCTCACATATGTACACACATACACACACACTCAGACAGCGAGACAGAGAAAAACTAAATATATAAAAGTTAGAAAGAAATGAAGTAATCATTCATTAATAATATGACTGGCTACTTTGTGAAATCTAAATGTGTAAGTATTAGAGATAATAAGACGATTCAAGAGGATTTCTAGACTCACACTAAAGTTTCAAAATCAGTAATATTTGTATGAGACAGAAACATATTCATGCAGCAGCACAACCTATGTATTACATGGAATGGATATCAGCATCCAACGGAGATTTTTGATAGAACTTGGTAAGTGGATGCCAGACCTCATTCAGAGGAACATAGAAGAATGGCACTGGCAATTTTATAGAAAAGTATAATAGCAGACGTGACTGCTCTGTCTGGGACTCACTCTAGAAGATGTAGTTGGAAAACAGATAAAGTGGTCAAAATCAGTGTGTTATTGCCATAGAGAATAAAATAAAACAAGTCAACACAATAAAAAGATTAGTGGAATTGAACAGAGAGCTTACATACTTTACATGTTTACAAATATAACTGCAAAGCAGAGAAATAATGCACCGTTGAAAGAATATGGAATAATTTGTTATCTATTTGGGTAAAAATGAATCCATATACTATAAGTTGATGACAGTTCTAATGTAAAGAATTTAAATGATAAGACTTTGTTTTTGAAAATGGAAGAATATAAAGTGGTGTTTTCATAGTTCCAAGAAAGGATTTTTTTGACAAGGTACAGAATACAAAAATGCTAAAGAAGCACGAGTAACTTAAAGTTATGTTGGGTGAAGGGTAACATTAAGATACCGACAACTAAATTAAAAGGTAAACCAACAATTAGAACCACCTTCTTGTAAAACATCTAAATAGCACAAGTTTGACATCCAAATATACACGTTACTTCTGAATATTTGGCAAAAGAATGGCAAAGTGTGTAGTGGATGAGCAGATGAATAGGTGAGCAGAAAGTGGTCCACGCAGTTCACAGTGGGGAAATACAAGTTGGCAATCAAGCATGAAGGCTTATTAGTCAGACAAGATCTCACTTACTTGTCAGCATCCAAGCATATCAAGTGTTGCAACGGATGAAGGGAAAAAGTAAACAGGATGAAACTTCATTGTAGATTACCAACACTGAGTTTTCTGTAGGCTCTCAGGAATTCAAACTCCGTTGTCACAGTTGCAATAAATACAGAAAGGCACACATTGCAACTTGGGAAAATGAAAGTGTGAGGACAGGCTTATATTTTTAGGGGAGCAGCACAAAATAATGTGCTTTATATTACAGAATGCTATGAGACAGGTATTCTACCCCTCCCCCCAAAAAAACCCATCTATGTCAATATCAATACAATCCAATGACAGAATAGTCAATGATTAAAAAGAACAAGTGTGTAATATGAAACTTTCACTTTTGGAAAAACCACAAAACAATAATATTTATATTTAAGGAGACACACACACACACACACACACACACACACACACCACTCATTTGTGTGGAGCATAAACACAAAATCTTTCACGACCTTCTGGGCCAGAAGAAAGTTAGGACTTTACATATTATGACGATCTGTATTTTTCTCCCTAACACAGGGACTCTGAGACACAATGAGCCAAGTTTTATTAATATTTTCTTGGCGTCAAGGATAATTTTGTGCTATTGCAGTACTTTCTGTTTCTTTGAAATGTTAACTAGTCTAACTGAAGTTTTTTCATTTTATTTTTTATTTTATTTGTGCGTGTGCACCTCATAGTTCTTCTCAGAACTTAAGACAATGTTAACCTAGCTGGTGACTTTTGCCTTATCCAGGAAACAGAGGTGGGCATGTTCCACCTCTATCCTTCACCTATTTCCTGGAGCCATAACAGAGGGCTTTCTGGTTTGATATGGATGAGCTCGGCAGAAGATAGCTAGCTGTAAGCCCTAGCCATATAATGAACAGCGAGGCAATGCCTGGCCTCTCGGCCAAGCAGCAAAGAAAGACCTTCCCCGGGGTGCTCAGGGACAAACGGAGTGGTCAGGCAGGTTCACCTTGGCTAAGCAGGGCATGCAGGGTCAGCACTGCTGCTGGCTTCCTGTTTGGGGAAATGCTGAAGTACAACTGGCGGCGTTCGGCTAACATAGCAGCCAGATTATACACATGACGGTCCAAAGGGTGGATGTGGTGCTCACTCACGTCGTTTCACTCACACTGCTTTGCTTGCTTGTTTGTTTGTCTATTTTGTTTTGTGTAAAGTTGCTTGCTAATATCAATACCAGAGATTTATGATTAAAAGTAGACTCCTAGTGTCTCTCCCAGAAGGATGCTGCTGGCACGTTGGGCCTGGATTCTACTGTCAACAGCCGGATGGGCCTGAGGGTTGTCCTCCGCTCCACTGCCTAACTCATTACCTGCTGTCTACCGGAAAGATGTCAACTCTCTTATGTCACAGGTGAAAATGCGATCCTGAGGACTCTACCTGCCTTGCTCAACGTTACGGTTGATTGGTAGGTTCAGCCACGCAGGCACATGTCACCCAGATACCAGTTGATTCGAGACATCTTTTCTCTACAGTATGACCCATTTTGTAGTATTTGGGGCACCTAGTCTGTCTCCTTCAGAAGGTGCAATGGTAATAATAACTCTGGATGCTTCAATCAAAGGCTCACTTCAAGCTTCAGCAGACACAGGACAGAAGGACTCACTGTGGTCGTCATTAGCTTTAACTGTGATGTTTTGATCTCTCCAAACTCAAAGCAGAAGTAATTGTACATGTCAAGGGCAAAAGAATATGACAACATAATTGCACATGGTACATCTACGGGTTCTATGGTCGTATTGTACTGCATTTGAAAAATTACATTTCTCCATTTTATCTCATGTGTGAGTGTTTTCTCTGCATCTATGTATGTGACCATGTGCATGCTTATTGCCCACAAGAAGGCACTGGATCCCCTGGGACTCGAGTTATGGGTGGTTGTAATTCACCATGAGGGTACTGGGAAATTAATCCAGGTCCCATGCAAGAGATACAACTCCTCATAACCATTGAGGCATCACTCCAGCCCCAGGACACCACATGATTCTTCCAAGAGTCCCATGGTCCTTTGCAATCTCATTGTTTTTCTTCTGAGTCCAGGGAGATTGTTATTGTTGTTCTGAAATGTCTCCAGGTCTTTGTATCATGTGCACTTCCTTTAGGCTTTTCTCACTTACTGGTTTCTGCTAAGGCTGTTAGACAGTCCACGCCAGTTTGCATGAGTATTTTTCAGCAGGATTTAGCCACCTATTTTAGGCAGTCCTAGTTTACTATTATCTATCTATCTATCTATCTATCTATCTATCTATCTATCTACCTATTTATTGTGGGGGGAATTAGAAGACACAATTTTCAGGAACTAGTTTTCTTATTCTTCTTGGGAATTAAATTCATGTTTTCAGTTTTTATACACTGAGCTACCTCACTAACCCTAAAAATCTGTGTTATTTGCAGAGCCACTTTACATAAGTTATGAAATATTTTAGAATGCAACTCTAAAGACACTAAGTCTTCTTCATGTTAATGAGTGGTGGGTGACCAGATCAATTAACTTTGGCTCATTGTTAAAAGCGAGCAAACAAAGTAAAAAAGATAAAAAGCGGGAAGATCTTAACCACAGCTGCAAAGAGATCTTTAAGTTGCCAGAGGACACATTTAACCTGGAAATAGTTTTGTTAAAAACACAGCTTTGGGGCTGGAGAGATGGCTCACTGGTTAAGAGTGCTGGCTGCTCATCTAGAGGGTTGGGGTTCAATTCTCAGCACCCACATGGTAGATCTTAGTCATCTGTAATTCCAGTTCTAAGAGGTCTGATATCCTCATATATATATGTATATATATATATATATATATATATATATATATATATATCCAGCCAATACACCAATGTACGTGAACTAAAAATAAATAAAAATGTAAAACTCACAGCTATGCATTGTTTTGCGTCTGTAGTTATATATCTAAGCACACAGAAACTGGAAAGAAACACCACAAAAAGGGAGCATCTGGGTTTTTATGGGAAACTGGAAACCGGAAATCTATTGGGATAGGGTTTAGGGGGAGTGTTAGCTCAGCTATGATGCTGTAATGTCTCCCTTAAAATGTAAGCAGAATGGAAACAATTAGAGTATATGCATAGGTCCTTAACATGTTCTCAGGTAACACATAAGTGGCTCTGTATCCACTGCTCCACATCACAGTTTGAGTCATGCAAGACTAAGATACCTGTTCCTTGTCAGAAATGAAGCTTACTCCACCCAAATAGCCCTTTAAATATAAACCCAACATCATGTATAAAAATTAAAATTTTGATTTACAAATCAAAATCAAGTCAGTTAGGTGTCAAAGGACAAGAATGATGGAGTAGATTCAAATGAGCACAGGGTCACCCATATTCCAAATAGAAGACAAATCAATGTGGCATTTCTTCCTAATGTAAATTCCATGTCTTGATTTTGTTCTTTTTTTACAGTGATGGCTTTTGGGTCCAGAGAGTCCAAAAGAACACTGAGCCCCAGGGAAGTGGGAGTCAAGGGGAGGTCTAAACTAGGAAGGAGTAGGGCTGAGGTTCCAAGGAGGCTTCTCCTACCCTAAGGCACTTCTAACCACCTAAGCCATCTATTCATTCACCATCCTGACACCACACCTCTAGTACCCTGGCCATTATCATCATTATCTATCTACTATCTATCTACTATCTATCTATCTATCTATCTATCTATCTATCTATCTATCTATCCTCTATCTATCTATCTATCTATCTATCTATCTATGTACTGTCTATCTATATCTATCTATCTATCTATCTATCTATCTATCTATCTATCTATCATCTATCCATCTATCTATGATCTATTTTTTGGTATCTATTTCCTGGTCTTTGGAAGCTTTTCTGCTCCATCTGGAACTCCTAACGTACTGGACAGCTGGTTGGCTCTTCACTTCTTCGAGGACCATACATTCCACCTGCTCCCCTGGGCTGCTGCTCTTTCCCCCTGTGCTGTGCTCTCAGGACTCAGGAAGAGCTGGTAGTTGAGCAGCCCTCCACATGGTGACCCAAAGGCAGAGCCCTAGTGGGTGGGACTGGCTTGTCCCTCACACCGGGATAGGGATCGCTTGGCAGGGGTGGGCTTCACCCAGCCCTTCAGTCACTCACCTTGCCAGTCACAGGCTGGGCGGCCAGGAACAGCAGCAGGAAAAGTAGCGGGAGCACCTGGAATCTCGGAGCACTCTCTGAGTTCATGATGGACATTGGTCCTGAGTCCCGGTGCGTCCAGGGGCCTACCGGACCCGCGGGCTCTCAGGCCTCCGTGTCCCCTGCGGGACACAGAATGGGGAGGCCCTCTACTGAAGCTCGCCTTGCTGGCCCACTGGGGCGAGTTTTGTAGGGCTCGACCCACCGCGGTCTGTTTGTCCTCACTCAAGCTTTTGATTGCGACTCCAAGGGAGGGAAGAAGTGGCTGAGGTCCCGCCCTCGTCCCCTCTCCCTCCCAGCTCGCCAGGCACTGTACTGTCCCTTCAACCGGGCATCGTGCCCAGGAAGTGAGAAAGGGCTGGGCGGCCGCAGAGCAGGCAGGTGGGCGCAAATCCAGGGTCAGGGTGAAAGGGGTGATGTCCCCGCGATCCTGGGACTCCGGTGCTTAGCGGGTGCCGGTCAGAGCGAGGAATTTAGGGGTGTGCGGCAGGGAGGTGGCTGCACAGGGTGGGGGAGTGGCCAGCAGCCCTGCCCAGATTAAGCGGGAGGCGCGCGGGAGTCTGCGACTCTGGAGGCCGGGTTTGCTGGCAGCTCCCGCGGCTGCACATCTGCTGCCTGCCGGCCTTCAGCTCGCAGCCAGCGCACAGACTTGAAGCTGAGCAGGCAGTGAAGAGGAGCACGGTCACGGGTGGATTCCGTCCAGCCACGAGCGCGAGGCGCGTGTCAGGTCTGCCGGGTGGCCTGCAGTGCCTTCTCTGCCTGGTTGTTCCTCAGGTAAGCTGCCCGCAGGCAGGCATTGCCCCAGCGCCAGGGCACCTGCCTGGGAGCGGAAGCACTGTGGCATCTAAGGGGTGGTGGCTGGGGAAGCTGTGGCCTTGGGGTCAGCAGAGGAGAGCTTCCCTGGCCCCCAGGCTTCCCTGCCAGGGCTTGAACTGGGCACTGTGTGTTTTGATTAATTTGGAGGCTCGAGTTACTGTCCTGGCAGATGCAGCGTTCCAAAATGCCAAGAGCAAGAGGCAGCTAAGGGGAAAGAGAAAGCTCATCCTATTCTCCGAGTTGAACTGCTTTTCAGGCTAAACCTTATCTGCGGAAACGGAGGAGAAAATGAGAGCCAACTCTGGTCCGGGGTGTCCCTGCCTGGGAGGGCCTGGGATGCAAATGCCACCTCTGGCTTGGTAGGGCACCCTGTTGCAGGGCTCCTATGCTACCTAGTGAGACAGCCTGCACTGGATGGGATGAAACATTTAAAATGCAGGGGCTTCAGGGAAATCACAGTTTTACTTAGATACAGTTGTCACAGTGCTAAAGGAGAGATGTACTAACGACAGGAAGCATTATTATTGAATGGTATTATTATTACTGAACGGTCTTATCTCTGTAACACTCCCACTGAACAACCGTGATACCATCACAGTGGTAAGTGAGAACGAGATCTTGTGATAACCATCCAAACGTCATGGTCATGAGCATATCAGTGAGTGCAAACTCAGCTACCAGCATTGGTGGGTGGCCTGTTAGCCGATGCTCCTCACTGAAGGAAAGTCCCAACTTCCACGAAGAACCAGTGAACACTTACACACCACTGTTGTTTTATCTGGAGCATCTTGTTTCCATCTCTCCTCCCCCCAGTCCCTAAGTCCAGGTTGCAGATTGAAAGGGGCATCTTCCATGATGTACAACTGTGGCCTTACATTAGAATTTTCTGAGGAACATGTAAAAGTTCCAGCACCCAGCGAATTCTAAACCAGTTGTATAAAATTCTCTGGAGAGACAAACTTATTGGTGCATGGTAGAACCTCTTGAATATTCTCTGTGAAAACATACTTGGTAGTTGGTATATTTTTATTTTATTTTAATCCTTCTCTCTCATACGTTACATCCAAACCATAGTAATTTCGGTTAGCTGCACTGCATTAGGGTCTCTTCTGTAGAATAATAAGAAGATGCTCATTAAAGTCTTTACTAAGATTTAGGGGCCTCGTGGAGTTGGTGCCTAGATCACAGATGTAATTTGCCACACGGTGGCTTTAGGAAGGTTCCTGCGGGGACTTCTACCATCCTCGTGGCATTGGATATCAGGTACTTTGCTGATGAAGTGACAATGCACAAGGATGCTGAGAGGCGTATAATTGTCCTTTTCAAACTGGTGCTGCTACCTGAAGAAAAAAAAAACAACAACAACAACATAATCTCAGTCTTGATATCAGATGCCCCTTCCCTATTTGGGATTACAGAAAATCTGGATTTTGAATGGCTTTATTGAGGCCCTTAACTACCTTAATCTCCTCCTCTCTGTGTGTGATGCATGTATTCATGTGTGCAAGCTCTTATGTGTGCACATGCTTGAGTGGGGAAGCAAGAGCCACAGGATGTGTAGGATGGTCGAGTAACAACCTCGAGTGATGGTCTTCACTTTCCGCCTTGCTTGGGACAGGACCTCCTACCCTCCTGGCTCTGTGAGCCTCTTCAGTCTACACCTCCAGGCTTGACTTAGGAGTGCTGAGGTTTTATAGATTCACATACCTGGCTCTTCCTGCATCTGGGAATCCAAACTCAGGTGCAAACTTCCGCAGCAGGTGCTTTCTCACTGAACGGTATCCTCAGCCCAGAGCCCTGGAGTTTTGACGGAAGAACAGACTGAGATTTGTCAGCACTGAGCAGTCGCCTGCATTTCTGATGCAGCAGCAGAAGGAAATGGGATGTAATATAGGCAGGAGCAAGCAGATGCTCAGGAGCCTGGTATCTGGACTACCCCCTGGACTCTGAATCCGTTTGTACTTACTGGCGTGGATTAATGGCTCCAGGGTGAACTCTTACCCTCTCTAACATCAGACTAATTGTGGTACCAGCCTCAGGGAGTTGTAGGACTCTGATAATCCCTCAGAAGCTTTTTGTTCGTGTAACCACCAGGTGCTACTGCATTCTGATTGGGGTTGCATTAGGGAGAAACAGATGGACACGATGAGAAAGGGTGGCAGGGCGAAGGGATGCTCTCCTCAGTTCAATACTAATGAACGAGAACCAGGCACAGCGCCACATTAACTCCAGGTCAGCGCACTGTCAAAGCACCCAGAAACCTGCCTTGGCTTTACCAAGAACAGCAGCAGTGGCAGGAGCTGCTGGAAACTGGACTCTCAGCTGCCACCCACACTCAGCGAATCAGAAGCTAACCGTCCAATATCCACGACTGCTAGCTGGTTCATTTGCAAGCGAAATGTGGAAATGTGGCTTGTTTGAAGGCCAAATGCAAGCACCCAGTCCTCACCTCTCCACTACACACACACTTCACTTCATTATTGCCTATGCCCACCTATGGTTGTACTTAGCCAGGGCTCAATGAGAGCTCATGGATTTAAAGAACTCAGCACCAAGAGCATTAGTGTTTCGTAGTTTACTCCTTAAATGAGAAATACAAAAGGAAAGATATGTTTTGGGTTTTTTTTTGCACAAGATTTTTTTTTAACACTTGATACTAGATGGAGGTTTTAAATACAATTGTCAATACCTTTGACAAGCTCTATGTACTTATTTAATCTGACTTTAAATTTATAATTAATATTATGCCTTTTATGCTTTCTTTTTAATTCTTAAAGATTTATTTTGTTAGTGTAAATATTTCGCCTGTGTGTGTGTGTGTGTGTGTGTGTGTGTGTGTATTCTGAGGCCAGAGGAAGCAGTCAGATACCCTGTCATGCGCAGTCTTGTGCCCTTAAGATGGGGTCTCTCACTGAACCTGGAGCCAGGCTGGAGGCCAGCAAGCCCCAACAATTCTGTTTCTGATCCCTACAGATCTCTGCTGGGTTTTCAAGTGTGTACATGTAAAAGTCAACCTGGCATTTACATGTGTGCTGTGGATTTGAATTCAGGTCCTCAAGCCTGTCAGCAAGCATTTTTAAAAATTATTATTGGTTTTTTACTTACTAAACAATATCTCACAGCCAGGTGTCTAAATATGAGTGCCCATTTCACCAATTTTCAGTGTAAAGTCCTGTTAGGAAAGAGGCCTTTCGAGAATGCATGGTTAAATGTGAACAGCTTGCCAAGCTCTCACAGCATTCTTATTCACACTTACTTCTTCGAAATCCCTAAGTTTCTCCAGCCTCGACCACACTCGTGGCACACATATGCAGGATTAGGTTGTCCATGGACCCTTCTCTAATTTCTCTAACTCCCCTCACAGTCACTTCTCTCCCCACCTCCACCCCCAGAACTTTCTCTTATCATCACTTCCAGGTGTTTTTAGAATCTCAAGAGTCACAAGCAGCTCACACTAGTTCTTGCTCCTGACTTCTCTGCTGCTGCTCTAAGGTCACAGCTCCTGCCCTGGTACCCACTTTTATTATCCGTAGACTGTGGTTGCCTTCTAGCTGGTCTCCTCTCTCGGGAGCTCCGTGAAATCCATCTTTGATGTTTCTGTCAAAGCTGCCATTGAGAATTGCACACGGGGCTGGGGCGATGCCATGGCTGGGTAAAAATGCCTGCTGTGTAAGCACGAGGCCTGGAGAGAGCCCACATAAAAGCCATTGGATGCAGTAGTCCACTCATGCTCCCAACATGTGGGAAATGTAGAACAGGTTCCTTGGAGCAGGCAGGCTAGCTACAGCCTCACCAAAATGGTGGCCTCTGGTTCAGAAAGGAACCCTGCTCCTATATATAGGGTAGAGACAGATGAGACCCAGCATCAACCTTGGGCCTGCAAATGCGCCTACACACGTGCCAACATGCCTACGTGTGCACACTCACACATGCACTGTGTTCACATAAAGTGATTATAAACTGTAATGGCCATAGAAGATAGACAGAGATGTTTGCCAAGCCAGGAAATCAAGCCTTTTCCCCTCTATCATGTATAGCATGAGTTAGTGTGAATAATAGCCAGATAGATACTTCTTGAGTTAATAACCATAGATATTTATGTAGCATTTAAAGTGTAAGCAGATGATACAAGAAAAAAATACTTCACCGGTGCCAACCTAATTTACAGAAAGTACCCCATATTTTCATGATTTGTTATATTTAATAATTTTAGTTTATAAGTCGTTCTCATACTTGTTATATATAAGCTAGATTTAGTATTTTGTTCTTATTTCTTTTTATTATAAAAAGTAACATAGACTTCTTTCTAGCTTTTTTGTCTGTGTTTCCCTCCCCCCCCACAGGTCCTTTATTTCCAAAGTTCATAATGAAAGAGCAGGCATACTTTAATTATAATTATGGAACTCTTTTTCTAGTGATGTTTTCAGCCGCTATTTTTTCGGCCCTGCTGTCCACTGATAACCTTATGCATACATAGAGCATTCTCTTCACCCCACTTAGTATGTGGTCCATACTGAATGTGTTGCTAAGCTCCACAGTGAACTATGGGAAATCCATGACTCTTGAGCCATTTTGTTTTGTTGTTGTATTTTCTTACATTTATTTATTGGGGAGGGAGCATGTTACGGTGCCTGTGTGGAGGTCGGAGGATAAGTTGCTAATGGTTCTCTTCTTCCACTGTGTGGGTTAGTGGCAAGCTCATTTACTCAGGGAGCCATCTCCATCCCTGAAGCCCAGGTTTGAGCCCTTGAATCTCTTGTTACAATCCTGAGTGGCACAACCGTTCAGTGTGGAGTGTTGTTCCAGGTCTTGTCCTTAAGGAAGACACATGGTAAGGAGATTCCAGGCTCCCAGCAATCAACTCCCACAGCAAGCCAGGATGGCTTAAAGGGTGGCCAAAAGCCAGGATGTGGCCATGGGAAAAGCCATGCTAGCATTCTTAGGAAAGAGGAGACCTTGTTTGAGCCCAGTTGCTCTTCTCCTGTACTCCTCCCCGCCCCAGAATTTCTGCCTAACCTTAAAGTTCATCTGCCCACTTTTAATGAAATCTTTCTTTTCGCTTAAACACTTAAGTATTGCCCTCTTCTCTCCCTTATAGAGAGGCAGTGCCCCTCTGACCTCTGTAACATGCAGACTTTTAGACTTGAATGCCACATTCCAAATGCAAAGGCCTCTACAGGAGAACTTGGGTTTTCCAAGATGCTGAGGGAACAGAACATCTTTATGGCACCTAGCCACTACATCAATAATTGATTTTCTATGCTGCCAAAGTCTTTCTTTCCTGACATCAACTTCCTGAAACTCACAAATTTTCATCAAAGCTATGAAGTGTTCACAAAGCCTAGAACATACTGTACATTCAGCCTCTGTCAGTCCTTATAATTGTTATAATGGAAGGATGACCATAACAACGATGGAGAAACAGAAGAGGAGGAGAGGAGAGGTGGAGGGAGGAGGAGACAGAAGGGGAGAAATAAAGGTGGGAGTAATAAGATATTATGAGGAGGTGCGAGAGGACTCCATGCATGCCCCTGGTGTGCCTTTTCTTGTATTCTCAGGGTGAGCATGCATTAACTCAGTAATCCTCCCTAGAACTGTCCCATGGTATGCTTTCTTCTTCTACAGTAACAGAAAAGCCACCCCTCTGTTAGATTCCCTTCCCTTGGTGTTTGAAAGGTTTTTAACCCCCACCAACAACACAGGCCTATAGACCAACTCTGTAGGAGGTAGAAACAGGAGGATCACTTGATCTTAAGAGTTTGAGCTCAACCTGGGTATCATAATAACATCTTGTCTCATCTCTAACTAACTAACTAACTAACTAACTAACTAACCAACCAACCAACCAATTAACCTACCAACTAACTAAGCAACCAACCAATTAACCAACCAATCAACTAACCAATCAATTAACCAACCAATTAACTAACCAATCAATTAACCAACCAATCAACTAACCAATCAATTAACCAACCAATCAACTAACCAACCAACCCACCAATTAACCAATCAACCAGCTAAGTAACTAACCAACTAACTTACTACCCAGCTACCCATCTTCTTCTCCTCAACCTAAAAGCTCTGTATCCTCAGATCTTTCTTCCCTTTTAAATAAAATAATCTCTCATTTGGGGCCATTTCTATTTTTATAACCATTTCAACATGTTGGGAAGTGTTTTTTGTTTGTTTGTTCCTTTGTTTTTGTTTGTTTGTTGTCTCTATTATCAATTAGGAAGGAAAGAAGGGAGGAAGGAAGAAGAGGAGGCGGGGAGGAAACAGATATGGAGCCAAGCACTGCACAGGGGACTGATTCAGACTCATTTTGGCCCCTCAGGTTATTAATTTTCCATTTGGAGAAATTCTGTACTCAGAGGAATTACAGACTTGCACAGGGCTACCCTAACTGGGTATTTTGATTACATAATGAGTTGGCCGTGTGATCTTAGCAAGAATCTGAATCCCAGCCTTTCCATCCCTCATCCCCTGACTGTCTGAACACAAAGTTGGCAGGCAGGGAAGCAGACTCTCTCTACATAGGAATCACAGCACTTTCCACTTGGGAATTCAGCTCTTCATTGCCCTTGGGGATGGCCCCACCCAAGGAATCAGCTCATGTTATTGCCAGACGCTCATTCCAAAGACAGATCTCAGAAGTCTAAAAGGTCCAGAGAGCTGAGATAAGTGTTCTGCCAGGGCCAGAGAAAAAACTCATAGATGCAGGAAAGCTAGAGTTTAGCACTTTCAGCAGCACATTACAGAGTATTATGAACTACGGATGCCACTCTGAACTTGGAGGTCAGAGGGCATTCTGGTTTTGAAAGTTAGCTGTGCATTTTTTATAATGTGAACCATGTTGTTCCTAGATGTGACATTATTGTGGTTACTGTCAAGTTTTCTGTTGATATTGGGAGGAGACCTCACAAAGGAAATGATAACAAACGCCCGTGTTGCCAGAATAGTGGGTGAGCTGAGATAGGGTGCGCTTGGCTCTGCCTTTACAGACCCAAGTCCAGTGTCATCTGAGGACTGCAGCATTTATACACTCCAACCAGGTCGACAGGGTAGGAGAGGTAGGGTGGGCTGGCTCCAGGCCAGGGGCATTCTGTTCCAGCTGGAATTTAGAGTAGTTCTCAAGAATGCACTTGAGTAGTTGTCAAGTTTTTCCCTTTCGGGGAACATGAAGCTGCAGCCACATTCCGAGGGTCTTCGGACCACACAGACTCATGACCCACAGGAAGAATCTTGTGTGCAATGAGGTCGACTGTCTCTGCTAAAGAACTCAAATAAACCCATTTTTAAAGGGGGTGTGGCCTGGGGTAGAATCGGCTGAAATGAACGACATCAATGGGACTGGATGGAACTCACCATGTTAAGTAAAATAAGCCAGACAGAGGCACTCACACCACACTCTAGCTCATTCATATATTGAGTGTGAAAAAAATTATTTCATAGAAGTTGATGGCAGAAGGTGGGTGCTAGGAAAGTGGAGAGAGGGAGGGAGAGGAGAGAGAGAGAGAGAGAGAGAGAGAGAGAGAGAGAGAGAGAGAGAATGGGATGGAAAGAGGCTGGTCAGTTTGTGGTAGGTCCTATTAGGTAAGAGTGAGAAGTTCTGAGTGACAGTAGATAACCATCCACTTTATGTTTAGAAACACCACAACATTGCATTTTATACACCTTCAACATGAAGAAATGACAAATGAGAACATGTTTGAGGAAATAAGAGAGTTTTTCTTGAGTTAACATTATACCGTATGTGTGTACTATCACATAGTTCCTCGTTAACACATACTAGTTTCATGTTTTCAAATGTACTGGTGAAAATAAATTTGAATATAAAAATTGACTGCATTTTACTTATTTATTGTGTATATATTTGTGCATGCATGTGTGGGTGTGTGTCTCTCTCTGTGTGTGTAGGTGGTGCTTTTGCATGCCTGTGGAGATCAGACAAGTTTGGGGGAATCAGTTCTCTTATTTCAACATTTTGGTTCTCAGACTGAACTCAGGCCACCAGGATTGGCAATAAAAGCCATTGCTCTCTGGACCATCTGGTCGGCCCTAATTTTTTTTTTTTTTTTTAGTGAAAATAGGAACAAGTAACTAGCTTGTATATTGGAAAACAGTTAACTCATCTATCTATCTATCTATCTATCTATCTATCTATCTATCTATCTATCTATCTATCCATCCTTCCCTTCCTCCTCTCTCCCTTTGTGTATGTGTGTGTGTGTGTGTGTGTGTGTGTGTGTCTATCTATCATCTATTTTTCTTGATACAGGGTTTCAGGCTGGCTTTAAAATCACTATGCAATCAAGATGATCCTTGATCTTTTGGTCCTCCTGCCTCCACATCCTAAGTTTTGAGATTACAGGAATTTGTACTCTACTACATCCTATTTATGCAGCGCTGGGGCTCTAACTCAGGGCTTCATGCACGCTGGGCAAACGAGGACTCTGGCACCTGAAGTACGTCCCCAGCGCTTAACACTTAACAGGGAAGGTGCAAGCCATTAAAGGAAGTTCTCCAGTGGACTGGGGTAAATAAGGCTCAAGACAGGTAACTGGGAGCAGTTCTCTAGTCTTGGAGAGTCTTTTCTTTATTTAAAAATATGTTATTTTCTGTGTATGAGCGTTTGCCTGGATGTATGTCTGTGTACCTTAGGTATGCTATGCCTGAAGGGGCAGAAACAGGCATCAGATCCCCTGGTGCTGGAATCACAGCTGGTTGTGAGTCAAGGTGTAGGTTCTTATCATTGAACCGCAGACCTCTGGAAGAGCAGCTTAACCACCGAGCCACCTCTTCGGTGCCTCCCCTCACTCCCTATTTTAAATGAAAGTTCAAGCATTGAGCTTTGAAAATTCTAGTTTGGAAAAAGAAAAGTTACAAGATTATTGTCCACACAGAATGATTTGTTATTGGAAAGAACCTTCTGATAGTTGTGCATGGTGGAAAAGTACATTTACTCATTGAGTAAGTAGGAAATTGTTTCACAAAAAGAAGAAAACCTGGGCATTTAACAGAACTCACAGATTTAGTGTCACCAATGGAGGCAAAGACAAACTTTTATAGTAATTTTGTGAGCAGAAAAGTCCAGGACTTAGCCTCTTGTTTATCTGGTCCCCAACCTTGGCCACTGGCCCACACTGATGAGAACCCAGCAGGGTGTGTTTCAACCTAAGAGCCTGTTGCAGAGAAAACAAATTTCCCATGGTGGAACTCATGGAAGATCTTGGATCTTGTTCCCAAGATTGGAGCATTTGGAAAACATTGAGCCATCCCAGGGGAACCGGAAGCCAAGACTCCTCCTTTCAAAATAAATGAAGTTCGATTAATAATCACAAGGAGTTAGAGGAAGAGGGCACGGTGACATTTGCTGGTCACACGTGCAAAAGGGCTTCTGTTTGTATGCTGGCCGAAGAGCCTGGGGCCCTAAGAGGGGACTCCAGTGATCAGGTGCTTAGAAAAGGACTAAAGTACTGGTATACATCTTTTCTCTTGGAGGGCAAGGGGGCTTCCTGTGAGAGTGGAAACCCACAGGAAGGTGAAGGCTTCCCATTCACCTCATCTACACGGGTCTGTTCACTCAGACACAGGAAACCCACACTGAAACTACAGGAAGGGGTGGGGCAGCTTTCGTCCCCTCAGCCGATTGACTCTTGCTGCATTTTCATCTCTGACAAGAGCTTTTTGTGACTACTTAGCATATTTGTTTTCTTTTAAATTCAAGGTTACTCTTCACCTGGAATTTACCCGGGGCCATCTCTTCCTGTGCCTTTCTTCTCCCACATCTTTTCTTCTCACTGTGTTTATTTCTGTTTGTACTGTTCCCCAGCCTAGAGTCTTGAGTTCTCTGCCACAGACACTTGCTTTGAGTTGGGTTGCCTTGTGGTCCTTCCCATGGAGCTGAGGTGACAGGATCAGATGATAGAAAACATGGCCATGCCCCCAGGCAGCTGGGCTGAGGGTGAGACCCTGCTGTCATCACGGATAATGTTCCTTTTGTCAGTAACAGTCAGCAGTGGCAAAGCAAAGCGTTTCCTCCAGAATACACACCACTTCTGCAGAAATTGCCTGGGTAGAAGGCCAGCTAACATTATTTGCATATATTCTAGTGCCATAGCACTTCAGGGTATTCAAGTTATGTTTGTAGCAGTGATACATTTAAATGGAAACATACTTTCTCCTCTATTTCCATATAATGTCACTTATTAACTTAAAGTGTTAGATGGCTGTTGTGAGAGATAGGGTAATTTTTATATACTTGGAGGCTGAACCTAAGCAAACATGTTAAAATGCTCAACACCGACCATTGCAACAGAGAAACTCTGCATAGATTGCATATAGCATACGAGGTCATGTCTTATGCACAGAGTGAATGCACATTGCTGTTGATGGTGTCAAGATGACAGTGTGGTCAAGGCTCTGCTTCTAGCTGAATCATCACCATGAACACAGGAAGTCTCCGTGTGGCTGGTCTGTGAGCTGCAGAGATGCACCCTTTAGTGTATACCACCCCATCATCTGTCCCTGATAAAAAGACCTTTTCTTCCCTCTGTCAGCTTGCTTAGAACAGGTCTTTACACTGAGGCACACACATTCTGGGGGAAGCAAAAAGTGCTTCATAAATCATTTTGTGGAAAAAAAAAATCAATGTCCAGATTCTCAGATATAGTATGTAGTCTTTCATGGACTTCTGTCTTCGATCAAATTTCTCATCTCTCCTTTCCCTTCTTACGCTTTTCAAGAGAAGAGCATACTCTCTGAGCTAGTTAGTTTTAACCTTCAACTTGGAACAACCTAGAACCACCTAAGGCAAGGGTTTCATTTGAGGTATTGTCCAGATCAGGTTGCCTGTATTTAGCTAAGTCTGTGGGGGATTATCTTGTTGTTAATTGATGTGGGAAAACCCAGCCCACTGTGGGCTGCACCATTACCTACACAGAGAACCTTGAACTGCATAAGACAGTAGGAAGCTTAAAGAGAGCAAGTGGGAAGCATGGGTGCATTCATTCTGTTTGCTCTTGACTACAGATGTGGCATGACCTGTTGTCCTCCCTCTGTGACTTCTCTGTGTTGATGATTCATAACCTGGAATTGTAAGCTTGATAAACCTTCTTCTCTAAAGTTGTTTTTTCAAGAAATGTTGTCAGAACAACAAAAATGAAACTAGGTTACTCTTGTCCTCATATTATCCCAGATATCCCTTGGGCTTCCCATCCAGTCAAGGCTATTTGAACTCCAGGCTAATGCTAGACCCTTTCTCAAGGAACAAGAGAGATGGCATGTGAAGGACAACACTTGAGCTTGACCTAGGACCTTCATACACACACACACACACACACACACACACACACACACACACACACGTGCAGCTATGCACACAACAATAGAGTATATATGGGATGATCGCTATGTAAATATGTCTTCCCAATAAACACTGAGTATTATAAATTTTCATTAAAGGATGTGCAACACTTTTAGCTGTCGGTGGTGAGAATCAGACTGTGGTGGCATTATGATGCTCTGGAGATTTCTAAAATGACGCTGAACAGTTTTATTTTGAAGTCTCCAAAAATCATCTATCCAAGTGTATTGAGAAACTCCAGATGTTTGTCAAAACAGTAGTCAAACTCCAGATATTGGGACAGTAGTCAGGCATCCTTCTTCCTCATTTTAGTAGTGTTTCTCTGTGAAAACTTCTTCACAGCATGGCTATGTGAGTTGGTTGCACCAATTATTATTTTTAACTAAAATGTACATATCTCCGATTTTCCATAATTTTAGACACTTTTCCTTTTTTTTTTTAACAATATTGAGTATAGTTTAAATGAGTTTTCAAACCAATTTGCATTTTCTTTCCAAAATCATAATTCATTTTATTGAGACTTGTTTCCGGAATGTAACTTTTATCATAAACTATTTAAAATGATCACTTTAAAATAGAAAAAAAAATCTGTGTTTTCTATAATTGTATTTATTTCTACTTGGTTTTGAAACTATGATTGAATGTGGTCCTACCACTACCAGAAAAACTGGCCTTTACTTGGCACAGTGTTGATTATTTTGCCCAGCTTTCATCAAAAAATTTAAAAATAGCTCGTAATATCTGACATGACTGGTTTCCTTCTCCTTGCCAGTTCCCATAGGGACAGGAGCTCAGAAGAGCCAAACTTTAAAAAATGAGACATCTCCGTTCTTTGTGCCAAAGAGATTTTAGATAAAAATAAAGAGTTCTTGAGGTCAAATAGAGAAAAATAAATTTTCTCTTGTTTACAAATAAAATTCAAAACATGAAGTTCACCATTTTAAGTCTTCTCAAGTTTATAATTGAGTAGTCCCAGATACAGTCCTGATGTACACCATGTCTGCTTTCTAATTCTGGGACATTGCTGGCATTCCCAAAGTAACCCTGTACTCCCCGATTTTCCATTTGCCCCTACCCATGACAATTGCCAATCTGATCTACTTTCTCTCTATGGATTTGCCCACTGCTTATGTACTTTTGATGCTCCCAGTTCATGGTTCATGGTTCATCCACGTAGGTGCATACCCATGTGTAGTTCTGTATCACATCTAAATAATATTACCTTGCATGGTATGATATTTTGCTTTTGCATTAATCAATTAGTTAGTTTTTTATTCTTTGATTGTTAAGATTATCATGCACAAGTATACTGTGAAAACGATTTTAGTTCTCTTAAGTCTTTTCACTTTTCTTTTTAAATTTAATTTATTTATTTTTTATTAACTACAATTTATTAACTTTGTGTCCCAGCTGTAGCCCCCTCCCTTGTCCTCTCCCAATCCTGCCCTCTCTCCCTCATCTCCTCCCATACCCCTCCCCCAGTCCACTGATAGGGGATCCAACTCCCTCTCACGGCTTCCCTGGGTATTGCATGTACATGGTACATAGGCATGTGCAGGTAAAACACTCACACACATAAAAGAAAAATAAAGACAACCCCTTTTAAAAAGTTTACACAGTCACATATTTCTTTATAGTAGTTTCACGCATTCCTCATCTTCACCCCTCACCCCACACCGTTCCTCCTTTCCATGTCCGAGTCCCTCCCCACCATACCCTCTTGCCCTTAGAAAGATTATTTTCATTTCTAAGAATGTTTATTCAGTACAAAAAGTACTAAAAAAGATTGCTGTGTCAACAGCCATTGGGGTTGTTTAGGAAATGTCTCCATCGTGGACAGAATAATGGAAGCTGTTATTCTCAATTTTAAGGCACACGGATCTTATAAGAGACATATTTGTATTTCACTCGTGCAGATTCTAACACAGGACACTGACTCCCAACTGTCCATGAGAGTCCCCTGGAATAGAGGAGAAGGCTGGAAGACTATTTTGGGCACAGAGGTCATCTGTGAGGGCACCAGGGCTCAAGGTCTTCATGAGGGGCTTTTTCAAGTGGACCCAGCCCTCAGTCACAGTCTTCTGGTGAGTATCCTTGTGTGCATTTGTTTGCGGAACAATTTCAGCTGCCGTGTGGGACCAACCCTGGCTGTGAAATTCCAACCTCTTTTCCATAATGTGCTAGCATCATGACCAAATGTGAAGCTGTTCTGTACAAACAAAAGCACCCTGGTTCCTGCTATCTTACTAGATGTGAATAGCAAAAGCATTAAGTGCCCAGAATTTCAGGGTTCCCGAAACTAGAGAAGGAGGACAAAGTGCTTTCATGAATGCAAAGGGCAGGTTAATGACCTCAGAAATGTCTACATCCTCATCTTTGTTAATGTTATTTACACGAGAAAGGGAATTTACAGCTGCAAATGCTATTCAGGCTGTCAATCAGGTGATCTTGAGATGGCAGGAGGTATCTTGGAGTATCTGGATGTCATCACAAGTATTCTTAGATGTGAAAGGGAGAGGAAGGAGACCAGCATCAGTGAAAAAGATGTCACTGCAGAGGCAGAGGCCAGAGAGTACTAGTTTTGAAGATGGAAGAGACTATGAGCCAAGGGACATGGACAATTCTAGAATGTGGGAAAGGCAAGAATCAGACTCTCTGTGTTTAGGAAGAGAGCCCCCAAATATCTTGATTTCAACCAACAAGCACATCCAGTTTATGGACTCTTCAAGGGCACAATGCATTGTCATTATCTATAATGTTTCTATTACTCCTAGAGAAAGGATGACAGTGTAGAGAAAGAGCGTTCACTTAGCATGCGATTCCAAAGGAGGGGGAAGCCTGTACATGAAAACAAGGCCAAGGCCAGGCTCCAAAGATTGGGGTTGGAGACAGGGAGGTGTGGCCAGCATCACCATAGATGATCAAGAACCAAACGAGGTGATAGGCACTGAAGGCCTTTGACAAAAAGATGCATGAGCATACGTTCCTTTGGTCTTTCTCAGTCACATCCCTCTGTTAAAATTTGTTTGCAATAGCAGCAAAGCCCCAGGTGGATTTTGGCTGTGGGCCAGCTCACTCTTCCCTAGTGATTCCATATTATTTCCACTCACCCTGAGCCATTCTTATCAGTCAGGCAGCTTTCCCTCTACCATTCCTCCTTGCACTGGTTCTTTTAAGTGACCTCCTGGATGTCACAGGTCTCAGGTGTGTCCCTAACCACAGCTGCCTCCCTCCTTCTTTCCCCTCTCTTTCATGGGAAGTCATCTCATTGTCCTTCACTGTCCATTCAAGCCCCAATCTCTCCTTGGTACCCCTATGGTTTCCAGAACCTTGGCCTTCAATATAGCCATACCAAGCCCCTTCAATATGTCTGCCTTGACTGATAAAAAGAGGACAGGCGATGATGCCAGCCAGAGAGAGGATGACGTTGGTTGTGTCAGGTGGTAGCAGTCAGAAGGGAGAATCAGCCTTCTGCAATTAATACTGTTACTCTGTTTAGGCTGCTTCCCATTAAACCAAACACTTAGTCTATATTTTTGCTTTCTCATAGGTCACTAATATTTATTCTCTTTACCATACAATATGAATACGGGGTAAGTATATTGATTAATTCTGTACATGGAAATTCACTTTGTTGAATATATGATTTATTGCAGTGTGTGTGTGTGTGTACTTCAACTAGTCCCTCTCTCAGGGCTCAGTTTTCTTATCTTCAAAATGGATATTTAATAAAGCACAGCCGAGGGCCACTTTAATATTTTTCAATCAAAGCCACTTATAGAACTGTCCGAGTGTTGGAGATGTCTTTATCTTATAACAACCACAGCCCTTCCTTAAATTCTTTTTATTTGGAACAGAAAAGAAATAGTTGAGCCATTTCAAGATTAAACCAAGAAATGTAAGATTCAGTCCGGATGCTTTTTAGCACTAGAGAAATCTCAGTCTGTAACTAGCCCTCTTTTCTCCTGTTTCCTCAAGGAAAAACCTAAATTATGGACCCAGCCTCAAAAGGTGTAAAGATAATCCTGTTAGGGGCTGCCTGCCACTCAGGGCTGAAGATCACTGGAGTGACTGAGCCCATCTAGCTCAAATCCCTTGATTATCAGGGACCTTTGTAAAGTAACAGAACCCCAAAATCATCTCTTCTCCCCTTTTACTACTGGGGTCAAGGAATGAGAAACCCTTGCTTTTTGGCTCTCCCAAGTCACTTATTCTCTAACCCAGCTAAGAATTGGTCTCCCTCCCATGTTGAGCAGGGAGATGGAGGCCTGTCCAGTTTGGTTCATCTGCATTTGAGATCGTCCGTGTGATGCACGCTCGTGAGCATTTTTCTAGTTAATCTTACCTGATTGTTCCAGGCTTATTTTTTTATTATTATATTGATTTAGTTTCCTATCATCATCCTAAAATTCACTCCTCCTTGCTCCTTATATTCACGCGAGTGAATGTGAACCAAAGATAGTTTAATCCTAGACATTCCCATCAGCTTGTGATGCAGAGAGATTTTAGTCTTCACACATAGGGTAGCCACATGATGGCTGGGATTTAAGGGGAGGTGTGAATTGACACAGTACCCGTAGAAGGCAATTTTCATATTCTAACAAGATTTTAAATGTGCATCCTTTTGGCACAGGAATGCAGTAAAAAAATCTGTCACATATTTTCATTCTGGCATGTATAAAGATGAATGCACAAGAATATTAATTGCAGGGTGGTGTTTAGCCACTAAAGAGAGGGATAAGCTAAGTATTCATCAGTATAGAGTGGACGCACAGGCTCTGAGACCGTATGAAATGGACAGCTGCAAATTAATGTGAAAACAGTGATTATGTGAAAATAGGTACTAGCCAGCATGAAGCAACCCCAAGTCACCAACGGTGTGGGTATTTGTGATTGAACATATTTATTAATACTCAGGTACCGATGTAAAGAGATGCATCCTTTCAGGTAAGAAACTTGAGCCCAGGACAAAAAGGAAAATGTCCACTATTACATTTTTATGCAGTTTGATGTTCTGGTTTTGTGTTTATCATTTTCTCATACACACACACACACATACACACACACACACAAATGGGTTACAGATACAGGGCAGAGTTAACTTTGTAGAAGTTAATGTTCTACTTTTTAAAACTTTCTATGCCCTAAGCATGCGTTTTATGACATCTGAGGTAAAGAAGGGTGGCCTCTCCTGTTTTTACCTTTGGAGCAAAATAAGTTGGCTTGAGTATAAGAGTGTCCCCAGCGAGTGTGTGTGTAGGCCTGTTCCCATTGATCTCATGCTCAAAACCTATGAGTGTAATTGTGTTCCTAGTGAGCTTATGAGCGCAGGTGTGTTCCCAGTAAGTTTTTGAGTATGGGTACATTCCCAACCATTGTGGTTGAGGCCATGGACATTAAATTGTCTGTGGTATTGTCAATGCTCTTTTTAATGGCTTTGCATAATCTCTCTCTCTCTCTCTCTCTCTCTCTGTGTGTGTGTGTGTGTGTGTGCATGTGTGCAAGTCAGCATGCATGTGTTTGCTGAGTAAGGAGGCGAGTAGACAAACTCAGATGTTGCTCTTTAGGCATCATCCACCTATTTTTGTTTGTTTTAGAGACAGGTTCTCTCATTGTCCTGGAACTTACCCAGCAGGCTAAGCTGGCTGCTGTGAGCCCCGGGGATCTGCTAGTCTCTGCCTCCCCAGTGCCAGGGTTACGAGCCTGTACCACCATGTGTGGTATTTTCACGTGGGGGCTGAGCATCAAACTCAGCGTTTTTGTTAAGTGCAGACTCTTCCTCTGCAAGCTTACACCCCCATTTCATGTGTCAATGGCTATTTCTTTCTTAGAATCTGCTGATCTATTTTTAAATGACTCCTGGAATGGAATCCTGCCACACACATCTCAGCGATGCTTGGCAAAAAAATAAGCAAATATCAAATAAACAACCCGCCTTTGTCGTCAAGGCATCTAATCTACTGACTGCATTTTTGCCATCTCTGTTTTGGTGTTTTGCTGAGCACAGTAATGAATCCAGACCTTAAATGAATCCGAGTACTCAGACTAGCGACTGCGCCTGCATGCTGTCCCAGCCAAGCCTGGGTATTTAATTCTTAACCTTTTTAGGATCATGCGTTCACAGATTAAAGTGTTAATCAAACCTTAGGAGTCATACACTTCTGAAATTTCAAACTCATTTTTGTGTGGTTTATGTGGTATGTGTGTTCACACACACACACATATGGCGAGGCCAGAGGTCAACACTGAGTGTATTTTTCTATTGCTCTCCACTGTTAATTGAGACAGAGTTTCTTGTGAACCTGGAGCTCATCAGTTCAGCCTGGCCAGCAAGTCCCAGGGATCCCCCTGTCTCCACCTCTCAGCGCTGGGATTACAGGCACGTTCTGCTTTGCCCAACCTTGTATGTGGGTGATAGGGACCTGAAATCAAGTACCCATTCCAACGTGACAGATGCCTTACAGACTGAGCCATCTCTTAAGCTGCAAACCCTCAAATTCTTCAATGCTTTCAATGACCCATAAAACCGTTGTTTCTGAAAGATGTCTTTTTCGCTTAATGTTCCTGCCTGTCTTAGTTGGGGTTTCTATTGCTGTGAAGAGACACCAGGACCACAGCATTGCTTATAAAGGAAAACACTTAATCGGGGCTGGCTTTCAGGTTCAGAGGTTTGGTCCGTTGTCATCATGGTGGGAAACGGTGGCCCACAGGAAGACACGGTGCTGGAGAAGGAGCTGAGAGTTCTACATCTGGATTGGCAGGCAGCAGGAAGAGCAGCACCGGGCCAGCCTGAGCATCAGAGACCTCAACGCCCACCCCACTTCCTCCAGATGCCGCCTGTCCTAATCCTTTCTGATAATGCTACCCACCCCCATGAGCCTATGGAGGCCATTTTCATTCAAACCACCACACCCCTGCCCCTTGAAGAAAGTTTAGATTGGGTGGTTAAAAAAAAAAAAAAAAAAAAAACCTTTTGAGTAGATCCTTTGTTTTGTCTCACTGTCACCCACATTTATGGACATATGCATGTATATGTGTGTGCTTATGTATGTATTTGTATGGAATATACATACTAACATGTATTGCACTTACTAGTCTTCTACCAGGGCCGTAACTATTGGCTTAGCTGCTTTCTCTCTCTCTTTCTCCTCTTCTCTCTCCCACTTTCCCCCCTCCCCCCTCTTCTTTGACAGTGTGTCATGTATCCCAGGCTGGTCTTGAACTTGCCCTGATCCTCTTACCTCTACCTCCTAATGCTGTGTCTATAGGGTAGTACTTCTCTATTTCTCTCATTTCACATTTGTTTATGTTCATTCCTTCAGCTTAAAAGATGCATCAGTTATGCAAATAGGCAAGGTTGGAGTAGGCAAAGTTTATCTCTGTTGCTTTCTTGACGGTCTGATTTCTTCTAGTAGCTCCAGCACCTAACTCCTCCTGACCATCTGAGCCTTAGAGGATAGACAAAAGCAGGTGCTCGAAACTGGCTAGTTTTAGTAGAGAGCCCACATAGGGCAACAGCTATTCCTGGACTACACTTAGTATTGAAGTGGCTGATGGCTCTGGGTATAGATAATATGGACATTCAGTGAATGACAAGGTGCCGTGTCTCACAAAGGGCAGGAACACTCTTGTTCCTGTGAGGTGTGTGCAGGTGCGTGTGTATGTGCATGTATGTGTTCATGTGTGTGTGAGTGAGTGTGTGTGTGCGTGTTTGCTGGAAATTACTCATGTTCAGGAGCTGGGGACTGAGAAACCCATTAGACTCACAATGATTCTCAACCTTCCTGATGCTGTGACCCTTTACTACAGGCCCTCATGGTGAGGTGACTCCAACCATAAAATTATTTCATTGCTACTTCATGATTGTAACTTTGCTGTGGTTATGAGTCATAAACACCTGATATGCAGGATAGCTGATATGTGATCCCAATGGGTCACGACCCACAGGTTGAGAATCATTGCATTAGCGAAACCACCTCAGCGAACCAGCAAATAACAGGAATTAAAATTTTAAATCCAAACCAGAAGTTTATCTAGAGAATTGCCCTAGGAAGGATTTGTCTGGTGAGGGCCACATACGCTGGCCGATCTGGGAGGCACAACAAGGAGGCCATGGGAAGAAAGTCAAGCTTATCATCGAAACTAGACTCCTCTGTGCCAAGCCTGCCTGGCTGCAGCACTTACATACACCTCTAAACCTTTCTCAACTTACCACTGCAGTCCTCATGGAAAGGCTCTAGGCGATTCTGGCTCTGCTGGCCTTTGAACAAGGTTCCTCTTTCTCCAGTGTCCTCAGTGTCCATGGGTCTGACCCATGCAATCAGCCCACCTACATTGCAACTTGGTGCACTACTTTTTATGTGTTGGTCCTACTCATTGCAGCCAGGTGTGATGGGTGGGGGGGTTACTTGTGAAGCTGAGGCAGGAGGATCAAACGTCTGAGTGCAGCCTGGCTTCCTACCTTCAACCTGTCTCACAGTAAATAAATCAGCATTTGCTTTGCCTGGATGCAAAGGTAAAAAGTGTTCTGCAGGATTTGCACACGTTGGGCTTGTTCTAGCGTATTTTCTATGAACTGGACCAAGCCCCGAGGCTTAATATACTTTAATATGCCTTACTTTCCAGAGTGGCAAGAAATACGGCGGCCCCTGTGGAGGAAGAAACTGCTCTGTCTGCCAGTGTCTTCCTGAAAAGGGATCTCGGGTGAGTGACTGGGAAATCAACGTGGACAGCAGGCCTGGGGTTCAAACCATTCAGCAGCCTCCAGTGCTGCTGTTAGCCAGCAGTGCGGTGCTGATCTCTTACAGTGAGTGCTCTTCGTGGTCTTAGGGAAGGCTGCAATTAACTGGGACTATGTGTGAAGCTGAGAAGACAATCTGGGCTGCGCTGTGCACCCTGTGTTTTATACAACACTAGTGTCAGGAATCGCCCTATGAAGAAAGGCCTGCGGTGTCCGTTCTGGGTCACCTCCTCCAAGGCTTATTGCATAGCAGTGTTTTAAAGACTCTGAGAAGTGTGCGAAGGAAAAAAAAAAAACAACTAACTTGGTTTAAAGTCATCTTCCAGACATCTGACCATAACACCCTTTCATGTAAAGCACCCTATTGAAATTTAGTATCCCAGTTTAAGGCAATAGCTGTACATTGCAGGCTCCGTATTTGCCGTGACTATTCTATCAGCTCGAAATGCCTTACCTAACTCTCTGGCTCCTCACCTTACATACAGCAATTCTGCTTTGCAGAGGACTGAGCCCAAGACCAGTTTCTAGTTTAAGGCCACCCAGAAGAGTTCTGCTGGCAACTGGACTCGTGTCTATTTCATAAATCGCGGGGCCCATCTTGGCTACTGTCTTTTGGGGAACTCATATATGTGTCCCTGGGCTGCAGTTGGCAGCTTGTCAGCCATGTGCTGAGGTTCAGATGAAGTAACTCCTTTGCTTTAAAACCCTCTCATATATTTTTTGTAGACCTATGCTGAAATACCAATCTTTATACCTTAACTACTCATAATTGTGTGTCAATTACAAAGGAGAAAGTAAAAGACCGCAATGGAAATATCCCCACAGTCTGGCAAGAAGGGTTAAGGTTGGTTGTCTTCCTCAAGCTTTGGATAGTTTTGAGGTCAATTCAACGGTTGGTTTTGATGCTGTAGTCTTCATGCTACTGAAACAGAGTGCATTGGAGGCCTGTCTCAGTCAGGGTTAGTTACATTTGCTGCAATGAATGAGACACCATGACCACAAAGCAAGGTGGGGAAGAAAGGGATTATTCAGCTGAGTCTTCCACACTGCTGTTCATCACCAAGGGAAGGCAGGACAGGAACTCCAGCAGGGCCGAAACCTGGAGACAGGAGCTGATGCAGGCCAAGGAGGAGTGCTGCTTACTGGCTTGCTCCACACGGCTTGCTCAGCCTGCTTTTTTATAGAAGATCACCAGCCACAGTGAGCTGTGCCCTCCCTAACTGATCACTAATTGAGAGAATGTCTTATAGCTGCATCTCATGGAGACATTTCCTCAGCTGAAGCTCCTTCCCCTCTGATGACTCTTGAGTGTGCCAAGTGGACACATAAAACCAGACAGTACTGGGCTTTAGTCAACTTAAATCTGTTTCTCACTGTTCTGGAAGCCAGCAAGCCAAGTTCAAGGTGCCTGCAAACCTTGTGGCTAATGAGAGCCATTTTCCATCTTGAGGATGGTGTTTTTTGGAGAGAGACAGAGAGTGCTCTAGGATCTTCTCAGAAGGGTTTCGTGGTGATGATCAAGTTACCTCCCAGATACTCCATCCCCTACTCTTGACACATTAGAGCTTGGGATTTCAACATATGTAAAAGGGACATAAACGTTTAGTCCAAATGATGCCCATATCAACCCTACAGGGCTAGGCATGACACTCAGAAAGCATGCTTGGCTGGCAGTCAGTCTTTAGGGCAAAGCATTTCCTTCCTCCCACTCCGTGGCTTTATCACTGCATCCATGTACCTTTAGGAATCTCAGTCCCCTTAGTTCAGTGGTTCTTTGCTGTGGATCATTTTGTTTCACCCACCTTTCTAGGGACACTGACTGTTGAATCACATTTTAGTCGTCACAGTTGAGTGGAGGGAGCTACTGGTGTCTAACGAGCAGAGGCCAACAGTTCAGCTCAGCTTCCCGGGTGTCATTCAGGGTACATGCTACACCAGAGGTTGATGGGTGCCCAGCACCAACAGAGCCACATAGAGAAGGTGGGGTGGGTGTGACTGTTTGTGTTTCCATCTGGTGGTGGAAGGAGCCCGAATCGGAGCCAGTAACCACATCCAGGTGCCTGTCCTCACTTTCCGCCCTTGCCCCACAGGCAGGGAAAGGTTGTTACACTTAGATTCCGACACCTGGGTCTACTGTCACCCCGTGAGCTCAAGCCCTTTACATCTGCTGCCTGGATCCCGCTTCTGCTTCTTGAACTCTGTGATCACAAGACAATGACTGTGTACAGACTGTGCTTTTGAGCTTCCAAGGCTGTCCGTTGGACTGCCAGGGCTTCCTAGGCTGAGCTTCTCTCTGCTATGTGTGTGTCCCCGGGACTGGGTGGCCAAGGGGACAGTGTGTGCAGCGCTAGCAACCCACGCCTTTCCTGGTGGCTGGAATCTTCCTGTGAGGGCTGCAGGTATGGGTGGCATTTTTCCAGCCGAGAATGTGGGAGGAAGGCCATATGGCACTGGGAGGGGCTGGAGATGGAGGCGCTCAGTTCTTAGCGTCCAGCCAAGCTCTCTAGCCACAGTGGCAGCTCCCTGTGGACTGCTGAATGCTAACAGCAAGTTGACACTGAATTCCAAGGGCTGGAGGCATCTCCCTGAGGTTACTCAGCCCAGTTAGGGAAAGTCTGGTTTCCCTAAGAAGAAAGTTGTGGCTTTCCTGTGGGGTCAATGGGTGGTTTGTTTAAGCCCCATACTAGAACTCTTGAGTCTGAAGTGATTCTTTTTATTATTGTTTATTCCTTGATAATACAAGCATATAATACATTCTGGTCATTTAATATCACCATTATCATCTGTCATCCCCCCCCCACACACATACACACTGAAAACTTTCTTCTCAATAAGTCCCCTTCCTGCTTTGATCTCTCTCTCTCTGTCTCAGTGTGTGTGTGTGACAGGAGTGATTCACTGAATTTAATTGGGGTTGGTGACACTGGGGCAGTGTCACCTTACTAGTGAGTGCAGCACTGAAGAAGACGACACCTCCACAGCAACCATCAGTTGCCATGGGTTCCTTACAGAGGAGGAGTGGTGGCATCATGAACCCTCCCCCATCCTTGGCCAACAGCTCGTACCAGGTACTTTTCACTTCCTAACTATGGCTTCTGGAGGAGCACCAAAGCGCAGGAGGCTGAGTGATTCTTGACGAATGAAGCTAGCTTCTTGCTAACAGATTAGCTCTTTGTCTGGGTCTGGAGTTACAGTGAGGTAGAGCAGGGACAGATATGTGCAGTGTCCAGCCTTCTCACTCCGTCAGTTTTGAGTACGGCTATGTCTGGACGCCCTCATAGATCCTAAGCACGTGCTTGTGGTGGGTCATGAAAACAGCCTCTTGACTCACAGTGCACACTTTAGAGGGACACAATCTTGCTCATTGGCAACCTTTGGAATAGGTGTATTCTGTTGCACTGCTTTGAGCAGGCAGGTGGTCTACATGCATCCATCAATAGACTCCAGCCTACAGAGAATTCGGTGTGCAGTGCAAGCACACTGGGAATCCGTAAGAAAACCTGCTGTTTCCAAGAAAGAAAAACAGGGTCAACAGTGAGTCTCCCCTCTGTACCTAGCCCTCCTATCTCACGTTGCACTGCTATAAAGTGAGCAAGCTCCCGTAATTCAAATCCCCGGGAACTTCAGGTATGGCCAGAGATGAGCATCTTCACAGTGAGTCAACTCTGACCACCGTGGCACTGGGAACTTTCCAGGCCAGTGGTGTTGGGGTAGTGGAGGGGATGAGAGTGCACTTTCTGATGGCTGGCTGGCAGATCCAAGCTCAACAGAGGAGAGAAAGATTTGTCTAGAGGGTAAATCCGTCCCTCGGAGTGATGGTATCCCTTGGTTCTGGGACGTAGGGCATGAGTGGATAGCTGCTGAGTTGCTCCCCTACACGATCCAGGATTCTGCCCATCTCCTTTCCAAACTTGCTGTTCATCTCTCTGTAAGGAGGCAAATGGGATAGAATCGGACAGGAGTTTAACTTAGTCTTTGTCAGTCTCAAGGGAAGCAGCTCCATGTAGTTAGTGGTTGTCTGTAAGATGAAGCCATGTCCTTATGAACCAGGACGGGACCTTTGATGAGTGCTGGGTTAGTAACTAGGAGGGTAATAGAAATAGTTTATCTTTCTGCAGCTTTTTTTTTTTTAATAGAATGTGTTTTATCATCTGAGGGAGTGAAGCAGCTATGAAACTAACAGAGCTTTGAGATGTGATGGTCTCGGTACAAGGGGCAAATGACTTTAGACTCATACCGTCTTCATGTTTTTAGTGTGAAACCCAAATATCAGTGAGTCTCTGTTTCCTTTGGGATTGTAAATCGCTGAATATGCTTAGTACAATGCATCACGGCACTCACTGACTCACCCCTTATATTTTTATCAGCCTGCATCCTGTGATTAAGAAGCAGAATTTACGTCGGGATTTTCAGTTATTGTTAGTATTTTTCATACCATTAAATTATTTGCACACAGTTCTAACACTCAGACGCTTTATCATGGACACAGCTGTTTTCAGGACACTAATTTCAGCCTGGCAAATGGTATAGAGCAGTGGTTTTATGTCTCCAAATTCCCAGTAGTCAATAACCTGTTTTTACAGGAAACACAATCCAGTGACAACCAAAGGTTGGTAAAGCCAGCCTGTCACCCATTCCTAGGCTTTGCTGCTACTTTATTGTCCTGTGCATCTTATTCCTCCAAGGACTCTCTGGATGACTCACTTTGTCATCACCAGAAAATTCTCTGATCAGTGATTCTATCTATCTATCTATCTATCTATCTATCTATCTATCTATCTACATATACATATATTATGCAAGTAACCTGTGGTCAGAAGGCGAGGACCACTCTCATTGATAAGAATGAGGCACTGGGCCATGCCTTTGTCCTGCAGAGGCACAAAACCCCAGAGTTTTTCTGAAACCCAGTCCCCTGCTATCACATGTAGTTCCTGTGGATTACAGCTGCCAGGCTGCAGGTCACAGTGTTGGTTTAGCTTGCTCAAGGGTTTATTTCAGAAATGGTAACTTTTTTTTTTTTTAACACCAGAACACTTGCAGAAGCCAAAGGAGCCTATTTCTAGATTTGAGTTTGCTGTGTCTAGGGGTTGAGTATTTTGGAGAAGGGCTTTTGGAGCCTGCGCTTAGCAGAAGGTCTATCTACAGTATCAAGGCAACAACAACAGTCGAGGTCCATCTGAAGAGTAACTGCGCGTAATCCCATCAATTTTGGTATGCTGACAGATCTCCCTGACATGTAGCATTTGTGTCTATGAAAGGAGGAGAAAGAATATTTGCCTCCTTCATTGTACAGTTGCAGCATATTTCCCACCGAGCCAAGTCCATGTGGTTCTAACAAACAGGACTTCTTCCAGGCTTAATTTTAGTGTGGGCTTGATGGCGGTTTCCAAGTATCTGCGTATGCCATTCATTTCCTTCAGTGCAGTGATTTCCAGTGGGGTTTCAGGTCTCCCTGTGTGGAGTCCAAGCTCTTTTTTCATCACTTTGCCGTGCTATCTTAACTGCAAGTAGCAGGAATACTTTCCCATTTGTTCGACAAATAACCGTCAAACACTTGCCAGGCAAAGGACAAGGTCGTGTCATAAAGAAGAGAGTCCCCAGGGCTGGGAGGTTTCGCAGTCCTTAGGAGAGACAGAGGAGAATAATCCTCAAGCACTCTGTGGGCGCTTGAGGATGCCTCATGGTAAAAGGTCCTGGCTTCTCCTTGGGTGGGCAAGTTGGTTCCCTGAGCTGGCTTTGCTTGGCAGCATGTGGGCATCTGGCAGAGGATGCTGGATATGCCCTCCAGTTTGGACCTGCTGGAGGTGGAGGGCAGCCAGCCCCAGTGTGGAGGAAGAGTCACATTGACACCCACAGCTTCTGTGACAATTTGGCACACGCTTTGGTGGCTTGCTGGAACAGAAGTGTGCGCTTTAACGAACCCCCGAGACCAGATGTTCAAAGGCAAGGCATTGGCACTGCCAGCCTCCAGCTGCTGAGTCTGCTCCAACCAATGTGGTTCTTAAGAGTGCTTAACATTCTTCGGTTCTGGATGCACTTCCCCAGCTTCCTTCGTGTTGGTTTATTCTCTGTGGTCTGTGTCGACTCTTACCCACACCCTTCTTATAAGGAAATGTGGGAGGGCAGTTAGAACTCCCCTGGGTGACCTAGGATAAGATCCTAACTCTTGTCACCTTATAAGCACAGTGGGCATAGGGACAATGGATACCTGTGTCTGGGGAAGAGAGGGTGTTACTGGGAAGGCCTGCTAATAGGCTACTGCATTACCCAGGTGGGAAGTCAGAGTCTTACCAAGGAGTGGATATGGAGGTGGGTGGGCTCGGAAATATTCCCGAGGCTGGCTTGACCACGGAGGGAGGCTTGGGAACTGTGGGTGAGTGCTCAGTGTGGTACTGTTTGCCCAAGTGAGGGTGTAAGTTGTGTCGACAGACAAATATTTCAAGAGCTACAGGCGGAGGGAACTGCTTAACTGTGGATGCAGTGTGCTGCATGGAAACACACAGTCTTCCCCATGAAGAGGAAGGCAGAAGGGGCCAAGGCATCCACCGGAGCTCCAGGAGAGCTGCTACAGGAGGAAGAGGAGCTGTGCAGGACACAGAGAGGGGAAAAACACGAGGAGTCTGGGGAAGGGAGGAAGGGATGCCAGGACAACAGGGCAGAGGAGGAGGGAAAGTCACAGGAGCAGACTGCACAGGACCCCACCTGGTGTCCTCGGTCTCCACCGCGCTCAGATTATGCCAAGCTGTTCCCAACACACTAATGTGCAGGATGGGAGACTCGCTCATCAGGGACTGGTCCAGGAGGTGACCTTATTGCCCAAATGGCTTAGCTTTCTCCTTTGGACCTCTGTACAGTGTTTTTGGATTGCACCTGCACACTGCCTCTTGAGGGCATAGCCAAAGTCCCTAGCATGCCCCAAGGCAGACTGATCAACGAACCCCACAAACGTGTTAACAGGTGAGGTGATCGTAAGGTACAGGAACATTCTTTGCTACTGCACTCCAGGACCCTTGGACTGCTTACCACCTCTTCCTTCTCCAGTTTTGAAATTCTTCCTAATGCCTAGACTCCTCTCTCCCCCAAATGATATGGGAAGATTCAGGAGGCCCTGTGTGCCCAGAGGACTCCAGCATGGCCTTCTTTCCGCCCAGTGTGAGGGTGTTTGTGATAGCGCAGTGACCCCTAGTGGCCTGTTCTCTGAATTACACTTATGTATTAAAAAGAAAAGGGGCGTTAAAGGGAATGATAACAACATCAGAGTAAATAGATGAAGCAAAGGGAGAGCTAGGTACAATGTTTATTTGTAAATTCTAGTTTCAGTGGGTGGGACCTGGAGGAGAGGAGGGAGGGCGCCACACATTTAAAATTTGTAGTGTGTGAGAGACAATGGCCAAGGTTCTGTAATGGGAATGGTTCTCTGGTCCCAAAGACATTCTAAAGGGCATTATGTTAAACAGATATTAAATCATATACACAAAACATTAATGGAATGAAGGTGGGGAATCTTCTTGGCTGTTCTTTTCAGGTGGCTGTGGGTTTGAGGTCAGTGTGGTTGGTGAGGTCTGGGAGGGAAAGGGAGGCAGACACCTTGAAGTCAGAAGATCTGTGTTCGGATCTCTTCTTCCCCAGGTACTTGCTGTGTGGTCTCAAGCAAAATGCTTTGTCTCTCTGAGGTTAAGAGTCCTCACAGGAGAATGAGGAAATATACAAGAATGGCTTTCTGCTCTCCATGGTTGTAAAGCGCCCATGAGAAGAAAGCAGAACACCATATTGAGCTTAAGGCAGATGAAAATCCCAGACCTTGGTGGCATGGTCATTAATGTCACTGCCATCAACATATTTTTGATGAGAGGAAAGTAGGGTTTGAGTGACAGGCGAGGAAAGGCCGCTGTCATCTCTAGGATATACAAGTGTAAATGGAGCAGGGACAGGTAGGTTGGGGTGGTGGGGCACAGTGTGTCATCAGAGGGTAATGGCACAGGAAGAGGGCAGACTGAAGAGAGCCATGTTGGGGAGAAAACTGGGGTCAAAGGATTGAAGGAGACTGACATGACCATGACTAAGGCTTTGCAGTGGGATGAAGATGAGCTAGACATATGGCAGGAGTCGTCTTTAAAGGAAGACACAACAGATGTGCTCATGGGAGGGAGAGACGGCAAGGTCAGATGGCCCACAGGGTGCTGTGTATAGATCAGTCACACTGGCAGTCACGGGGAAGAAGACTGGGAGAGAGGAGCCCTGCTTTGACATGGTGAGTGTGAATTAGGAGGAAGATACCCAAGAGAGTGTAGAAGACAGAGTCTAGAAGACAGCTGGAAAACAGAGCTGGGACTAGCAGATGATATCAAGGCCCATGGGAAGCGAAGTCTGCAGTAAATTGGGTTAAATCTTGTTTCCTAGGGCTGCCTCATAAAGAAACAGGGAGCTCGTGCAGATATACTCTCAAAAAATTAGACAAAGGTGAGCTCAGTGCTAGAGTGCTTGCTTAGCATTCCTTAGACTTCAGTTCCTGTTTCCTCCCCAAAGCAAGTGAAGGCTACATACAAAGCATACATTACAGCCGGGAAAGGTGACATATGCCTGTAACCCCAGCACTGAAGCCAGGGGTCGGCGTGAGCAGAGGCAAGAGGTTACCGTGTGTTCAACGCTCAGCACTCCACTACACAGAGAAGTAGGGCCAGCCAGGGCTACAGAGTGAGATCTTGTGTCCCCAAAACTGGATGATGATGATGATGATGATGATAAGTAGGAGGAGGAGAAGGAAAACCAGAAATCTCACTTCAGACACCATAGGAATTAGTGGGACCCTGTGCTCTGTCAGTTCATTAGTGGGAGGCAGAATTGTCTGGGGAGAAACTGAACCTCCAGTTAGGAATTCAAGGCAGCAGCGATGTGGGATTGAGGCAATGTTCTCAGCTGCCCCTGTGGATACAACGTGGCACACCTCTCCGTGTTTGGCTATATTCCCTGGGGTAGTAATGGAGGGTGGCTGATCCATAACCAAGTTTGGTAGGTAAACCTTTCCCCCTTCCTGCGACACTTCAATAGCCACCACCATGGTCTTACAATCCAAGGGTGAACTGGAAACACCTTATTTGCTACTTCGTTCATTTTTTTTTTTACATTGATTAGAATTTTTTTGCAGAGAAAAACCATGAAAAAGTCACAGGAGAAAACTGGACAGACAGATGGACAGACAGACAGACACACTCTGTCCTGACTCATGAGGGCACTCCATTTCTGGCTTTGGTTGACAGTCTCTCAACGTTCCCATGGAAAGGTCTCCTCAGTGTGTGTGTGTGTGTGTGTGTGTGTGTGTGTGGGTGGGTGGGTGTGGGTGGGTGTGTGTGTGCACGTGTGCACAGAAGCCAGAAGACTGTATCTGATGCCCTTTCACCTGTTTTGAAACAGAGTCTCTTAATTGGCCTGCATCTCATCAAGTAAGCAAGGGGTCTGCCTGTATCGGCCTCCCTAACTCTGGAATTATGAACCAGTACCTTTCTACCTAGCTTTTTAGACTCAGGTCTCCACACTTGCATAGCAACCATTTTGCCAGCTAAGCCACCTCCCCACCCCTGTATATGGGTTTGTAGCTGTCAGTTTGCAACTAAGCTGCTCAAGTCACAAAGGAGAGGGGTGGTTTTTCTCATCCTTCATGGGTTATGGGCTCAGAAAAACAAGATCAGTGGCTGCCAAAAAGGCTGTCTTGAAATTTTGATTTTTTTTTTCCTTAGAAAAAGTATAATTTTTTTGTCTTTTGATTTCTTCTACTTTGTGAAACAAAAGTGATTTTTCTTACTCCTGCTGCTGAAAGGGTATTCCTCAGTCAGGTAACCAGGAACAAGGTCCTAAGGAATGTCCAGACCTTGGAGCGATTCTGTGTGTACTCTGATCCACCTCCTTTGTCCAGCTGAGCCAGCTGCTGCAAGAACTCTGATAACTAATAGCCATGATGGTCCTTGCCCTGGGGTAGAGGGGAGCAGGGCCACCTTATGGTGTCACTCACTTGCACAGGTGTCAAACTGCTTGTCATTCAGTTCTGCTCCCCAAGACTTCACTCTCTGATAACGAAAGTCACAAATCACAGAGTTGTTTTTTTCACACATTGTAGGAAATAAATAAATCACCACTCTTTAATATAAAACTCACTCGCAGGATTCCACGCGGAACTCATTTTAATCCTGTCATTGGTGGGTGGGGACTAGGAGTTATAGGATCCTCTATATTCTAACACATTTAAATGTTAAGAAGTCTTGTGATGATTGAATTTCTAGTTATGAAAATATCTTTCATAGACTGTTATTTTCCTCTATTCACTCTGTAATTAATTCTAAGGTAGCTTTAGAGGTAAGCAAGCCTAAATATTTACTTACAAGGATTTTTTTTTTCTGACCTCATTTTTATGTGAACTGACTTAAGGAAAATAGAAATTCTTTCTGCGTTACTGTAGATAAATTATTTATTCTAATTCAGTGAACTGGCAAACCACTATTTCAAAGACTAACATTTGGAAGATTTTGTGAGCAGCCTTTAGACAGTTTCAGTACAGTCACCCAAGGTTTAATGTGTTTCTTTTAAAAATTTTATTATATAACAAAATAACTAATAATATTAAAAGGCACTAAAAGGAAGTAATAAAGTTCCTATTCTTCAAAGGGAGACATTCCAAATTTTATGTGAGCTTTCCACTTACAAAGTTGCTATTTAGGGAGTTTGAAATCAAGGCCTGCTGGCATCTATGCCGTCTTTTGTTAAGACTCCAGTAGGCCTGCAAGTAGGCTTGCTGCTCAGCAGGTGGCGCCGTACTCTAAACATACACAGTCCTGCCGAAGGACCTCAGTATTTTACAGAAGTCGTGCGAGCCGGTGTTCTGGGGGCCAGTAGTTCGGGGCTACAGGGAAGTATTTGCACCCATCTTTTCCTGAGGTCGGGCGGGGCTCACCTTATTTTGTGAAGCATTGATTGTTCTCTGCCATTATGGTCTGAGTGTGTTTTGTCTCCTCCTAAACTCATGCAGGGGCTCAATCCCCAAAGTCCTGTGTTAATGGTGTTAAGGAGCCTCTGTGGAGTGAATAGGTTAGAGCATGAAAGTAGAGCCCCACGTTTGAATCTTGTGGCTCTACAAGGGTGTGGGAGAATACCCCCACCCCCAAGACACACACACACTCACACACTCACACACTCTTTCTCCCATCATTACATGGTATAGCTTTTTGGGCTCCAGCCAGAGCTGTTCTATGTCATTTATACCTTGCATGTACTCTCAGAACTATGAGCCCAAATAAATGTCTTTCTTCTTCTCCTTTTTCTTTTTCTTCTTCTTCTTCTTCTTCTTCTTCTTCTTCTTCTTCTTCTTCTTCTTCTTCTTCTTTCTTCTTCTTCTTCTTCTTCTTCCTCTTCCTCTCTCTTCCTCTTCCTCTTCCTCTTCTTCTTATGTTTTTGTTTCCTGTGATCGTGGAGATGTGCTCTACCACTGAGCTACATTCTCAGACCAACTTTTTTAATTAAAAAAAGTCTGCCCCTGGGTTGTTTAATTATAGTAACAGAAGGCTGACCAGGACATCTTTCTTGCTAGCATGGGCGTGGTCACCTATGTTCTGTGTCCCAGATGGTCCTGGTTCAGGAATGTAAGCTTACAGGAGGGTGCAGGTAAAGAGAGGACGGTAGAAACAGGTGAGAAGTGTTCTTCTGGCATCTTGGAGAGGCATCTTCATTCTCCAGGGCAAAGGCAGGAAGTGAGGAAATCAGGATGAGGAGACCTTTCCATGGGAACTTTGTGAGACTGTCAAGCAAGGGCAGGAATGGAGGGCCCTCATGAGTCAGGACAGCATGCTCAAAGCTTTGAAAACAAGAGCTTCCCAGAAATGGCCAGAAGTTGGGTGCATGTTGGGGTCAGGGGAGGGGACCTTGGAGGAAGAAGGTTCAGTTTCCTTCAGTAATACAGACAGCTATTTTCTGCCCTACTGTTTGTTTTTAAAGTATTTTTATTGTTCTTTCTCTAATCAGGACCCATTTCCACAGCATAGTAAATGTAATTCTGTAAGTCTTAGCACCGTGTTAAACATTTCCACTCCTTCCCCCCCCCCCCCGCATTAGCTTACTGGACTCAGGATTGCATGTCTGAAATGAAACCCATTAAAGAGATTTATGACCAGTTAATTGGTCGTCTCTTCTTATTTTCCCTTTTAAATGAGAGTTCATCTTGCTATGTCTCTAAATAGCACATTATTGTAAAGCACTGTAGTCACAGAAGATAATTTGGGGAGTTGATGTACAAATTACTTGCAAGATGGAAAGATAATTCCCAACAATATAATACTAGTTGTTTTCTGATTTTCATATTTAGACAGAAAGAGAACTTTTAAATGTGTATTAATTAATCTCACTTAAAAGATTAATATTAGATATAAGGTTAATTAATGCATGGTAAGAAGGTCATCTGAAGTCACTATTATTCTTTTTAGGTTGTGGTCTAGAATGTATATGCTATCCATTGCAAATTGATCTACCTTTCCCGTTCTCCCAAAGTTTCATTACTGCTATTTTGTAACACACACACACACACACACACACACACACACATATATATCAGAATTCTTAAATTTTCAAAGTTTTTATAATTCTCAGTTAATTGTAGGTATTATGTCAAGGATGGAAAAAACATGAGGAAAAACTGTCTAAAGTACAGTTTTGATTTGCTCAGTCTGGGTAGATGTTAAAGTTTGTCAGTAATGGCAGTGGAGTCGGGTGACATAATGGTGACACAGAAATGGCAATTTATATTTATTACAAAGGTCACACTTGCTGATTCTAGGATGCACAAGGAGGGGGTGTGAAATTGCCCTGGCTTGTATTTTCCCTCCCTTTACTGTTTGCACACCATTCTGGAGGCCTCCATTTGTAAGCAGATAGTCAGCAAAAAGGCTGTTCTGTTTCTTGAGCGTTGGGAGGATATGATGAACTGTTCTGTTGCCTGTTTTTGTCTTTTACACATTTGTCATAATCGTGCATAATAACGGTGGTTAACATTTATCATGACAGGTACTCACTTAAACAACTTTGTAGGTTTATTCATTTTGGCCCCTGAGCTATTATCTGACAAAGATGCCCAACATGAGAGAGGTTAAGGATATAGTTCAGAAATGTCATAACGAGGCCAATTATTTTCTATAATTAATATATGCTAATGAGATATTTTTAGAAGAAAGAAATGTTCTCAAGGACACACAGCCAGTAAGTGTGGCCTTGAGCTTTGCGCACAGGGACTGAATATTGTGCTTGGGTCCTTAATCACTGTCGTCCTCATGTCCTCCATCAGCCAGGATGGACCTTTGCTGCTAACAGCTGTTTGTAAATGCCGTCGATGCGGCACCCGCATTTTCTCATGGGAGTCTAGCTGCCCACATCGGCACCTCTATGTTAATACCTCAGCCTCAGAGGGGACTGCCTGGCTCTGTCAGGCCAAGGAAGGCTAACTAAGCAGTGCCTTCCTGTGTGGGGCTCCTCTAACTGTCCCCTGAGATGAGTGACTTTGGTTTTTATCCTCCTGGGGTGCCTCTCTTGCCTGTATCACTCTCTGCTCTCTCTTCAGCTAGGCTGCCCTCCAAGCTGCTTGTCTTTCATGTTTTCACTGTGGTACTGAGTGGGTGAGTCTACATGGTGCTTCGTTGTAAGAAGTCACACAATGACCCAGGCTGGCGGGCTCTCATAAGACTTTTTTTCTGCTATGGCAAATGATAATGTAGTGAATCATCTTGTATTGTTGCTAATGGCTCCTTCCTCGGGCTGCAGTTGCATCATCTCCCTTGGCTTGGCTGGGCCTGGCTATCGACAGCACCACTGTCTCGGCAGGGTCTAAGTGTGGTAACAGCGGGGGTCTCAGTTACCACTTCTTCCCAATTGGGTGATCTCCTGTGTAGAGGTTTTTGGTATTCATGCATATGCGCTGGTCTGGTGGGAAGACCTGGCTATTGCGCTGGTTTCAGGGGAACATCTGGTTATTAGAACCCTCCCAGTTGCCAGCACATCTGCAGAACATCTGGTTATCAGAACCCTCCCAATTGCCAGGACACAGTACTTCCTTATCTAAAATGAACTGTGCTAACACCTTGATTTGGGATATCTCAGAGTTGTATACATGTAGGACTCCACAAGAAATATTTTTTTCTGGGACCCTGTGCATCTCAGAGATCATCCTGCATGTGTTCTAGAAATCCAAGCAGTATGATCTTAGCTCCTGAAATTTATCAAACTTTTCTGTCCACGTAGCAAGACATACCTGTTCATCGAATACAGTTACTGGGCAGTGAGATGGCTCAGCATTAAGGCATTTACAGTCAAGCTTGATGGCCTGGGTTCTATCCCAGGGACCTACATGGTAGAAGGGGATAACTGACTCCAGAACTGACATGCATCCCTGTGGCACGCATGTGATTGTTCATATGTATAAGCGTGCATACACACATTTATTTATTTATTTGTCTATCTATCTATCTATCTATCTATCTATCTATCTATCTATCTATGTTTCTTGAGATAGGGTTTCTCTGTGTAGCCCTGGCTGTCCTGGAACTCGATCTGTAAAACAGGCTGGCCTCAAACTCACAGGGATCCTCCTGCCTCTGCCTCCGGTGTGCTGGGATTAAAGGCGTGCGGTGCCCACCACTGCCTGGCTAAAATGTTCCTTTATAAATGATACAGTTGTGAGTGTCATTGGGGGTAAGAGGTTTTTGTTTTGTTTTGTTTTCCTTAATGGATTTTAGATGATTTGAAGAACCACAAAACCTCACAGCCCAACTATGAAGGAGCTTGATGAGTGTTTTCCGACTCTAATGGGCTATGACACACGCTGAGCTCTAGCGGGAAAGCAAGCCGAGAGCGTTTGCACCACAGTGTGGGCTGTTGTGCATCCAGACCCCCATGTGCTGGTGACGGCCTTATTACTCAACAGCTCATTTGCAATCTTCCTTCCGCTTTCTGTCAGCATTGTCGCTGAGGACAAGGCAGGTTATTACACATAACAATTGAGTCGAATACACTTTCCATCCACGCTCAGTTGACAGAGTGTTGAGACACAGCGTCGTTCAGACAAGCTGATTCTACCTCTCAGTCCGTTCAAACAGCCTCCTTGCCGCCAGAGGTTGATTATTTTATAAGGAAATAAACAACTGAATTTCTGCAAATCAAAATTATATTTTGATAGAATTTTGTTTCCTGGAAGTTCAAAATCACTACCTACAGTTGGTACAGGGGCATAGGTGGGGCTTAGCAACAGGACATTAAAAAAAATCATTATCCCTTTGAAGTCTATCAGGCACTTTCTCCCTCACTCATAGCTGTGTTCTGCATGTGCTAAACATGGAAGCAGTAAGACTTTCACATGTTTAATTCTATGATTCACAGCATATCTCAGGAGCCACAAATGCACTTGGCAGCGTGAAAATAATAGCACAGCTTTAACCCACCCATATCTGGAAACATATATGTGTCCTCTTGGGCCCATACACACACATGCAAGCACACACGCACACAGGTGCACATGCACACACATGCACATAGGCATATATGCACACACGCGCCTACAATGATGCAAATTTACCATTGAGTTTAAAATCAGCTTGAAAAGGCAATGCTATAGCTTCTACTTGTATTCGGCAGTCATTTGTGTTTCTATTAGAATTTGCTCAACTCTAATGTTCTGATTTTTCTATATTCGCAGGGAAGTGCCTGCATTAGCAAACAGCATTCATGGCTTCTTTTGCTCATCTTTTCATTTCAGGGTCATCCAGGACCACTGGGGCCACAGGGACCAATAGGGCCCTTGGGACCCCCGGGACCCATTGGGATTCCGGGAGAAAAAGGAATGAGAGGTGACAGTGGCCTTCCTGGACCAGCAGGGGAAAAAGGAGACAAGGTGAGTAAATTAATATCTTACCTGTTTCCAGTGCCCAGGGTTTGTTTGCTTGTTTAAAAGTCTCAGGACAATTTACTCATATTTAAAAGAAAACTCTCCCCTATAGACAAGCTGTAAATCGCAGAAGGTACCTGAAGGAGGAGAATGGAGATGAGAAGGAAAAGCATATTCAGTCTAAGCTGGCATGAAGGCAGAGAGGCATGGGGGCATGGAGGTTAGACACGTGACTGACGGACAAACAGCCCCGTGACAGGCAGGAGAACTTCCGGGAAAAGTAAGGGAGCCGAAGCTGTTGAGGAAGCCCAAAGTGTTAGGAGAAGCGTGCTTAAAGAGAAAGAAAGAAAGTTGAAGAGAAAGATAGAAAGTTGAAGTCATCCCTTCTGAATAATGTGAGGCATGCGCAGGTTTGCGGCACTGCCTACCGGTAGCCTGGTAAGTGGCTGCCCCGTGGGTAGCGACTCTGGGAAGGAAAAATACAGTATCTCATTAAAGGACAAATTATTCTGCCCATCTCTTCATAACACTCAGGTTCATATGTGCACCAGGTCAGAAACTAAGACACAGGACTCTGTGTTAACCAGTCTTTTCCCCAGTCCCTCTCCTGGGAGCAAGCTGCTTGAGAACATTTCTCCAATCTCCGAATGTCCACACAGAAGACTTGTGATGTTCATAGGCTTTCGGGACAATCCCAACGAAGCATTGAGTGTGACTGGCTGAACCTCTCATTTTTCAGTCAACAATATGTCTTAGAGAGTATCTATCCTATGCTAATTTCCTTTTTTTTTTTTTCCTTTTTTGGTTTTTTGAGACAGGTTTCTTTGTGTGGCCTCGGCTGTCCTAGACTCACTTTCTAGACCAGGCTGGCCTCCAACTCATAGAAATCAGCCTGCCTCTGCCTCCAGAGTGCTGGGATTACAGGCGTGTGCCACCAGGCCCGGCCTATGTTAATTTCTTAACCCACATACATTTCTTAGGAAAAAAACAAAAAACACTGAATATGCCATCCTGTGTGAAAAACCACAGCCTGTTTTCTGTTGGTGTAAATATGGTTTTGATTTTTTTTTTCAGTTCTACAGATACAGAGCCAGGGCAGGGATGTAACCCCATCAATTGCTGTTGTTCACATTAAGAGTCTGTTGTCCTGGGAAGGATGCTGAAGGCTGGAGTTTGACAGCATGCTGAACGTTTAACTTGGGTTGGTTCTGCTGAGTTGCCTTCCTAGGCCCATACAGCAGCGTGCTTTAAATTTAAGGATGCTTCTTAAATCTAGGGGCCTAGAGCAATCACTGTAAAAACAAGTGACAACGAGTGCTAAGGTCTTTCGATCTGGGATTACCAGCTGTTCATAGTTTCAGGAAAATGTACTTGCCAATCTAATAACTTAGTCATTTTTACATCTTTGTTTTATATTTTGGAATTAGGGTCCAACTGGTGTCCCTGGATTTCCAGGCTTGGATGGTGTTCCTGTAAGTGTGCCCACACTTTTCTCCGTTGTTTTAAAAAAGAAAGAAGCAGCCGCTAGAAGCCTTAAAGTGATGCAGAGTGTGACAGTGTGCATATGTCATCTGAGTATGCAGGAGGCTGAGGCAGGGGGATTATGAGTTTGAGGCCATCTTGGTTTGCATATGAGAACCAGAAAACAGAAAAAAAAAAAGAAAGCAAACACACACCATCATAAACAAATGTCCCTGAAAAACATATGCTCAAAGAAGATGTATGATTGGTTCTTGCTCTTAAATTTTCTAGAATAATTAAAGAATGCTTATTCAATTTTGTGCAGTAATTCTTGAATCAAAACATTTTACACAAAGAGCAGAGTCTTTGAATGAATTAAAGAAAAAAAAATTCAAATCCAGAACTGACGCCAGCTATACCTGCCACAGCACAGACTGTGCTCTAAAGAGAGAGGTGCACCCATAACAGAAGCCTCCTTTTCTGGTGTGTCCCAGCTTTGCAAGTGACTTTCAGAGTCATACAGCACAGAAGCTCAGTGGAAGAAGGGAGCCGGCTTTGGGGAACATTACAATGCAGCAGATTCCTCCAAAGCTGGAGAATAACTTGCCATGGACACAGTATATGTTAAAGTTGTAATTTTACCATGTAACACTTTTAGGAAACCTCACAAAAGGAAACAAGTAAACAGACGAGTCGTAGTTTCTGAAATTTGGTGGTCCAAGTGGGACAGCCTTTGCATTGGGGTTTTTCTTGCGGAAAGATTTCACTCACAGTCCTGTCTTCTGCAGGGTCACCCGGGGCCTCCAGGACCCAGAGGCAAACCTGGTGTGGATGGCTACAATGGCTCAAGAGGGGATCCTGGATTTCCAGGAGAAAGAGGAGGTCCAGGCCCGGGAGGCCCCCCTGTAAGACACCTTTAACACAGATTCCAATGATCCTAAGTGAAAAGACTTTATCGATTACAGGAATCAGTTTGCTCTATGTGGGAAGTGGAGTCACTGCAACTTTGCCTCCAGCACGGTGAACTAAAATAGTTTGGGAAGGGGTTTGGTGAGGTGGATAGAACCAGAATGTGTAGGGGCTTCATAGGCCGTGGGAAGAGAAACACTGAGTGGCTTTAAGGAGGGGGTGTGAACCAACTGGTTTCGTTAAGGCGTTTCTAGTTTCTGCACAAAGACTGGGTAGCTAAGGAGGAGGAGACACTTTACCAAAACTTACACTCCACCATGCAGCATGAGTTTGTGTTCAACTATAGCTTCAGCAAGGGATATTCTCCTATTCTGGCCACCTACCTTCCCACATCTCTCACTTAAATGAAAATCAGAAAAAGTTTGGCCTGGGTCAGGATGTACTGTACGGAATTCCCAAAGAACTAATAAAAACTGAGAATTTTTTTTTAAATAAATAAATAATAAATGCTTTCCCTTAAGAAAAAAGTCTCTCAGCCTTTCTCCTTTGCTATTTAAATAACTCTTCTCCCATTCTCCCAAAAGGTTTCCCAGCGGCTCTACCAGAGCCATCCATTTTCTCTTCATTCTTCTTCCCAGTGCTCTCCGCTGAAGGAGGACTGGCTAGAACATAGAACTCAGAAGGAATTCCAGGCTGGCACATTTCTTGATATCACATAAAAATCACCTTGAGTGCTAAGGCTCTCAACCCAGTACATTCTGCTCTAAGTTCCCGAGCAGTGAGCCGAATGTGCACATCCTCTGCTCTTCCAGCTAGACCAGGCTTCACTCCACTGACTCAGGCATTTCAGAGGGCGAGGGCTCTCAGGGCTAGCCTTACCAGAGCAAGCAGTACTGACGCAGGGTTGGAATGCCACAATAGTTCCTTGCTTGAGCAGCGTTCTCTCTTTTTGGCTCTTCTGAACACCCTGCCTGTAAAGTGAGACTTTCATGAATGCTAAAGCTAAAGCAACCTCAGCCACTCATGGGGAAAGTTGCTACTGTCTTGTGACTTTTTAAGTGTTGGAGTTAATCCGTTAAAAAGTTGCTGTCACTTATAAATCCGTGAAAAAAAAATTGAACTAATATTTATGTAGTTCTTTGTACTCTGAAACAGTGAGAATCAAAGCGCCGTGTTGTTTGGTTAAAAAAGAATTCTCCAGACTGTTTTGAAGAGTGCTTCCCTTTTTCATATCATGTAATATATAATATCAAATTAAGCTTTTTTTCATGCTGTGGCAAAATGTCACTCTCTTTGTTTGGGTCAGTTTTCATTATTGAGAAATATCTCCCTATGTTTTTTTCAATGTGCATTCCTTGCCCAAGTCATTTCCTTTTCATCACAGCCGCCGTGTCTCTGTGGACCAGCCCATCCTCCCTATTTGCTCTGGCCGCCATATTTCTTTGTAACTCCACTTCCGCTTTACCCCAGTTTCACTTGCAACATTGTAAATGCTTTTCTACTTTTGTTTCCCTTTCCTCTTCCCTCTCTCAAGTAGCCCTTTTCGTAAAATGTTACTTGGGTTTATCTTTAAGAGATAAGGAAGCTACATATCTATGTGTTTTGCTGTGCTATTCTCTGTCTGTCTCTGTATATACACGTGTCTGAATAAAAGATTTATAGTCACACTCCCATAGACAAAATCTCACCCGTGTTCCTGTAGACAATCTACCTGAAACTCACTGGGTCACAAAAAAAAAAAAAAAAGAAAAAAAAAAGAAAGACACAAAAACAGAAGGGACACTACATGGGAAGAAGGAAATCAACAGAAGCGGGAGGGGGACAAGGGAGAGTAACTGGGTGAATATGAAGGTGATACATTATGTACTTGTACGAAAATGCCTAATAATGCATTAAAATAAAAAAGAAATGAGAAATGGACAAGGTCATGCAGTGATCAATCATGGCAGGCTTATGCAGTGGTCAGTCATAGCAAGCTTTGAAACACATGATTCGTCACTCGTCATGACCAGTCTGTTATTCATATACTGATTTGTGGATCAAGGAGCAAGCAGTGATTTATTTTATTTTTTTAATTTGGGGGATCAAACCAGGATCTCAGGTTTGCCAGACAAGCATTCTGCCTCCAAGTTATAGCTCTAGCCTTTGTGCCGCTATTTGATTGAGTTCCATTATCACAAGTGATTTAACTCAATGTGGGACTGAAATCCATGCAGACAGGACCTGTAGGAAGCCAGGACTGCCTGTGGAGGCAAAAGTGATTCCTCAAGGAAACAGTTGATGAGACTTACCAGAAAGCCATTGAGTTTTTCCTACTGGGAAAAAAAAAAAAGTCAGGCTCTTTCACTGGTGGGATCATTGGGAAATTCATACTCATTCACAGAGCTTGATAACATGAAGAAGGCAGAAATTCTGTGTGACAAGCAATTTAATGCATGTAAGATAGCAACTGGGATTTTAAGTTGTTATATAGAAAAATTAGAATGGAATCCATTGAGCTAATTTATTTAACCATCTAAAAATGCTCTAAACTGCTGGACATAGTGGCTCTTGCCTTTAATTCCAGTTCTTGCGAGGTGGAGGCAAGCAGTTCTCTGTGAGTTTTGGACCAGCCTAACCTAAATAGCCAGTTCCAGGTCAGCCACTCCTACACAGTGTCACCTTGCCTTAAAATATCACCCAGCCAGCCACCCAAACAAAATAAGAACAGCTTCACAGGAGGGAAAGTGCTGTACATTTTGAAAGTCAGTCTTACAAAGATCACATACGCTCTATTTTGAAAACAAATACCCGCATGGATCAAATTAATACTCTTAAGAATTTTTTGCTGGGGCATAAATTAAATTGCAAAATCATTTATTTGTAAGAATAATGCCTTGCACTATACTATGAGAAGATGCAGTCTTTCTGCTGCCTGATTAGTAAATATCCATTAGTGAGTGGCTTGCCTTCACAGACCTTACCAGAATGCCTAAGATTTTTGAACCTTGGACCAGTAACAATTTGGGAGACCATAAATCAATCCCAGTGAAATGACCACAGTGCTGCCTGAAATTTTGAATATTGAAATGGCAATCCATTTTTTTTCTCTTTCCTTTTCAGGGTCACCCTGGGGAAAAAGGAGAAAAAGGAAGGTCAGTGTTCATTTCAGGCGGCTTTAAAGGTATTCAGGTGAGTGTTACGGCCATTGTGGGCTTAAGAAAGCCATTTTCCCAACAAGAAACACACGGGCAGGGATTTCTTACAAAGTACTATTGAATGTACTGATTTCTTTCTTTCTTTTTTTTTCTGTTATGAACTTGACACGACAATATGGCTCTCTTCCTCTTGTAGGAAGGCACAGGTCTTAGTTTCTAAGGCTATAGATTTCCTTGCCTCCTACACATTCAGAATGATAAGGACGCATTCATCCCAAGGTTCCTTGGGTCCGTTGCTGTTGTTATTTGGGCCGGGCAGTCATTTGTTGAGGGCTGACTTGAGACTCGCAGGGCACTGGGAGCTCTGAGGTGGCGTTCATTGAGTGGCACTGAGAGAACAACACCATGGAAATAACTATACCTAAAAATGGGTAAAATCTGAAAGGGCACCTTGAGTAAAACGTGCTTAGAACGAGCCTGTGTGTAAGAGCATGCACACTCAGTGATTGGCATGCAGAGCAGACGAACCTTAGCATTTGAGTTGAGTGCTAGGGTGGATATCCCAGCAGCAAGGGATGCTCCTGTCACCCTGGTGTGGTGCTTCTCAATGCCGTCACTCTTTAGTACAGTTTCTCATGGTTATGTTGACCCCCGCTACAAAATCATTTTTGTTGCTACTTCATGACTGTGATCTCGCTACCGTTATGAGTCATTATGTGATTGCCGGACATGCGGGGTATCTGATAGGCGACCCCAAAGGCATCGCGACCCAGAAGTTGAGAACCACTGCTCTAGACCAAGGCCCAGTGAGGCCACTAGACCAGAAATAGGTGTGTCGTGAGGAAACAGGACATTTAGATCCACACACCAGAGTAAGATGAGCAGAAGGACAATCACATCTTTCTTCCATGTTGTCCCAACTCCAACAACCTTGTCTAGTCTCTAGTAGATAGGAGAATAAACAAAGAAAACCCACTCCACTGAATGCTTCCATGGTTTTCTTCTCGAAGGGAATCTGCTGTCTACCTAAGCCAGTACAGCTCATTCCTGTTGCATTTGTCTTTCTTTGTCATCGATGTCCTAGAAAGCTGTCCTCCTCTTGTAAAACAGCATAACATTGTCATTGCAGGGAGACCGTGGGGACCCAGGACCACCCGGCTTACCTGTAAGTCTCCCGAGAAGACCACGGACATCTGCCTTCTTTGCAAATAGCACTTTAGATTTTATGTCCAACAGGACCAGCCACGAAATGTGTGAGACCCAACCAATATAGAATAAAAATGAGGGAGGGAGGGATGGTGGGAATGGAAGGGAATGAGGGAGCAGGATACAGCTGGGATACAGAGTTAATAAAATGTAACTAGTAATAAAAATTAAAAAAAAAAAAAGAATTTCATGGCACTGAGAGCAGGGTGTTAAGTCCATGCCCTGTGATACCCTAGTTTGCCCCCCACCCACCCACCCAGGGAGCGGTCTCTGAGCTCAGCAAGCTGCCTCTTACAGACAGACAGACAGACAGACAGACAGACACACACACACACACACACACACAGGACCTTTTGCATAAATGTATCGAACGGAATTTAGTGCCACTTCTGTAACATTTTTGCCTGCCAAATTAATAACTTTTTAATACTCTTTTGCCCCACTTTCATCTCCCTGGAGTTTGTCACTCAGTGATCACATTAGCCTTTCTACTTCATCAGTGTTCAGGAGACTGAAACTGAAGGGTGTTTTGCCTCGCAGTGATTAACCTGTTCTGCTTTGCGGCTTCTGGCTATGCACAGAGTTACTCTTGCCGGCCGGTCCCTAACCGTACGGACACTCGATTTCCATGTAATGAATGAGGTGTTTTGGATGCCACTGTTGAAATAGACGCCAGTTCATCCTCCTAAAGAGGGCAGATCTTCATGCTCATAAGTCATTTGATGTAGGTTGGAGAGCAGGGGACTGTTCTAACCAGCCTTCCAGGATTGCCTGGCCACCCCTACCATCTTCCACAGTGTAAGCCTTGATGCTGACAACTTACGTGAGGCAGAAAATTGCTTATGTCCGAACCATCTGTATCTTGGAATGGGGACAGTGTTTCTGGGGACTTTGGTCTTCTAAGCCACATTCCAAGACTATTTTTTTAAGTACAAATATATTAATATTTGAATACGGGGACTGGGGAGATGGTTCAGTGGTTAAGAGCACCTGCTGCTCTTGCAGAGGACCTGGTCCTGGTTTCCAGCACCCACATGGAGGTTCATAACTGTCTGTGACTTTAGGTCTAGGGGATACACAATGTCCTCTTCTGGCCTCGGCATGCACGCCACACATAGACATACAAACAGGCAAATATTTATAAGCATGAACTAAAAATGTCTCTAAATAGGAATGATACCCAAGACTAATATGAAAAGAGATCTTGATGTGTATAAAGTTATAGTGAAATTGGGAAGAGCTAGTGAAGGTCCCTTGTTCGTGACTTTTATTATTACCTAGATTTGTTTGTGAGGTGTTGATTGTTCTCTTGACCTGTAGGGAGCCCTACAGCAGACTGTGTCACGCTTACTGGAGTGCTGCTCCCAACTCTGCTAAAGATGCTCTCACTGACCATATGCGTGTGTTCGGGGAGGGGTAGGGTGTGGGGGGAATGCGAGGGGGTTCCAGACTGTTTCAAAGGGTTTTATCTACTAGGGTTTACACGCCAGTCTTTCTGTGAGGATAATTGTGGTTTTCACGTAAATGTGCTGATCCCTCTCTCTCTGTCTCTGTCTCTCTCTCTCTGTGTATGTATCTCTCTCTGTCTGTCTGTCTGCCTCTCTCTGTGTCTCTCTCTTCCCCCAGGGACTTAGGGGTCCACAGGGATCAACAGGACCCATGGGGCATGCTGGTGCACCAGGGCTGACGGTAAGTGTGACTGCCGATGCTGCCCCTCTGTAGCCAACGGAGCAGCAGTGAGAACAAAGCTGCATTTTTGGTGAGGCTGATGAAACAGCCTTCTTGTCAGGAACCCATCTTGACGCACGGGTCCCCTAGAAAAAGCCACTGTCCACACAGCAAAATAGCCCATTCGTGTTTAAAAGTCCAGTGTGTGTCCCTTTCAGTTTAAATGGCATATAATGGTCCACATGGGGCCAGAGAGATATCTTTCCACAGGAGCCTGAGGACTTGAGTTCTATCTCAGAACTCACATCAAAGATCCACTCCTGGCAGCACATGCTTCTAATGCCAGGGCTGAGGAGGCAGATATAGGTGGAACTCTGGGCTCCCTGACTAGCTGGCCTGGCCTCATTAGTGCACCCCACATTTCAGCTGGAGACACTGTCTTTAAAAATAAGAAATGACCTCTGAGATGGATCCTGGTCTCCACATGCACTCCACACACATTCACCTTCATACACAGGAGCACATACATGCTTGCACACACATGTACAATTGTATGTATTCATGAGCTACAGCCTGATGCCTGGATACATGCATTTACTGTGCAGTGATCCAAATCAGGACAGTCAACACATCCATAACTTGTAACATTCATCATTTCTTTGTACGGGAAGCATGTAAGCCTTTGGGAGCCATTTTGTAATGTGCGATAATCCCCCTCTTCCTATCCAGTCTTCCCAGACTCTGGCAACCACTATTTTTCTCCTGACTCATATGAGATCAAAGTTTTATCTTCCTCATAAGAATGAGAGCAGTGGTCTGAACAACTTTAAAATCAGGCGTTTCCTAACTGAAACTGTCATGTGGCTATTCCTATAGCCACACACTGACCACTCGGACACCAGACACAGATTGGTGGAAGTTTATCGAATGCTCAGCAAAAACTGACCAGTTAGGGCCATAATCTGGACTCGGAGCCAGACTATGATGCTGGTCTGTTTGTTTGTTTGTTTAAGATTTGTTTATTGATTATTTATATAGTATTCTGTCTGCATGCATGCCTACATTCTGGAAGAAGGCACCAGATATCATTATAGATGGTTATGAGTCACCATGTAGTTGCTGGGAGTTGAACTCAGGACTCTGGAAGAACAGTTAATGCTCTTAACCTCTGAGCCATCTCTCCAGTCCCCTGCTGGTCTATTTCTAAGGCAGTTTTTTTTTTTTTTAATATGAAAAACCAAAACCAGGGAACAACCAGGTAAGCAGGTATAGGAAGAGAGGAGGCAGCATCACATCATTTTGACCAGCTAAACATAATTATTCTGTTCCAAGTGTATTGTGTTGTATCTAGATAGCTAGACAAAGCACTTTAAGCTGATTGGCTGGGATTTAGGGTAGAAGAACTCTTGGGAGCTTTCCAGCTTTCTGGGAGTAAGGAACATGTTTTGATTGTTAACTGAAGCCAAACATGCATTTATCATCTGTTGTTTGATTCTAAGCAGCGAGTATTGAACTACTGAATTGTATCCTGGTCTCAGGCATGTAGGCCTGAGAACTTGAACTTAATTTCACCTTATGCTCAAAATGGAGACTTGGAGGAAAAAATGGCTTCTGATATGCTAAAGGTGACAGCAGGTATAGAGGGGCTATAGTTAAGCTAAGAAATAAGTAGGTCTCAACAGAAGGGCTAGAGAGTTTATGCAGGTTACAACAAAACTTGGGGTAACCAGGAAAGACATCCTGATGACTATGATTGATGGTTGATATTCTTCATTGATTTAGGGACGAGTCGGTCATCCTGGGAGCCCTGGGTTGAAGGTAAGTTCTGAAGACATCATTAGAATCTGCCCTCCGTGAAATAACTGGTTGTGGACTCTGTCTCCATCATACCTTTCCTCTTATCAGACTTCCCACTTAAGTAAACCCTAATGAGTTGCACAGATAAAAGTCTTAATTGCTTTTAATCACCTTTTGAAAACTAAAAAGCAATTCGAGTTGTTTTCTTTTCCTTTCAGGGAGATTCTGCTGCGGGACTAAAAGGGCAGAAGGGAGACCAGGTAAGGATCGCCTGTGCAGAAGGGCAGATGTTAGGATGTGTGCCTTCTCTAGTAACAGAGGCCCTTGCAATCATTAGTGTTCATTGGGCAGACACTGACCAATCTATAGCTCATAACTTTTGTTTGCTGAGTTAGTTTACCATAGCTGTAGAATGACAGTTCTCACAGAAGATAGTACCAGGTCTAGGAAAATAGCTTCATGGGTGGGGTACTCTAGGAAGGTGGTTTAAAATGGTGGCTCACCTGAATGCCCAGTAGGTAGGTAGGTTCGTCTTTTGCCAGACTAGAGAAATAGCTCTTGAGCATGCATTCCATGGCAAGGCGGGGTGGACATTAGTAAGACAGACCTGTTTCCAGGGTAGTTAAGTTACAGCACAGCTGTTCAACAAGAGTCAGGAATACATACGAAGACTTCCTGATGTAGGAAATGCCCACCATAGGATAGTGAACATAAAGGCCAGGTCACGTTTGTAAAAGGAACAACAAAGGACACAAATGTCAGGCATGGTGATGCATGCCTGCAATCCCAGCCTTGGAGGGTGAAACCTTGTCACATGGGAGCACACATACAGATTCATGTGCACACACATGAACACACACACACACACACACACACACACACACATTCTTGGAAAAGTTGGGCAAAGTGTTCCATCCCTTTAAGCACAGCGTTAGGGAGGTGGACATAGGAGGATTAGGAGTGCAGGACCACTTTTTTTTGGGGGGGGGACTACATAACAAGTTTGAGGCCAGTTGGCCACATTAGACATTATCTAAAACTTAAAAGAAAATAATAAAAACGGAAACACCGCTCTACCTGTGTGTTACTAAGTATCGCTGGGTGATGTGGTTGTGGATCGATCACGTTTTATTCTTCAGGCTTTCCTTTGTATGTGTGGCCATGCTAATTATATGATACTTTTTAGGATATGAAAAAAAAATAGTAGCATGGCCCAGTTTGGAAGACATCCCTTTTTGTTGGTCCGTACATGTTGTGTCTGTTGGTGGTTACCATCATCAGTGCCTATTGATCACTCCTGCGCTGTTTATGTGTTTGTTCAGTCAGTCATCTACTTACAAAATATATGTGGCAGCCAATATATCAACACTGTTAGCTAACAAGGTATAAGGAAAAAGAAAACCTCACAGTATTCCTAACTTCTGAGCTCTTCGGGGGCCTCCCTGGTCTGTGCACTAAGCCAGAGTCATCAGTTACACTGTTTTCAGTAAACTTGAGATGCTATCCTTCCCGAAGACACCTAGACACGCCAGGCAGTCCATGTTAGCCTCCAGCCTGTGATGCTTCGGCCTCAGCCTCTTATGGGCTGAGATCACTATGTGATTATTACGGTTAGCTTGATGGTCGTTTTGAAACTGCATTTAACAAGACGCCGTCCACACTCACGAGCAGACGAGTGTGTATGCGTGAGCATGCATTGTGTGTGATGGTGTGCGTGAGTAATCACCACAGAACCCTACGCCAGCTGTCTTCTGTAGATTGTCTCTAATAGCAACATTATGGATAATTTTTGCTTTTATTTTTTATAAATCATCTTAAGTCATATTTTCATAAGAAACAATAAATAGAATTTTGTACCACATAATACATTTTCCATGATTTTTATTCTTAATCTAGGACAGAGAGGGTTGGAAACATTATTTGTAGGTGAAAGTTTTTTGGGTTTGGTTTGGTTTTGTTTTGCTTCAAAGCATAAGTTAAGATGAAATCCCTATTTTCTTGATGTTTCTAAAGGGTGAGGTTGGCCAGCATGGTCCTCCTGGGCCCACCGTAGTTGTGCAGCCACCTGAGTTGAGTCTCTATAAAGGAGAGAAGGTAAGTCCCACTCACCTCCCAAGTCACCTCGTGAGGCACAAATAGGAGACCTTTCCTGCACGTGAGGGGCTGAGCTTCTCGGCACCGTCACACGGATCTCAAAGCTGCCTCAGTTGACTGGTGCTCCTGTCATTCCCCGTGGGAGGCTCAGAGCCGTAGCATGTTCTTAGGTTCACGCAGCTGCTGAGGGGCACACTGGGCATGGGCTGAGCCAAGTCCCCCACAACACAGGACCTCAGAATGCTGACTGCAAAGATCAGTGGGAGTCCAGCTGCCCTTTCAGAGGTGGGCTTTGTGTTTGGAGGACCAAGAAGCTAACAAGTGAACAGAAGTGGGCACATAAGAGGCTTTGGGAAAATGCTAATTCATCTGTCCACCTCCGACACTGCATCCCCAATGCTGGATGCACAGTTTACACTCGTAGTAAAACTATGGCTTAAACTCTCCTACCTTACCAAAAACAAGCACGTTCTCCCGACAGCTGTATTCCCAGCCCTGCATCTGCTGTCTGTTTCCGTAGCTCACCCCCATGTCCCCATAGGCTTCTCATACTGGCCTAAATAATACCAGGGTTTTAAGTAGTCTTAGGTCTTAGTTGCTGATTTGATCCCTTACATACTTTAAAAAGAAAGCCTAATGAGAAACAGGTTGTCAAAAGAAATGATTTATGAAGCATATGGAATTCAGTGAACACTATATAATCGGATTGTATCAATCATACTTTTTAGGGTATAAAAGGAATTCCTGGAATGATTGGACCTCCAGGACCTCCAGGACGCAAGGTAATTTAAATTCCTTTCATTTATTTAGGTGAGACAACATTTTCATCTAATTTGTTTGTGTGGCTTTATCATTACTTTAATTACAGCTGGAATTTTCCATTATCTACTATAACCTCGCAAACTTCCTCTGTAAAGAAGTGGCTCTCTTTAAGCTGTTGAGGACATTTTTGGTTTTGTCAAAAACATCATAACATTGTCATCTTTTATAGGGAGTGCCTGGTATCGGGATGAAAGGCGAGAAAGGCATTCCTGGGTTCCCAGGGCCCCGGGTAAGGATCGTTAGTCCTAAGCCTCAGGAAGTTTGGAAGCATTGTTTGTTCACATACCTGCGAGACTGTAACTGTACCCCATGAGCTAAAATGTAGAAACTGTTTCACATACAGTAACGTCTTTGCACAAGAGCAAAGACGTTCTGTTCCATGTCTGTCATTTGGAGACAACAGGCACAAGACAGTGAAGCCCGGGGAGGCAGGTGACAGGGTTGTGGCTGTTTCTGTTAGCTCACTGTCAGTGTGGCAGGTTGCCTGCTCTGATTAGTTTGAACCTGCTTCATAAACTAAGGTGTCAATGGAAGGGTATCTAGGAAGAAAGCACTATGTCTGCCCCTAGATGTCACCTAACATTGTCAGTAATGGTATGCTCTGTGGATGCACTAGGGAGGCCAATTTCCAGTAGGCTTAGGTAACTCTAGTTTTGGTACCAAATAGTCCATTGGCTTTTGCGTCATTTTTATTGCTAAAGTTGCACAGAGCAAACTGTTCATTTCCATGCAAATGAGTGTACTGCAGATTTTAAAGAGATTTGACCTAGTGCAAGCTTTATGCTAAATAATTTAACTTGGAAGAGTAGAAACAGCAAAAGCATGCATATTCTTAATTAAACACTGGTAATGATGTGAATTTTCTGACTAAGAATAAAACTTAAGTGGAATGAAAAATGGCAGAAGTACAGAGAACCCATTTTATGGTGATTTTGTTCTGCCGAATATCAATGCATATCAAGACTATGTAATATTATTCTGCTGCATATCCAAGCACATCAAAACTACCTGTCAATACAAGGTTTTATCAAAGATAAAAACATCATGCCTTATGTTTGCGCTCTCCTTGTTGATTTTTTGTAATTATTAGGGTGAGCCTGGTTCCCATGGATCTCCAGGTTTTCCAGGACTCAAGGTTAGTGCACATCCTGGCAGAGGGGACAGATGTGTTTCCAATAGTGCAGGGGGCTTAGCGCCATGGAGAAGCTGTACTTTTGTATGTGAATGCTGACAGGAATTGGAAAGGCAGATGAATTCTTTGTTTTTCTTAGGTCTTAATTTACTACATTTATTTATTTTATTTGTGGTGTATGTGTGTGTGTGTGTTTGTGTGTGTGCATGGCCTTGTGCATACATGAAGCTCGGAGGACAATTTGAGGGAGTCTGTTCTTTTCTTCCGCTGTTTGGGTCTGGAGATAGAACTTTGGGCTTTGTGGTCAGAACCTTAACTCATGGAGTCATTTCACCCTGTCTTAGTTGGGGTTTCTCTTGCTGTGAAGAGACACCATGACCACGGCAACTCTTATGAAGGAAAACATTTGACTGGGGCTGGCTTACAGTTCGGAAGTTTAGTCCATTATTGTCTTGGCGGGAAACATGTTGGTGTGCAGGCAAATGTGGTGCTGGAGAAGGAGTTGAGAGTTCCACATTCAGATTCTGCGGCAGCAGGAAGAGAGAAAGACACTGAGTCTGGCTTGAGCTCCTGAAACCTCAAAGCCCACCTACAGTGACACACTTCCTCCAACAAGGCCATACCTACTCTAAGAAGGCCACACCTCCAATAATGCCACTCCTTATGAAGCTATGGGAGTAATTTTCATTCAGACTACCACACACCCTATCCATGTTTTATTTTAAAGATTTAGTTTCATTATATATTTAATTTATATATTTAAATTATATATATTTATAAAATGCATATATTATAGAATATATTATGTATTACATTATGTTAATATAATTCATCTGAACATGTTATTTATATAATTTTAAATTATATCATTTATCTAAACGTGTATTTGTATAATTTAAAAATGTATGTAGAGTTATGTGCACATGCAAGTGCAGGCACCCACAGAGTCCAGAAGACATCAACAGCTATGAGCCACCCAGCAAGGGTTCTAGGAATCCACAACCAGCCGTCTGCAAGAGTAATACATGCTCCACAACACTACACCATCTCTTCAACCCCCTCTGGGTTTTCTGAAACAAGTTTTGCGTAGTCCAGGCTGGCCTGGAACTCATTACAAACTTGTATAATTGAGACTGGTCTCGAGCCCCTAATTCATGATCCTATTACTGTTCCATCTTAAGTGCTAGGATTACAAGCCTGTGCTATACACCTGGCTTAAATAATTTCATTTTATGTATGATACAGTGGTTTTCAACCTGTGGGTCACGACCCCTTGAGCAACCCTCTGTCTCCAAAAATTATTTACATTATGATTCATAACAGTAGCAAAATTATGTTATGAAGTAACAGCAAAAACGATTTTACAGTTGGGGGGTCACGGCAATGTTGTGAAAGACTTTATTAAAGGGGAGCATCATTAGGAAGGTTGGGAACCACTGTATTACAGGCTCGTGTTGTGGATGTTTAAAACTGGATTACAAAATTGATACGATCCAAGAGTGGTTCAGACTGCCCAGGGTCTCCGTGAGTGTGCACTGTTTACCTTAGATGGGGGCGAAGTGACATCAGCCCAAGCCTAGTGAGTTGTTTGAACTATGTCTTCGGTTGTTTGTAGGGGGAACAAGGACTGGCTGGAGGTCCTGGGATGTTTGGATTTCTTGGTCCAAAGGTAAAAACGTGAGTCCAAGTCAGAGAAAATTTTAGATCATTCTGTTATCAAACTAAGGGCTGGAATATTTCAAATAATCAGTGTAACTTCTGAGAGAGACAGATGTAATCTTATGAATCTTACTTTAATGCATGCTGTGTATTATGTAGGAGTTTTCATGCCGTTATTATAATTAGTACATGAATCACAGTTGTGCTTATATTCGAGACACAATTCGTTTGAATGTGAATAATAATGAGAGTTTCAAATCTCTCATGAGATCATAGTATTGAGATCATCTGCTTTTGTAACACTGGCTTTTTTTTCCCCCCCTTTTTTTCCCTTTATTTTGTAACTTCTGGGATCCAATATTCAGTTCTTGTTCAGAGCAAGCCTGGCTCTTCTCAGGGGATATGATCAAATGAGAGACAATATTTTGCTGCTCTAATGAAATGCAGATTCAGGTCTTGCAAGGTGAATAAATTACTTACACTGGAATGCCTTGTTAGATACTAATGTTCAAAGTATACATAAGAAACGGAGTGACTTATATGGTACTTAACTTAGCGGCACACAGTAATCAGTTTATGTTTTTATTTTTCTTTTGTTATAGTTTTGTCTGTTCATTGTTTATTTGTGGGTGTAGGTGACAGATGCCTGTCGGTTCCTTCTGGAACTCCTTGGCTGACTCACTTCTCTAGCCAGCCAGCTGTCTTTCCATCCCTGATGAATGTTCCCGTGGCAGTCTAACCTTTGCTTACTATCAGGAAGCATCATTATTCCCAGGGAAAGTAAATGAATGAATGATTTCAGGGGGATCCTGGAGATCGCGGGTACCCAGGACCACCAGGCATTTTGGTAACTCCACCACCTCCACTCAAAGGTTTGTGTTCAATTTAGTTCTTCCATAATTTATACCAAAATGGCCTAGACAGGTCAGGAAAGAGTTTGGTCCAGTGTTCCTGTGGCTGGCACTCCAGGGAGGATAAAGATCATGAATATTAATATTTAGATACTTTTCTCATCGCTGTGACAAAATATATGGCAGAGGGGTTTATTTTGGCTCATAATTTCATGATGCTAGGGAAGGCATAGTCCAGAAGTGCGGTTGTGGGCAGATTTACATATAACATTCATACTTGGAAGCAGATACTAATTGCAATCAGGCAGAGCTATGTAGTATTTTCAAAGTTCCTTCCCCCATTATCTTACTTCCACCATACTGGTCTTGTGCCTCTCTCTCTCTCTCTCTCTCTCTCTCTGTCTCTCTCTTTTTCTCATTTTCAGAGTGGTTCAAGGAAAGGTTTCTCTGTATAGCTCTGGCTGCCCTGGAACTCACTCTGTAGACCAGGCTAGCCTAGAACTCAGAAATCCTCCTGTTTCTGACTCCTGAGTGCTGGGATTAAAGGCATGCGCTGCCACTGCCTGGCCTGGACTCACGCTTTTAAGACTCAGCGACCTCCAAAACCAGTGACACCTATTGGGGTTGGAGGGTTCAAACTCATGAGGGATGACATTTCAGCTTCAAGCCATAGCAGTTACCATGAAGATGTCGCTCAATGTTCAGAAAGAACCTTGCATCCTGGGCTCATGTCCCACTGGCAAATGACATCAAATTTTAATTCAGAATGTAAATATGTGGCAGGTTTTTTTAATTATTTAAACTTTCAGAAAAGTTTTTCTTTAGCTGCTAAAAAAATAAAAAGGAGTGAGTTCATTTGATTAACATCTCCCGAGATGTCTGTGAAAGAAGCCTAAATCAGTACCAGGGAACTCTGCTCAAGGCTCGTATGTCTGCAGAGGAGAGGCAGTCAAAGGGGACCCAGTCTGGCACACCCCTTTTGAAATGTGTCAAGAAACTGCAAAAGTGTCTCCTACTTGGACTTTACTGAGACTCACAAAGATTCCTGAATTTCAAGATGTGTGTGGACATTTGTCTAATTACATCTGTTGTCACCATTGTCAGGTCCTCCAGGGGACCCAGGGCCTCCAGGCCGCTATGGAGAACTTGGAGAAGTTGGACTGCAGGGTCCACGAGGACCCCCAGGCAGACCAGGGGAAACTTGTCCAGGTATGAATCGACTGTCTGTCTCAGTGGATTTCCTACCCATACCAGCTGCAATCCTCAATTCTAGCTGATAAGGAGGTGGCCTTAAGAGTTTAGGAAAGATGGTTGCCTGTGTCCACACCAGGCCCCCTATGCTAAGCTCTGATGTCATAGCAACGGCCCTGGCTTTCTAACATCTTGGAATGTAAACTAATCAAAGGGAGGAATATAGGTTCCTTTACATACATACACACCCACACCCACACATACACAAACACACACAGTCTTGGACAATCAGAACTGTTGTGAAGCAAGTATTTGTGTGACAGGCCTTCCATTAGATTTCTACTTTCAGAGAACATTTGAAACTTCTGCTAGCTAAAGTTTTTACTTAGTTTTATTATTGTCCTGGAAGATTCTATCAGCTGAAATCTACTTGCAGAATTCCATCCATCTACCTAGGTACTGATACTCTATGTCAGATGTGCAAATAAACAAGGATTTCAAAAACCTTTGATACATCCTTACTTAAAGTGAAAGGCTCTTTCTCCTTTGCCCCCCCGAAAAAAGAGAATCAAGGGAAGCATAGTTCACATGACATTTGACAGAACCTAGGGCAGGTTCTTGCTGCCATTAGGGCCAAGGACCCCTTTTGTAGCTGTGCTGGTCTATATTCCAGTAAGATCAGGAATGGGAGTTTGAAGCCCTTTTCTATTCTGTGAACCCAGGAGAACAGACTAAACCCAGCAGGAGAAAAATCTTGAGTAAATATTTTGCCCAGCCTGTGTCTCTTGAATTTACCAAGGAGTGTAAGAAATTTGGGGAGCTGCTCAAACACTGCCAAGTTCTGTTCACTTCTCCACAAATCTAACTTCTTCAGTTTTTCAGAGTCTGACAACAACAATATCAAAAAGCCTTGTCCAGATGAGTCAGTCTTTGGAGGCTGCAGTGTGAGTTTAATTGACACCGGATTATATCAGCCAGCAGGACTACCCTCTCTTGGTCAGAAAACACTGAACTCCAGTCTTAGCTTTTTGTTTATAATAAATCATGGGCTGGAGAGATGGTTCAGCCATGTAGGCTCACAACCAAAAATATAATAAAATTATATCTCCAGTGAATTGAAATCTACCCCCTGGGAACAACATATTCAAATATACAGGAAGACTCTTAAGTCTTTTTAAAAACAGATTATTCCTGTTCTAGGAAGACAGCTCAGTCAGGAAAGTGCTTCTCACTCAAGAGTGAGGACCTGCGTTCAATCCCTGGGTCCCACCCAGGTGTGGAGGTGCACTCTGGGAATCATAGGGCAGAGAGAGACAGATTGATCCTTGCGGCTCACTGGCTAGACTGCCTAGCCAAACTGGTGAGTTCCAGGCCCGTGAGGGACTCTGTCTGATAAAAGAAGACAGACAGCATCCGAGTAAGGACATGTGAGGCTAAGCTCTGCCCTTCATATATGCACACATGCATACATGCATTTGCCACTCTTCACATGAGTTCATACAAACAAATACATCATTCACACCAATCAAATTAACCCAGTGGCTTCTGAATCTAAATATGACCCACAGTAAGACATAGATTTTTATTTTGCATTACATTTCTATCTCATTACCAAGTGTATACACATTAGTTATAATTCAGACTTCACAGGATAATTTTCAGGACATGATATAACCTATTTTCTGTTCCTTTTTTTTTTTTTACTCTGGAGGGGAAAAAAGAGCTAATGCTAGCCAGCCACACTTAATTGATTCTGTGTGAGAGTGTTGGGTGGCCGGGCCGAGGTGTGTCGTAGAGTCTAGCCCGGTGCCTCCGGTGAAGAGGGTTGGGTATTGTTCCTGGTACTGGACAAAGCAACAGGTGGTGCCCAGTCAATGTGGAGAAACCTGTAAGGTCTTAGGAAGGGCGGGAAGACAGATGGCGCCCAACTCACAGAGGTATTTGCATTTGCTGTTAGTCCATTCGTGTATATAGGACACTTTGTTTCATTTAGCTGTTACCTACCTCGTCTAGCACAGGGTAGGTGGGTTTCAGACTCAGACCCTTGCAACTGGATCAAGCCTTGCCACACGGTAGACGGTGAACGACCCACTGCAACATTACAGTCACCGCCCTTTACAAACTGTGTCATCTTGGACACTTACGGAGCCTCTCTGTTCCTCATTCTCCCCATTTCTAAGATGGCATCTTGTTGGTGTTGGAAGGCAGATTAGGTGGGCAGGCCTGAGGACCCAGCCTGCATAGTAAAGAATCGGTGTGTGCGCTGTTATTACGGCTACTGATGCTGCGTGCACCTGCTATGCCGTAGCACATGAACACATCAGTCACATACACAGTCAGGTGTGTGTGTGTGTGTGTGTGTGTGTGTGTGTGTGAGTGCACCCACCATGGAGTGCTGATGCTTTCGAGGCCGAAAGAGGGTATTTGGATCTGGAGTTACAGGTGTTTGTGGGTCACCTGATGTGGGTTCTGGGAACTGACCTCTGGTCCTTTAGAAGAGCTGCAAGTGTTCTTAACCACTGAGCCATCTCTCCTGACTCAAGTCCATTATTATTATTATTATTATTATTATTATTATTATTATTATTAAACTATATCCTGCTCTTCTTTTTCTTTAATACAGTTTATTCAAATTATTGTGGTGTGGCTCCTGCCTTTTACTTAGCAATTAGCCTTGTGTAAAAGCAGGGCTTTTGTCCTGTGTTTTTTTTTTAAATTTTTAATTTGGCAGTACACTTTCTCCATGAAGCCCAGGCTAGACCCAATCTTATGATCCTTCTGTATCCATTTCCCCAAATCCCTTTCTCTCTCCCTCTCCCTGTCAAGCTTGGATGACTTCCTATTTGTGTCTGTGTAAAGGATAGCACTTGATGTTCTGCGCACAGCAAGGTGATTACCACAGCCTAGTGGACTAACACGCCAGCCTTGCCTGCATCGCCGTCGTTGGCTCATGTGCGCATGTGCCTGCGTGTGAACGGGAGGAATGTTTTATTTATGATCTCTCCTCTTAGCAACTTCAAGTGGACCGTGTGGTTTGTTAACTGCCCCACTGCGTGCTGCACACTGGGTCTCCAGAGTGTCCTCAGCTCTCCTGAAACCCTGCCCCCTAGATCAACACCTCCATACTATCCACTTCTTTCTTCCCCCCAAATGGCCATTCTGTTCCTCCTTCGATGAGTTTAACTATGTCAGAAATCACAGGTAAATGAGGTCACAGGGAGCTCCTCTTTCCATGTCTGGCTTGTTTTGCTAGGCAGGGTGTTCGGTTTCAGACCTTTTCCTCTAAATGTGCTCATTGTGATTTCTACCAAAACGTTTACTCTTGATTTTCCATGCAGGCATGGTGGGTTTCCCAGGGTTACCTGGTCTTCCAGGACTTCCAGGGGAAGCTGGTAGTCCAGGAAGAGTCTTCTGTGCCCCAGGAGAACCAGGGAAGCCAGGACCGCCTGGCCTGCCTGGAGCACCAGGACCAAAGGGGACCCCTGGCCCAGATGGTAAAATGTTCCTCATTTATCTTTATTAACTCTTACACTGCAATTCCCATTTATAGGTTAATTCATAAAGTACAGTTTTATAAACACTTTAAAACTTGTGTAATATTTTATGGGTCAAGTTAGTCATATTAAAATTCTTTTTTATAAATATGGAAAATGATATTGAACTATCAATTAAAATATGTGAAATTTATTAATTGTGAGTTTAAGAATGAATGATAGGATTTTATAAATTGCTAGATTTTGCTTTGTCAGTATAGTTTTTATTTTTATTGGACTTACATGTGAGCTTGGTTTAAAAGTCAAACTGTCAAAAGTCACAGAGCCTGTTATGCACAAAAGAGAGGTGAGGCTATGTTTTCTCCTGTTCCTTCCTATCCAAAGACAACTATTTTCACACACATAGCTGGATCTTTTGATATTTGTTTCTACATTGTCATCCATCACACTTGTATTTCTGTTATTAAAGTTTTTGCTTTGTTCATTGGCATTTGACTCCTCCCTATAGAATTAACCATTGTTCATTCACTCTATATGTCCACATTTTCCATTCTCACTGCCTGCTGGGAGTGATATTGTCATAATTTGGGTTATAGAAATATTCGGCATTTCCATTTATTGGTTTTTAAGTTCTACCCACCAGCTCAGCCTATAATGATCCATTTTTAAAGATTTATTTAGTTTTTCTGTGCACTGGTATTTCACCCACATGTATGTCTGTGTGAGGATGCTGGATCCTCTAAAACTGGAGTTACAGACAGTTGTGAGCTGCAGTGTAAGTGCTGGGAATTAACCCAGGTCTTCTGGAAAACTAGCCAGTGCTTTTAACCACTGAGCTACCTCACCAGCCAGATACATTTCTTATTTTTCTTATATCTTTTTACAGAAACATTTGGTAAATTGTCTTTTGTGAGTGTGTCCATTTGTGTTTGATTGACTTTCAATTTAGTTACTTGCATTAACCTGAAACCTCCTAGAGTTTTGTATCTATCATCATTATGTATTCTAAGTCATTAAATAGCCTTACAGTGTTACTTTTAAAATAAATGTTTCCTGAAGCTTTTTTACTTTTTCAAGTTAGTAAGATTGCACTTTTGACACATTGCTGAGCTACTTGGAGCTTTTCGTTCACAGTTATTTTAAATTGTTTTTATCTAATACCATTTAAATACACTATTGTAGAAATGATAATAAAAATTACAGGTTCAGATGTGATTCATCTCCTTGGCCTCCTTCTCCCTTCCTTTTTGCGCACCCTGTCCTTCCTGCAGTAATTCCTCTTCGCTTTTGACATCTCATGTATTCTGATGCCCTCCCTATGGCTTTCCCTAAAGCAGCAGTTCTCAACTTTTCTAATGCTGCAACCCTCATGGTGTGGTGACACCCAACCATAAAATTATTTCATTGCTACTTCATAACTGATTTTGCTGCTGTTTTGAATAGTTTTGTAAGTATCTGCTATGTAGCATCTCTGATATGTGACCTCTGTGAAATGGTCATTTAACCCCAAAAAGAACTCCTGTCTTTAAACCTCTTTTCCCTTCTCATGAACCTCCTTCTAGTTTCTTTGCTCCTTTCCTCAGCTACTCCCACTTGAAAACACATGCTTAACCTTTAGAAGCTAGAATCCACATACAAGGAAGAACACGTCATATTTGTTTTTCTGAGCCTGGGTTACATCTGTATTATATTTTCTAGTTCTGTCCATTTCACTGCAAATTTCGTAATTTAATTGTTCTTAAACATGGAATAAAATTCCATTGTTTATATAAACCACATGTTTATGATCAATTTGTGTGTTGATGGACATCTAGGCTGATGAAAAGAGCAGTAATAAACATGAATTCACTGTTATTTCCTCCACATTTCTCTGGTGCTTTACCTTCCACTGATCAGATTTCCTTCAATTACTTCCTCTCACCCTACACTTCCAGAGAAATATTAGAAATAAGAGAGTAAATCTGGGGACCACACTTATCTAACATACCTTTGCTCTACCGGGTTGTCTGATGGATAGTTTAGCTGAGCATAAAATCCTGGGCTGGAAACCTTTCTTCCCAGGATTTCATTCTCTAGACTCCAATGAGATGACTGAGAACCCTACTATTTTAATGTCTGGTCATATGTTTGAAATCTATTTACATTTTGGAGGCTTTTAAAAATAATTTCTTCAACCCCATCTTCTAGCTCTTACTGAATTTTTTGTTGTTGTAATTACTATGTGTATTTTTGTTCCTGAGAGCTTAGTTGATGCTGTTGTTATCTTCCTTCCAGTGTTTCCTTTTGCAGCAATCTGTTTATTTATTAGTATGAAATAGTGCCCCTCTCCACTGTTTTAATTACATGGTTTTTACAGTGTTTTTCTTGAAACTTTGTTTTGTTTATGTTTTTGAAGGGCTGTTTTTTTCAGCTACTATTTTTTTGAGAGGAGTCTTCCCATCTAAATATTTCATTATCAAATCATTGTCGGTCTATCATTCTACTATGAAAGCTCCAGAGGAGATTCTCTTGTGAAGCCTGCTTTTTTATTTTTAAAATTTTTCTTTTGTCATTTCTTCATTGATACTTAGATATCAACATCTCTAGGGCCTACTGGATTTTTTTTAACCTTCTGTTGCTCTTGTTTTCCAGTTTTTGTTTGTTTTTTTTTTTATCCTAGTGGCATGTCTAGAGAATGTAGAAAGTATCATTTGCAGTTTATCTGTCATCTTTACCAGATGTCTTAAAATTTTTGCTTTTGCAAGCCATGCTTTGTTTTTTCTTCATTATCTGGTAGTTGGTAAATGAAGGAGAAAAAACAATTATTGACATACACTGGCTCTGCCTTTTGTTGCTCATGATTTATTTTTCTTTGGTATTTCTTGTTGTCATCTATTATCTTATTCTGGAACCCATTATCCTAGGGCTGGCATTAAGGATGTCAGTATCAATGGTGATGGTAGAAGAAACCCATTAATCTAGATGTGTAGAGATAAAGGGAGAGAAGGAGGGAAGAAGGGATGGACAGAGGGAGAGGGAGAGAATTGGGAAATTGGAAATCATGAATTGAAACAGGGGGCAGATATAGGAAACAGAGGGAAGAGACTGTGATTCCACCACACTGGTGCCCTCAAGGAGACTTTAACTAAATCATGTGATTCTGTCTGCCAACCCCTTGCCTCCAAACAGTGTTATATTGTAGTCCTGGGTGTCCTGGACCAATAGGAGAAAAGGGGAAAATGGGTCCCCCAGGAAGAAGAGGAGCCAAAGGAGAAAAAGGCAAGTATACATGAAGGATAGAATTTATACATGGCAGAATTTATACATGTAGAGGACCAGGAGAAGGGTGTTTATGAGAAGGACAACCTGTCATGCCATGCAAGCTTATTTCTCAGCTTTGTGACTCTCCATGAGGACTGCATGCCAGTGTGCATTCTAGTGTGAACAGGTCACCAGTTCCGTCAGACAGAAGCTTCTTACACTTGGCCACTCATGATCCATTACCTGAGAATTTTTGTGCCACTTTAAGTGTATAGGTATATAAAACAGGTGTACAAATCAAACCTTTATCAATAATAAATGATTGAGAAATTTGTTTTAAAATACTTCTTTAATGGATATAAGTATTATTATTTAAATATGAAAGCAAGTTTGCATACTAATATGATAAAGGTGTATATTTTGCATAAAGAATTAAATCTTGGCTGAATGTTTAATGCTGCAGGATACAGATCATCTTCAAGGTTTTTGAGAGTAAACTGATATTTTGATTTTATAATCAAAACTGAGAACATTGTTTTGCATAAACACAAAGCCTAAAACTACAGAAGCACATTTAAGTTCATTTTAGGAAATTCTGTACTAACCCCCAAACTAAAATTTATTCACAACTTTTTCAAATCAAGTCAGCAACTACCACAGCAATTTTAAAAATTAAGCAGTTTAAAATAATCCACTCCAAAGACATACCAATTTAATATTTAGATACTGAGGGATTGTGGAAGGACAAATAGTGAAAGGCTCTCTCTCCGTAACGAAACCACTGTGTCTGAATAAGAGGAGAAAGCTTTGTGGGTACAGCAGCAACACTGCAATTCCCAGCACAGCACAGAGTAAAATCTGAGATGAGGGGTTTGGGCAGCATGCATAGGTGTTGTGACATGGCATGCATAGTGCAAAGTGCATGTTGTGTGCTCAGAAAAAAAAATGCCATGAAGTCATGAGCTAATACAAGGGTGAGAGCCGGCAGAAATATTTTGAACTCATTTGGAATTGTTTTTTGTCATTGCCTTTCATTGTTGCCATTTTGTTTGTTTGTTTGTTTGTGGCCTCTCATGTTTGGTTCTACAGCCCCATAGAGGGTTGATGCCCACAGTTTATAAAAGCGGGACTTAAGAGTGTAAAGGCCACACATTTTTTTCTTCAGGGAGCAGCTTTGCTCACATGGTCCTCATGTACAGATTAGGCATTATTGATGTTTTCTCTCTGTGGATCTCATGTTTTCTGGACACACTGAATACCTGTGGCTCTGTCCTTCCTCTCTAGCTTGTCAGAGCCTTTTGGCCAACTGAGCCAGCCAGTGTGAGGGCAACACCACAAACCAATTTGACTTTCCCAAGCTTTAATTTTTCAGACTGAATGTTCTGATCATGAGGGGATGTTTTGTAGGGAATTAGCAATTGTAATGTGCCATCCAATCAATAACCAATAATGAAGATACATTTTGTTTCTTTGATTATTCAGGGTCATGCCATAATTAATTTATCTATATAGTTAGAGTAATTTGTTCACTTTTGTTTCCTCAGTAACAGATTTAAAAAAAAAAAAACCCTTTCAATTATTCACCAAAACTGTATGTTAGCTTTAGGTGAATTTAAGGCACAAATGATTCCTTTTATTTAGAGAGTGTGTGCCCATCCCACACAGACCATGTGACAGATGCCCCCACCCCCTGCCCGTTGCTTCATTTCAGCCCTCATGTGACATGCTCTCACCCCACACAGACTACACCATCTGCCCCTCTACCCTGCCCCAGGCTGCACTTCAGCCCTTGAGTCACTAGTCTTGTCCCGCATAGACCACGCTAGAGACATCATCCTGTCAGGAGCCGCACGCTAGCTGCATGGCACGTGGTCTCAGTGATAGGGTCTGCGTCCTGCAGATCTTTTTTATTCTCTAGTCGTACTCTTTATTTATGTTCTAATCTCAGCTTCCCCTTCCTCTTCTCCTCCTAGTTCCTCCCTCTCACCTACCCTTTGCCTCAGAAAAGGGGAGGCCTTCGTTGGAAATCAACCAGCCTTTGTATTTCAAGTTGCAGTAAGACTAGGCATATTTTCTTTTATTCAGGCTAAACAAGGCAGCCCAGATAGGGGATGTTTATTTTTTGTATACGTAAATATATATATTTACATATATATATATATATATATATATATATATATATATATATATACATTTACTGGGGGTTTTGTCAGAAGCTATGTCAAAGCTGACTTTCCACCTCTGTCTAGGAAATGAGGGACTCTGTACCTGTCCTCCTGGTCCCATGGGACCCCCTGGCCCTCCAGGCCTTCCTGGAAGACAAGGAAGTAAAGGAGACTTAGGGCTTCCTGGCTGGCATGGAGAAAAGGGCGATCCAGGCCAGCCTGGTGCTGCAGGACCGCCAGGACCACCGGTAAGTAACTCCTACTGAGCACAATCTCTTCCGCTAAACAGGCTGGACAGAGAGGGAACTTAGTGCGCCCTTGTCGAGCGTTAGACGTGATGTACTGTGTGTTTTTAACCTATAAACATGTTAATGACCAAATACTTTCTTGTATCCATTCATCCATCTGTTCACCATTCACTTATTTAGCTAACATTATTATTAAATATATACTATCTTCCAGGCATGATTCTAAGTTTCTAGGGACAGAAACAGGGACCAGAGTAATATTGCAGTTCTGGAGTTTTGAAGAAGACCCAGACTTAATGGTAAAAGAATTAGTAAATATATAATATTGTTATATGAGGACAAAAGGCCACAGTCAGGTCTTATGGTGTGGCTTGAGTGGAGGAAGTGAGTTAGGGGAAGGAGGTCCTGGGTTTCATCCCCAGCACACATGCATACACACACACACACACACACACACACACACAGAGTGCAGATCATGGACTTTGCAGGTGGGTCAGGTTTGAATGTTTGTCCTGAGAAACATGGAACAGCCTGGGGAGTCCTAAGAAGAGGAGGCAACACTCCAATATTCATTTTAGATGGATCATCAGCTGCTCTGCGGAGAAGAGAACACAGGTAAGGGAGGACGCATGGAGAATAAGTGGAAGGAAGCAGATTGAAAGGGCGGGGCTGTGTGATAAGAGGAAGTCAGCTTCTAGACATCCTTTGACAGCAGAGTCCAAAGACTGGCTATTAGGTCAGATACACAATAATGCAGTACTAAATGGAAGTAGAGGTGGCACTACTGTCCTTTGTCTGAGCATCTGGAGGAAGGCACTTCCCTTGAACTAGAATGAAGATACTGGAAAGATAGACATTTGGTGGGAAATGATGTAGAACTGTTTGAGACATTTTAGGATTGGGTAATGATTAGACAGATTGAAATGCCAAGTGTTTGGGTTGATAGCAAATTCAAGGATTGAGAAGTGTGGTCAAGGCTGGATGTCTGGAAAGTGGCTTTATTGGAGGCTATGTGATGTTTGGTCCTAAGAAAGGGATGAGTGTGGAGACGGAATCATACACAGAATAGAATCACTCTGGTCCAAAGGATCCTCCAACTGGATGAAGGAAGCCATAGCTGTGGTAACCTAGACAAACGAGCACACCATAGTCAAAGACCAGCGAGAAGCATGAACCTATCTGTCACAATATGGCACCCACTTGCTGAAGCCAGCCTCCCATCTGTCTGATCCTTACAAATAACATCACTGCTCACAGGAGTCCTCCCCTGGAGTCTGAGACAGCCCACTGTTCCTCTATGCCGGGGTGACCCAGGACTAAATTCTGAAGTTTCCAAGTTGTTCTCCATTTTTCCTAGAAGAATTTAATGAAGATGAAAATTCTGATCTTAAGTGAAAGTGGTGATCCGGATCTTCAGTCCAACCCTTCCCACATGTGCACAGTACACCTGCAAGGCCGTCTCAGCTGGAAACTTAGAGGAAAGGGCTCAGTGTTATCGTTAATGCCTGGAGAGTGAACAACCGTGCCGAAATTATTCTGTACCTTGCATATTATAGTTCATTCTGTAGAATTTAATTTTTATCATGGTCAGGGTTTTTATTTATTTTTTTGTATGTTGCTACTTCATTTTTTTTAGTGACTCTGAAATACTTTCGTGGCTTTATGCTTAGTTGCTTCCCGGGGCTAACATGTTTGCATGTTACTAGTTTGCTCAGGGCTATTCTGGGTAAGGTTCGGCTGTTCTAGGTCTCATTGGGTTGATGAATTCTCTCTCTCTATAATCACCACATTGTTCTTAGAGATGGGGGCCAGGATAAGGGCATGGGGGGAAATTCTTACTCCCCCTTCTCCTTCTTACCAATTTCCATTAACACTACTTTCCCCACCTTCAACTGTGTGGAAGGTCTTACCTTACTCACTTTGCTCTCATTTTCACAGATTAAAGGCTAAAATAATTTAAAATATTTTTGATGATACATAGTTATTTAGGATACATTTTATTTAAGACTCACCGTGAGGTCTTGTATCCACAAGGAATTGTCATGTGTGGTTGCCCCAGATTTAAAAAAAAAGAAAGAAAAGATTTATTTAAAAAATTTCTTACGGGCCTCTATGAGTATCTGCATGTATGTATGTGTATCATGCACATGTGTGTATGAGCATCATGTGCATGCCTGGTGCATATGGAGGCTAGAGGAGGCAGCCAGCCCGCTGGAACTAGAGTTACAGTGTCTTCAGAGTCACCATGAGGGTGCTGTTCACCAATGAGTGTCCTCTGCAAAGGCAGCAAGTGCTCTTAAGCACTGAGCCGTCTCTCCAGCCCCGACTCCATGACATCTTAACCACCATGAACTGCTAAGATAAAAGAGGCACTGATAAATTTCTGCCAACCCAGATACAGAATTACGTAGATCTTAGCACCAAGAATGTTGAGTTTTGTACAATAGAGCCACTCCAATGGGCAGAAAAGGTAAAACAAAGATTTCCAAGCCAGACCCTTTTAAACAGAAATTTAGAAAAGAAGAGAAGGTGCTAGAAAGACAAGAATAGGAATGACTTCTGCCCTATCAGAATTAATCTAAAGCACTGCTTTTAATTTTTTTTTTAACCAAGGGAAAACCTGGTGCCTTGGGGCCCCCTGGCCACAAAGGGGCAAAGGGTGATATGGTCATATCAAGAGTGAAAGGTGAGTGTGACTGATTACTTAGCTCCCTGACACTTTATGAATGATCTGTGCACAGCCACTTGCATTGATTTCCCCTGTGACTGCAGATCAATTGTATATAATTTAAGATTATTGAGATTTCCTTAAGAGTATTTTCTGCCCTTCATAGAATGGTGCGGCTACTGAGCACCGAATCTCCTGCCTCTTGTTTGAAATCATAAACGTTCCTCTAGTGACATATTCAAATCTTCATTGTGGTGAGCTTGAGTTTGAAGCAAAATTTCTTTTGACTTGTCTTCTGCATTGTAATGTATTCCAGTCATCAACGGCATTTAAATTACAAGTAACAGATGCTTATTTTAAAGTAATTTATAGACCTACTAGACAGAATGTGAAAATGTAGGTGTAGGGTTCACACTTGAACAAACAGATCTAAAGCCATGCATGGCATCAGGCATTGTATCCCTCATCTCTCATTGGTCTATGTCTATTTGGTCCTACATGTCTGACTTTCTCTAGGCTACATTGCCCCCGGAATACCATGCATGAGGCAGCTCCATGTCCTTGAAATCAGAGAGGAAGAACTTCAGAAAGGATTGTGTAGTTTAGGACAATAATTTCACCGCCAACTCCCCCATCCACCAAGACCAGGACTAGAATGTTACATGCACTGTCACTGAGACACGAAGTGTCCAAGACTGATCCCTCCATAAATCACCTAAATGATTGCTAAAATGGGAAGAGGAGAATTTCCCCAAGTAAAGAGAGCCAGTAGTTTTTGCAACTGCCATTCTTCCCTTTGTTTTTGTAATGGTTTGGGTGACACTGGGCAACTGAGTCACTGAGGAAACTCGACCAACCCTCGCAGAATAAAGTCATTATTCTTATCCTGAGCCCTTTCTTCCCTTCTATTTCCACTCCCCATGTATGAGACCTTACAAGTCTTTTGCTTAATTTTCTCAGGGAAAAAAGGAGAAAGAGGACTTGATGGGCCACCAGGATTTCCAGGACCACATGGGCAAGATGGTCAGGATGGACGTCCTGGAGAAAGAGGGGATCCTGGGCCTCGAGTATGTGGAGTTCTGCTATAGAATTTAATTTTCTGAAATGTTCATACAAGCCAGGCAAGCAAGTTTAGGCCATACTCTCACACAGTAGGGATCACAATTTGTTGCATTTGTACCCACAGATATAGAAGGTAATGGAGCCTATCTGGGTACATTCTAATAAGGATATAAGAAGCTGCTCATTTGAGATTTTCGTTTGTATGAGGATCTACCACTTGACTTACTTTTTTTTTATGTGTTATACTAATGTTAGTGGTTTCTACATACAAGTTTCTCTTCTGTATGTAAGGTACAATACAATTCACTTTCTGCTTTTGAGGCGTAGACTATACATCTATGTCATACATATGCATGTAAATATGCAAAGTATCTATAAAATATTAGAAAACATTTAAATTAATTCTTGCAAGCCACACTTGTAGAGTTACTGTCTTTTAAAACCTGGGATTTTAAACATGTAGACTGCTTTGAATTCACGGGCTTTGAACGATCAATAATAGACTTGTAACCTAACGTTCCCAGGGAGACCATGAGGATGCAGTCCCAGGAGAGAGAGGACGTCCCGGACTGCCAGGGCCTCCAGGAAGAGCAGGACCCGCGGGGCCTCCAGGCTTGGGATTTCCAGGCCCACCAGGACAGAGAGGCCGACCAGGAGAGCCGGGGAGCCCAGGCGTGAGGGGCTTTGATGGCATGAAGGGGCAGAGAGGTAATTTCGGATATTATTCGTATGAGAGGATATTAAGTGAAATCATGAAAACTAGAGGGCGTTTCTGCTGGGCACAGTTATGGCCTCTGTGGCAGGCTGGCTAAATGAATTTTGTCCAGGTGCTGTGGAGTGCTGGCAGCCTGTTCCACAACTAAAAGCATTGTAGCACAGTCAATATTTAGAATGAGTGTGAAATGCTACTCTCTTTGCTACTTTGTTTGTCCTACCAACACTGCCTTTCATTCATTTCTCACTATCAACTCGTAATGGCTAACTGTATTTAAATCATTCATATGTATTCAAAGTATAACATTTTACAATCTTCTCAATTATGTGACATATTTTAATAAAAGATACACTAGTATTTTATTTAACAGAATATTGCCCATGAAAACACACTTGTAACCATTTTGGGGAGAGAAAAAAATGATATTTTAAGCATATTTGACCGATATGAACTTCAAAAAATAAAATTATTTTCTGAGTCATGGCTGACAGAAAGAGATTTATTTAATAATTTTTTTTTCTTTTGTAACATGTGTTACATCTTGAGCTATAGCACTAATTTTGAAGTTTGCGGATAAAATACACTCTTTGTTTTGACAACACATAAAGACAAGTACCTTTTTATTCGATAAGAAGCAACTTTGTGGTATGAGACTCAGAAAAAAATGTAATATCTTTTTTTTTATCTTCCACATTTTAGCTTGAAAGTTCATGGAGTAATAAACCATGAGGTACTGTTATTAAGGTGAAAGTTTTGTTTTTAGTAAGACATGAGAACTCAGGGGCACAGGCTTTGAGTTACTTCACCAATTAAACTGGCCATGACAGTACCTTCATTGCTGAGTCCCTGGAAAATCAGGAGACAATAGATCCTAAGAACCTGTCCCACAGAGCTCTCAAAATGGCTGCTGTCATTGATATCTAACAGTCTCTTCATTTGTGTAGCTCCCTGGAGTCAAAGAGCAAGGGCAGCTGAACTCAGTGCCGAGTTCATGAACTCAGAGCTTCCCCATGATCTATGAGCATTTTCTATCCCTTCCACCAGAACCTGTGCGCCTATAAGCTATCATTTATATTAATAATTTACATTTTTCCAGGTTATTAGAACCGGTACATCTTATACTCAATAGCTTTTCTCATAACTGCTTGTAAGTGCTCTGACAGCTGAGACTCAGGTCTAAGGATGGATCCAGAAAGCTGTCTCATGAGGCTTGGAGACTTCTCTTCCTCTGAATTCAAATGCACCGTATGAAAGTTGCTGCAGAGACATGGACGCGATGCTCAGTGAGCTAAATGTCGCTTTTTTCCCTCTCCAGGTGACACCATTCCTCATAACGTAACTTACCCGGGGAGACCAGGCCTGCCAGGCTTTGATGGGCCTCCAGGTATCACTGCGACATCGTTCTTGCCTTACACACTTTCCAGAGCAAAAGAACCAAAAAGACAGATAAACCCTCACGGCCAGGGTACTTCTCAAATTAGTGTAAGGTCTCGAGGGACAGGAAACTAGGAAACGCATTTACAGTCCTTAGCTCCTGGGACTTGTCCTCTCTGGTTTGAGCCCTTTCCATGGGCCTTTTCAGAGTCTGTGTGCTTCGGTTTGACCAGTTAACATGTCTGCCCTTGAGAATTCTAAAGCTATGTTCTTTTTCCCTTCCCGTGGACCGAGAGCAGAAAATACCACCTGCCTGTGGACAAGAGGGACAAATCCTGACTGTAAAGAGCCTGAAGAATGCCCCTGTATCAACATCTCTGAATACATGTTTATGTATCAATTCCATTTGAGTCAATCCCCTGTGCTTAGCTGAAGTAAACCCCCCAAACCCATGTTTATGCCTTTAAAGTTTATTTAAACTAACTCAGTACTCGCATGGTTAATAAATGTGGCTTTTCTTGTCCAACACAAAGATAGAAAAGGGCTGGGCAGATTGCTCTGCAAGCCTAAGGAGAACCTGAGTTCAGATCGCCAGCACCTGTGCAAAGAGCTGAACGCTGCAATGAATACGTGCAATGTCAGCAACTGGGGAGGTGGATACAAAGACAGAAAGCCAGCCCAGCTGAATCTGGAAGTCAAGATTCAGCTAGAAAACCTGAAGGAAAGGGTGGGGGAGCTGCATGGCCTCGAGGGGAGTGTGAAGGATCTGGGAGGAGTTGGGGGAGGGTACAGTGAGCAGAATATATTACGTGAAAAAAATTTCAACTTAAGAAAAAGAAGAAAAAGAAAATGGGAGTGATAGAGGAAGACACCTGACATTGACCTCTGGCTTCTGTATTCATGGTTTAAAACACACACGCACACACACGACAAAGTAACTACGGGTCCAGCCATACCCGAGTTGACTGGGGTCTTCCGGACCATTTTTTTCTGTCAGTGTTTCTAAGTAGTTTCAGCATCTCAGTGAGTTGCAAACACCCCACATGCTTGTTTTGTTTCCTGTGAGTCTGAAGAACGATGGGGACTCAGCTGATCTAAGACAGTGTGTGTTGGTGCAACCCTGGTCGCGGGTTAGGTTCAGACCAGCAACCCTTGCTCTATTGCAGAGCCAGTGTGTGCCCTTCTCATGAGACTGCAGGAATGTAAGTGGGCAGGGCCAGTCTCTCAGGATCACCTCACATCTCAGGTGGCGGAAGTGTGTGTGTCATTGGCCCAAGCAGTTTCAAATCTCTTTTATAACTATATTCACACATATATGTATATATGCATATACCCATACATATATGGATACACACACACAGACACATATACATATATCATAAGAAAAAAATCCCATTGGCTAAAGCCGGTCGTGTGGCCAAGCTCCAGCTCAAAGGACAGGGTGATATATGTCATTCACCACTGCAGCTGTGAGAGGGCAAGACAAAATTCTACATCAGAACAGTGGTGAACTGCTGGTTGCCTCACTGAGCATTCATTTCCACTCTACCGTCACTTTCCTGGGGATGAATGAAAAACTTTGACTGTTCGCTGGCAGTGTGAGTTTGCGGGAAGTAATTCCTCATAGTATATAAGCAGTTGTACCTCCTCCTCCGACGTTCACACTTCAGAAGTTGTGTGAGCTGAGCTAACTGTTAGGAGGAAATCGTAGATTTAAGGTAAAATCGCCATTCTTTTAGCAAGTAGTCTGCCTATGCTCTGTGTAATACAGGGCTCCCTCTACGCGCTCTCAGCAGGATGAGCTCTGGCCATCACCTTGTTCTCCTAAGGAACAGGCTAGGCCTGTGGGTTTGTGTAGCAGACCTGCCATGGAAGGCACTACAATTTAGGTGAATGGTGGTGTATGTGTGAGAAGCTTCCAGAAGGAATTCTTCACAGTACCGAGGATGAGAAAAGTCACTCTGAAACATTTACCTGGAACAGTGACTGAAGAATGCTTCTGTAAACCACAACGGAAGACATTTTTACTTCCATAGAATTGACCTACTCCAAAAGACATTTAACACAGACATTTCAAAGTCCCTTCTTCTGTGCGATTGAATCTTTGGTGTATGTGTTCTTATTTTAGGTCTGAAGGGATTTCCAGGTCCCCCGGGTGCTCCTGGAATGAGATGTCCAGATGGGCAGAAAGGCCAGCGGGGCAAACCAGGGATGTCTGGAGCCCCAGGTCCACCTGGTAGGTGACAAGTTGTAGCTGAAGAGAATCCTGTGCAGCTGGGGGTTCTTCCAGGGGGATGCCTTAGCTGCTGGTTGTCACAAGTTCATTGTGTGGTTGGAGCCACTCAGCCCAAAGCCGTGTCTGCCAGATGAAGAATGTGGTCGGGGGGGCTGGGCACAGCGGAACTCACCTGTCATCCCAACACTCCAGATGTGGAGGCAGCACAGCAGAATCACCTTGATTTCTGGACTGTCCAGGGATATCTAAAACAGGCTAGGACAGCTTACCTCAAAGACACAAACAAATAAATGTAAAAGAAAAAAATTTTTGAAGAAGAAGACAGGATGCTTCACTGAGTAAAAATTGCTTGCCTCCAAGCCTAATGAGCTGAGTTTCCTCCCTGTGACCCCCACAAGCTGTCCTCTAAGCTCCACATGTGCCTCTGCAAGTAAATAAATGTATGCAGATAAAAGTAGCAAAAACTGAAAGCAACTGGTGTTGCTAAGAGAGTGGCAATATTACCTATCAAGTCTCTAAAGCTGTAGAAACGTTACCTATTAAGCACTTCTTAAGAGGGCCTATAGTTTTCAATCAAAGTGTTGTCCTTATATTATCAGACCTATATTTATACATAGAGCCTTTTGTTATTGTTGCCCAATAGGTTTTCGAGGGGACATGGGAGATCCGGGCATCAAAGGTGAAAAGGGGACCTCTCCTATTGGACCCCCAGGACTACCTGGGTCTCCTGGAATGGATGGCCAGAGAGGAATCCCAGGAGACCCTGCTTTTGGAGACCCAGGACCCCCTGGGGATAGGGGTCTTCCAGGAGCACCAGGCATAAAAGGACAAAAAGGTTACCCAGGATGTCCAGGACCTGAAGGTACGAGATCTTTGCTTTCTCTTTGTTATAGGATGTCTGCTCAGTTTTGGACCAATCCAAAAACAGTATTTATCCTGTTGTGCTTTGGGCAGTGAGTACATGCACATTTCATGTTCGAAAATAGGAGCTGATCACATTGATTAACCTGAACCTCTGTGTTACCTGTGCACTTAACTGCTGGTTTGCAAACGCAGGGCCACACTGGCTCAGTCCACTCAGCTTTATCCGGGCTATGAGTTTTCTTCAAAAGCCACCAACAGCAAGGGCTGGTCAACCTGTCACTGTCAGAGCCAGAGTGAGGCAGAGCGTGAGAACTCTAGCCACTCAGGGGCTTAGCAGGCTCCATAGCAGTCCAATAGAAATTTGAAAGGATAAACTGACAAGCCCTCTCACCAAATACACATCCATGTATCACGCAATGGGTGCATCTCACATACCTAGGTGTAAATCTGCTGCAGACGCAGAGAATGGTAGAATTAGGGAAGACTATGGCCCCTTGTTTGCCTAGGTAACTTCTTTGTCATCTGTAAGCTTATCAAGCAGCCCACTTAGCAAGGCATGGGTTTTCCCTTGGATCTGTATCTAAGATGAAAATCTATCCTGACGGTTAGCCCATGAAGCCCAGAGTCAGAACCAAATTGTTCATTTCTGGAATTGACGTGCATGAGTGATATTATAGGCCATCTGTCTCTACAGTGTTGACTCATGAATGCCCCAAATGCATCTTATCATTTCAGGGCCGCCTGGCATCCCCGGATCTCCGGGTCTCAAAGGTCCCAAAGGCAGAGAGGGAAATCCTGGGTTTCCGGGAATCCCAGGAGACCCTGGACATTCCTGTGAAAGAGGTGCTCCAGGGATCCCAGGACAACCAGGACTTCCTGGAGCTCCGGGTAGTCCAGGTAAGTGCCAGCGGGTGCCGAAACAGGAAGTATCTGAGCTTCCCCTACTTATAGTCAGAAAGCTTGCCTCCTGTTCGTGCACGGATGTCGGCAGAAGCATGAGTACCAAGTCCAAGCCAAAGACCCTTTTTATCCATGAGTTCCATATTGCTCTGCGTTATTTTTCCACATTCTGTTGGTGAAACATGTATGGAGCGGCCTAGAGGCTGCGCACGTGGTGGGTTGCTGTTGTATAAGAACTTGGGAACCGCAGGTCTCGCAGCCTTCGAGTCATAGCAGCCTTCAAGCAGCCGCTTCACATCCTGAGGAAGGTGAAGCAGGATCTGTCAGTCACTCACTGCAAGTACAGCCTTGGGGGCCGCTCAGGTGGAGGGCGGCACACCCATTTGAGACGAGAATGAGTCGGGGCTTGTATCTCCCCACACGGGAGCTCAGGGACTCCTTCAGTCCACTGCACTGACTACAACCAAATGCCTTTGATTGAGTAATTTATAAGTGACAAAAAATGATTAGTAGGAGGCTAGAAAGTCAAAAGATCAAGACACCAGGGGTTTTGAAATCTGGCAAGAACCTCTCCCACACAGGAAACCCCTTCTAGTCTTTTCACACAAGCTACCACCACAGGTCTCTTTTACATGTTCACGCTGAACCATCTTCAAAACTCTTTTCCTCTAAATGCTCTCACAGTGGTGATTAAGAGTCAGCATAACAGTTTTGGGGAGACACATTTCCCATAGCAAGATCGATCTCCAATATGCTCTCATTTCATCACCGGGGCTGTTTATTCTGCAACGTACCTGTTTCTGCTCTTACCCCAATGCAAGATGCCCAGACAAGTTGGGCATCTGAAAAACCAGACAAGTTGGGGACAGAGTTTGCTACTACAGCCTCATGGCAAACACCAGTTATTCTGGCCAGTGCTGCTCTCACTTACACAAATCTTGTATTATACTTAACAGCATGACTGAAGTTTACCGGAACAAAGGGTCAGAAAGTGCCGGGAAACTTCTTTTTCTTCTCCTCCTCTTCTTCCTACCTCTTTCTTTCTTTCTTTCTTTCTTTCTTTCTTTCTTTCTTTCTTTCTTTCTTTCTTTCTTTCTCTCTCTCTCTCTCTCTTTCTTTCTTTCCTTCTTCTTCCTCTTTATCTTCCTCCTCCTCTCCTCTTTCAAGAGCACATATAAGTACAGTTTTTGTTTTTCATCCGTCTCTATATTAAAATAGCAAACTGTGTAATCTTTACTCATTCCTACTGGGGGTAAATATTCAGATGATCTTCCCCCACTCTATAGTGTCCGGAGAAATATATTCTTAGGCAAATGAAAAGTTGCTCGTGATACTTCAACTGATAAAAATCGTCTTGTTCTTGTTTAAATTGCCATCGGTGCATAGTTTAAGCTCTCTGGAATGTGATTTTCCTGTGAACGTTTGAAGAAAGTTTTAAGATTTCCTGCCTCATGGTGTTTGTGCTTTGTCTCAGGGGCCCCAGGTTGGAAAGGTCATCCAGGAGATAGGGGGCCTCCCGGACCAGCTGGGATGAAAGGCCTTCCTGGCCTCCCAGGCCTACCGGGAGCAGATGGTCTTCGAGGGCCTCCTGGGATTCCAGGCCCCGCTGGAGAACATGGCCCACCTGGTCTTCCAGGCCTAAAGGGTGAGTCGTGCTCTCCCAGTAATTCTGCCAGTTTTACAGACTCAAAATGAAAGGTCAAACAAAAGTGGTTAGGCATGGCTCACATTTCCAGAATGTATTAATTAGCTTGCCTTTGCCCTCTGCTTTCAGATGTATTGTTTCTTCTCTGTGTTATCCTTTCTAGCAACAGAATGTTCCAGCGTGGGTTAACTGACAAAAGGCCTTGGGTTCACAGGGCGAGGATACCTCAGCTCACAGGACCAGGCAGCACTGATGATATCATTAGGTCAGGACTAATACATTTTCCTTTCGATGGGCCTTCTGCTCGCATCACTTCTCTCTCTCAATGCTGTTAAAATCTGATGGGCTCTGGACCCCCAAAACATCAGCGCTTACCTGTTAGGTCTGTTGGATGGGAAGTAGGAGCGGATGAGAGAACACGGCTATTTAAGACCACAGTCGTGTTCAAAATAATGACTTACTTTCAGCATGAAGTCTTGGCAGGAATTTGTACCACTGAATGACCAGGAGTGCGAAAGAACCATGCTTGCCTTAAAGTGCTTCTCTAAAACTTAATGCCCTCATTTTAACAGGACACCCAGGGCTGCCTGGCTTCCCTGGTTTTCCAGGAGAGAGAGGAAAGTCGGGCCCAGATGGACAACCTGGAAGAAAGGGACAAAGTGGAGAGAAAGGCTGGCCTGGCTTGCGGGGAGACCTGGGCGAGAGAGGTGCCAAAGGCAAGTGGTTTTGACAACACAGGGGTGCTGAATGACTTCGTACCAGTATTTGGTCAAATGCCATTAATGTGCCTCTGGACTTCTTCAGTTTTGTGATATGGTAGGAATTCATTTTTCCTGCCTCTGGCTCTTACTACACGAAACTAAGGTAAATGAATCGCTCTATTGTTGGAGACACCAACAAGTGTTCCTTAATGCATTGTTTTATAGATCTGGGGCTTCAGAGACCCTGCTTGCCTCGAGGTAAACACCTGTAAAGAATGTCTCAGGCTTTGGGGCCATATGGCCTCCGTTACAATAACACACTTTGGCCTTGGCATGTGAAAACTACCAGCCACAACACATAGACAACACACAAACATGATACAATTAAAAGTTGGAACAGAATTTTGGTTGTAGATGACAAAAATTTGATTTTTATATAATTCTCACAAGTAATTTTCATACATTATTATTTGGGGTTTTATGCTTTGAACCCTGCCCCATTAAACATTTACAGCATAGATGTCTCCTTTGGCCCCTCAGGAGTAGCATTCCTCATAATGAAGGAGTATTTTTAACCCTTAAAGCTCTCTGGGAAAATGTCCTCTAATTTCATTCAAATGACTATTTTCAGTTGTATGATTCTATAGTTGTTTTGGTTTGCTTGTTTTATTAGCTTATAAACTATTTACAGAGAATTAAGAAATTAAAAATTATAGGGACCAAAAATTTATTTGCTACATAAGATAATTGATGTTTGCAGATAATTCGTGTTATACTAGTAAGCACTTATTCCACTGAGAATTAAAAGCTGTGTCAATGCTAGCTAGCATTGCAGTTGTAAACTAGCTCTCTCAAAATGTTCTCTGAGGAAAACGCTACCGTTGACAGTGCTTGCCGATTACAATCGTGCAAATATGCCCACAGCACCGTAAACACCCCCACTCCTGCAGGTGTCAGACAACTAATGCTATCGCAGTGAGTCTCAGAATTCTCTGTTAGCAATCAGCTCCCGTCACCTTGGTCTGCTGAGCCTGTCTCGGCACACTGCTCTGAGTGGGCAGTGTTTACAAAGAAGCTGGAATACGGGACACGGGCCCTAGTTTTTGGAAGTCCGCATGCAGAGAACAAGGCTGCAATGTGTGCTTGTTCTCTTACTGTAAAGAGCAGAGAGACGACGGTAAGGGAGAAAGGTATGGAACACCAGCCGTGAGCGATGGATTATTCGGACTCTGCAGGATAAGCAAACAGTCCTGTGGATTAGAACGCTCTGAATGTCCTAACCCACGGAGGATCCTGTGCAGATTTACTGACTGCCCCTTGTTCCAGGGACGGATAAGTGGTGACAGGAATCGGTTTTCAGTTCCTGATACTGATCGTGAGGGAGCCAGCAATACAGCACAGGGGAGGGAGGTGGGGTTCTCTAACGAAGCGAAATGCGATAGAACAGGAGCCACATTGGGTAGTATGTGTGCATTTGTGTTTTTTCTCATATAAGTAACGTTTACAGGAGACAGAGGACCTCCTGGTGATCCAGGAGAAATAGCCATCATTTCCAAGAAGGGGGAACCCGGAGATGCTGGGCCTCCAGGAGATGGTGGGTTCCCAGGGAGGAGAGGTAAGTGCTTGAGGTTTTTCAATTTTTCAATCTTTTCAGATAAGCTGGAGTTTATATAGATCCTTCTGGCAAACCAACATACCGGGCAACTTTCCCTCCAACAAGGAGTTAGGAAAGGTCATTTCTTAAACATAATTACACCCTGCTAAGCTTTCCGGTAACCTTTCGGCTTTTCAATACTAAAAGTAGTTGGAGTTCATATGTATTTATAAAATTGAGTATTCCAAACTAGGAGCAGCACAAGGTATATGTAAATCACTTGTTCCAAGCGTAAACCCCTCTGTTTGGGGAAGCTGGTATTAGTATCTGAGGCTGCCCTGATTGTTTTGACCAGCCCTTCTCGAACATCAGTGTGTATGTAAAACATCCAGGGTTCCTGTCTAAATTGAGATCCTCACTCTACAGAACTGGGGCTACCAAGGACCCTGTTTTTCTAACAAGCATCCCAATGACAGGCTGCTGGTCCTCAGAAACATGGCAGAGCAACAACTGTTGGCAACTGAGTTTGTATTCTCTTCAACTTTAAGTTTAAACTGCATGGGTTCTATCCTGGATTTCTCTTTAGTTAGCCATTAGGAAAAAACTATTTAACTTCCCTGGACTGAAATATTCCTCATTTGTAAGGTGTGTGTGCTGGGCCTTGTTTGCTCCTTCCTTCCACCAATGGCTGCAAGTCTATTCCTGGACAGCTCCTTTCAATGTGAGGCTGTCAAGGACAGGAACCACAGAGATGTGGCTTTGAACAGAAGCCAGCGCCCCCAATTTTGTTGTCTTCATCTTTTACAAATAGAACTGAATCATTCAATACAATCTTCACTTTCAGCCAAGGGTTCTATAACACTGATGACCTTAACAGGTGATAAAGGAAGCCCAGGGATACAAGGGGCAAGAGGAGATCCTGGAAGAGATGGACCACCTGGACTACACAGAGGGCAGCCTGGGATGAACGGGCCTCCTGGGCCTCCTGGTGCTCCTGGCCCTCCGGGATTACCTGGACTAAGAGGAGTCATTGGTTTTCCGGGATTTCCAGGTGACCAGGTAAGGAGCTGCTTCTACCAGGGAAAAGAAAGAAACTCTTTCTGCTCTCAGGATCCCACAAAGAGTCAGAACTTGCCAGTATATGCTCTTGTCACTTACTGGCTTTTTTAAACTAAGCAGTATTATGAAGGAAGAATGGAGCGTTCTGGAAGGTTAGGGTGTAACTGAATTTCCTGCAGTAGATGAGCAAGTCATGTGATTCACACATTCCAGCCCAGGTTTAAATAACTCATCGAGCCTTGCCTCGTGACTGATGCCTTATTGGTGGTGGTGGTGGGGAATCCTGAACACTGCCAAAATTCTGGTTTCTAAGCCTTACCATCTGTTTGAAGATTTCATATATTTTCCGTTAACTACACTTGGCCTTTATAATCATGAGTAACATTCCCTATGAGAAACCAGAAAATATAATGTAGTAACTTGTTTCACACTTCTGGAAGATGTAAATCATAGTTGGCTTTCCATCTTTTGGAATAAAATGGATCCTTAAAAGTTATGACACAGCAGAACTTTCAATATTTTATTTTATATAAATTGATTTGTTCAAAGCATAAATTCAAATTGTATGACACAGTTACTCTTCAGTAATTGTGGATAAAGATTTCTTTGCTTCTTGCTGGGATGGATAGCTTTGATTCTGGAGGAGTTTTGCCTGCTCATAAAACATAGACACCGTTCGTATTATGCTTGCAAGACACTAACAATTTCCTCCACCGTTGCCAATTACAAACACTAAATCAGCTGCAGAAAACTGTAATGCCTTTGTGCCATTGCATGGAAAATCCAACTAGGGTCTTATTATTGTTCCATTAACTGTCAGGGTGATCCAGGTTCTCCAGGCCCCCCTGGATTCTCGGGAGATGATGGAGCAAGAGGACCTAAAGGTATGCTTCGGAAATGTTCCCCCCATCAAACTCAGAGTTCTGAGAGTTATAACACCGCGAGTTATGAACATTGCATTTTTAAAGGATAAAATGCATCACAAACTAGAACTCAGAAGCAACTCTTAGACTCTTCTTGACAGCGAGACACTGAAGCTTCAAAGGGTCCTCGTCTCCACGCAGGTCCAAGGGTACCAGACGGGATACAGCAAACCTACAGGGGCATCATGACTTCCTCGCCATGGAAGTCTCAGAGGCTGCCCGTGTAGTGACCACAACTTCTCAAATTGTAGCTGGTACAACTGACCAGACCTGGGTTCACTTGGACTCAGAAATGCCATTTTCCATAAGAACCAGCACTCATCTAAGGATGTCCTATGTTCAGCTATTGAGATTCTACTTACGAGAATCACAGAACATAAATATCCCACCAGATGTTCATTGTTTACTTAAGAATTCTCAAGCCAGATGTAACTTATAATTCAATGATTTTTATCCCTAATCAAAGAAAAGAAGCTGGGTTGTTTTTTTTTTTTTTTAAACTTTGTGGGGCACACTGTGTCAATCACAACTACCCATCTATAACCCAACAAAACTTTATTTGTAGAATAGCTGCAGGCTGGCCCAATAGGCCTGAGCCTAACTTGTGCCCAAAACCTTGTTGCCTTGAAAACACAACTGAAATTGTACTCTTCACAAGTCATGATATGTGAGAAAGAGAACTTTTATTTACCTTTTGGAGAGACAAACATGCAAATAAACTAAAGTCATGATATACTAAATATTTTCATACAACATTCAAAAGTTTAACTATCTTGGTAACCTCCACAGGCACCTAGTATTTACACAATACACACACACACACACACACACAGGTAACACACTCATGCACAAAGAATAAATCTTTTTTAAAAATCATAAATCACATCTTTCATCTATAATTTCATTGTTCATTGTCCATTGTGAACAAAAATTGTTTAAATGTCTCCTGGAAAACATGAAGCTAGATTATTGAAGACAAATACCATGGACGTTACTTGTGTGAGACCAAATGATATTTCCTTAAGTAATGCTCTCGCTATTATAACACTAACAGGAAGCAAAGGCGACCCTGCCAGTCGGCACGGTCCACCTGGCCCGAAGGGTGAGCCGGGCACCCCTGGATTCCAAGGTATGTCCCCACATATTTTTTAGTATAATAAATAAGACTTAGTTTGAAACACAAAGTAATTACTTTTACACTCACTGGGAATGATTCTATCATATTTTCTTTACCATTTGCCCATTAAGGTACGTCTCAAAATGCTTCTGTGTGGCATTGTTGTAGCATCCTTCTTGGAAAAGGATACCAGGGCTGGTCACTGGGAACTCGTGACCAATGACATTGGCACAGCAATATACTCCCTCATAGTTTTACAAAGGCAAAGTGACTACTCAAGCAATTAAAATTCAGATTATTTTGCCATGTCTGTCCTTTAATATGGCCATAAGTTATTCTGGAAGACTCCCTTTTCCCACTGGTGGCAAGCAACAGACCAGTGAATGTGGAGAGAGCAAATTTGCACTTTGTTTTGGGCCCTCTAGAAACATGCATCAATATTTAAAATATGCTTGCTGTTTGACACGGGTATTCTTCTGCTAAGAGCATATCTGGAATGAATAATCAGGAAATTATAAAAAGATACACACACAGGAATATACACTGCATGGACAGAGCAAACCTCTGCCTACAGATGGTTGGTTAAGTCTTGTAGGCCCAAATGCAATCAGTCAGTAATGCTAAGACGTAAATCTAGTCAAGGATTGACAGTTTCCTTGTAAATTAGGGCTCTGTATTTAGAATGTTGTTGTTCTATTTTGTTTTCTGTTAGCGTGACAAACACAAAAACAACTTAGGAAGAAGAGTTTATTTCATCTTATAGTTTATAGTCCATCAATAAAAGGAAGTCAATGAAGGAACTCAAGGCAGGAGCCTGGAGGCAGGAACTGAAGCCAAGGTCATGGAGGAGTGCTGTTTACCGTCTTGCTTCCCATGCTTTGCTCAGTCTGCTTTCTTGGACAAACCCAGGACCACCTGCCTACAGTGGTCTGAGTTCTCCCAGGTCCATCATTAATCTAGAAAATGCCCCCACAGACTTGCCTACAGGCCAATCTGACGAAGACTATTTCTTAATTGAAATCCCCCCTTCCCGGATGACAACAACCTAACTAGGCCATCCGTGCATCACCTCGAAGTTGCATTTGGCAGGAGTCATATTTCGTTTCCCCAGGTAGAATGTCTAATCAGAACATCAAATGAAAGTCGCTTGTAAACTGAAAACCACACATACATTATCATGGATGACTTCACTACTGTGAAGTCAACAAAAGAGTCAGAAATGTTCTTGTGCTTATGGGTGTTTTTGTCATAAACCTGATGATATAAAAATTTCCCAGGCTCAAAGTAGCACAAACTGGGGGCATTTTATGTTTCCTAGTATTTTAAGTTGAAACCCATAAGTCTGTGGATATTTTATACTGAGTCAGGCTTTTCCAGAAATTTCGCCTTACCCTGCTTGATTTGGTGTCCTGTGGTCATCAGTGTTTAAATTGTTCTGGTTTCTTATTTGCCATGGCTTAAGCTTGGAGTTTTAAAAAATTGTTCTGTTATTCCTCAGCACAGAGTTTAGAAACTCTATTTTCCTTGGCCAGGGATTCCCACACTGCACTGGAGTGAACTCAGCAAGGATGTATAGAGAGCTTGGCTTGTTCCGGGATTATGTAAGATTGTACTAAGTCAGTTATAACCCCATCCATCCACTTCACCTCGGAGGGAAATATAGTGGAAATTACTCCTGAAACTCTGCTCTCAACACAACAACCATCACTTTGGGGTACAGTTTTGAATGGCTATTTTGGCAACTGGAGCCAACAATGGTGATGCCACATGTTCCTTGCAGGAAGGTGTAAGGGATCAATCAGATAACGCAGAGCGGGGCTAGAAGAAAGTAAAAGTACGAAACTGGCACAGGCATTGGTTGCTTTAGCGTTGTACTGAATATTACGCCTCCATGGACTTGGAAATACAAAGCTGCATATTTTGAAGATTCAGCCATTGATTTTTCAGTATAGACTATTGGTTTACTATAAATTTGAATTAAAGTCACACATGTAAATAAGCATATGGGAAAATAGTCATCTTTCTAGTAATAAAGTAAATATAATTTAGAGTGTACCTAGGTTCACTAGGGGAATAGAATCAACAGATTTTATATTACATATGATGTAATCATGTATTACATATGTAATATAAAATATAATATAACAGCACACAAAAAGGATTTATTTGATTGGCTTACACAGGGGAAGCTAGGTAGTCTAACAAGAGCTGTCTGATCTCTGGGGAGCCTGAGAGCTCATTATCTGCTCAGTTCTGAAGGTATGTGCCCCAGAAGTCCCACTGTGGCATTGAAGGCCCGAAGGACACTTGGAGAACCCGCGTGCTCCCCTCCTGCACACTCAGTTGATAGAGGAGGACTGCCCTTCCATCAAGGGTCTATGAGCAGCTGTGCTCCCCTGCTGGAACCGCCAGACTATTTGCAAATTAGCAAAAAGCAAAGCCGCAAACCCAGTGTCCTCAGTGAGAACGTGGCTCATGCCCGGGATGTTGAGTGCAGTGCAGTGGGTGGGAGACACGTGAGGAGGAGGTTGTATGTACTTCCATCCAGCCGCTGGCGACTTGTGCCAAGAATCAAATGCTGACCAGTCTCTTCTAGAAGGCTTAGAGAGCAGCCAACCTTTCCCTAGGGAGTCAGGGACATGAGGCGACTGCTAGAGACTTTAAAGATATGTATGTTTATTTCTTATTATTTTAATTTAAGAGCTGTGCCCATTAGGCCCCATGTGCAGCTCTGGTGTAGAATTTAGTGAGGTTTGCTACAAGGACAACAGGTGGAGAGGGGCTGGAGTCTGGAGTGAGCACTGGATGACCTGGGGGATTGTTACTCATATTCTTCGCTGCCACAATGTTATTTTGGCAACCTAGACAATTTCTTTTTTCAGGCTTACCTCTTGATGCACTTTGAGATGGAATTCCGCAATGGTTAGGTTTTACTTTAAAATATTTTAGCATTTAAAAATGTATTTTAAGGGAAACCCAAATATCACACTATTTACCAAGAGGTTCTGCTCCTGGGAAATAGGAAAAGTATTTCCTAAAGAAATAGTTCAAAAGGATAGAGTGTGGCTAAGGATCTATAAAGGAGAATTGGAGGAGGAGTGAGTGAATGTGATCAGCACATGCATTATGAAATTGTCAAAGAATAAATAAATAAATATGTATCTTTATATTCAAAGATCAATGTGCATAATAACAAAAAGTATTAGAAGCACTTGATTGTCTAGCAGTGGGGAGACTGATTAAAGAAAGACTGATCAAGACACTATCATTTGAAAATGGTTAAACCATCACAAACTTGGAAAACTGCATGTGATACAATATCAGTTTTAAAAACAGAAAATTTTGTCATCAATTTTTTTCCTTAATCATGTTTTCCTTGTCGACTGAAAAAAAAGCGTAAACACAAACAAACAAACAACCCCAGCAGCAACACAAACCCACAACAGAAATAGTGAGGCTTCAAGTTGGTTGCTTGAGAGCCACTGTTGCAAAGAGCAATCTACAACTAATCAAATTTTGATCCTTCCTCCTTTAGGACAAACTGGAGCCCCCGGAGAGAAAGGCTTTCCTGGAGTTGAAGGGTCCCGAGGACCACCAGGAAGACCTGGACAGCCTGGCTCTTCTGGACCACCGGGGAGTCCAGGTACCTTTCAAGAAAGCCAAGAAAACCTCCGAGCATTCCTGTGACTTGGTGTACCAGAAAGAGCTTTTCTTCGTGTAGAGCCCTTCTGCCTCTCACGTGCCTCAGGACGGAGCATGCACACTTACCAAAACTAGCCCAACTTCACAGGCTTGCACCGCCAAATGAACATAGATGACCCTATCTGAGAATGGTATCTCCATAGCACTGTCTGAAAGACTTCTCTCCTGTCCCCAGGTGACCCAGGGATACCTGGGCTCAAGGGCCCCCCAGGAGAAGAGGGAGACCCCGGGCCAAGAGGTGACCCGGGATATTTAGGGAGGCCAGGTCCTCCCGGAGTAAAAGGTAAGTAGGGAGAATGTCCAGCCCTCCAGAAAAGGCCAGCCCACTGGGGGCAAAGTCGCAACTCCTTTCCTGGGCTTGTGACTTGGCTCCAGCAATGCTAGCAGCCGCTTCCCCCACCCCAGGGGGAGGCTTGAGGCCATGCCTTCTGTTGAGGCTTGACTTCTGTTGGGGAAGGCCCAGCGTCTTGGTGTTTCCACCCTGTTTCTTCAGAGGATATGTTGCTTGTGTCTGTATGATGCTCTCATCCACTCATTTGCCTCCGCTGACAATCAAGCTTCCTTTGTGCCCTAATTCCGTTGCATTAAGTGTGGGGTGTCATTTTAAAGAAAATATACGGGATTCCAGCCTTCATGGAGCTATTTCATAAGAGAGATGGTTGTGGCCTCTAACACTGTCTGCTTGCTTAATGCCTTACATGTGAATTATTTTCTTCACAAATGAATCTTTGGGAAACATGATCTGTGTCCAAACTACTGCACAAGAGGTGGCAAGCATTTGAGCCCTGAGAATCGGTAAGATCTCCAGGACCCCCATAAAATGAAATTTCAGAATTAAAGGCATGCTTGCCTGTGTTAAGATATTATAAATAAACTTAAAATAAATAAATAAATATATGTAAAAATAAAACATCTTTAAAATCAGCCTTGAACCTGTGGGTAAATTACTTGTGGGACAGAGCAGAGCCATAGAGAGGTTAAGGAGAGTTCTAGAGGCTCTGGAATCACTCATCTAAATCTGATAAGGGCATCCAGTCACACGAGGGAAGGAGTCTAGCACTCAGGTTTCCAGATATAGTTTAACCAGCAGAAACGGCTTGGTAGCCACTCAGGTTTTTTAGCACTAGCTACACTTAAAAAGCTACAAGAATTGCACAAATGCCCACTTCTTGAGTTGCAAGTAACGTAAGCACTGTTTGCCGTGTTTATAGAGTATAGAGGCCAGGCTCTGTTTGTGTGTATATGATGTCAGAAGCACGGTTTTTAACCTTGGTAGTCCGCTATATGGAATAGAAGCACCTCAGCAACCACAAAAATTAATGGCAAGTGTTTTCAGCATTGTGGACACTGATGAAGAGAAGGTTCAGAACTAGGAGAGTGGTGCACTATAGCTGGCCACAGCAGAAAGCGACAGGCGTTAAAGGATTTGTATCCATGAGTCCATGTGGACCGGCTATGGCAGGGTGGTAAGACAGGGGGGCTTTTGAGAGAGAGAGTACCCTTTTACGTTGTGTTCACTTTCTTGGGCAGATATAGAAACATGTGTCCTAGCTGTAGTTTTTGTCTTATAGAGGCACTAGTGGTCTGATTACTTGTCTGGCTATAATACAACAAAGTACGCCACAGAATGCCCACTCTAACAATTATTCGTGTCCTCGCATTCTTCTGCCTTCCCCTCATTGGGCCATTTTGCCTATTCTAGACAAATGGTTTCTCTTGTGTGCCCTGGACACACGTCTAGCACGCCTTCAGAGGACTTTCTTACCAACAGAGCATGATTCTTTTTTTTTGAAAACCAAAACCTTTTTATAATGTCCTTGGTGCCAGCTGATGCACAGTAAGTATTTCGGTTGGTGAATAAGTAGTTATAAAGTTGGGGGTCAAACAGCGGACGAGGGGCCAGGCTTTTCTTCGCCCTCCCAGACAAGTTAGCTCCTTCTATTTCCTCTTTTTTTGTTGTTCCTTTAGTCCCAGCTGACTCCAGGACCTTGGCTTCTATACATATAACGTTAGTAAAACCAAAGTACTTCTTGGAAGAGTTAAAAATCACTTCTGGAATTAAACGTCATTTTTATTTTTTATTTTTTGAAAGTCCAAAGTCTATTCTTTTCATCTTTTCTGCTCCTCACTCCCCAGCTTTCCACGATTCCTAGCTCTTCAACAAGCAGTGGGTGATGTCTAATTCTTAGTGCAGTGCTGCAGAGAAGGTGTGTCTTCCTTTGGAAGCTTTCAGCACACCCAGGCATGTACTGGCAACCAAATAACCTGATGGGAGTTCTTGTCCGAATAAGTGACCTCTTGATACTTTCTCCATCTTCACTGATGCTTGTGGTAATGCGAAAACCAGACTCGTGATGAATTGAAAGTTTCACACAAAATGATGAGACTGTTGTTCTGAAGTTTTTCTCTGGTGGCTGTGGACATTTCCTGCCTTTGGCAACCCCTGCAGCCCTCCTGAGCTCCTCTTTGACTTCAACATTCTTCCAGTCTGGAAGGACTTGGTAGGGGTCCAGAAGGAAACATTTCACATTGTTCCGGGCTCTCTTTCCACAGCCTTCCAACTCCACACAACAGGAAACATTTCCCAGGGTCTGCAGGTGGCTGTAATATATTCTTCCTTCCCTTTGGAACATTTATCAAATAGCTTCCCTATGACATTGCTTTAAAAACAAAACAAAACAAAACCTTCATAGACGTGAACTCAATCCACAACAAAATCACTATAAAAGCAATTGCTAATTGCCTCCTAATGTTGGGCGCTGAAATACTTGAGTGTGTAGGGAGGTATTGGAAGGCATTTCACTTCCTGTGCGCACCCCTGCTGCAGTGCCATGTGGCTGCCACTCGGGGACGCTGTTTCACTGCACACGGCACAGCAAATGATCCAGCCAAACAGATCAAAAGGAAACAGTGGGATACATTGTTAAAACTCAAAACATCACAGGATACACCCATTGTTTCAGTTTATCATGCAGATGTAAAAACGAAGCCGGATCCAGCAGAAAAGCTTTGAACCTAGAAACTAAATATTTGAAGTATGTTTTGAGTAAGGTAGGGAGACCAACTCTCTTGTTTGAACAAACCAGCTGCTGAACTCAGATGTGTTTGCTCATACAGACTGTATGGATTTTTGAATCCTGCTTGGGTCCAGCCAGAATTAAACTTTAACTTACACACAGGCTACAAGGGCCTTGGTTGCTTGCTTTCTGCCTCTAAGAACATGTACTCACTAAAAAGTTGTACATCCACACAAGATGTGGAGGATGGAAACCTGAGAGTTACCTGTTGGGGGACTGTACTATACGTGGATTGGGTATCTGGGCTAGAGGCTGTTAAAATGGTTCATGTTTGTGTGTGTGTCCATACTTGTCCATATGTACGCACTTGTGCCTATGGGCATGTGTGGAGGCCTGAGGTCAATGCTGCCTGCCTTTCTGAATTGAATTCCACCTTTTCTTTTTTAGGTAGGGTCTTTTACTTTCAATTGAAGTTCTTCCCAGATGACCTAGTCCGTATCAAGTTGACAACAAAACAAAACAGACAAACAACAGTATAAACTAACGGGACACTCCCAGAACCTGGAGCTCCCTGGTTGGGCTAGAGTAGCTGGCCAGTGAGCTACGGGAGCTGCCTGTCTCAGTTCCCACACTGCTCTGGTCACAGATATCTGCTCGACCTTTGCTCTCTCTCTAATGTGAGTGCTGGAGATCAAAACTCAGGCTCTCATGCTTGTACGGCATGTACTTCGCTAATGGAAACATCTTCCCAGCCCAGCTAGTTTGAAATGTCTTTTATGAGGAAGAAAATGCCTTCCATCATAGAGCCATGACAAACAGGGCCCCCCATTTCACCCCTACCCCCTTTTCTGTAACTGCATTATTCTCCTGTCTCCCACCCCAGCACATATCAACCTAGATGTCATTGCTTCTTTGTCCTGTCAGGTCAGGGATTATATCTTTCTTGCTTCCCATTGTCTCTTCAGTACTTGTCATGAGATACACTCTTGGGAGATGGAGCTGTGTGCATTAGAAAGCCATATTTATCCTTTCAGTGGGTACTCCTATATTTGCTAGCTTAAATCTCGTTTTGGAATCTTTTCCTGAGAAGAGTTCTCAAGGGTTTTCAACCTTTGTTTATAGTTGTGAAGATTTCTCTTCCCCATCAACATTAGCGTCAGGGCGGCCAGGTGCCTCCTTTTGCTTGGGACTGTCATAGGATGTGGAATTTCCAGTGGTAAAAATTCCAGTCAAACAGTAGCACACTGGCCACCCTATTAACACGTAAACCTTACCAGTGTCCTGGGAGTATAGAGTAGCATTTTTTTTTCCTGACTTTAGAACAAAAATACAACCTGTCAGCAAGAGCGGGATGTCTAACACAGAGGAGGGCACAGTGTGCTGGGGCAGAGGTTAGACTCACTGACTGAAGGAAGAGCAAGCAGACTGGCCCCTGAGTGCAGCCGGGTGCAGCCTTGAATGGTGGTTGTTAAACAGAAGGACGACCAGAGAGGTGAATAAAAATTCCTCATTACCCAGGAATGTGCTTTGTTAGCCTAATTGCCCTTCATCTGCTCTGTATATATTTTATGCATGAACAACTTTCTGATTTAGAGATGGGACTGATAAAAGCTTTCAGTAAAAGGGGAAAATTATGCTTAAAACCCTGCCCAGATGTAGCTGCATTCAATTTAGAGAGATAACATTGGGTCACACAAGGGTCGGCCAGTTCAACAATGGCAAGGGGCTGGGCTGTGGCAGCCCAGGATCTGGATGTGTTGATGTGACAATGGAGAGCTGGCAGAGGCTAGGACAGCCCTCCTTTAGCCAAGTCCCCAAGCCATCAATCTTGGTGGCTAACACTCGAGATCAAAAGACATAGAAATAGCAAAATGGTCTCAAAATTTTATTATCATTTTAGATAGATTGCAATAAATATCCAGATTTGGCAGATGAGGAAGGTCGTTGTGTTCTTTTGGTGCAAACTTAAAATACTGGCTCATAAAATAGGAAAGAGGATTGGAAAATAAAGTAAGCCAGGAGGACTATGAAAAGTGGTTAGAAAATAAGAGATTTAGGGAAGATAAGGACACATGCCCTTCCCCCCCTTTTCAGTGCAAAAAAATATGGCTCATTTGAATCGATCTAAATTTGAGATCCTAAAAGGAGAACAACAGTTGTCTATTTCAAGTGCTGATGATAAATAGGATGGAGCCAATAACTCTGCCATTCTCCAACAATGAGTCTCAGAACAAAGGATAATTAGCCCTCAGCTTGTTTACCCATAGGTAGTAGATGACTCGACTTCTCTGAATTATAGCTGTTGTACAAATGGATTAGAGAAAAATGTGTAATTTGAGCAGAAACTGCAGTGTGTTCTTTCACTTTCTCCCCAACTCTTCAACCCTCTCTCTCCTTTCTTCACATTTTGTAATTCACTCATTGAGTCGACAAGTATGTTCAATACTCATGAGGTGCAGGGAATATGTTCAGTGTGGGGAGAGAAAGACTGACTAGTCTTAGCCTGGTTTGGGGCACTGATTTACCCTTGATTCAGGAAGGCAGAGGCCCAAAGACATGATTGTTGTTTCATGGCTTGTTTCATCCAGGGAGCCCTAGTCAGGCTCCTGTTGGGTACTTCAGGGACCACTTTCCATGTGTTTGATCACATAAGATGACCGTGTTGTTGTCACAAACAGATTGAATGCTAGTCTGAGTGAGTAGGGGGCTGTGTGGAGGAGAGCTTACCTCTGGGTGAAAAAGAACAAGCCTGGATAAAGTCCAGTGATGAACTCGGAAAGTCATTGGGTTTGGCCAAAGGCTGAGAAACGCGAGCATCCTAGAATCACACAGTGGGACAACAAGACACAGTGGGACCACATGTGCCTGGGCTCTGTACCCAAGAGGGACTGGGTGATACTTGTTATCCACCTATTTTTTCCTCTCTGTCCCCTCACTTCTGCCCTCCTCAACTGAGTACTGTCCTGCTAGAAAACTCTCACTTGAAAAATCCATCATCTTCTGATGGAAAACCTCAAGGAGCAATTCCCACTGGACGCATTTGGTGGCAACGTAAGTAAAGCCAGGCTGGGAGCTTCCTGTTTAGAGAACTCTAGAATGCCTTTTGGTTAGTCCAATCCCATGTGTACCAACATCGGTGGAAGCGTAAGGTCTGGCTTCAGAGGCTGGGTTTGACTTCAGAGGTCACCGCAAAGTCTGTTCATTTTGCTGTCAGAAGGTAGTGGGACTCTTCTGAAAGAACTAGCTGCAAATTAATAGCTACCGCTGAGCTTGACCCACAGGTCTGTTTTCCAGTGTGGAACAGTGCTTAATGCAAAACAAGGGGAACAGGTAATCCCAACACACCGCAGCAGGAATAGTCCTGTTGTTTCGCTTTGTTACCATGGCTACATCTGGAAGGCATTGGGACCAGCACACCCTGCTGGAAAGGGGAAACTCAAACTGGGAAGCAGCAGGTTTGGATTTCCTGTCCTCCAATCTCCATCTCTGTCTACAAAGATTTAGCATCATCAAAATCAAAGGTCACTTCCTGCGCCCAAATATGGCAATTGTAGACAATCTCCCATCATGAGATAGTCACAGATCAAGCCAAAGAAATATATTTGTTACATCTTCTTGTCAGAAAATCTTCACCAAATGAATGTGCTGAAAAACTCTCAGGCTGGATTCCTAACCCCTATGATGACCTCCAGACAGTGATATCTGTCAACTTTCCTTCCTTTGACTCACCCTCCCCTGGGATAGGCATGTGACTGCAGCCAGACTAGGAATGGACAGCTGGTCTCTCCTTTGGGACACAGAGTCTGTGTTGTGTTTCAGGGCCCCCCGGGTCTCCTGGTCTGAATGGGTTACATGGTCTGAAAGGTGAGAAAGGAGCAAAAGGTGCCTCAGGTAAGACGGATCAAACTTTGATCAATGGACCCAGAGATGAAATTGAACCTTTCCCCAGTATTTTTCATGTCACAAGAATTGGGGGGGGGGAGTGAATCCAAAAGAATAGCATAGGATAGACAGTGTTGGAACTATTTCCAGTTCTGTGGATGGCTTATATAAAAGGGATATTTAAGAAAACTTGATGCAAAGGAGTGGCAGTTAATATTGCTTAGGTCTATCTGAGTCCTTGCTAAAATGGGACCTGATTGCAAGATGCTGCGAAAAACAAATAGTCTTGTTATTTTTTTAAAATGTATATCGCCTTGTTTTAAGTATGCCTATGGCTAGCACAACCAAGATCATTGAATTAGTAGTGCTGGCATTCTTTTACTGTGACTGTTGAGAAAAATTACTTGAATAACTTCCTGTTAGTTTTTTTTTTTAAGTTTTATTTTTAAACCTTTCAGTGTCTACATGGGGATATGTGCGTGTGAGCACGGGTGCTGGAAAAGGCTAGAGGTGTTGGCTCTCTCTGTTGCTGGCGTGATAGGCAGTTATTAATGAGTGGTAGTACATGGGTGCTACGGATCAAACTTGGGTCTTCTGGAAGAGTGGCAAGTGTTCTTCACTGCTGCACACAACCTGCTGTTATTTTTGAGATCACAGACAGGATAATCTTCAAACACCCAGTTTTAGCTTGTTCCATTTAAAAATCTCTATTGTATTATTCTCTCATTACAAAAGACCTGCAATCAGACATGGTAGTTGAACCCAACTTGTGAATTTGAATAATGGTTAGAAAAGAGATTTTACAGCTAAGTGTTACTCTGTAGTTGGTGAGAGCTGGAACCTTGATGAATTTTATGGATTTTTTTTTATGCTCTTAGAAAAAAAAAAAGAGTAAGTTAGAGTAACTTAGGTCACTTAAAATTTGTTTGGTAGCTCTTTCAATTGATCTGGTTAAGTATGGAAGTGACTCTTAGAGGAAATCAAAGATAGCCTCTCCCTTATCAATGGGAAGCTCTACCATACAGTAGTTCATAGGGCAGACCAGTCTCCACTCAGATTTCTAGGCAGTTTGTTCACAGTTATATAGTCATAGCCTTTATTTTTGCCTTTTGAAACAGTCCCTAAAATAATGGTTCTTAAAATGTGGGACATAATTTCTCCCCTCTCCCCCCAAAAACCAAACCTGTGGTTGGTCATTGCAATGGGTCATAAGAAAGAAATGGAGACTTAACGGATTGAACATCATTGAAGCTGGAGTTTGGTCTCTGCAGAACCATTCACTTTCTCTGCCACACTCTTGCTGGGGGCTGGGTTCTTTTTAGGCGCTGTGCCAGGTACAAACAAGGAGAAGACTGCGATACTGATGCTGTTTTTCTCATTAAGGTTTGTTTGAAATGGGTCCACGTGGGCCAATGGGAATGCCTGGGCTAAAAGGAGAGAGAGGTGACCCTGGGAGCCCAGGGATTTCTCCCCCGGGCTTTCCTGGAGAAAAGGGCCTCCCAGGACCTCCAGGTAAGAAGCAGCATACTTTGATATTTCCTCAAGAGCTAGTTTGATACGTTTTAGATATGATGGGGCTAACACGGGAACCTGTGCTTCCACAGGGAGACCAGGACCAGCTGGCCCCGCAGGGGCCCCAGGAAGAGCTGCTAAGGGTGGCATTCCTTATCCAGGTCCACCTGGAGACTTGGGACTTCCTGGCCCTGATGGCCCAAGAGGTATGATGGCATCATGGCTGAGGATGGCCAAGAAAGTAGTCTCTTCCTTAGAAGCTACAAGCTAGATGTGTCTGTAGCATTTCACAGAGAAGTGCCAAAGCTGCTCTACCAACTTAGAAGCTGGATGAGTAAGATGCACCCGGACAGGCAGTATAGTTAGCAGTATTTCCTAGGACCAGGAACAGAAAACAGCTCCCCTGCCCTTCTTTATCAACTTCATCAGGCTCCTGCTGTCCAGGTACAGAGGTGGAACAAGCATTTCTGATCACTAGATTGAAACTGCCTGTCCTAAGTGCTCACTAGGAAAGAGTTGTGTACTCCTTGTTTTTTTAGCACCCGTCAGCTGGCCCAGAGGGACAGGACCCATGCCTATCATGTACCTAGAAAGTCTGCACATGGGCTGTCAGTAGCACCTGCTGCCTCTCATTGCCTCACAAGGATGGACTCTGGCAGGGCAAGATTCTGGAAGTTATTAACAGCTAAAAGAAGTGGTGGGGGACTAGGCTGGTCGAGGGGTCAGGTGAAGAGCTTGGTTTAGTGATGGATTCTTCCTTACTGCTAGCCACATACACACTGGCTCATAAACCTCATAAGGAGACAGAGACCTGCCTTCTTAGATGTTTTTTAGAACTTTAGTAAGGGTGGGATTGTAGAGAGAAAATGAAAGCAATAAAAAACTGTGCTAGGAAGCACAGAAGTTAAGTGGAAGAAGAGTTAGGGTCAGCTCACTCCTACGTATAGATATTTTTTCAACGTAAGATTATAAGTTTGAAGGCACATTCATTTCTCATCAACTATATTTTCTTAAAATTTCATCCACCCATCTACCCATCTACCTACCCATTCATCCATCTAACCTTCAACCCACATCCCCGTCCATTCATTCAACCATACATTTATCCACCCACCTATTCATCTATCTATCCATTCACCACTCACTCATCCACCCAGACATACACTCATCCATCCACCCACTCATTCATCCACCCCCCCATTCATACACCCACCCATTCATCCATTCATACACCACCCACTTAGCCATCCACTCATTCATCCATCTACTCATCTATCAATCCATCCATCCATCCATCTACCCACCCACCCATCCATCCATCCATTTACTCACTCACCCAGCCATACATTCATCCATCCACACACCCACCCAGCTAACCATCCAATTAACCACTCAATCACATGCTTTTCCCCACCCCTCACTCATGCATCCATCCATCCATCCATCCATCCATCCATCCATCCACCCACCCATCCATCCTGTTAAAATAATGAAACGGTTGAAGATACAAACCATTAGCTAGTATTTTCTTCCAAATGGTTCAGAAGGGAAAGGGGTCTAGTATAAGTCTATTTAGTTTAATAGTTATTAACCTAACTTTTCTGAGCTTGGACCCTGTAGCCCACAGTTTGTATTTCACTTCTGATACTGTTGATTTCTTTGTGCTTCTGATTCTCTACATACATTGTTTGCAAATCATGATATTTCTTTCCCTGAGAAACCCTCAAACCACCACTATTCACCTTTGTCTTTGACTGAAAGAATGTTTTTGCCTCCTCCCTGCGTCAGGAGTACCTGGGCCTCCAGGTCCCCCTGGGAATGTCGACCTTCTGAAAGGGGATCCAGGTGACTGTGGTTTGCCAGGACCACCTGGCTCCCCAGGCCCACCAGGCCCTCCAGGCTGTCAGGGTGCCCCAGGATGTGACGGAAAAGATGGACAGAAAGGTATGAATGCTGGTATTCTTTCTGTCGTGTGTGTAGAATTTTTTTCCTTATCTTATTCTAAGAGTCTGGGATAAAGTGATGCCATTCCTATTCCTTGTGGAAACAATGAGGCCATTTCTAAAATGCCCTGGCTTCCTCTAAAAAAGTCCTCGAGTTTGAATAAAAATCAAAAGAAAGACACTGGAAAGGCTGGTGTTGGTAGAATGCCCTCAGTTTTGATGCCCAGCGTCTCATAGACTGGATGGTGGTGTTCTCTCCTTATTTTAGCACTTGAGAGGTAGAAGCAGGAAGATCTGAAGTTTGTTTTTTTTTTTTTAAAGATTTATTTATTTATTATTTATACAATGTTCTACCTGCAGGCTAGAAGAGAGATCATATCTCACTGTAGATGGTTGTGAGCCACCATGTGGTTGCTGGGGATTGAACTCAGGACCTTTGGAAGAACAGCCAGTATTCTTAACCTCTGAGCCATCTCTCCAGTCCCAGATCTGGAGTTTGTAATACTTTTCTGCTATATAGTGAGTTTGAGGCGAGCCTAGGGTACATGAGACCTGTCTTAAATAAATAACTATGCTAGGAAAGGAAAAGCATGTACCCCCTGGGCCAGAACCAAGCAAGATAAATATAGGGACCCTTGTATGTATGATTTAAAAATGAAGAAGCCACATTTAAGAAGTGAAACTAGGCAGGCATGGTAGCTCATGTGTATAATCCCAACCTATGGAAGGCTGACACATAAGAATTTCTGTGTCCAAGACAAGCTTGGGCTGGCTGAATAGTGCATTTCAGGACAGCCTGAGCTATAGAACAGGACCAGGTCTCAAAATGCCCATCTTCCCATAAGATTTTTTTTTTTGAAAGAAGCAAGCAGAATTAACTCTTGTACTTTATCCAATAAAATGTGTTAAAATATTATTGTTTTAAATATATAATCAGCGTAAAATTACCAAGGAGCTATTGCTGTGCCTCCCGCGAGTACGCCACTCCCCCTGCCTGCCACTGGAACTCAGTGGGTATCACTCTTATTCCAGCCCAGACCAGTATGGACTGATCACATTTCGTGTGCTCACTAGACATACTTAGCTTGGAAAGTGGCTTCCTGGAGCATTCCCGGGACATTTTTGTTGAAAAGAGACTAACGAGTATTTGTTTTCAACTTCCTTATTTTCTAAGAAAGAGGTCTGGGTTCCAAAATCCCACCTCTGACATTTCCAGAAAAAGACCCAGTAATTAGCACCTTGCCTGAGTTCTGAATTGAGTGTGAAACACGGCAAAAGATTAAGGCAGAGGGGAAACCAAAATTATCCCAAGGCTGTGACAGCCAAGGTGCAAAGGCTATCTGTGGGGTTGTGTGGTGCACATCTATGCAACAGCGTGCAGCAGCCTCTTTATCAGCTATGAAATATTTTATAAAATCTATAAAGCCCACGGTGATGCTGTAACTTACATGTACAGAATCAGACGGACGTGCCACCAGACATGCCATGAAGCTGACGTGTCTGCAGCATGCATCGTCACCTGGACATCAGCTTTAGAGCTGGGGAAATAGCATGCCAACTTAGTCACAGTGACCTAGCCAAGGGCAGGGACATTAGAATAGTGGTATGTGAGGCTGATGGTTCAGTGCCTGCAAAAGTGCTTGCTGTACAAGCATGATGAACTCAGTTGAATCCCTGGAAATAGAGAAGTGACTTCACCAAAGTGTTCTATGACCTCCATACCTGCCCCCATCTCCCTCTCTCTCTCTAACACACACATAATTGTGTATGTTTTTAAATTAAATATTAGTGAAGCCACTGTCTATGCTTCCTGCCTCACTCCCATTCTAGGAAGCACACCAGCCAGTTCATGCTTTTCTGTTACAAGGATAGGGAGTCCTATAATCTACAGCTGTGTACTGGGCATCTACTGGAGGCTGGAGGGTACTCAAATTCGAATAGCATCTACATGGACCAACAAGGAGAGGATGCTGTGGGTGGGCCTGACCCTAAGATGTAGAAGAAGATGGTGGTGGGACCTCCAGCCATGCAAACAACTTACTTCAGGCACCTCTCCTTCCTTTCCACACAGTTATAATGCTTTGATGTCCTCAGCGAATATTCAGAATACAGGACTTTGCATATTTTTTGTATACTTTCAGCTCGATATGCCTTCTCATTGGCCCTGGGGCTTTTTTATAGAGGCAGTTCTCAGGTTTCCAGGCAAAGCTCCTCCCTCCCATTGGCTCCGCCCTGTTCTTTTTTGGAGCAGAACTTAAAGCTACTCTACTCAACCAGTTCTAGACAATGTGATGCCACTTTCTATGCCTTCATCCTTATCTTTCCTTTAGGACCAATGGGATTCCCAGGGCCTCCAGGGCCGCCTGGTTTTCCTGGGGAACCTGGAGAAAAGGGATTACCTGGCCCTAAAGGCAGAAAAGGGCCAACAGGCCCTCCAGGTAAGCTCCTGGTGGCCATGTCCATATATATCCATCCATGTCCACCCATAAGCCATGTCTATACAGCCTCCCTCTAAACAGTTACTATGAGGATCACTATTTAGAAGCCATTGTGGCATACTTATGAGTTAAGCACTTCTGACCTAAGGAGTGTTTTGTTTCAGACTGCCTCATCAAATCTCACATATGATAAACTATCCATACAAACGTGCTGAAGAATTAAGAGCTGGCCTCACATCCTCACATATATTATTTATATAAATATCTGTGTGTTTTTCACCCATGAGACAGAGGAGGATTTGACTACTGTTAAGATTGTTGGCTTACTTCTTGTCCCCCAATTTCCATAGATGTCTTGTCTATTTTCTGAAAAGCACATTTGTTCCTGCTGGATGAGAGACTATTTGATGTAATTATGTAGTCAATATATTTGTTTAACCATAAGGATGAATTGGGAAGAGAAAGGGCAAACAGACATATGTGTGTAAGGTTACAGGAAGTAATGTCTTTAAAGATCCCCAAACAGTATCATAGACACTTAGTGATAATTCACATTGTTTTGCAATGTTTATGGCACTGTAATCTAAGGTAGAAATATTGCACACTACTTCATCGAGGGTCATGGTACAACAAGACAGAAGGTTGATATTTGGATTCTTCTTGCTTTCTTTCTGTGCATATAACCTATAAAACATGACAAATTAATACAGAATTTTCAGAAGCCTCCAAGAGTCACAATTCCTGTACACACTCATTCGGGACAATTCACGATAGAAAATCGACTAGAATTGTCCATTTCCCGAGAGAACTTCATTTCAAGTCCTTGTAAAGATGAAAACTCCATTAGTACAAAATCATAGCTGCTCCCATCAATCACAGCGACACCAACTCTTTATGTAAATACAGCGTTGTCACTCTGCTTGTCACTGATGCTCCCTCAAATTATTATTTATGTTCTCAGCCACCGGTTTCACTTTTGTCCTCACTCACAAATTTAAATTTTCTTTCCACCACGTGAAAAATGTCGCCTGGTTTTGCATTTCGGCAATGGATCTCCTCAGGCTGCAGAGGTAAGAGTTATATGGAATGGATAATTTCCCCTGACTCTATTTGCTGGCCATTTCTGCATTTGCCCTGCCCACTGTGTTTGTGAGTTAAAACTGCTGCATTTTTTTTTTCTTTTTTGTAAGTGGAGTTTCTGGAGTCATAAAAGGTTTTAATGCGTTGGCTTTTTCATTGCAGTGATAGTAACCTCATATTAGTATCCTGGTGATGACCCTCATTACAGGTTTGCAAAGTGAGATAGGCATTCAGCTTACAGAAATTCAGGTCAGGCTGTCTGTGTAAATGCTCTCACTGTTGGATGCCACAGGGCATGAAAGTGTAGCTCATTTTATGATTCCGACAACCTGAACATATATAACATACCCACAGTGGGTAGCACCAACATTAATTACTAAAAGATGGAGCTTGTACCTTGTGAGAGGCATATGTCCATTTTCAAGAACAAATTTATTCGTATGCTAAAAATATAATGTTCACATAATACTCTGTCATGCAAAAGGAATGTGTGATTTTGTATCTGGCATTTAAAAAAAAAGAATTTAAAAAATGTTCCCAAAAGGGGAAAAAACAGACATGTGTGTTGGTTCATGTATGTAACCCCAGCATTGGGAAGCTACGTCAAGAGCATTTGCCATGTCTTCTAGGCTAGCCTGGGCTGTAGACTGAGATCTTTTCTCAAAAATCCACCAAAACGGGGCTGCAGAGAGGGCTCGGGAGCTAAAAGCACAGGCTGCCGTTCTAGAAGACTAGGGTTCGAATCCCAACACCTACACAGCATCTCACAATTTTCTGTAACTCCAGTTCCAGGGGATATGATGCCCTTTCTGGCCTCCACAGGCACCAGACATGCACACAATTCACATACATACATGCAACCAAGCACCCATACACATAAAATTAAAAGAAAATCATAAACCCACCCCAGAAAACAAAAAAGAGGAGAAACAAGGAAATTGTGAAGATGTGCATTTTTTTTTCTTTCCAGGTATTTGTTATTGCTCTACAGAAAATTACCCCCATACATTATTTCTAGGGATTTTATAAGAACCCATTTATCCCTTTTTCTTTCAGCTTCTACGTTATTAAAAGGTAAAGGAAACAGAACAAAAATATTAAAAAATCATATTATTTTAAATACTCATAATTTAAAACTAAAGTTGGATGTTGAATGGGTTTTCGTTTCTGCCTTCTGTGTGTGATAAGCTGGAATTCATTTAAAGATAATATCACAGTCCTCACCTAGAGTCCAGCTAAGACAGGAGAGGAGTCTCACCTCTATAAGATGAGCACTTGGTAGACGGAGGCAGGAAGGTTGTTTGATGGAAATTGTCATGGGCTCTACAGTTTAGTGAGATGCTACCTTAAAGAAAAACAAAACAAACAAACCAGCCGAGCTCTCCCAACTTGCCCTCTTCTTGGAAAGGTCCAGCTTATCCTGGGAAAACAGGAACATTCCTGTGCATTTCTCAGTAGCCTTGGGGCAAAGTCAAGTTTTATACTCAGCTGGATAGATTGTGAAAAGTTCTCTGGATCCGTGTTGCTTATAGTTTCTTGCCATGTTTTATGAAAGGCTAAATTCCAAGCAGCTTACAGACCTCAGGTCCACTCTGTAAAGGCAGAGGAAGTATTGTGTGGGTTGAGCCGACACTCTGTAGTGAAGGCCCCAGCTTCGCAGATTTTCTTGCTCCTTCATTATTGGTGTCTAACACTATTATACACGTTTGCTTGAACCTTGAGAAAACTGTAACTAAAAAAACAGTGTGTTCCTAAGCATTTATTTTCTTAGAAGTTATCATACATAGTATGAATCCTTTGGCTGTGGCTGTAGCTGTAGCTCAATGGTAGAGTATATGAGTATTCATGGGTCCCACATCACAGGGGCAGGCATGCGTGCGTGTATGTGCGCACACACACACATGCATGCACACAGTCACACACACGCAGACACACCGGGTGGGGCGACAGAGAGAGCGAGATGGAGAAATATAGAGACAGAGGGAGACACAGAAGCAGGACAACTTGATGATATGCTGGTAAGGAAGGTATATTTGGAATCAGAGCCTCCTGGATTGTCATGTGGACCCTGCAGTGTCTGGAGTGTGTAACAATAAATACACAACTTGTCCCTGGGTTTTTTTTACCTGCGATAGTCTGGAAACACAGCGCCCGGCATGGTTGTCCGGAGTGTGGAGTGATAAAGCGCTTCGCACAGTTCCTGGTACACACACGACCTTCAAAATCTCTCCGCTGCTCTCTGAACTGCCCCGTGGTATTTTGGGTTTCTGTGGAATGTTTCAGAGTGAGGGACTGAGGCTTTGGGAGGCAGAGCATCTTGCTGCCTTAAATACAAGCAGTATTTTAAGAGCTGTCAGACCCCCAGTGCAGTGGTCCTCACGGTCAGATTGCCTGGTCAACACTGTTCATCTTGCTTGAGAACGCTCTAGAAGTGCACATGTTAGATCCCGCTTCAGACGTCTCGATTCAGAAACTGCTTTCAAGCCAACTGGCTGACAGCTCTAAAAGTCAGGACCCAGCTCTGCGGGGGCGCTTCTCAGCTCTGGCTGACTCTGGAATCCCCTGAAGAATTAAACTCACACCAGGCCTCGGGTTCCACCTTACAACACCCCAGGGATCCCATGCGCAAAACCCTTGAAACTCATTTGTAGCTGGATTTATCAAGCCCAAAGTTGAGGGCACAGCTGAGACTACCAAGCGCTGCAGCACTCCTTGGGGCCGGGGGCGCAGCTAACAGGTTATCTTTGTGGTCCGTGTAGATCATCCCAACATTCACTCAAGATCAAAAAGTCACTGTAGGAGGGCCTCTGGTCATCCTGAGCTCTGTCGGGGTGACTGATACTGGGCAAAGCCACCTGGCTCCAGCATCCTGATTTAGGAACATACCAAACTGAGCTTGAGGGACCCCCAGTTCCTCTTTTCAGTGACACCTATGACTAGCTTACTAGTGAAAAATGGCACAAAGGTTGGAAATCCCTTGAAAGTCATCAAAGTATTGTTCCATCGGCCAAGAGGCAGTAATCGCCATTTCTGCTTTCACTGTCAGCCCATCTCTCATCCCTATCAGTTGCTCTCTTAATCCATAAAGTCTTACTTGAAGATTTGGGTGTGTCCCTGCAGGGAGCAAGGCCAGTTCCTACCATTGTGGAGATCACACTGGACTGTTGAAGACTCTTGTTAAGCTTTTAGCACTGTCTCAGGAATCCGTCATATAGCAGAGGCTGCAGAAAGAGCTGTGAACCCATTATACACCCTTAATTCTAACCACAGGTGAACCTGGGCCACCTTCAGATATGGACGCTTGTCCTCGAATCCCGGGACTTCCTGGAGTGCCAGGCCCAAGAGGACTGGAAGGAGCTATGGGGGACCCTGGCCAGAGAGGACCCCCTGGACCAGGTATGAACTTCTCTGAGTTCATTGTCAAAATGAGAATCTAGGTGTTTTATAATGTTGCTCTTCAAGAGGAATCTAAATAACTAGAGAGCAATTCTGTGAAAACTCCCTTCTTTCCCTTCCTTCCTTCTTTCCTTCCCTCTTTCTTTCTTTCTTTCTTTCTTTCTTTCTTTCTTTCTTTCTTTCTTTCTTTCTTTCTTTCTTTCTTCCTTCCTTCCTTCCTTCCTTCCTTCCTTCCTTCCTTCCTTTTATGTGTGTGTATCAACACAAAGAGAACTGGATTCTAGATCCACACATCTTTTCTATTCTTGTGTTGAACTCCTACTGAAATCTTTTATATTTGGCAGCATTTGGAAGGTGTGTTTAGAAACCCCATAGCCTGTCAGAATAGATGCCCTATTCTCATAACTGTTAGCTTGGTTGTGAACAACAACAACAAAAATAAAAATTAAAAAAAGCAACCAATCAAACAAACAAAAATGATTAAATTGGGAACCAGTGGAGCAGAAACAGCTCGTGAGAAGAGAAAAGGAAAGGAGCCACATGGAAGATGGAGAAGGAAACAAGGGGGAGCATTTCTAAATTCTGGCAATGGCTTCGTTTTTCCTGGAATTGCCCTGATGAGAAGTGGTCAGTCATTGTCAGGCTGGAAGGACCGCTGTTAGCACACAAACCAAACTGTCCTGGCAAAACAATTAAAAAAAAAAACAAACATACATTCTCCACATAGTTTATTTTCTCCTTGCCCATCCTGCCAGCATTGGGTGATTTGGCTGAGCTAAATCTGGAAAGCACAGATCTATCTCTTCAGACCAGTTGCGGTGCCTTTGAGTTCAGCATCTGTGTACAGGGTGTCAGAGGGAGGCTTGGGGCCCGCCTCTCTCCTTCTTCTTCCACTGCCGGGCTGTGACAGGGTTCTTTTCAGCGCAGTGCCAAAGGATGTGGAAGTCGACTGGAATTTTGTATCCCTTCTTTTCCTACCACCCTAGAGACCGGAGAAACCCAGAACCCCGGGAGTGGGGTTCTTACTGCTCACTGTTGGATCCCCACAGGGTCATGGGTCATGGGGTGGGGGGAAGTGCCTGGTAAATGCTTGATGGAGGAACACACGACATCCCGAGTGCCTCTGCCTCCCAAGTGCTGGAATCAAAGGCGTGCACCGCCACCACCCTGGCTTGGTAAAGTACATTCTGCAGAGGCATGAGGAGCTCAGTTGAAACCCCCAGAATGAATGTAAAAGAGTTGCATGCAGCCAATGTGCCTGCAACCCCAGGGCTGAGAAGGCCAACACAGTGGGAGCCCTGGGACTTGCTAGGCAGCTCATCTAGGTAAGTCAGCACGCTTCAGGTTCCATGAGAGACCCTGGCTCAAAACAAAAACAAAGTGGGGGAGGGGAGACTGGAAGGAAGGTGATTGTCAAGGAAGTCGCTTGACTCCAATTTCTTGTCTCTGCACAAACATGCACAACCACACACGTGTGCATGTGAACACACGCTAACACACGCTAACCAAGACAACAGGAATAAAAACAACAACAAACTTACTACAGGAGTTTAAGCAAAGGAAAGCAAAGGAAAACAAAGCAAAAACAAAAAACAAGCTAAGTAGACACAGCTTTAAAAGGCACAGTTGGCTATCTGACCATTCTTATGTCTGCACGTGTTTAAAGAGTCCAGCCTACCACACTGTTTTGCAAACTGCTGTTCTTAACATGCCATTAGTTCTGTGTCATTACATATTTTCCGACAACATTGTCTGTGGCGGCTGCAGAATATTGCATTATTTGATTGTGCCATAATTCATTTAACCACCGCTTTCATGAATTATTTATCGATTGTTTTGGTGGCAGCACTCTGCAAGAAATGAATGAACACAACAAGGCCCTTGGAGCAGCAGCAAAGGGAAAGTGAAGGTACTGACAATAGGCTGTGATGTCCGGAAGGTTAGCAGAGGTAACTGAATTTTCCTGGGGAGAGGAGAGACAGATAGAGATGTGGAGACAGCTGAAGCCTGGGATTTCAAGCCCTTTGGAAGTTCCAAATTCCTCCCTTTACCCATCATTCCAGGAGACCTTTTTTAAAACACATATTCCTGGCCCCAGACTATACTTCCTGGTTTGTCAAGTGTGGATTAGGCTCTGTGAGATTTTTTTTTTTTTTTTTTTTTTTTTTTTAGCATTCTGGGTGCTTGCTGATGTTCTGGGACCACCTTAAAAATGCATTTAAGGTGGTCTCACTTTTTCACTCTGATAAGCATCTCCTAAGGCATGTCTGTCTGGGTGATGACCATTCCATACTTAAGCATCTCTGATTACATCAGAGGAAGCGAGGAAGCGAGATGGCTCGGAAGGGACACTCTGAAACTTTGTACACTGCTCTGGCTCTCCTGTACACAGAGGCTGGCTCCAAGACAAGTTAACTGTCATTGCTGGGCCGAGAGCAAAATCGATAGAATGAACAGTGAGTCTGTTTGCTATTGTTATCGCAGGTATTGTTTTCTTAATGTAAAGTTCTTGAGTACTCTCTCTGGTGTTAAAGGTTGGCAGAAAGAGGCTGGAGAGATGACTCAGTGCTTAAGAGTACTTGCTGCTGGGAAGCAGAGGGAGGCGGATCTCTGAGTTCCAGGCCAGCCTTGTCTGTAGAGCAAGTTCCAGGGCAGGAAGGGCTATACAGAGAACCCTGTCTCAGAACAAACAAACAAACAGTCATGAGGACTAGAGTTCATATCCTAGCACCAGTATTGGGCAGCTCACAAACACCCATGACTCCACCTTTGAGAGGTCCATGCACTCTTCTGGCTCTGTGAAGACCTGAATATATATATGTATGTGTGTGCATACACACACACACACACACACACACACATACATGCATTCTCACAGACCTCGTGTGTGCACACACATGCAAGTACACCCATGCAAGGGTGTACACACACAGATGGAAGGAGACCTTAAATAAAATTAGTTTCTAGGAAAAAAAAAGAATAGGCAGAAAAGTTGCAGAAAAGTTGCAAAAAGGAGGAGCAGAAACAGAATAGACAGAAACGCAGGGTTTTCAAAATATACCACCAAGTTCATTGCCAGAATGAGTTGTGAACTTCAAGGTCTAAAGTTGTAGTTACCAAAACGTGGTCCCTAATACTAGCTGCATTAGCACCATGTGGAAAATTGCCAGAAATGTAGATTCTTAGGACCTGGGCCAGCCCATGGGGGCAGATGCTGATTCCAGCCAAATCTGAAAGCTGCCATTTTGGACTCTTCTGGGTTTCTGTTCTCAACAGCAGCAGGGCCTGTGTGGCTGTGAATTGTTCTGGCATGATGGCAGAGGAAGCCTGGTGCCCAGGGCACTCTAGGCTAGTCAGTTATTGAAGCAAGAGTATGAACCCCAGCCAGGGCCTAAACTAGGGCAGCAGAGGGAACTGCAGAGGAAAGGGATGTAGTGCCGAGCATGGAAGGAAGTGATGTCTGCCATCCCGGTGTTGCTAGCTTGCAGAGCCCGGACCCTGCACCCTTCTTCAGGATAGAGGTGGTGTTTGACAAGACAGGATCTGGATAGCGTCTTTGGTCAGTTTACTTATTTTCTAGGTTCATCCCTGTCGTCGGCAAAGTTTCTTCTCCCTGCATCCCCTCATTTCTTGGTTCTGGAGGGCAAGTCTAAGATTAAGGCAGCCACAGGATTGGCTTTTGAGGTTCTTTTCTCTCTTCCTTAAAGACCCCACCCAGATTGGGTTTCCCCAACATAAGACCTCAATTTGCCTTGATCATATCTTTAAAGACATTGTTGCCAAAAAAATCAGCATTCTAAGCCACTGGGAGTTAGGAATTCAATATGACTTAGGAAGAAGGGTCGTACACACCAGCCCATAATAGTATTCAAGGCAGGGGCTTAACAAGAGTCCAGAAACGTGGAGAGGGCTAATGATTCAGCTAACAGCATAAATGGCAGCACATGACGGGCATGGGAGCTGCCATGACCCCATAGAAACTGCAGTTAAGGAACTGGAAAGAAGAAGAAAGATGTCAAGCACTTAAAATACCCTGCAAGACGAGTGTGACTGTGCCAAGATCCACAAGTGTATATCTGAAGTTTGTCAAGAGCTGGGGCAGGGCCTGATGGAGACCACCTCTACCCATTCTCTCTGGCTAGTTCATGTGTGCTCTCCATTCCTGCTGAAGTTTCTCTCTCCCTCCTGGAGTAAGTGCAGACTGGGGCATTATGGCTGCAGACTGGGGCATTTATGGCTGCTGCGAAGACTCAGTTAATAATTCGCAGGAAGAGGTTAGCTTGAAAACAGCATGTCGTAAACACTTGATAAGAAGCCATTCTGGGAAACCAAATCCCAAACTGGGCATGGTATGGTACATGCCTTTAATCCAAGCACTCAGGGGCTAGAGATAGGCAGATCTCTGAGTTTGAGGCTAGCCTGGACTACAGAAGAAGTTCTGGGACAGCCAGGGATACAGTGAAACCCTGTCTCAAAAACAAACAAACAAACAAACCAAACCACAACAAAAATGAATCTTATTAAATTTGACCCACTTCTCCATCCAGATTTTTTAAAACATCACCATGAAAGAATACTTGATCATAAAAGCATTACATGTTCAATGTATTCTAAAAGGAAGCAAACAGACAAAAAACAGTAATGAAGAAATTGGAATAACCTCCCTTTCAACACCTTCCTGGTCTAGGGCTACCGATAGGACAAAATCCTTTACTAGACTGTGACGTAACTTAGGTCAACTTGCTCCACCTCTAAGGACCTCCATTTCCCCAGTTTCTTGGGGGAGGTCATAAGCCAATGTCATGCACTTGGGTAGACCAAATGAGTAGAATCAATGTCACCAAAGCGGGAGAGAGGTCAGAGGCAGCTCATGGGATGCACATGCTGTGGTTTTCACCACTATCATCATGCACTTTCCTGCAGGGTGCAAAGGAGAGCCTGGGCTGGATGGCAGGCGGGGTCAGGATGGCATCCCTGGACCCCCCGGTCCCCCAGGACGCAAAGGTGACGCTGGAGAGGCCGGCAGTCCCGGAGCAACAGGTAGAGTTTCCCTCTCTTCCCTTTCCGCTAGCACTGCAGTCTTTGCTCTTCGCAGCTTCTGATGTGGATGAACAAATAGACTTGCCTTGGATATCAGCTCTGCAAGTATCGGGAGGGATTTTCATGTTTTCTGTTTTATGCTAACCAATCCCAATCATCCAGGAGGTGTTTTTGTTTTGTTTTTTGTTTTTCTTTTTAGTCTTTAGTAACTGTGAGGGGGGGGGGGCAGCAGCACTTTCTAAGACACCCCTCCTCTACCCATAGGTGAAAGCCTTGGGCTTCTTTGAGCCTCTCTGAAGAGCGTATTTGCACATAACCTGTGTACTTTGTGTGTGTACACATGTTCAAGTGTGTGTACATGCATGTGTGTGGTGGCTAGAGTTCTTCCTCAGCTGCTGTCACCTAGTTTTTGATCCTAGCTTTCTTGCTGACTCGGGAGCTTACCAACTGGCGAGGCTACCTCACCAAGGAGCTCCAAGAATCCTCTTGTCACCATTCCTGTAACACTGGGTTACAGATGTAGCAGTCTTTAATGCCGTTCCTGGGGATCCAGCTCTCTTATGTTACCTAAAGTGACATCAGCACTGTGGGTCATTGCTATGATGCATCACTTAGGGAAAACTAACAAGGAACAGAGCCTGCATGTTTAATTCAGAAGCAATTACAAAAATATTTTCAGTTCTCCGTTGAGTGGCCAGCCCTTGCCAGAAGCTCAATGGCTTTTCTGGAGGAGTTGTGTTTTTGTGTACTACAGACAGACTGGAGGTAGGGGAGGAATTCTCTAAAAGAAGGCTGTGTCCTACTCCCCTCTGTTTCCTGATGCTGAGCATGAAGCTTAAACAGAGATGCTTGAAAATGATTATTAAGTGGATTGCCCTAACTCGTGGGCTTTTGCTGTTGTTTTTCTTTTGTTCTGCAGGCCCTCCTGGTCCTCCTGGTGATCCTGGGCCCAAGGGGTTTGGCCTTGGATACCTCAGTGGCTTCCTCCTTGTTCTCCACAGTCAGACAGATCAAGAACCGATCTGCCCTGTGGGCATGCCCCGGCTTTGGACAGGGTACAGCCTGTTATACATGGAAGGACAGGAGAAGGCACACAATCAAGATCTTGGTATGGTGTTGTTATCATGACAGAAAATCCAAATTATTAGATTTTACCAATAAAGACTCAGAAGCCAGATGCTGGGTGAAGACCTGCTAGCTCAGAGAGGCAGAAAGAACACCCAGCTGACCTTCCTACTCAGCTCACTTCCCAGAAGGAAAAAGCCCTTCCTATTCAGCTCACATCCCAGAAGGAAAAAGATCCTTCTCCACACTGTCTTAAATATCCTTCAGCTCAATGTCCCTTCTTTCTACTTCCTGTGCATCTCTCTATCCATCCTCTGGACTTCCTCTCACTCTCTATGGTTTTTTCCATCTTCACTTCCTGTCAATCTGGTTGCTGGCTCCACCTCTTGATCTAGGGTTAACTTTGTTTAATCCTGTTTACAGAAAGCTCTTGGATTAAAGGTGTGTGCTAGGGCTTAGCCACACCAGAAGTACTTGTTTACAGTAAACAGAAAGCTCTAGGGTCGAAGACTGAGCTATACCACAATTAGAAACTGGTTTTTGCAGTTCACAATGGGATCCAATATCGTGCAACAGTGTGGACACACCAAGCATATGCTGCCATGTTCTATACAGGGGTCATGCATGTTGTAAAAATCTAAATCTATTACCCTTACAGATTCATCACTTCTTTGCCACTAATCTTCCCTGGCATGTCTTTCTCTCTCTCCCTCCCTCCCTCCCTCCCTCCCTCCCTCCCTCCCTCCCTCCCTCCCTTCCTTCCTTCCTCTCTCTCTTCCCCTTTTTGGTTTTTCGAGACTGGGTTTCTCTGTGCAGCCTTGGCTGTCCTGTATTCACTTTGTAGACCAGGCTGGCCTCAAACTCACAGAGATCTGCCTGCCTCTTCCTCCTGGAGTGCTGGCATTACAGGTGTGTGCCACCATGCCCAGCATTACTACTTTTTTTTAATTAAATTTTTATTTTTTACATTAATTACAGCTTATTTACTTTGTATCCCAGCTGTAGCCTCCTCCCTCATTTCCTCCCAATCCCACCTTCCCTCATGACTACTTTTTTAAAAAAGCTCCGAATGCTAATTCCCATGATCCTGTTAGATGCCACAGAGGCTCATTCTCATGATTGGTTATTGTATGTCTACTTATTACAGTTTTGTTGTTGTGTGTGTGTGTGTGTGTGTGTGTGTGTGTGTGTGCATACCTGCACAAGTGTATTTTGTTTTGTTTTGTGTTTTGAGATGTGGTTATACTATGTACCCCTGGCTGACCTGGAATTGTGTAGACCATGCTGGCCTCAAACTCAGAGAAATCTGTCTCTCCTTAAAGAGAGCTGAAACTAAAGGCATGGGCCACCACAGGCATGCACCTTGATTGTCTTGATTTTCTTGTTTGTTTGTTTACAGTACCCTTCTGCAATAGGATAAATGTAACTTTGATATAGAATGCAACTTTTTGCTATTAAATATAGATTATGTAATTGGGCATGCTGAGATCCCATGTTTTATGTATGGATTGGCTGAAGGCAGAACTTACTCGGTATATACTATAGCAATGGCCAGCACTAATTCTCAATTACTTTGTTTTGTTTGATGATCAGAAGACTTTACACATCAGTGCTCTGTGTTCTTGCCCATCTTGCGATAACAGATTTGTAAGCTGCAAGACCCAATGTCAAGGCATATGATAACAGTGGCAGGGATGGCAGGTGCAGGAAGTGTGTCAATAGGAGTAGTGACAGCTAAGTTAGTCTGACTGCCTTCACCAGGCTGGTGCCTGGCTAGTAAAAGGATTACACAGTGGCAGGCCTACAAGTGGTAGCTGTTTAGGTGCCCACCTTTATTTTCATCTTGGTACTGCCATGTCACTTCCTTCCTCAGATGCCTAGGTTATTTCAAGATAGGGGAAAGAAGAAGGAATGGTTATCTTGAACCTGCTTTTTCTCCTTTCTTTTCTAACATCATGTTTTCTCTTGCCCTGGTCAAGTTGAAGCACCTATCTTAAAGTTCTGTAGATCCCCCTATGCAAATTCCAAGCCACTTAATAAGATTACCAAAGCCCACATCCTGTGGTCTGAGTTATCTCCAGTTAGCCAGAGATGACGTTATGCAGGTGCATTTTTCCTGGCTCCACTGAGCTCTGAGGTGACATTCTGTGCCTCTGGTTCTCCCCATCTCAGCGTCTTCATCTCTTTTGAATGGTTACCACCATCTCCAAGCCTGGTTAAATCTTTTTGTGTTAGGTATCACGGCTTAAAATAAAGTTGTTCTGGGCAACCCTCACCTCTCCTCCACAGAGCTTCTCCTTCTCATCTGTTACCACCTTGCTCACATGTATTGAAAAGTCAGATGTTTCTGTGCTCAGCTCTAGCCCGTGGTGGGTTGTTGGGCTCCAGAGAGAGGGATGAATGGATGGAAGCTCTTCCACAGATCAGGGAGGTGGCCAAAGTGGCAGTGGTCTCTGGCACGGCTCTCCATAGGTCATAGTAGGTGTCTGTAAACGGCCACATGTGGAAATCACTGGCTGCTTGTTCGCAACAGGCTGCTCATACATTGTGTCTTCTTCCCACCCAGGCTTGCCGGGGTCCTGTCTTCCTATGTTTAGTACTCTGCCCTTTGCCTACTGCAACATCCACCAAGTGTGCCACTATGCCCAGAGAAATGACAGGTCATACTGGCTGTCCAGTGCAGCGCCTCTTCCCATGATGCCACTCTCAGAGGAGGAGATCCGTCCTTACATCAGCCGCTGTGCTGTGTGTGAGGCCCCGGCACAGGTGGTGGCTGTCCATAGTCAGGACCAATCCATCCCACCATGCCCACCGATGTGGAGGAGCCTCTGGATCGGGTACTCATTTCTGATGGTGAGTCTCCTGCCCTTGAACCTTATTCCTGGCTAGATCATAGTTCCGTGTACTGTGTAGAAACCAGTGGACACGGGGGTCGACCAAGCCACTGCAGACAGTAGACTGCTGAGATAGAGTGCCATCATCAATTATTCTTTCGGTAAGTCTGGAAGATGGATTTATTTCAGCTATCAGTGAAACTGGCCCCATTTTGCATGCATATCCAACACACCTCCTACTGTTTTTTATGGAATGACTTAAGGAAGAATTTTAAATAGACCTCGACGAGGGCTTGTCACTGATTCTGTCCGGGTGGTCTGGAGTGGCTGAGCCCTCATTTTTCTTTTTCCTTTTTCCTCTGGGTAGCACACTGGAGCTGGGGACCAAGGAGGAGGACAGGCACTCATGTCACCTGGCAGCTGCCTGGAGGACTTCAGAGCTGCGCCATTCCTCGAATGCCAGGGCCGGCAGGGAACCTGTCACTTTTTTGCAAACAAGTACAGCTTCTGGCTGACCACGGTGAACCCGGACCTGCAGTTTTCCTCTGGTCCATCACCGGACACCTTAAAAGAAGTTGAGGCCCAGCGCCAGAGAATCAGCAGGTGCCAGGTCTGTGTGAAGTACAGCTAGAGAATTCACAACATGCCAGCCGGAATCAAGAGAGACATCCCATGGAGAAAAAGCTCCCCTGGCTGCTCCAGCAAATTCAGTGGTGCTCTCTCCAGACTCCTTCAGCCACGTCTTCTGTCTTATTCCCAGCATCCTCCTTTCGCTCTCCACAGGTGAAGCAAAGGAAGCACACGTGGATTTGTTTGGTTCCGACCAATCCAGGTGAAACCCACACATTCTCCTTTTATTGAAATGATGGAGGAACAGGCTTTATTTGAACACGTGTTAATTCCCAGAAAAGCAAGTGAATGAATGACAAAGACCAGATTATAAACGACTGAAAACTTCATTCATTTGTTGATAGCATCTCAAACAACTGAAGTCAATTATTCTGTAATCCATTGGGCTCCCGGCTAGATTTTACAGGACAAAAATATAAATAGGCCAACAAATGAAACTACAAAGTAGAGATTGTCAATGTTTCAAAATGATTTTCTCTATAATCTATTTTTTAAACCATGCACTTTAAATAATTGTGAGATCATGGCCCAAAGAGGTTTTTAAAAAGGAGGAAGAAAAGAAAAACAACCTCTCTACACTGCCAGCATTAGCAGTTCATTTCAAAGCAGAATGAGTCATTATGCCAGGAAGGCCTGCAGTCCCCATATTCCAGAGCCCTGACATTAGCATAAACACTTCACAGATGAATATAAAACATTATGTTCTCTCCTGCATTTTACAGAGAATGGAAATGCCTACTTTGGCAACCCTTTTGAAAAGTAGCAATTATAGAAAAAATATATTCAATAAGGGATTAGGAGCCTAAAAGCTATTAATGAATATTAAGGTAGTGATTCACAAAAATTGACTCCCCATCCCAGGGAACTTGCAAACAGACCACTTTTCCCCAGTCGGGGGGCCAGCATGTCCTCCTGCTAATGGGACTGAAGCGACATGGGGCTTACAAAGCCACTTGCTCTCCTCCCCAGGAGAACCTGCGAGGCTCCTCCTCCACATGGATAATGGCAACTCACTCCGGAAGTGACAGGGCTATCATTATGCACTTGGGAGAAAAATGAAGGGCTGACTTAATTAAAGTTAGGTAAGAAGATTCATTTATGTCACGGTCACCCCACCAGGAAGGCATGGGGCTTTCTTGAACAGAAACAAAGACGCTCTCCAATCTGAATTTTGTGTTCCAATGATTTTTTTTTTTTTTAAACGGGAACATCTGTCTCACCAATTTTCAAACATTCTTTACATTGTATTAGCATCATGGCAAGACAGCTGTTTGACGCTGGTACTTAACAGATCCTGTACATGGATAGGATCCATGTCAATTGGCAGTGACTTTTCTGCATATCAAAAGGTCTGCTGGTCACCAAGGCAGGGATCCCTACAAATCACAGATTGAAAGGTTTGATAGAAAAGATTTCTTTCTTCTGAAACTCACCTTCCTCAGCTAACGCAAGAAAAGCTCCCCCCTCCCTCCCAAGAGAGACGCGCATGCCAGAGCTCACTTTTCAGGGCACTTGCGAATAATTGAAAGAAAAACTCAATTAGAATTTTATTTCTGGACTAGAGAGGAGGCTCAGTGGTTAAGAGCACTTACTGAGAATCTGAATTCAGTTCCCGGGACCCAGGACAGGTGGCTCATAGTCACCAGTTACTCCAGTTCCTTTTTCTGGCTCCCACAGTCTGTCTTGTACACATGCAAATACCCATACACAAACGCATACTCATATACATAATTAAAAACAAAAGCAAATAAAAATATTTCTAAGGTGTACTTTCCTTGCTATCCTTTGGTCAGTGATGAACTCCTTTATGGAGAATGCATTCAGCTTCTTAGTTCATTCCTTTCTCTTTCTTTCTTTCTTTCTTTCTTTCTCTCTTTCTTTCCCTTCCTTCCTTCCTTCCTTCCTTCCTTCCTTCCTTCCTTCCTTCCTTTCTCTCTCTTTCTCTCTTTCTTTCTTTCTTTCTTTCTTTCTTTCTTTCTTTCTTTCTTTCTTTCTTTCTTTCTTTTCTTTTAATGTCCATTTTATTTTATCATGTTTTTAGACAGCCGCCCAGTCTGTAGCTTAACTTGGCCTGAAACCCACTACATAACCAGGCTGAACATCTCTACTTTAACATGAAATATTTTCTTCATGTAGCAGCAGAATATTTTCCAATACTGACCTATTTGATTTTAAGTTCATGTTATGCATGTTAAATATTTCTGAGTGTATGCAATTGGAGCCCGTTTCTCCTTTATTTGCATTAGCCTTATGTTTCCAGAACCTTTATCTATCACCCCAAACCAGACCTCTTGAAAGCTCATTATGATCTTGGCCTGAGAATGTATCCCAGGAAGAGGTGGGGGCACAGGTGAACTGTTAGAGAGCACACGTGGCTTGTTACTTAACAACCTTAAAGCCTTCAACTTTGCTGTTAGACTAGTAGCATGCTTCATAAGTCAGTTATGACAGGCTGATTTAGAAGGGCAGTTCAGCTACCTGAGATAGTAGGCATGAAGTTCCAACTATAGATTCTGTGGTCTTCCTCTGAATTGGTAATATATTCTGAAATGGTCCAGAAGGGCAAAGCAATAGGAAAAAGCATTCTTGGGACGGAAGAGCATGTTATTTTAGAGTTGTTATATCTCTTTCCACCTGGCTATATATCATGTTTTTGGAACAGCCTTGCTCAGTGGGGACCATGAACAAAGCTTTGCAGTTATCCTAGCCCATTACTGTGATGGTCTTAGCTAAGCCTCATTTTCAAGGTCTCCACCCTTGACCGACTAGAATGTGCCAAGTTCTCTAATGGGAACGTTTCCTTCTGGGTTCTCATTCTTGGTAAGTGGGACCTACCAGTCCGGTAGGTGATCTGTTCTCCAGACTGAACCTGGTTTCACTTTTTGTGTGTGTGTGGGTTGCCACCTCCTCTCCATGCTTCTTTCATCTCACACAGGGATGTCTCCAGTTTGGAATCCCAGCCATCCTCTAAATTCTATCTAGATTAGATTAGTTATCTTTTGGCTTAAACTCCTCAATGACCACACTGCCTGTGAAATCCAAATGACCTCACATGGGGTAAGAGGTCCACTGTGAACGATGAGGCTTACTGTCTGAGAAGTCCTCTTGTCAGCTTGGGCTGCACACAGCTCTGCAAACACTTACATAGCTCCATGGCTTTGGCTCATCTTTCTACTCTTGATGTCCTCTGTTGGGTCCAGTGGTTTGGTAGACACGTTTCTCCTAGAATAATGGGTTAGTGGTAGGTACATGAGCTTCCTAACGAGACTTGGGGAGCTATCTGTTCTCTATTCTCAAATGTCTCAGGATACTTCTCTCATTCTCTGGCTAAAAATTGAAGCCCTTGTGGGGCAGGGTCCATGCATTGCTAGTCTTTGGGTGTCCAGTGTTAGCACATGAATGAGCCTATCTGTTATCGACTCAATTCTTTAATTTGGTGATAATTTGCTATGCCTTGGTAGTCTTTAATGTGCAGCTCTGCATGTAAGAGCTCCTTGGTAAAAGGGTGACCAGCATAAGCCTGTCTTGCTTCAGAATATCAGAAAGTTAAATACATCCACACATCCACAATCTAATACAATTAGCACCACAATGCCAATAGGCAAGCGTTGACCCTTCCTCAATCCACAGTTAGTTACTTCTCTATGAACTGAAATTTTAGAAATGACTTGGCAGAAAGAAGAGCCTTCACTGAAAGGACATGATGACTCATGCTGCGGTCTGTATTCCCTCAAGACTGAAGGGCTTTTTGGCACCATTTTGCCTCTACATAGTCCTTGTACATTTTGAGCCCTTAGAAAAAGTCAGCAGAATGGCTTATGAGCATTGAACTTCATCAGAGTTTCTTTCACAAGTCCTGCAGTTTATCACCTAACAGACCACCCTCCTCTGTGATCAGTGTTCCTATTAGCCCTCTGGAGGGGTTTACTTGCTATGGTGTCAAGAATAGTGGGAAAATGAGGACTTCTGACTTGGTTGAATGCAGATTTCAATCCATCTGTGTCGCTTCTCAGCTCTGTTGCCAAGGGTGAGTTCTGCTAAATTTCCCTTGTTTATATGGCAGGACAATGCACTCATATTGAAACTTAAAGGTCGGATTATCACCTATCTAGTTCATAGCAGTAACCATGCACCAATTATGGACACATCTATTTAAAATAAGATATTGTAATATGAAAATTATTCCTTGGTTTTTTTTTTCCCACACAACAAAATTACATGTTGATTCTCACAGGGCATATAAATTACTGATTAGAATTATTTATAACTAGCCAGTTCTTAACATCTTTTTTATTTCAACTCACAAAGTTATTGTACCACAAAAAATACCCCGATTGCCTGCAGAGACATTATGAGTAAGGTCTACAGGGAACAAACAGTCGACATTAAAAAAAAAAAAATCAGCTTTCTGCAATTGTCTCTGTTATTATCTGCAAGGAACTCTGCATAATGCATTTTAAACCAGGATGTCTGGCTGCCACATCCACATGAAATGCTTGAATTTTATGGTCCTTAAATATTTAATGATTCGTTGGAAAAAATGTGAAATATGTCCATTAAATTGCATCCCTTTCTCTAACCCATGGTTTTAAACGATTTTGGTCACGCACCTTTCGCAAGATGCCTGATCTACTATTGACACGTAAATATTTCTGTGTTGTCACAGTGTGGTTTATTACAAATAAAATTCTGTGATGACTTCCAAAAGCACTGTTGTTGATGAAATTATTTGCTTTTAAGCCAAAGTTGGTTTCCTTTTAAGTGTATATGTGTCCTTGTACACAGAGGCACGTATGAAGTCTGTTTATGTATGTATGTTATGTGTTAGATGTAAGTAGGAAAAACTCTAAATTGTTGTTCCTCAGGGGGCATCTGGCTGGCCCGGGTCCGCTCCTTCCCTCAGGGCGTCCAGGTACTGGTATGCACAGATGCTGGACTTGAAGGAAGCTTAGCCTGGTGGGCACGTTAGCAGGATCTCAGTCTGGTGATGAATTGGGAGAGGGGGCTTTTCTGAGATAGTTTTCAGTGAAGCAGCTCTTAAGGGCATAAGGGCTCTATAAACCTTGGGAAAGTGGGTAGAGGTTTTTGGGGTGAATGTGCTTGGGCTAAGGTGCTAAGGATGCTTCACTTGCATGAAGAGGAAATCCAGGTTCTGGCCTGACATGTCCTTACATGTTGTAACCTGAAACCTGAAACCTGCTGGTGGAAGTGGGGGTTGCAAGACTACATGCACAGGGGCATGCAGGCCCAGAACAGGGAAGGAGAGCTCCTTATTCATCAAGATGAGATTTTAGGGGTGCAGACATGTCTTGACCTAACTGTTGCTCCAGGCCAGTACCCTTGGTCCCATGGCTTACTTGCCCTACACCATCTGAATAAAAATAAGTAAGTAGGTAAATAATTAAATAAATAAAAGAAAGAAGAAAGGAAATGACTGCTTCAAGGTATGGTGGAGAAAGTTTATTGCATATATGTGGGAGACCATAGCCAGAGGCAAAGACATCTGGGAGAGGCCGGAGTGGACATGACCAGACTGAGATGGGCCATGTGGAGAGAGGGAGGAGGGGAAGGGAGAGGGGAGAGGAGGAGAACCAGGTACAACAGCCAGGAGACACAAAGGTACAGAGAGAGGTTGTAACCAAAATGGTTGGATTATATAAGGAGCAGCCCAGCCCCTTGAGCTGGAGAGTTCAGGGTAGGGGGCAGGGTATACTAGACAGAAAGGAGGATTCTGTAAATAGGTAGGGACTGAGGGATGCAGGAAGAACCTGGCTGCCATCATCCAGTAGGGTATGCTAAGTTGGCATCTCAGCCATTTGTCCGAGGTTTGAAACTCAACATCATCCACCTTATTTTTTGAGACAGCATCTTTACTGGCTTGAAATTCACCAAGAAGGCTGGCTGGTTGGCTAGGGAGCCCCAGGTACCTACCTGTTTCTGTGTCCTCAACACTGGGATTGCTAGCATGTGCCACCATGCCTGGCTTTCTTTAATGTGGGTTCTGGGAGATTTAAACTTATCCTCATGTTCTCAAGGCAAACACTTATGACTGAGTTACTATTCCAGCAACCCCCATGCTTATTTTAAATCTACTTTGTGGTCTATCCTTACAACTGGCTTAGGAGGAAAAGTAAGGTGAGGAAAGGAAAGGAAGGGCCAGGGCTGGGAAGAATAGACTCTGAAGCTCTGTGAAGCACAGTTCTCTATTCAGGGTTGGGGGGAGAATAGAAATGAAACTAGGCTTCAAGCAAAAGGGCTGCATCAACCACGGGCAATGGGAAGTATGGGTCTCAGCCAACTATGAGCCTTAGCTGTCATGTTAGTTAAACAAGATGAGACTGCCTACTTCCAAGGTGACTTGAAGGGCTGAAAGTGTGAAGGCCAGCCTCCTTATGCTAGTGAGCATTTACATGGCTGTGGGGAATGCCCAAGAGAAACAACTTAAAACTAGGATTTATTTGGACTCAGTTTCAGTCCAAGCTTGTCTGGATGAACTGAGGTATGAAGAGGAGCCTTATATAGTGGGAGAATGCAGCAGAGACTGTTTACCTGACGGTGGTCAGAAAACAGACTGAGAGAGACCAAGACTGGCCCAGGTCAGCATATAGCCGCCAAGCTATATGCCAACACCAACTAGGTTCCACCTCTGAAAATTTCTATCACTTCTCAGCAGCAACACAAGCCTTCAACACACCAGCCTGAAATGGGGCAGGGTGAGCACCAGGGACGGGTCACATCCAAACTGCAACAGTGTGCTCTGCTGGACACGGGTATTCCTAGTGCAGTTATCAGTCAGAAATAGAGAATGTTAATACGGGTGACAGAATGTTACACTGGTCTCGGAGAAGTCAGTTTTCGTTAGAATACACATAACTAGGAGGTGAGATAGCTGAGCTGGTAAAATTCCTGCAACACAAGAATGAAGATCTAGGTTCAGATCCCCAACACCCATTATAGTCAAGCTTGGAGTGGTCTTGCATGAGGGCTGGAGTCAGGTGCGTCCCTGAACCCTCCAGCTAGACAGTCTAAGCCTATCAGAATGTCTGGTTCAGTGAGAGACCTTGTCTCAAAAAATTCAAGGGATGGTACTGGGGGCTGGAGAAATGGCTCATTGTTTAAGAACACTGGCTGCTCATACAGAGAACTGGGATTTAGTTCACAGCCACCATGTTGGGCAAACCAAAGCCAGTTGCGTGGGATCCAATGCCCTCTTCCCGTCTCCCTGGGCACCTGCACACAAACACACAAATGCACACACACTCTCCAAATGTTGCATACATGCAACGCATGGATGCATGTACACACGCATGCACATACACACTACACTTGAGAAGCACTTTGGCTTACCACCTGTCATGATACGAATGAGCTTCTTTCCATGTCAGTCCTCAAGTATTTACTGGTTCAGCAATGAGGACAGACAAGAGAAATACAGCTCCAGTTCCTGCCGTGGGGAGGAAGACATACTCTCACGGCACAATCAGCATTACCAAGTGACATGTGGGTAACCAAGAGACATAGACCCAACAACAACAGCAGGCCTGAGATGTGAGCCATGGTCCTCAGAGAGGCCTCAACCATCGGACAACATAAGGAATACATAACGGGCCAAGGGAGAGGAGATGCTGCTCCTTACACAATACCGAAAAGATCCTAGTAACAGAAGCATTCATAGCCTGGAAGGCAATGCCAGTGAGTCGGCTGTTAAGAATAAACGGGATGAGGTCCAGAGCTGCTGGGAGCCCAGTGGTTGAAGTTAATGGCTCTGACCTTTAACATTGGTCAACAGACAAACAATAAAAGATATCCAAGGTGGTGAGTGGTATTGCTAACACCGGCTTTGAAAGCCTGACTGGCAACAGTATTTAGGGTTGAGTGAAGAGGTATTTTAAGTACTGAGCCAAGTAATGAATTGAGAGGCTTCAAGGTCCTTCGAAGCTGACAGTTTGTTTATGATTCTAAAATACGGGAGGAGAAGGCAGAAAGTGGGGTCAGTGGAAATTAGGTTAGAAAGTTGCTGCAGTGATCCATGGGAAGGGACAGAAGAAATGATATACTTACGAGTAACTGAATACTTCTGTTCTGAATACCAACTCCCAAGAGAGGTCCGTTCTGTTTGGAGGGGGGCAGCTCTGTCACTCCTCTAGCCAAGTCATTTACTAGCTCCAGCCTCGCTAGCAGGCAACTTGGAGACTTGATGACACTTAAAGTCATCAAGAGGAAGCAATTTTAGCTAGTCCTTCCTCTTGAGGACCAGGAAAAGATTCTGAAAGAATCTGTAAAACTGACTGACCACACCAAACTGGGAACTGGACACATAAAAGACACTTAGAAGATCACTAATAAAAGAATCAAACTTAAAAGTCATCTCTGGGTGCTTACTCCCTGTTGGACGTAATCAGCTTCTGCTATGCTTAGTCCACTTCCAGTTTGCTGACATAACTTTGAGCATTCCTTATTGTGGATAGAGCAAAAACCAACAAAAACGTAACAGCAAACAAAAAAGTCCCAGACACAGAAAACAATAAGCACTGGCTACAGGCAAAAGCCCATGACTTGGACAACATAATTATTGTAACATCCAGAACATCTTTATTCTGAAAGACATTTGGTTTTCATTTATCACCAGAATGATCCTCCCCCACATCTGTTATAAACATTTGGTGACATCCCACTTCATAAATATAGAAAAAGTGCATATTAGAGCTATACCACCCCAAACCGGGATTTCATAGTCTTTGTGTCCAACAAGTCAAACGCAACAAGCAGGCACTATCACTGGGCTAAAGCTACACATACAAGCTGGTGTGATTCGAATACAATTGAAAATAACTTTGGTTGGAAAACAACAGTTAATGGGCCTTCGAGTATGGAGTGAGGGAGACAGGGAAGGTGAGGGAAGGTTAAGTGTCAGGCCTTGTTCTAGAGTCACTTGGAACCACACCACCACACAGGCATGATTTCATGTAGGTCTGCACAAACAATACTAGTATCTCAGAGTGTTAGGGCAGAATTTCCAGGAGTGAGCGAAGGATGACAAATAGGGTAGAGCTTAGTTCTCATCATGGTATGGAAGGTGACTGTACAGCTTGGGAGACAGGAATAATTTAGTTTGACCATTATAATTTAAATGTGTTTGAAGGCGCCAGGCTCATGGGCGTAATTCATAGCATCAACTAGCTATGGCTTTACACCAAATCAAACGAAGGGGCTCAGGCACCACTGTCTGGATCGCCTGTCCAAAAGCTCTCAGACTTTGAAAATTTGCTTAGCTCATTTATATGCAAGCGTCAAAGGCATTCCAGGTGGATTCACATGAACAACTATGGAGCTGCACAGCTGGAACGCACCAGATGTGTCAAATGCAGACAATAGAAAACCAGGACGTTAATAGACTCAAAATGTCAACCCTGGGCACCAGCTCATTTTAGCGCTGAACACTGGTTTGTAGTTTTATTTATATACTGTGAATTTCATACCTTCTTTCCTTCATCTCCTCCCGCCTTCCTTTCCTCCCTCTTTCGTTGGTGTATAGGTGTGTGTGTATGGTGTGGTGTGTGTGTATATTCTGGCTGGCTTAGAACTCCACATGTAGATCAGGTTGGCTCTGAACTCAGAGATCCCCCTACCCCTGGATTCTGAGTGCTGGGATCAAAGGTGTACGACACCACGTCTGACTTGTAAATTTTCATAATGAACATAGAGAACCTAGCTTGAAGTTTGTTTTGCTGGTTACATGTTTCTTGATTTAGTATATTAATTCATCTTCTGAAGGCAACACACACTCACATACATACTTTAAAAAAATATAAAACTGTAAACAAAGAAAGTCAGGTTCCACATGCTCCCCCAACAAGGCTAATCTGCATTAACAGTTAGTATTCTTTTCCAGATGTTTGCATTTTGCGTAAGAAAGCCTGTCTACAGCTTTTATAATCAGACACCACACAGAATGGTGAGTAAAGGAGGAACGCTAGTTGTTGCTCCAAACTCCCTTTGAACTAAACGCTCCATGACAGTAAGGCAGCAGGATATTCTGTCTCTGTCCTTTTATTCTCAGAACACAACCAAGGGAAATGCCTTCAGTGACGCTGACAATCTGTGCATTAAACACTGCAGTTCCCTGGGGCATTTTTTGGACATTTGTTTATGACAAATAGCAGGCACAGTGGCCAATGGAAAGGCACTTTTGTGAGGATAAAAAATACTTCCTGCAAGAGGGATTCCCAGCGAGAAATCCATGGAACAACCTCCCTTCGCTGTCCGTGTGGCACCTGCCAATGCTCTGCAGGAACAGTTAAACAGGCCTCGTCTCCCGCGCCTGGGGTGCTGGCTGTGAACCTAAATTGCTGGTGCCACGTGAAATCTGATGAATAAGCAGGTTCTCCCCCCACTTTAGATCTTTCTTATTCCCCTCCAGTCAGGCATGCTGCATGCAGAACACAGCTGGAGTTGTGATCACCGAGCAGACCCAGCGGCCTGAGCACCCTGAGGGGCCTGAATGAAAGAGAACAGAACATCCTGGAAACATCCTCTTTCCACACCATCATGGAAATATGTCAGCAGGACCGGGGGTGACGCTGCCCCTCCTGCCAAGCCAAGCACCTGGCATAGGATACCAGACAGAGTGACGGTGAATGCTTTCGCCTGGTAAAATAAAATAAAAATGATAAAAAAACAAACAAACAACTTTTTATCAAGGTCACATAGTCTTCAACCCCAATGTGGATGTACCACTGAGTCTGGAGGAAAGCAGAGAAAAGTGGAAATTGGTCCCAACTGAACAGGTGAGATCACAGACAGGCCACCTGGGGAAAGTTGTGCCCTTCCTGGGTCAAGCCTGGTTTCCAGACATGTCAACTGGGCTTGTGAGTCTGAACACATGGGGGCCGTGGAGTGACTTTTCATGGCAGACATGAGTTATCTGCACCAACAATGGTGTGCTCTGCTTTTGTTTAAAACCAATCAGGGGCATGGGGAGTAAACTGAACGGGCTATGGTCACACAGCTGGACCGTGGCTTCCCAGGCATGGCGCCACATCAGTGGCCATCAAATCTGTGAAGACGCTGTCTCCTCATTTCTTCTTCTGGCGTGAGACGGAACCCATACGGTGCTGGACCATGTCTGGTATTTCCTGCAGTGAGAAGGCAAAAAAGGGAAATCACACATCGCCTATCCATCGTTTTGACATTTACAAGGCATGGTGTACTCCAGTATTCCAAGAAGAGAAAACCAGCTGTTTTGGTGTCATCTTTGTTTCAACGTTAAAAAGACACATAACAAACATATTTCAAGTTTAGCTGTCAATACTAATTTCAACACAGACTAAATATTTTCAGTGTGGCTCAGCCCATGAACTTAATTGGATGCATTCTCAGCTTCTTGATACTCAGTCCACTTTGACATTTTTCTTCTACCATGCTCCATAATTTGCATCATTTACCCTTGCAAATGTCTTAAGGCCTCCTTTTCATTTATTTATTTATTTATTTTTAATACCCAACTCAATTAACTCTTCCGTAGCCCACTCCTGACTATGCTGGCTGGCTTCTCCTACTCAGCCCTGGGGCCTCCCTTTTCTTTCCTCTAACCTGCTGGTCCTACCAGTCAAGGCATCAAGAAGCACATCTGGCTGAGGGAAATGGGTCCTACCTTCCTTGAGGTGAAGGGTAGCAACACAATGAGCAAGTACCTGAGCCAGTGGCAGTATAACAAATGTTTCAAGAGATTAGTGTTCTGCCTTTATTTTTATACTCCTCTCAATCAACTCATCCCCTTTCAGCAACACACACACTTTGCTGGCTGACAGACAAAAACACAAGCATAATAGTTACTTCATGGCCTTTTAGTGCAGAAAAACATGTTACTGTCTTAGCCTAGATGAAAGATGACAGAGAATACACTTAAAACTTACACCTTAAACACTTTATGAATATTCATGATTCAAAGTTTTTACAGGATACATTTTTTGCTATTTTTATAAGGGAATTTGTCTTTGCTCAAAATGGTTAATTTTTGAAATAGCAAATATCTGAATCAAATCAACACAAGTTTATTGCTTAAAATTGCCTCATGTAATCAGATCCAAATCCAGCTTTGCTGTTTATGGCTGCTTTTAACAAGAGAATTTTTAATTGTACTTATGAACACAGGCCATTCAATATTTGACAGCCCACTGCAGATGAGCTAGAACTCTATTAAAATGAGCTGCGGGTAGAATCAGGAGCAAGTTTAACGTGGCACTGTTGCCACCAGGCCACCAGGCCTCTGTTGTGTTTTTAAAAGATGACCCACAACTGCCTTTGGGAGGACTAATAGTCTCATGCTGGAGAGAGAAGGAGTCAGGGGCAGAGGGTGAAGGTTCCATAGGTCCAGAGCTCTCCCCTCTCCCCCTTTCCTCCCTCTGGTTCCATCTGTAGTGCATTCAAGGATAACCAAGGCATAGCCAACAGAATGCCACATGCTGAGTAGAGAACTCACAGCCCTATCCACTTAGAGGTATGAAAGTCACTCCATTAATAGAGCCCTCTCAAGGGCTCCTATTTCACTTAGCTTTTGTTCCCAATCTAGTCATCCCAGTTCCACTCAGGGGCCAATTAAAGGACAGTGAGTGTTAGCAAGACATCTCAGGCCACCTGGCCAGTGCATAAGGGGACAATATTGGAGCCAAGGTTTTCTGACCTCTTACAACCTACCCAACTGCCATCCCTTCTTAAGCGCTGAACAAGTTAAACACCATAACTTCTCACCATGTCTAACCTTTCCACCCATGCTTGATGCTTCTCTCCATGGATATGTGGGGCTCACTGCTATCTGAACACAGGAAATGAGGGAAGTCTAGTCTAAACTAAGCCCATAACTCTTATGAGACTCGGCTAATATCAAAGACACAGGTCTAAAACCCCATTTCGAGTTTCATTAAATTCCAGCACAAACCACAGCGGTCCATTTCTGTCAGAGCACCATAGTGCCACGATTTCCACAGTACTGCAGCATTAGCTCAGGCCTCACTCTCTCTCTCAAAAATCCTTCAAAATCAGTTTCTGAGAATAGCAAAGCTATCCTAACTATCTGAGTTGCTTATTTCAGGATCCAAACACTATAACCACTTGGTTTAAAAGCAGTTTTCAAAGGAAAACACATCCCTGATATTCTGAAAGAAATTTTAAGTCAGCTGCCAGTCACCCACTCGCCTACTGCTTACTGTGTGTGCACAGTGGGTCAGCAAGATGTCAGGGGGCAAGCACGGAATCTGTCTACTCTGCCATGCAGGTCCATCGTTTGTGCTGACTTTTAAACACTTCATCTATTACAGTTCTCTCTCCTGGGACCTCAAATGTCTGGGATCCTGCAGACATGTCTCAAACTGTCTTAGTCTCCTGTGTCTGATACATGCTCACATTTGTTAAGTGTACAACACAGGGCCTTGGCCAGCTTCATATGGGTACAAGATGTCTCCAGTTTCATAATGAGAGCATGCTAGGGGAGAAGCAGAGATGGCTTCCTGGGTCTGCCTGGAACTCATAGACATGCCCCCACGCAAGACACTTCATGAGGTAGGCTCTAGTTGATTCCTGTGGGTCGGGGGAGGTGCTGAACAAGAGAGCTGGTGGCCCTCCACTGCTCTGGAGTGTAACAGCCTGACAAGATCCTACACTTCATTTATAGCTGTGGTTCTCAACATGCGGGGCGTGACCCCTTTGGGGGGGGGGGGCACATATCAGATATTTATATCACAATTCATAACAGCAGCAAAAGCACAGTTATGAAGTAGTAATGAAATAATCTTACCGTTTGGGGGTCACCACACCATGATGAACTTAAAGGGTTCATTAAAAGGTTGCATCATTAGGAAGGCTGATTGATGAACCAGTGATTTGTAGCTATTTATCTTTGAGTAAATGGCTTCCCTTATGTTGGTCATAGTTTCCTAGTTTATGAAATAGTATAGTGAGAGTAACTTCCCCATGAGACTATTAAGAGTACTGCAAGAGATGGTGCCTCTATCTGACTTAGCAGCCTGGAGTGAACACCTGTTACACCCCTAATGGCATCAGGAATCATATTGAATGCCTGTGTTTGAAGAGAACTAACTCCATTAAGATACGCACAAAATGAAATCCCAAGATTATTAACTCCTTAATAAAAAAAAAAGTCGTTATATTTGTGGATGCTTTCAGCGGTGATTTGTACACATATGGAATTATTAGCTACTAAAACTTTGCTTTCTAAAGGAATGAACAGCAAAAGGTAACAAACAAACTTCCCTGGGTAGCACACTTGTCTAACATAGAGGAGCCTTTGGGCTGTTGGGAAAGCCCCAGTGTCCAGCATGGAACTTTCATCCATTTAGTGAAATCTCACATTGACCATAGACAGGCTTGGGTGAGGTGACCCTACTCTGCAGAGGCTGGTAAAGAATATTAGTATTTATGAGACTCCACCCCATGTCCCTGTAAATGGAGGTCAGACCCCAATCTTGCTCAAAGAAACAGCAGGGATGCTTCAAAGGGCCTCGGGAACAATGCCCGGTTGAAGATGCCTTACCTCGATTACAGCACCAGTAGTGAGATCATACAATTTATTGATTTGTGGTTCTTGATAGCAAATTTTCAGTTTTTTGCCCTTATGTATAACGCAATAACCTCTACATTTTATGGTGAAGGGAAGGGAAACAATTTTCTCCAGATAAGAATTGCTGAGGAAGGCTGAGAGTTGATGGCCATTTTCCCTACTGCTCACCACCAGTGTAAATAGGGATGTTTAATTTGCTGGCATTCACAGATCTTTGCGCGTGAGCTCCTAAACACTCATGCCATTCAAATTATACATTGAAGTTGCTGGGTGGATCATATCTTTACCTTAAACTGGAGGGCTGAAGAGGAAAAACAAAGGGTAAAAATTTTAAATAGAGCACTAGCGCTCTGTGGTATATCTGTCAAAGAACAGGGCAGCATGGGTCCTCTGTTCTCTTTCAAGAATGTTACTTTATTACAATCACAAAGGCTCCTGACAGGACGACTAGAAGTCATTTACTTAAAAAGACCAGAAGGGTCTGGAAGAAACTGTAGTTCTACCAGTTTAGAAAGAAGGTCTCTGGAGGGGGGCGGACATTTAGTACAACTGTACTTTCAGGATCATTAATTGTATGATTTCTCACTCTCAAAATGGCTTGGATTTTACCTAAAACCATGTGATCTTCATACATATGGAAGTTTCATGATGGCTTGAAAGAAGGGTAACAGATAATCTCAGAATGAGAAAAAAACACTGACATTTCCATCCTGCCACCCAATCAAGCCAGCCAACCTCAAATCTCACTGGGTACCTGGGATCTTAGTGTGAAAAGCTCTGACATGCAGAGCAGTGTGACCCTGCTGTCATGTGGTTCTCTTTTCTTCAGTTGGTTGATGTTGAAGCCATTTAGTGGACAAGAGACACTTGAGACCAATAGGCAAGGAAGCCACTGAGTAAATTAAACTGTCAGGTGCGTGGTGTTTGTTTCTCAGAAAGAATCAGCACACACAGTTTAACTCTTCTCCATGCCCACCCAGGCATACTTCTTTTGGGGGTATATTACTTGACCAACTTTTATGAACTGAACACGTGGACGCAAACACACACGTAGAAATAACAGAAGGTGTCCAGAACCCAGAAGCTCCCACCTCTTCCTTTGAGAAGGGCATGTGGCTTCCTTTCTTGTTTTATCCATTCTAAGTGTAAACCATTCTAATATCTTCATCCTCTGGTCCTTATAGCCCTGTTCTTTCCTCCAAAGTCTCTGGGGTCTAAGCTGTCCCTCGCCATTCTCCTCCTCTTCCCTCTTATTTACTCTCTCTTCTCCCCCACCTCCTGTGCTGGTTTCTAATACATGGGTCCATTTTCACCCACACCATCCATAAAGGACTTCATAAAAGTCGATCTGAGGGGGCCTCATCTTTCCGTGACATTTGAGAAACTCTTCCACTTTGTTCTGTGTGGTCTTGGTCCGTCTTATCTTTCCAAGTAGAATTTTCTTATCTGTTTTGCAGGCAAACTGACATAGTAGAGTTTTAAGTAACTTACCAAGGCTCCAGCCCTCTTCCCCGTCCAGGGTGCCCCAGGAATGGATGTGGCAACACTGGCGACTCAGGCACTGGATCTATCTGAAAACACCAGGCACTTACCTTCTGCCCTGGCTAAGATTGCCCCGCAAGTGCCAATTTTATTTAGGATCCTAAATGTGTCTCTATCCCAGTGAGAAAGACTAAGGCTCAGCAGAACCCAGCATTGGGAGTTCACTGTGGTTTCAGAGCGCACAGAAGGCGAGAAGCAGCAGCTGACTGAGAGCCGAACTTGAGCCCCAGTCTCACAAGCATCACTACAACAGGAGAGATTTTAAATGAAGAGTTAAAGATTCTGATGTAAAATTTGTGACGTAAAAGTGTTTAGAAAACTCAGTTTTTCTTGAATCTCTTCAAAGTTTTCTCCCCTTAGCGCTTTACCGTGAGGGGTTTCAGTGGGTCTGAGAATGGTGTTCAGAGGCTTGTCTATACAGTTAATAAGGCTGTAGAAGCTTCTAAAATGTCCTAGTCTGTAACAGGATGCTTTTTGTCTGTAATCTGGAGGTGCCTCAGTTTACCTAATCACAGAAGCTGAATATGGAGGTTCAGAGAGACTGTCCATCCCTGAGAAGCCCTTCCCTTCTCCTGTCCATTTAGATGTCCCACTTTTATCACTGGAAATCATCTAGGTATATTTACTGGGGAAATACATACAGTCTCTGAGAAAACTAGACACAGGCTCCCCAAGGACAGAAGCTGTAGTGTATCCTTTGCTCCAAGTTCCACAAGCTAATACACATGATGCCACAGAGACAGAGAAAAGGACACTCAGCACCAGACATGGGTGTAAGGCTATAAGTAACAACGGAAAATAGAAACCTGAAAGTAAAATATAGACATCAACTTTGTGCTATGGGTCTATGGGGCAGGGGTTAAGTAAAACATAAGAAACCTAAAAAAATGCTAGAAAAAGGATAAAAGCCCGTTAGCATACTTAATTAAATCCCACTCCTCTCAGCAGCTGTGGGGGTGGGGTGGCTGGCCTTTCCTGATGTTCCTTCCAGTCGAGTCCATAGCAGACAAAAAGGAACACAGAAGTATGGCTGCTCCCCACCGCAGCCGGGCTGCTTTTGCTCAAGTCCTGTAGGCCTTCAAGAGTCCCCTCACTTTGTCTATACATCTCAGGCCTCCGTGGCCTCTGCCTATCCTGACATTTGTCGGGAAGGGATGGGGCTTGCCACTGTCTGCTTAGAGCTGGCTCTCTTGAAGGTGGGACTGGGGTGTGATGGAAGAGGGCAGACAGAGACGTTCTAGTGGCCTCAGAGCCCAGGCGGGAGTCTCCTTCTCACTTCTTGCTCCTCGATCTTGGGGTTGTATCCGAGAACGTTTTAGTCTCACTCTTTAACAAGGGAGAGGCCGGCTGGGGGTGTAATGTGCAGCGCAGCAAACTGAGATAAAAATGTGAATGCTGTGTCTGGACACAGTGGCGCACGCCTGCAATCCCAGCACTCGGGGAGGCGGAGGCAGGTGGGTTTCTATGGTTCGTGGCCAGCCTGGTCTACAAAGCGAGCCCAGGACAGCCAAGGCTACACAGAGAAACCCTGTCTCTAAAAACCAAAGTAAGTACGTACGTAAATGAATAAATACATAAATGAAACAATAAAAAGAAAATAGAAATAAAATTAAATGCATTAGCTCCTTCTGAGATACAATGAGGCTGGGCCCAGCCTCTTGCCACCTGCTATGTCCTTCATCTTCAGTGAATGGTGGTGCTCCTAGGCACAGTGGTTTCCAACAAATAGCAACCACATAGCCAATGGTGGCAGACGCAGAGCTGAGATCCTAGCCACTCAAAGGCTCTAGAGCAAGAGTGCCGGACAAAGCTAGGTGGTGTTAGGCACGGCTGGGGCTGGAGAGCTGTCACTGGTGCCCGGCCTCCAGCTTGGGTGTGCACAATTCACCAGGTGGGGCTCTCTATGACTCCACAGGGACTTCAGACTCTTCATGTGTAAGTGGCTGGCCCGGACTTGTGATACTTCTGTATGGAGGTTCATGTGCCCATGACCAGTTCCCAGCTAGTCATCAGGGCTGGCAGGGTGCCCTGGAGAGCACAAATTTGCCCTGTCTGCTGCCTGGAGCCAGGATAGCCTCTCTGGAGGATGGTGCTTGGTTCTGACTCTTGGTAGCTGGACAAGGAACCGCTACGTGGTGCTCATTGGCAGCGTCCTTCAACTCATTTGGTCTCATTCGATGCCCTGCTCCGACACTCCCCAAACATTTACAATTACTTTACATTTTTCTTTCTTATTAGAGTATTTGTATATTCATTTAAAAACTGGAAAAGCTAATGGAAAATTCAATTCTTGTGATGTTAATGCCTCAGATTATTAAAGTAACCTGTCAATACTAAGAAACAACCATCAACAATGTTATCAAGAACATAATTCCAGACCTCATTCGGATTTTATTTTTTTATTTTTTTTTGTTGAAAATTGTGTTTTTATTACTATAGACATACAAACCTTACATGTTCACAAGTAAACTTTGTCACATAATTTAAAAGTGGAGAATACATTGTGACCAAGTTTACCATACATCATGAGAGAAAAGATTAATCATATATTCGGAGCCAAGAAATAATCTAGAGGACCCAGGCTTGAGTCACAGCACCAACAAGAATCTGTTTGTGTCTCCAGTTTCAGGAAATCTAACATCCTGAAGGCATTCATCTGACACAATCATAGCATGTGAAGAATTCATATACACATAAAATTAATACAAAAAGTATTTTAATACCAAAAAAAGCAAGACCAAAGGCAAGCTTGTAGCACAGAAGAGTTCTTTTTAAAGTCATTTTCATGGAAGATGACAGTATTGCAGTTACAGGCTTCTTTTTACCACCTACAGAGACTCCCATAGGCAGAGGCCACATTATTACAGAGCTTCTCTGCAGGAAGTATTTGTAACTGGAAAGTGGTACAGGACGAAATGGTAGATCAGTGAGATATGCAATGGAATTAAAGGCCACCACGTTTTAGGAGGAATTCCATAACTACATTCTAGAAAAGACATTAGGGAGAAGCAAAGGAAAATCCAGGCAGTAAGAACCAAAGGCAACAGCCAACACAAAAAGTTACAACACACAGAAGAAGTCAGGAAGCACAATTTGTGGAATAGATAAAAGCCATTCTACATCCAAGGATGAACAGATCAGGGCTGAGTAATGCCACTTTACTGTCTATGACCTCACTAGACGATCTAGCTAGAAGGAATACTGTTAGATTTTCATCTGTGAGCTCATTCGGATTTTAAAAGCCAGTTTTAAAAGTTTTTTTCCATGGTCCAGTCCAGGGGATCACAGTTCACCTAGTCTCTTGGCTTGTGGGAGTTTCTTAGTCATTCCCTTTTCTCCTGTGACTTTGCCTGGCCGATACCCACTGGAAATTCCTCAGTTACGTTTGCTTGATAGTTGACCTCTTATTGGACTGAAGTTCTGAGTTTTGACAAAGAAAAAAAAAAAAAAGCCAAAGAAATAATGTGTGCTTTTTGCCCCACATCAAGGACACATGTTGAGGCTAACTCTAAGCAGTTGGCTAAGGACTGTTTTGCTAAGCTTCTCCACTGTACATTTCTGGTAAGATTTTATTTTTATCTGTGTTATTTATGTGTATGTACTCGTGTCTGTCTGTGTGTGAGCATGTGCACATATGAGCAGGTGTCTGTATAGGCCAGAACTGTTGGATATGCTGAAGCTGGGGTTATGCCTGGTTCTGAGATCTCCAACATGGGTGCTGGGAACTGAATTCTGGTCCTCTGCAGGAGCAGCCAACATCCATGACCGCTGAGCCATCTCTCCAGACCCATTGAAAAAACTTTGTTTGCGTTCCAAGAGGATACAGTTTAGTTCTTTGCCTCTGTGAGTCCCCAGGATAAGATAGAAGTGGGGAGTCTGGGCATTTCAGAGGAGGTTTGTCACCTGGTTACTCATGCTTGGGAACAGGCAGGAAGTGGTGACCTCACTCAGGGTCGTAGAGGCAGGTGAACTGCTGTGAGTTCAAGGCCAGCCTGGTCTACAAATCAAGTCCAGGACAACCAAGGCTACACAGAGAAACCCTGTCTCGAAAGAAAAAAAAAAAAAGGAGAAAAGGATTTGTGTTCGGTGAGGTTGCCAGTAAGCCCACACACCCAGTTTTTACTGCACTCCTGCATGACCATGAATGTGATGCACATTAGCCATTGAGGAGGCTTTCAACTGAAAATATCCAGGTTTCATTCAGTACTTGCATTTGCCAGCAGGTGGAAGCAGAGGCCCACAGCACGGAGTCTGCAGATGAAAACTAGGACAGGTTCCAGTCAGCCAAGCATTCCGCATGGTAAGCAGAATAAGGGCCATTTGGAAACAGATGGGCTCTACGGAAGATGCTGCGCCAGATATTAGGGACTTGTTTACTGTCTAGATGGTCTGTGGGCTATTTGCCAGCACCCAGCAGCTTCCAGATCACATCACAGTTCTTCCTGAGGAAAGACGAACACGGCGTCGAGAGAGAAGGTAGCTAGCGCACATAGAGATTTCTCATCAGGTCCAAAGTCAGAATTCATTTTTGCTCTTGTGCCTCGTGCTGCCTGACTGCCAGTCTTTAGCTCCCTTGCAGCCCTCACTCCAAATCAGAAAGATGAACGCATACAATTTGGGGTGGCTTCAAGACTAAATGCAGTAACAACAGCAGTAAACAGTGGCTCTGCTCACTGGTCCAGATGGCCACTCCAACCTGCAGCCTTTCCTATTCTCACTGCTGTAACAACGCTTCCACCAGAAACAGCTTTACGAGAGGAAGCATTCACTTTGCTCATGGCTTCAGAGTTTAGTACAAAGCTGCTTGGTACCACATGCCTGAAGAGAGCATGGGAGCAACAAGAGCATGCGTGAGGCAGAGGATCTTTCCTCACGGTGGACAGGAAGCAGAACGAAGCGGAACAGGAAGGGGTCAGGTCAGGACATAATTATCAACGACACACACCAGTGACCTAGTTCCTTCAACCAAGCTGCCCCTCATACTTTTCGGTACCCGCTAACACTGCAATTCTATTATAAATTCTGCAGCTGTATTACAAATCCATCAAGGGGTTAAATGACACATTTAGTTAGCACACACACAGGTGCGTTTTCCTAATCTGGACACTTCTCTTGTTGAAATTAATTTTTATTTATGTGTGTGTGTGTGTGTGTGAGGCTTTGCGGGTACAGAAGCAGGCATTAGGTTGCCTGGAAATGGAGTTATACATGGTTGTTGAGTTACCATGTGAGTGCTGGGAACTGAACCTGGGCCCTCTGGAAAAGCAGTAAGCACTCTTCCAGCTGAGCCATCCCTCCAGCCCCAGATCTGGGCATTTCTTAATGTAAACATGTTTATAGTCAAGAGTCATCTCTGTGTACCCTTCCTTCAGCCCTCACACCTGCTCTGGCCACTCTCTTCATGAACGTCAGACAGAAGGGAAGGAGGAAGAGACAGAGGGAAAAGGCTGATGGATCAGCTCTCGCTGTGACAATAATACAATTACGCTGTGCGTAATACAGTAGTAGTTCTGAGTGTGGACAGCCATATGAGGACAGTCAGAACATGGTTTGACTTGTTTTTCTCTTTTCTTGCAAACGCTGGGCTGACTAGGACTTAAGAACAGGGAATGCCACGAGTTTGGAAAATCTGCAAAGCCCCTCCTGCACAATGATTTTTGCCAGAAGAATTCGCCAGTTTAGCTTATGACTGGGAGCTAGCTGCAGCTTGTCTGTTGGTGCAAGCTTAGAAAGGCACCGGTGTGGACAGGACATCTGTCTCTTCTTCCTGCACTCCATATGATGAGGTCCGAATCTTCACTGTGGTGCATTTACAGCCTTGAATGGGTTGTTAGATGAGGTCTCTACAATGAGGCTGGTGCCCTTGTAAGGGGATGGAGGGGTGAGAGCTTGATGGCTGCCAGAGGCACAATGGGGAGGCTATCATCCTAGGCAAGGGACAGCACCAGGACCCAGTCATGGTAGCACTTAGAACTCAAATAGAGGAAGCTAGGAAGCCATAGGACTTGAAAATACAAGTCAGTCTGTTATGGTTCTCATGAATTTGCATGGGCCCTGGAGTTCTTGACAAATTCAGGAGCAAGAATGTGTCAAGAGATGAGATGTATCATATAAAAAATAATATTATATATATGTATATGTATATATATATATGAATGCTGTCTTAAAAGCCATAAATATTCACACTATACCTTTTTCAAATACCACAAGCCTAGTCAGTTTATAAATACATGTTCAGATATTGACACCAATGCATAATTATGGAAATAACCCTTGGCATAGGAAATTGTCCCTGACAATCTTACTGGACCAGGGAAGCATGGCAAGTGTTCAAAGCCATCATTAAAGCTAAAAGCCCTCTGGGCATCCATCTCTTGCAGGTGGAACCCTGGACATGACAGTGAGATAGTCAAGCACAGGGCTGGGCCTAAGACTCTATGGATGGACAGCCCAGGGTAGATCCATCACAGAAAGAAAGCAGCTTCCATCTTATGGCCTCATTCTTTGCCAGACAAAAGTGAGAGAGAGAAATTGAGAGAGAGAGAGAGAGAGAGAGAGAGAGAGAGAGAGAGAGAGAGAGAAAGGCAAAGAGGATAAGAGGACACGGGGGAGAGAGAGAGAGAGAGAGAGAGAGAGAGAGAGAGAGAGAGAGAGAAAGGCAAAGAGGATAAGAGGACACGGGGCCAGGGGGCTGAAAAACAGACAAAGAAGGCACTCTGGACAAAGTGTGATATATGTTCATGCCTTTCGAGTAGCAAGGCCTAGCAAATAACTTGGAAGGTGAGGACGGTCCAACCCTGTTTCCTTCCCAAGTGGATAAGCTAGGAGATAAGCAGCCTGAGAGGCCTTCTGGAGAAATACACAAACAAGCAGGAGCCTCGGTCCTTGGTCCTCAGAGCTCTGCCATTCTTATGTGGGTCAGGGTCAGCCCGGGATTGTGACGGCTAAAGCCAGTTCTGTGATGTGATAAACTATCCTAGAAGAAGCACGTGTTTCTGAGAGTGATGGCATTGAGCCTAACCCTGAGTCTCATTCCCACTTTCTGTGTGGTCTTCTAGGTCTGATGAACTCACTCCTACCCAGAATCCTGACCTCGTGTGCCGTTAGACCCTGTGCCTCTGTGTGCATCTCTTATGCATGCATGCATGCACCAATGTTCTTCATGTACTTGTATCTGCACACACACACTCTACATTCATGTCTACATTAACATACACAGGAAGAGGTTGCCCTGAGACCAAAGCATAGCACCCTCAACAAACACATCCTCCTAGGAGTTTCTCAGGGAGATTTATGTGCTCTTGACCAAGTGTCCCTTTAACTACCTTGAACTGGCCAGAATTAACCTCAAAAATGATTCTGAGATGTTCTATATTATTGAGATTTGATAACAGTGCAAGTGAGCTACTCCTAAACACCTATTCACTCTTATCAGGAAAGCAAAGCTAACTTTATAAACCGAAGAGGAGAAAACAGAACCAAACTTTGTGAACTTAAGACACCACAACCGGACTCATTTTGGACAGCTAAAGGTGTAGATGAAGGGAAGGTAAATTGCTCTCTAAGCATTTTTAGAAACATCTAAATTTGTGGCTTGGTCCTACAAAAAGTACTAGAAGTTCTCTCTGTGGTTTTAGGCAAAAAAAAAAAAAAAAAAAAAAAAGATTTCATAAAGTTTTTGATGAATGATGGTACATGCTTAACCCCAGCAATCAGCAAACAGAGGCAAGAGTTAAGGTTAGCCTTGGCTACATAGCAAGCCCGAGGCCAGCCTGGTCAACAAAAGAGCCTATCATTGGGTAGAGTATGGAAGAAGATTCTGTGAGTGGCATCTGGGAGATTATCAACATTGTGGAATTTCAGAGCAGGGAAGAGGACTTCCAGAAAGGCAGCACAGTTTTCCCAAGAGCTGAGAGGCGTGACCCTGCCTCAGTCCATTCGGTAGTCTGTTCCAGCTGCATGGCTGCTTTGCTTTCTTTTTTTGAGTCATTTCATACAGGAAGAGTCCAAATATCACCCACCAAACCTGAAGCAAGCATCAGAAGTTGCTCTATTGCTTCCTGACTGTGGTGGGGAGTCATAAGGAAAATGAAGTTTGAATCTGGGCTTTCCCTTTATTTGTGCTCTCAGACAAGTTCTTGGCGCTGGTCCTCAGCCTTCTTTCTTATTTGTACAATGTAGAAATCTAGAGGATGCACTAGATTCTGAAGACCAAGTGGATTCAAGGAGTATAGCACCCAACCTGAAGGAACCCCCTTTCTAAGCTGTTCTCTCTCTCCGAAGTCTCCACCATTCATCCAGTCACACAAGCCAAGTCAAGGTCTTTCACACCCTTGGTGTACCCTCTACCTCAGCACTCCCAAGCCCCCCCAAAAGCCTGTGAGTTTAACATTGCCCCAATACAGAATCAAGTTAATCCCAGCTCTCTTATATCCCTCCATGTTGCTTTCAAAACCATAAGCATGAGGCTTCCTTCCCCTGAACTGCACTCACTCTGACCAGTGGCTCCAAAAATGTTATTCATATTAAGTGGGAAGGTAGGAGGGTGCATGGAGAAGAGAAAGTAAATTGCTACAGAGAATATCTGAGTTTAAATAAAGGAAACAAGAAGGCTGGGCATACCTTTAGGTACTTGGGAGGCAGGCACAGCTCTGTGAGATCCAGATCAGCCTAGCCCAGGTGCCAAGTTCTAGGCCAGACAGGGTGACAGTGTGAGACATTTTCTCAAGAAGAACAGAAAAGAAAACAAGAACAAAACTGATGGTCTGGAAAAAGCCTAGGGTTTGTTGCTGCAAGTGCAACGGTTCCCAAGATCTGAAGACTGCAGGTAAAGGCATCTGACTTGGCCAAAGGCCCACCCCGTTTTTCAAGATAACTCTCTTAGGGTACAAAAACTAAGGGCAGTAAAGCCCCAGTGAGGAGCTCTGCCAACGTGACTGATCTAAATGGAATGCGATCCTGTGAGTCATTTGTAGCTTTAAATACTATAGAGAGAAGAATTTGTAAAACATGCCCAAACAGCCTGGCTTTGATGTGGTGGACTCTTTTAAAACCACATTGTTCGAATTTATGCTAAAATGCAAAGCCTGCATGTTTACAGTAGTGTTATTGGAAGAACACAGAAAAAAAAAAGTACAACTGTTAACTTTAAAGGCAAGACTAAAACTTCAGAATAGGGCGATTCCCAGTACGAATTTACAAGCTGTTGAACCTCAAGAGGCTTCTTCAATTAGCAGTGAATGCTCTTGATGTGTCTTGGCCTGATAAGGGGCAGCCCTTTATATAATTTGGGGTGCACTGCTTTTATCAGAACTTTTTTCTTGCTTTTATCTCGGTGACAACCATTGTGTATGTCCCCCAGTGCTTCCTTTAATCCTGTTAATTATCCGTAGAGCTAGGGCAGTGTCTCAAGGGGCACCGTTGCTCCTGGGGCAGGATACAAATTACACATAATGTATTACACTGTAACTGACACACTCTGAGCCAGGCTAGCCTTTCCAACACAAAACACTGACATCCGAGTCATTTTATTATAGAAAACAGAAGGGGATTCTTTGGGATTATAAACATCTGAAAACAACGTTCTCATGAATTCCAGGCAGCTATTTTGGACACACAGCGGGGCGGGTCCAGCTGAAGAACAAAGCAAATGCACTTCACGTTCTTGTTTGTTCTTGTTGACAGAGGAGGAGGTAGAGGCAATCATCAAGACAAGATCACATTGAGTGCAAAAGAAAATGAACACAGAGCAAGCTGCAGGCAGAGTACAGCCGCCAGAGACAGGCGTTCCAGTGACGGTCCAGGACCCCTGTAGGCTCAGCCACCTCATTCTGAATGCAAAGGTCCAGACCTACGTAACCACAGAGAGCCAGGACGGACCTGTCACAGCCTGATGGTGTTCCAGGACCCCATGTCCTGTACCAAGCACCAGGCCTCCCACCATGACCTTGTTTGACGTGTCTTAGAAAAAGAGATAGATCTTCAAGAGGACAGGTGGGATGTACTAAAATGAAGCCTCGAGGTGGGATAGAATCATGAGAGCAGAATCATGGTTGAGGATCAGCACCACCTCCATGGCCCAGGGCCCGGGTGCCTATATGCCGGATGCCTGCAAAGGGCCTCACCTTGTCTGCCTGCCTGTAGTACTCATAGCTGCACCCAGGTTAAGAGTTCATGCTTCTGACCCCCTTTCCTCCCTCCCCTTCCAAATCAGACAATAACTCAACATGTGAATTCACCTGGTTGTCTTCCTTCTTCCTCTTAGAACTGAACACTGCTTCTTTAATGCGGCTGCATCAACACAGTCATTAAGTAGGTATTCTCATTTTTTTTCTCTGTCTGGGGTAGCATCAGGGGGTGGGGCTGGGCACCTCTAGATTTAAGGATGACCAGCAGATACGGATGAGGTAACAGACAGGAGATCTGAGGGATGACTAACAACAGCTCTAATCCGACTTGAGGATGAGAAAACACTTCAAAGCTATGTGGCTCCTGCAGAAAGACCAACAGTAAGATGCATCTATAGCATTTGGCGCTCACTGAACCACAGAGGCTGGCGAGGCATGCTTTTGTCCTACAGGTGCTAAAACGTAGGCAGATATTAAGGACTAAAACAGCTAGCTCTGACAATGTTCGAAGTGAAACCAGCCTCCCTGGTCCCGTGTCTAACCCACCACCTTTAATGGCATGTGCTCAGCAAGGATTCGAGAGAGGGGCATCGCTAACATGGCCCAAGCAGCCCTGCTCATGTACGTACATACCTGTTAGGACAGTGGCTTCCCTTTGAGATCGGATCACAAATACTCAAAAGTGCAGTCGGCAGGCAGTTAACCTTCCACTAAACAGGCCCTTAACTGAGTTCTCTCTTTAACTCCGATTCACATGAGCAAAAGGCTCAGGTAATCCCAAACCAAATTTCCATTTTTCAATTGATAGAAAAGTATGCTTCAAGCTACAGCAGAAGTATAAGGTTTGAGAGCCTAGAATTCTAATTGCTTAAATCCATACACTCAGTGCTGTGTGAAAGGAGCCACAGAGAAGGAATACGTTGGCCATACCTCGAGGCTGTGACCCTGTAGCAAGACAGTGGGTTTGAGAAAACCCTGCAAGGCAAGCCAGAGCTCTAGACCCTTCTCTCACCTCAGATAGGTCCTTTTGCTACAAGTAGGCCAGACGCTGAATGGGAACTCGTTAGAGTGGACAGCTGCTTGGATAAATAGGCAAAGCCTGTGGCTCTGGGTGGGGGTGGGGGTTGGTATGATTACTTATGGGCTCTCTGCCCACTCCAGCTCTGAGAAATACCACAAGAGAGTTCAGTGGACCAGTCCTACCGGTGACAGAAGCACCTTGGGGCTCTTCCCCCCTCAGGTTGTTACTCAGTTATACAGTAACAGTGAATGGTAACCAAAGGCCTGGGCCCTTGCAAGAATGAAAATCTCTGCAAGAAAACAACTCAGACAATACAAAGTCCCTGCTGACAGGGTTAGGCAGGGGGAGTGAGTGTGAGAGGTCATGTCCAGGAATCATCTTTATGAAATGCTCCTGAGGTGGTAGAACTTCAGGCTTAATGAATAAGCACCTATCTTCAAATAGGGAGTGGGGCTAAGCCAATGCCTGAGCAAAGGAGAGGGCAGAATACAGGATGAACCAGGAACAATGCCACCAACCTCAGGAGGTAGAGCCGGGCATCTCCCTGCCACTCACTCACAATGGCCACCTCTAGAGCAAGAGAACATCTCATTGATTCTCTCGAGAAATTGCTGCCTCCAAATGATTCCAGGAAAATCTCATTTTCTCCCTGGAGAAAATGTACTTTGGGATCCCTGTCACTAATTAAATGATCTAGATGAGTTCATAAAAAGACCATCTGAGGACCGTTTTATGAAAGCACACACACACAAACATTTATGTGCTATGTAACATTTCAGTCAGTGATGGACAACACATATGACATCAGTTCCATTAGATTACATTATCTACTGATCAGAGCTCGACACAGTGGGACCAAACAGACCAAACAGAGATTTTTTTTCTCTAAGGGGAAAAAAAAAATCTGCCTTATTTGTATGGTATCACAAATAACTGAATCCCAAAGGATTTTCACGAAGGGAGGAAAAGTCCCCTCATTCCCAAATCCTGCCTTGAGCCAAAAGCTTGGACCATGCAGCAGTCCTGTATGCTTTGAGTTGAGCCGCCCACAGAGGCCCAGCTCAGTTGACAGTGTCTTTCTGATATGCAGACATGCTTTTAGAAGTGAAGTGATGCTGAGGACACAAAGGATGGCTCTTCCAGGTACGGCATCGTCGCCTCTCTTCCTTCCTCACATTTAGTCTCTTGTTTCCTTATTTCATAAAATGGGCCTTCCCCCTAGCGTTCTATCATGTTCAGATTCTAAAGAACGGCCGCATAGACTCTGCTTTGGAGTTCTGAATAACCTGTCCCATTCCCAGTGTTTGGCTGTACTCAACTGTCACTGGGTGGAGCCTCTCAGAGGACAACTCTGATAGGCTTCTGCCTGCAAACATAGCGGAGTACCATTAATAGTGTCAGGGATTGGCCCTCTTCCATTGGGTGGGTTTTGGGTTGGGCCAGGCATTGGTTGGACATTCTTTCAATCTCTGCTCTATCTGTTCTATCTTTGTCCCTGCAGGTCTTGTAGGCAGAGTAAGTTTTGAATAAAAGTTTTTGTGGATGGCTTGGTGTTCTCCTCCCTCTACTAGGAGTCTTGTCCTGTCCAGGTAGAGGGTGTCCTCTTCAGTGTCCATGGAGCATAGGGAGTCTAGTGGAAAAGTGGGGGGAAGGATAAAAGGACCTAGAGGTCACAAGAGCTCCACAAGAGGACCAAAGAGCCAACCAAGCAGGGCCCAGAGGGGCCTATGGAGTCTGAAGCACCAACCAAGGACTATGCAAGGACTAGGTCCTCTACATATATGTAGCTGATGGGCAGCTCAGGCTTCGTGTGGGTCCACTAGTAAGAGGAGTGAAGGCTGTCTCTGACATGGACTGTGTTGCCTGCTTTTTGATCACTTCCCCTTACGAGACTGCCTTACTAGGCCACAGGAGAAGAGGATGAACTCAGTCCTCATTTAACTTGATGGGCTGGGGGGGGGTAGGAATGGGGGCTTCATTTTTCTGAGGAATTGGGGAGGGTACACAAGGGAAGGAGGGTAGGACTCGGAGGAGAGGAGGGAGGAGGACATGATTGGGATGTAAAGTGAATAAATAAATAAAATTAAAAAAGATGTCACATTCTGTGAAAAACCTAGAATTGTAAAGCACTCAGAGAAATAGGCAAAAAATACCTCTTTGATTATGCCAAGGAACTTAGCTGAATACTCAAATATTACTAAGAATCACACATATTCCACGAATGTAAGACAAATCAGAGTGAACTAAAGCAGCAAAGCAGAGACAAGGCGTTAATGGTGACTTGAGAGTGGTTACTGCATCGTATAAAGAGGAGTTCCTCCATGTCCTGAAGTCAGTTCTCTCTGTGACTCAGCTGTCACAGAAAAGACAACGGTTTGAGAGAGAACAACAAAGAGAAACACAGAAATGTAATCGTTGATCAGAGGGGGATTCTTTATGTAGAACGGAAGTCTGAAGCTTGTGATCTTCCTGCCCCAGCTTCCTGGGAGGCTGGGGATTTGTAGAGTGTCCATTTAGCTTTCCCATGACTATAAAAGAAAAGGAAAATAAAAGCTACATCTTTAGAGGGTTAGACATGCATCAGTGCTGGACTTCGTGTTCTAGCCGTCACTTGCTTGTTCATTCTTTTATTCTTTACCTCAAGCATTTGGTCCTCCAACAAGTATTTATTAAGCGTTTGCCTGGGTTCTGTCACAGGGTGGAGGAAACTGGAAGGAATGAAAGCATGTAGGTGGCTTTAGAAATTGCAGAAACATTGTTGGGGGGCAATGGATTTTTGAGAGGCATGTGGAAATACTTAAGGCCTATAATGATTCGTTGGCTCCAAGACAACGAAACTAGGGAAATGTAGACAAGCATTTAATTACATGCTATGAAAAGCACCATCTCAACAATTTACAACTCGGTTACCATACGGTTAGATTCTATATATTTATACTTCAAATTTGTATTTAAAAACTAAAGGTAGGACTGCATATGTTTTAATACACTGGAAGTGATATGGAGTGAGCTCCAGAAATACAGAATCCACAAAAGCCCTCAAAAGCTCCCATATGATAGGCAGGACATGTATACCTCTCATGGAGATTACAGTTTGCTGAAGGCAGTTGTCTGCCTTCTAAAATATCCAAGAAAGTTTATCTCAACAAGTCTTAAAGAAGACGGAACTATAGCACGCAGGGAATGCTCGAGGACAAACATTTTAAAAGTGGGTGGAAAAATATGCCAGACGCTGGCACAGGCCAAGGGGAAAGTGTCAATTGTTTCACTCTGTCCCTCTCATGGAGGCACCTGCTCGCCTGCAGAGAAGGTCAGTATTGATCCAGAGCTTAGCCACACCCCAAGCACGGCCACTCCACTGCCCTCTGCAGTCAGTAGTGTTCTTGACGTACAAACCCTCACCTGGAACTCACAGGCACAGCCAAAGCCTGGCCCATATCACTGGAATCCAAAGACTTCCTTTTAGAAAAAGAAACCACTTTTCAATTAGCTGCAGCCAAGCAGATCCCACTTTCTATTTGCTCTGAGCGCAAGAAGCTGGAGATTGCTCCTAATTCAATTTCATTTCTCCCTTTTGTAGAAGTTTTATCAAACTCCTTAATCCTCCTGGCTGGCAATGGCACTAGGTAAAAGGGGAGAATGAACTCAATTTTGAAAAGAAAAGATCACATGACAAAGCATAGAAATAGGCCTTGGGAGGCAATTTGATTTCATTCTTTGTCCTTTTTCTCATTTCTCACTCCCTCTCCCCCAGTCCTCTTCAGGGTGCCCCTGTGGGCAGCAGCAGAGTGGGAAAGGGCTGGGAAGGAGAGGTGAAGAGGTTAGAAGTAGCCCAGGATATAGCATACAGAATCGAAGAAGGTTAACAGCCCTACAAACAGATGCCAACTGCCTCAAACGTGCCGTGTCAGCACACTAGGCTTGCCGGCCCCAGCTTTGCTTTGCACCTTCACCATGACAAGTGTTAAGATGATACACAGTGTGTCAGACAAGAAAACAAACCAAGGAAAAAAATTAGCTTCGCGAAGGATGAAAACCTACTAAAAATACTCTTTAAGCGACTTCAAACATGAAATCACATTTGCAAAATAACTTCTTAATGGCTTAGCCAAAAATGATTCAGGAACACATGGATTAAATTCTCTTCAAGATACATATGGCTTTGCAAACTAGGGGAGAGCCTTGCTTGGCAGACTTTGCTTTGCTTGTGGGGCACAGCCCTGGGAGAAAGAGTTAGGCCTGTCCTCACTCTGCCATGCCTTTGCTGGTGCTTTCTTTGTGACTGTCAATTGGCCAGTAGTCATTACCAAAACTTGGAGCAAGCTCCTTGCAAGCGGTTTAACTTTTTTCTGTTTAGGCAAAGGGTTTAATACTTTATAGTAAATGACTTTTCCTCATCTCCAGTACCTCAAGGATCAAGAATACAGCATGCTTGCTCCTGGATTAAAAAGGAAATTTTGCCTTGTCTTAGGCCCAAAGCAAACGGCTTTGCAATAACTGGAGGTAGATTGATACACAGGTTTCTCATCCACTTCTAGTCATAAGGAACTAATAACAATACGGAGAATACTAGCTTGTGTTTTTTACCTTAACTGAAGATGTGTACTTCAGGAAAAGTGTGTAACATGAAGCTCCCTTTCCCCATTAGCCCTTTCGCCATCCCACCAAATTCCAGCTCACATCAATACAGCATTGCCACTGTCATTACTATAAAATACCATCTTACTGTTTCTTGGTGAAAATTTCTGATAACTACTGAACCCTATTTTTTTTTTTAAGATGAGAAAATGGAGACTTGAGGGTCAGAGAAAGGCTGTGTTGCAAAACCAGCCATTCCAGACAGCCACTGTCCTTCCTGGCTGGGTATGTTTCATTGTTTGCTTTGGTTAGTTTCTATTCTTCAAACTGTCTAGAAAGTCTACTCTGAACTGATGCCTCTGCCATTCCTTAAGGACCAGAACAAACACGAGTCAGGGTGCCGCAGCACAGGTATCTGCGGGGTGGCTAAAGTCCACAACAAGCTGCCTTTCAAAGGTGACTATCTTAGGCCATCTGGATAGGGCTGAGTGTACCGGCTGATAGGACCAAGAGGAGCAGCGGAAGAAACTCTGTCACAGACTCAGTCTCTAGTTACACCTGTGAACTCTGGCCTGCCCTTCTGGACAGTCTACCGCATGGAATTTGGACTTGCCTGCTCGGCTCCCACTACCGCATACTCCAGTTCCTTGCAGTAACTCTTGATACCATCTCCCACCGGCTCTGTTTCCTGCTTGAACTCTGACTGACACACTAGATAATGTTCCCTCTGTGTTCCTAAAGTTCAGTTAATTCTTGTAACACCCCTAGATTTTTGCTGGTACTATACTTTTTTTTTTTTTTAGTTGTAGGTAGGCTTTTACCTCAGATGCTCTTGGAACCCACAGTACTTAATCTTACATGTGAGTAAGCATGTCCTAGAAGAATTACACCACATTAACAAGAGCAGGAAAAGAAGATGTTCCACGCCCCTGAAGGACTTAGTAAACCTCAAACAGATGCTCACAGGAAACATGGTGAACGAAAGTGAGTCATAAGCCCAGAGGTCATATCACTAAGAAGCTATTAATGTCTGCTATGAACAGGTTATTGTGTCTCTTTGTGGCACAGGATAGTTAGGTCCCAGGCCCTGACCAGTGACCATTTCTCCCTTTGCCTTTATGTCTCCTGTGATGTGACTATGCAAAACCCAATACATACGAACTTCCAAGTGCCCCATAGGCACATACCACAACTATATCTAATTAAAAAAACCAAAAAGCTAAACCCACCTTTTAACCATGGTAACACATTTATCAAGCTACAGAATAATGCCTTCTAATGATGTCTCAAACAAGCTGACAAAATATGGATCAGAAAAGTGGAAATTGAATATAATAAATTGTAAGGGATGCCAAAGCTGAGACAGGCAGGAAGCATTAGGTGGGGTAGGAACTTTGAACTCCAGACATTTAATTTAGGCTGATTTATAAGGCTTTTTACTAACTCAAGAGGTATTTAAGAACTCCTTTGTTACTAGATCATGAGATAACAGTGAAAAAGAGTTTCACAGAAAGTACACTTGGGACGTGCTGACTCACACGTTTACTATGTGGTATTTATGGTACACACTCTTGGGGCTTTGGGGCCCCCTCACAGGGCCTGGGTCCACCTTCTAGATTTGGTTCCCAGAGCAACACCCAGATGGGTGGATGAGGATATTATCACCAGACCCACCACTTCTGGAGCTCAGGGTGGGGCCCAGCAATGATTCCTAAACTGTAGTATGGATTTCAGGCTAGCCCAAAGAGCTTTTGAAACCCTGGCAGAGCTTCTGGCTGAGCAAGTCTGAGCCCAGGTCTAAACATTTACACATCCAGCAGATTCCTGGGTTACACTTTGAGAGCCAATGCTTTAGACCTGCGCTCTACAGTGGCCACTGGGAGCCAGGGCTCTGTACATTTAAACGATCTTAAATTGTGTAAAGCTAAGCAAGCAAGCAAGCAAGCAAAAAATAGTTGTCCCGTTGTACCAAACACATTCTCAGGGCTCAGCGCTTTTGGTTGCCATATTGGGTGTTAGAGCTACAAATGCCCCTCACTGCCAAAAGCCATGAGCACGCAGTCAGGCACTGTAAGTAGAGAAAGCTGCATGTTGAAGAGCCTGGGGAAAGATGGCCTAAGGAGAGGGGCCACTGTGGTCAAAGACTTCTCATCCACATGAGTTACTCTACAAAACAAAGCAGGAAAAGCTAGAAGCAGAAACAGGGGCTGCACTGGTCATTGTTTCTTCTTTCTTACTCTAAACTGGGCTCTAGGTTAGGAGCACTGAGGAACTCAAGGCCTCTGTGAGATGGATCAAGAGACAAACACAGAAATCCTGTAATGACCCAGCAGTAATCTGACTTTTGAAACAGCTCATCAAGGTTAATTCTTGTGTCTACAATGGAAAAGCTACACAATGAGCATGAGTTCTCACCTTACCAGAACTATCAGGGGCATCTGCAATTCCTGATTTATCTTCTAGAACTCGACTCTCTATTCTCATTTTTTTTAACCCTCTTTCAGTGGTCCCCCTTGCCCGTGTCGAACCTTCTTTTCTCTCCAACCAGGCAGTAGCTGCCCTAGTACTCAACTCATGAGACTCTTCTACATCCGCTTTGTTGATTTCAAACACGCTCATGAGCTTCAACTATTTACAGCATGCTGGGGTATTCTTCAAACACACATCACAACCCTTTCCCAACCTCATACCCAACCACTCATTCACCATCCCAAAAGTGGAATTCACATGGTCCTCTCAGGGTTTATAAAACCAAGTTCTCCTATTCTTACAGACCTCCTCTAGCTCTGAGTGCACATTAATGATAACAACTGCAATGCATCAGTGGCCTTAGCCCAATACCTCTACACTTCGCTTTCAGTCACAACCACTGTCTAACAGCCCTAAGACTCTGCTCCCCAGTCTATCCAGAAGCAGAGTCCGTGGCGCTTCCTCTTCTGCTGCTCTTATTGCCTGATTCCTGCTGTAGACTCTGAAGTAGCCTTTCTGCCTCTGCTGCCCCAACAAATTACGAAAGGTGCAGGATCAGAAAACAATAGAAATGTATTTCCTTTCATGTTTGGAAGCCACAAGTCCAAATTCATGGTGCCAGCTGGGTTGGATTCCCTCAGGAGGAGCAGAGAGAATCCATCACATGCTGCAGGGGTGCTGGGGGTCCTCAGTTTACCTGGCCTCCTGTCTAACTGCAGGCTTCCATCTGTCTTCCTGCGACCCCATGCTTCTCTGTCTTCCCCTTTCGTCTCTTTTATCTTCTCTTTCCTCCACTCTAACCTAGGACGATATCACTTTGAGAGATCTCCACTGCATTCACAAAGATACTTGTAGCACATAGAGTCACACTCTGAACTTCTGGGTGGGGATATCTTCCAGAGAAACCATCAACTCACTGTGCTGTCCTACAGATCATTTCAACCCAGCTGCCCTCTGTGATCCTTTTGAGTGGTGGGTGCTAGAGCACCCACCTCTTTTAGGGAACAAAGGATGAGGCCTGTGTGATCAGGTTTCATACTACTCCAACTCTGATCATCCAGTCAAAGGTCCCCGAAGTGACCAAAAGTAGATGCCCCCAGGACATGTGTGGAAGCATCAGGATCACCTGGCTACTGACTGCAGCCAGGAGGTAGTCAGGTGGACAAGCTCTGGAAGCGGGAAAGAATTACAAATCCAGGTTTGCACAGCAGCTTCTGAGATGTCCTCGGGAAGGTTTATAGTTTCAGAAACTCCCCACGAAATCTGCACTGAGGAGACAAATCTGGAAGTAACTGTCCTCTGAACAGTATCTATAGCCTTGGGAGAAGAGAAAAGGTCCTACAACCCAGCCATGAGGAGAGCAGATATTTACAGGTGGACAAGACAGAGAGCATGTGAGATAACATGAAGGGAGCCTAGAGCACAGTGAGGAAGGCAGGGACATCTGCCATTAGGAGGGCAGGGAGGAGTAGAAAGGACCTAGAAGGGGCAGGTGAGCCGCAGAAGGTAAGTCCGGGAAGGATGGTGGCCCTCGGCCTTAGCAACACTGAGCTGGTAGGAACTCAGCCAGATCTGCTTCATTAGAGGCAGCCAGCCACTTCCTGGTGGCATGGAGGAGTCAGAGTTGGTGAGGGCAGCAGGGTAGTTTTTCCAGGAACTGCAAATGTGACTAGAAAAGAATAGAAGCTGGAAAGCAGTTGTGGGTTATTCTTCTCTGCTGGGTCTGCCCCTCCCTCACACTCCAGAAGGAGATCTCTCTTGAGACTCAAGCACCAAGGAGAAAACAACATTAAAAGGATTTCCTGAGCAGATGGGACTAGGTGAGAGGAATGGGCTCCTCCAGCCTTTGGTCAGGAATAGATGAGCTCTGTACAGGCTCAGGTTTGAGTCCTTGGGAGGGAGGTGAAGGCACTTCCTACAAGGTTCTGTGTTCTCAGGGATGTTCATAAAGAGCTTAGGACCTCTGGTCATCATTAGCACACACTCAATGCCTTCCCCTTCCTTCCTTCCTTCCTTCCTTCCTTCCTTCCTTCCTTCCTTCCTTCCTTCCTTCCTTCCTCCCTCCCTCCTTTCCTTCCTTCCTTTCCTTCCTTCCTTCCTTCCTTCCTTCCTTCCTTCCTTCCTTCCTTCCTTCCTTCCTTCCTCCTTGCTTATTTCTCTCTAGAAAGATTAGCATCTCTGATCTTTCCCAGCTCCTGCAGAGTGGAAAATTAAGTTCCAATCATACATCAATTTCGATAAAATTTCCCTATTAGAAGTAAAGGTGAAAGAATTTAGTAAGACGGCCCTCTGCCCATATGCAGAAATGATTAAAGACCAGACTGCAATTAGATTCAGAGCGGAGTGACGGAAGAACAAATTTATGAATGGGTCTTCTTTTCACAGTTCTACTGTCAGGGCTAATTAGTTGTATTAATTAGAACTGTCAACACATGAATATGCTCGCTGAAGCCACTTCCTGCGGTAAAATATGAGACCTGTAAATATCAAGACACTTAGAAAATGCAGACGTTCGCTTATTAACGACTCTAAGTGATGCAGAGTACTGACTGCGCAGGAGCCTTGGGAACTGACAGCAAACAGGTTCCCAGGTTATGGAGCTGCTCTTGGACCATCTCCCTTGCTCAGGCTGCAGGCTTGTTCAGCATTGGGGTGAAGCGGCTGCTGTGGCCACGTGAGAAGGACAATAGCAAAGGTGAGGAAGGAACTCCTTCCGCTACTGGAAGGAGTCTAAGCTGACCTGGTAGTGGCTTCCTCGTATGTCCTGAAAAGTAAAATACAACAACTGCTCAAGTGATAGGAGGGACTGTTGGATTTCGCCCCGAGTGACACACACAGCCCCCAGTGTGTGGCCCAGTGGACGGGTCACTTTGCCTCTCTGTGATATGACTCCTTGTTCTGAAAAAAAATGGGGACAGCAAGAACTTGAAAAGGGGGTGCTGAACCTCACTTGTGCACCTTCAGGGAAGAGGAGACAGGAGAATGAGGGGGAAATGTTCCACGGGTTTCACCTCCCACCTCAATGCATGTATCTCAGATACACTAGGAGGGCGTAACTCCCTGTCCACAAACCCCTTACATCCTGCTGTGTCTGTCCACTGGGGAAGGAGAGACAGCTGGGTTTATAGCCTGGGCTTGCATGACTGCAAAGCCGGGCTGCAGAAGGACTCACCACAGACTCCAGCGACACACACGCTAAACCCTTCTAACTTCCTTTTCTCTTCTTACATACATTTCAAAGCATAGTAATCAAATTCTTAATTTGATTACTGTCAGTCTCACCTGATAACTATCATAAAAAAATCTAACATGAAACCCATTTTAAATTAAGGTCCGTTGATGGTGATATTTCAGTTTTAATACAGCTTTAATAGTTGGCAAAGATCCACCAACGACAGAATTATTCTTGTTCCGTTGTTTGCTTTGCAAGATGTGTAGGCTCATAATTCTCTCTGTCAATAGAAAGAGCTGCAAGAAGCAACTTCTGATTGTCGGAGACCATACTGCTGAGGTCCCTCCCAATTCATAGCCCCCACAATTCCAGAAGGTAGCAAGATGTAGTATTAGAGTCATAAGCTAAAAATTCACTTTCTGTAAACTTAACTTGCAGAAATCATCAACTAACAAGATGCTGATAATTCTTCATTCTTTTCTGAAAAGAAAATCCCTGAGCAATACTATAGAAATCGATCTGATCCAAATACCCGAGCATCAAGATAGTTAACACAATCCGGCATGGTGGAGTACACCTGGTTTCCTAGCACTTGGGTGGTAGAGACGGGAGGGCAAAGTCTCAGGCTAGCCTACACTATATAGCGAGATCTTTATTAAAACAACAACAAACAAGGGCCAGGGCACAGCTCATTGTCTAGCACGCTCAGGATTCCGAGGGCAATCACCCGCACCTAGCTCACCCCTTTCTGTGGCAGCTTTTGCCATGTGTCCTTCAAACATGCCCGAGTCAGTTCTTCCTGCCAGCTGTTTTGTGTCAAAGTAAATAACCTTGATGATTACAATCTATAATTAGGTGATTCTAAGGCCCAAATAATCCTCGCACTCTGATTTTTAACAGAGATGTAAGGCTGCAGAAAATGCAGTGCACAGAAACTAATACTGGAACTAAAAGAAAGAAACCAGCTGTTTCATTTCCCAGCAGAAATTGTGGCCTGCACACTGATTCCTGAAGCAGAGCCCTATGGAATTGGCAGGTGACCCTCCCAAAGCCCAGGCTCGAGTCTGCTTCAGAGCAAGGGGAAACAACAACATAACTTCTGCAGATATCACTAATGGACCCCAGAGTCTGAGTATTCAAAAGTCCAAGAATGCTGTCTGGCTAGAGGAAGGGACCACTCTCGCACCAACAGTTCTTCTAGACGGAGAGCTGTGTGGGTCCAAGCCCTTCAGCATGGGAGCCCTGCACGTGGAAGGAGACCGGCACAGGTTAGGGCCGGGTATTGACTCAGAGTGGGACTCCTCAGGGAGAGTGCATGATGATGGCGGTCTAACACAGAACTGAATTCTGCTTGCTGGCCACATGCCTTCCATTTCCTTTCTCTGTGTCCTAGATTTTCGAAATGGTACGTTATGGTGTTGTTATGGGAACTGCATGCTCCTTTATCACAGTAAAGGGACACGGGGAAGGCACCAGTGCTAGTAACTGCATGTGGTGAGAACTTAGTAGATGGTAGCTATTTGATGGGGACTGAACCATGTTCTCCCCAAATTCATCTGTGGAAGCCCTAACCCTGTGTGTTTTCACTTGTGGAGAAGGCTCTCAAAGTAAATAAGGTTAAGTGAGATCATATGAGCTCAGACCTAACCCATGATGAATGGCGTCCCACAAGCAGAGTCAGGAGACATGGACAGAGAAGAGCATGTGCGAACCAAGTGTGGCGTGGCCACCTCAAGCCACAGAGAAGCCAGCTATGCCAACACTTTGATCTCAGCCTTCTCGCTGACCCCAGAATGGTGAGAAGTGAGAATTTCTGTTGGCTAATCTGTGCCCTATGAAGGCGGCTCCAGCAGGGGAGTGTGTCACTGCAGATGAGCCAATACAGCAGGATACAGCTGGGATGACATGACATTACTGCTCTGTTTTCAAAGGCCAGTGATCCCAGCCATTAAATAGAGAAGGATGTCAAGAGAATAAAGAGTGCTGGAATGCCCCAGAGATACTGTGCTGGTGTCTGGCCTCATCTAAAGTTTATCAATGTTTACTGAGAAGCTTCACAAACTAAACTGCAGCTTCTTGATGATGGATATGCTACTTTACCTGATTCTAGATGGGGCAAACCAGCACACAGTTCCTCATGAACTGTGGCTGGGAAGCAATGTAACAGGGATCCTGCCTTCCACCTCCGGGCACTGCCAGCCTTGACTCTTTGAAGCCATCCTCAGGTCTAAGGCAGAGCCAGACCCTCCAGAGCCACTGAGGGCCTGTGGCCCAACGTGCTGTGTCATGCATTTCACCCACCGCGTGGAAACATCTTCTTGCTTTACATCCGTCGGACACACAGACCTGTCCCTTCTTCACCTTGAAGCTATTGGAGAACAACCCCTCAGGGATAAACATGACCATAGCAATGTCAGCTCCACCCTGTCACTTCCCAACAGGAAGTGTAAATGGCATGGATAGAGTTTGCCTCTTTCCAAGCTGTCTCCTTTACTTCTCATGTTTGCGGCCTAAAGTCAACTGCTAAATCCTGCGTCAGCAGAAAGGCCTTTGGATATCTTCCAAAGCAGTTCTGTTTCCTTTCATTGACTCCAGTATTTTCTCTAACTAGACCCTATTTGCATCTTTTCCATGGCAATGCCCCAGTGGTGATGACTTTTATGTACTTTTGTATCGTCCTCCCATCAATCTCTGACCTACGTATGTTCTTTATTGACTGCTTTCTCTACCAAACGACATGCATCCCTTTAGATCATGGATGATGATTGATTTATTTGATAAGAGAAACACTTGATGGTCCTTTATTTCTTTTTGTACACTAGGCCACAAATTCACAAGGAATGGGACGCAATGGCTCTAGCTCCTTCCTGCTAGTCCCCACGAAGTGTGCTTCTCTGGGTGGGTCTGGCTGCTCCAGCTGAACCTAGGTGCCCTTCTCTTTGGCCTCCTTTTTCTTCTGATTGTTCTGATTTTCTTCCTTCACCTGCTTCAAAAAGCTGCCTTTGCTCTTAAGAGTGCCCGATGTGCTCAGTCTGCACATTAATTAAGAACCTTGCCCTTAACTTGCTTGCTTTACAATGATGCCCACGGCATGCTCGGTGACATTGCAGACTCTTGTGGCTTTGCCGTGGTAACACTTCTGGGGCATTCCTTTTTGAACAGTGCCCATCCCCTTGATGTTTACAATATCACCCTTCTGGTAGATTTGCATGGGTGTGGCGAAAGGAACAACTCCATGTTCCCTGAAGAACATATAGTGAGTGCCCCTCCTCTTTCCCTTTGCGTTCGTCACCTTGGCAAGTTAAGGCAAGATGGCTGCTGCGGCCGAAAGGCAGCATGTGTTTTATTTGCCACCACTGTGTCTATCTTCAGCACCACATATTAGGTGTTTCACCAGTCAGTGTTGGAGGAGCACAAACTGCAGTAAGAGGAGGAAGGCTGGCTCTGCTTAAGTTTGACCATGGTTCTAGAGGTGGCGGCTGGAAGGAGACAGCACCTGTGCTGCCCTCATCCTGCAAAGGCAGCTGAAAGTGCAAGAACAGCTTTAACATTAAACACAAGATGGCAGGCTTGCCCTCTTTCAGTGTCTTTCCACACCTTTTAGGTTACTGGCTGTCATAACTTTGGTTTGGGGGGGTGTCTATCATTAAATGCTTACTAGAACCCATTAAAACTTATTTTAAAAGACATCCTTTGACCTCTTAGCTGTGGTTCCTCAGTAGGTATTTCTCAAGGCACATGTAGATCCCAAGGCATCTTACTAACAGTCCTCTACGGTAGTTGAGGAATACTTAGTGGGCAATGCAGTACTTTTTCTTGAAGAACTCAGCTTATATTTGGATTGAATACCGTAATGGAAAAGTGAATCTGGGTGATGGTGTAGTTTAGAATGCTGGGTGTGTGCCCCAGTACTCTTTGAATTAAAATGTGTGAGTCCAGTGTGAGCTATTAAGAAGGCAGAGACCTAACCTGACTGTGGTGTTTAGAGATGGGACCTTTCAGAGGACGATTATAATTAGAGCAGTGGTTCTCAACCTTCCTAATGCTGTGACCGTTTAATACAATTCCTCATGTTGTGGTGACCCCCAACCATAAAATTAATTTCATTGCTACTTCACAACTATAAATTGTCCTACTGTTGTAAACTGTAATGTAAACATCTGTGTTTTCTGATGGTCTCAGGTGACCCCTGTGAAAGGGTCATTAGACCCCCTCCCAAAGGGGTCATAACCCACAGGCTGAGAACCACTGAGTTAATGTTATTTAGCATGCTGGAATCCTAGTGACTTCATGTTGGAGAGATAAGAGATACCAGTGCATACCCTATGCCCTGCACCACCTGGAATGATCAGCAGGAGGCCATCAGTAGACACAGATCTTAGCTTATGTCTCTATAACTATAGACCAAATAGACCTTTCTTCTTTATAGCTCTCCCAATCTGTCAAACTGTGTTATTGCCAATGGCAAATGGACTAGCACAGGTGATACAATAGAAATAATTCTTTATGAAGAGCGGAACGTACAGATTCCAGGATAGGCTTGGGGAATGACAGTCCATATGGCTCGCAGCCAATGACAACCTCTCTTCCTAGGGTGCACTGTGCCAAGGTAGTCTGGACCAGCCATCTCCAAGGCTTTCACAGAGAGATAGTCCCAATAATAGCTGTGTTAATGAGGACTTTGTGTAATTTTACAGGCCAAACTGCTGCCAAACAGCTCAGAGACAAGTCCTTTTTTCTGAGTCTAAGTGTCAGCTGAGCTCTTCTTAAATGGCACAGCCCTACCATCACATTATAGCCAGCTCTAATTAGGAACGAAAAATTCCATTCCTCCCTAATAAGAAACACGTTAAAAGGCAAACATTTTTAAAAGGCACTATAAGCCATAATCATTAAAATTCATTGCATTATGTTAACATTCTTCAAAAGTCTTAAGCCTAGAGCATAACATACGTACAAATTGAACTATTTTATATTTTCTTAATTGCATAAATTTCCATAAGAGCTGGAATGTGATGGAAGTTGGTCTTAATGGCTTCTTTGTCCCACATGGAGATATACAAGGGAACTATCTTTACATGTGGAAGGGGTATAGAAAAACCTACTTTATCCTTGTACAATATGGGTTTTCCACATACTATTAAATTATACACACAAATTTTAGGAAAGCCAGGTCATTGCTTACAGTAGGTGGTTCTGTGTATATCTTCAACTTTAAAAAAACAACAACAAAACAACGAAGTGCACACTGGGTGTCCCGGTGCAAAGCTGGACATGACGGTGCACACTTGCAATGCTGGTTTCCTGGAGGAAAAGGCAGGCAGGTCTCCCTGAGTTTCAGATCAGCCCAGGCAGGACTGTGTAGGGAGACCCTGACTCAAATAAGTAAAGAACCAAACAGAAAACCTCGAGTTCCTACTCTGTTCCTACCGATGCAGAGGGCAAGGAGAATGCTCTGCTCCCCGCGGCAAAGCTGTGCTGGGTTCACCTCGGAAGCAGAGTTCCTCCACTGCACCAGTGTCTGTGCACACTCACTCGCCCCGCCCCACCTGCTGTAGCTCCTGACTCAGGGGCCAGATCATTTAAAGAAGCTGTGCAACTGACTCTTAGAGGCGGCCATCGCTGAGGACTACCAAGAGCTTTGGGGAGGGGGTGCACGTTAAAAACTTGATTAGCAAACTCAGGCTTTGTGTTACAGTCCGTGGTATGCCCACGGTTGGCACTCATATACCGAAACTCATTGGAAATCAAACATTACTGTCCACTGATCAGAAATAAGTGAGGCCACTGTATCCTGCCCCTTCTTGATGTAAACTGTGTTGTTGGTAAAGTCCCCTCCTACTCTTTTTTTTTTTTTTTCCAAGACAGGGTTTCTCTGTGTAGCTTTGGCTGTCCTAGAACTCACTGTGTAGACCAGGCTGGCCCTAAACTCAGAGATCCTCCTGCCTTCGCCTCCTGAGTGCTGGGACTAAAGGCGTGTGCTATCATCAGCCAGATTCTCTCCTACTCTTAATATTGTCTTTAAATTCAACATTTCCATTAAACTGAAAGCCTACATATATAGTTGGATGAATGTTGTCTGTAGGTTGGAAACTACTTTGAGATTTCACATTCTGTGGTCTTTCCCAGCTATCCATTAAAAAGACTGAAAAAAAAAAAACCCTCACATAAAACCTGTAGCAGAAATTTCTATAGAAAGCTTAATCTTAACCAAGTAGGTATTAATAACCAGCACTTTATAAAAATTAACTAGAATTTTTCATGAATGTTTTACAAAAACTCAAAACCTTTAACACTAAAATTTTCTAATTTCTATCATATGGAGATGAACAGAGTACAAAAATATAAGCTAAAATAGTCAGACATTTGTAGCATTTACTAGAATATGAAAACTATTATTATTACTATTATTATCAGGGGCTAAAATGCATTCCTCCCACATATATACCTTAAATTCCTAAAATCTAGAATCTCTCAGATGTGATTAACTTAAAATAAGGCTTTCAGAATACCCAGACATAGAAGAATGATTTTATACCTGTACTTCACCATATATAGACGAAGCAACTCAAAGTGGTAGGAGGAAAACATTAAGACCTGAAAGTATAAAACTACTAAAGCCAAAATGAAAGAAACATCATGAGAAATTCTACAATACTAGTCTGAAGAAGATTGTGCTATATATGAATAAATGCTACATATGTATGTATGTATGTTGGGATATGACCCCCAATGCACAGACTTTAAGAATGGTAAAAATGGACAAATGGGATTTCAAACCTAAAAAAAATATCTTGTCAGAGACAGTCCCTGTTCCCCTTACTAGAATCCAACTTGGATAATGAGCTGCCATGGGCTACATCTGAGCAGGGGTTCTAGGTTATATCCATGAATGGTCCTTGGTTGGAGTATCAGTCCAACCAAGAGAAGACCCCTGTGCCCAGATATTTTGGTTCTGTTGCTCTCCTTGTGGAGCCACCGAGGAGGACAATGCAGCCAGTCCTGATGAGACCAGATAAGCTAGGGTCAGTTGGAAGGGGAGAAGGACCTCCCCTATCCGTGGACTTGGAGAGGGGTATAGGCAGAGATGAGGGAGAGAGGGTGGGGTTGGGAGGGGGCTACAGCTGGGATACAAAGTGAATAAACTGTAATTAATATAAAAATTTAATTAAAAAATCTTCCATGGCAATCAATTAATGGAATGAACAGACCATATATAAAAATGGGGGAAATACCCACAAACCATGGATATGAGGGATTAATATCTAGAGTATATATTAATATCTAGCACTTGAACAGCTAAACAGCAAGGAAACAAATGACACAATCTAACGATGGGTAAAGTCTGAGTAGACGACTCAAAAACAGACACACCAAGGACCAACAGATATTTGAAAGAACTGTTCAGTGTCACCAAACCTAAAGAAAACGCACATTAAAGCCACAATGAGACAGCTACCAGCTGTGAGACAGCTACCAGCTGGTAACTGCTGCAGAGAAGGGGGAAAGGAACCCTTCCTACTGCTGACGGGATGCCGGTCAGTGTGCTCACTACACTCAATACTATGCAGGTGGGCTCGGCGAGCTGGTGTGCTCAGTAAAGCGCTTGCTGCTACCTGTAAAACAGGAGACCCCGAGTCTGGTCACCAGAGCACCACACATAAGAAGCCGGTTTCACATCGGCAATCCTGGCCCCAGGGAAACAGACAGGAGGCTCCGGGTGCACGCTGGCCAGGTGCACACTGGCAGGACAGACTAGACGAACCGGGAGTTCCACATCGGTGGGAATCCTTGACTCAAAAAAGGAGGTGGAGGGCAACAGGGAAAGGGATGTGCTCATGACCTCTGGCCTCTGCAAGCATGAGTGTGCATACCCCCACATGTGAACACGTATACATGTATACCACACACACACACACACACACACACACACACACACACAGCTGTCAAGGATTAGATTCATGAACACCTGTGAGGAACTGTTTTGATTCACTTGGATTCTGGCCCTGCTAAACTCCTTTAACTGAGGTAGGACGAGCACCCTCTGTGGCCAGTGCCACTGCCCGAGCTTCCGGGAGTGCTACACTGCACATAAAGGGCAAAGCTGGCTGGTTCGTTCATCCCTCCAGGCTTCCGGACTCTGGATGCAGTGGGACCGGCCCCTCCACGCTCCTGCCACAGTGATGGACTGTGCTCTCAAACTGTGATTCAGAATGAACCTCTTCTCCCTTAAGCTGCTTTTGTCTAGGCGTTTGAGCTCAGTGACAGGAAAAATTACTATGACAAACAGCAGAGATTCCTTAAAACGTTAAAAGTAGAACTAAGGTGAAATCCAGAATCTCTACTACTGGGTGTATTATGTAAAGACACTGAACTCACTATGTTGAGACACGTCTGCACTTCTACCGGCTGGCAGTATTCACAACAATCAGCGTGGAATCAACCTAAGTGCCTGTGAATGTGTAAGTAATAATGGAAATGATATGTATACAGAGTGGAGCAGCGGTCGCCTTAAAAAAGGAATCCTGGCATTTGCTAGAACCTGATAAACTTGGACTACGTTGAGTGAATAAGCCAGGCCAGAAAGGCAAATGAAATCTGCTTATGTGGGTAAAATAGTGGGTACCAGGAGCTAGGGGCATGCTGATCAACAGATGTGTGTGTGTGAAAAGTATGCTAATTGGTTTGAATGAGCTATTCCACACTATATACATACTTCAATCATGCTGTTCATGAACAAACATATATAGGTTTTGTCAATCAAAGCAAGTAATTTCCCCAAAGAAGCTGTTAGAATAAGCCCTTATTTAATCTGAATATGTCCTTGTAAGAGGGAGTTTGTACCTTCTGAGACGCATGAACAGAAGAAAGATAACACTGAGGGCTTGGGGAATATAGGTCACCACCAGCAAGACAGCTAGTGAATTCTCGGGAGAAGCCAAACCTAGCGGTGCCTTGATCTTGAACTCCTGGCTTCTGAAGATGTGAGAGAATGAATTTCTGTTGTTTAGTTGACTCAGCCTGTGGTATTTTGTTATGGAAGCCCTGGAACACTAATAATTGTTAAATTATCACTGATGAAAATATCACAATTTTACCTCCTAAGACAGCATGAAAGCAATGTGAGATTATAGTCTGGGGCTGGGCACTGGGTTCCACCCTCAGCTCTACCCTACTCGGCTCTGGGCCTCAGGTCAGTATCCCAGTCATGCGCCACTCAGGGTCATGCCCACACACCCGTGCACATATCCCTCACAAAGGTGCCCGGGATACTGCTCATCACTGAAGTCCCAATACCCTCCATGATTTTCAAATACACGTTTTTCTTACTCCCGACAGTTTTTGTTCTTCGCTTGCTATTTTCTTTGTTTGGGGTAGTGTTTGTTTTTGTTTTCTTTCTTGTTGAGTTAGGGTCCTGGTAGCCTAGGCTGGCCTCAAACATGTAATCCTCTTGCCTCAGCTCAAGTGTAAAAATTATAGGTAGGAACGGCCATGCACAGCAGGTGTTCCCCTACTTAGAACCCTCAACGCTCTACAACAGCGGTTCTCAACCTGTGGGTCTTGACTGCTTTGGGGATCACATATCAGATATTCTGCATACCAGATATTTACATCACTTTTCAAAACAGTAGCAAAATTACAATTACGAAGTAGCAGCAAAGTAATTTTATGGTTGAGGGTCACCACAACATGATCAACTGCACCAAGCGGTTGTAGCAATGGGAAGGTGGAGGACCGCTAGTCTAGACCGTCCTCGGGTTCACGGGCAAAGCTCTTAGCTTATTTCTACATACTCTCGGCTCTTCGTGGCTTCGTTCCTATTTCTGTCACCCTGGTCTCCATAGTGCAAAGTGTTCTGGAGCCACAGCCCCTTCACCCCTCCAGCAACATACCTTTCCACCCTGGCTTTCACCCATTTCCTCTCTTTTGCTCAGTCCTTTATTCACACCCTTCTAGTATCTAATCATATCCAAGGTAAAACTAAAATCCACACATGGACTATGGTTTGGAATTCACCAATTTCATGTTTCCCCTCTGATAGCCAGTCTTGGCTGCAACTTGAGTACAGCTAGATTCAACTAAATCCCAAGCATCTGGCCCACCTATAAGGAATTTTCTTGATTGGATTATTTCAAGTGGAAAGACCTGCCTTAAAACACTAAAGAAAGAAACCTTTCTTTTTGCCTGCTTGATCTCACTCTCACTGGCAAGTTCAACTATCCTGCCACTGAGGCATTCCTTCACTGACAACAGAACCTACTTCTTATGAATTCTAACAGACTCATGACCACTGAGACATCCAGCCTTGTGGACTGAACAACTCTCAGGTTCTTGGTCTTTCTATTAGGAGACAGCCATTGTTGGACCACAACCTATAAGTCTCTCTCTCTCTCTTTCTCTCTCTCTCTCTCTCTCTCTCTCTCTCTCTCTCTCTCTCATCCATACATCTACCTACCCAACCACTTACATATCTAAGCTATCAGTTCTGTTCCTTTAGAGAAACCTGACTAATAGAAACCTGACTAATATACACCTCAAACTTTAACTTTATGCATTCATCGAAAAAAGGCTGTTCAGTACCTAAGTATTTTGTCTGACAATACTTCAGATTAAAAAAAGGTGACAGATGTTATGATATCATTTTGGACATTCATGGGGGCAGGGCGTGGATCTGCATTCTGTGCTTAGAGTAAATGACACCGAGTTTGCACACTTCTCTCTTTTATCTATTTTACTTTTTCAAAGTTAAGTGTTTGTCTGTCTTATAGCTGCAGAGAGCAGAGAAAGCATGGTTTTTAGAAAATATGAGTCTTGACATTTTTAAGGACAGCACTTATTTGGTCTCATTAGTAGGCTAGTTAACTGACAGGGAAGAACATCTTAATTGCTCATTAACTGATGATGTTCCTTTGTCTGGTGTCAAGGTCTGAGAGAGAGAGCACAGGACATTCACAGAAATGCTGATTCTTGGGGGACAGCTGAAACCTGTTTTAATTCTGGCTTTAAAATTCCTTGTTAGGGTAGCTATTTTTTCCTCTGGCTAATAGGATGAGCCATGCTGGTGATTAAATATTATTTTTTTTGGAGCCGCAAGGTCTTTTTCTGTCATTGATTATGGAAACCATCCTTGGTTAGACTATAATCTGTAAAACCTGACAGCCAATGGAAGAGGTACGATGAAGACAGCTTTGGCTGGGGCTCTGTTGCATCCGCCCACCCAGCCTTACTGCGCACAGGTCTGAGCAGCAAGTGCAGACATTGTTCCAGGGCCTCTTGGGTCCCTTCCTCAAAGCACACAAAGAAACCCAGGGACTCCACTAAGCATGTGTGTACACACCAGGAAGCACTGTCCGCATGATTGTCTATGTGCTACATCACACGTGCAATGTTTACATCAAACACTGAAGTATCAATTAGCAAACAATTCAAGCTACTAAGGCGTAGGAAATGTCATTATCACTGAAACGTCACATTCTCAGGGGTGAGCTCAAAATGGGCTTTGCTGGAACTACCTTGAGTAAGTCGAGGCCTTATGTCTGTCCTCATTCTGAAGCATCCTACACACAACAGCAAGTTATCAGAGGTCTAAGATTTATCTTTGTCACAGCACAGTGTGCCAAGAGCAGATACCTGCCTGCCCCCAGAGGCAGAGTTTATTTAAAGGTTTAATGAAGACAGCAGATGTTCTTCTATACAGATGCTCCTCCTTTTAGAAGGCGCTTATTAAACACCCTCTTTTCCTCACTGCCCACCAGCTAGCTGTGGTTTATTTCAGCATCACCCTAGTTAAAGGCAAACCGTTTTCTTCCAGACTCAACTGGAAAAAACAAAAACAAACAATAACAACAAAACTACTGAATGGTCTTTTTTGGGTGTTTCGGCTTCATTTGCGATTCCAAATGCGGCAATGTTAACAGCCAGCCTTCTTGTTTTCTAGTAAGATAAAAATCGCAGTTTGCAGTGCAAAACTGCAAATTGCTCTTCCACAGAGAGCGAGGAGCACACTGATCTTTTGCTAGCATCCTAGCCTTCTAAGCACCGAGGGACCTTTCGGTGAGGTGATTCAGAACAGGTAGGAAAAGGACCCCTCCAGGAAGACTCTGAAGCTTCACACTGTTGTATGCTGGAGAGAGAAACAGAAATACTTGGTGCTGAGCTAAAACAACCTAAAAGTAAGTCTACAGAGTTCTGGAACCCCCAGTAAAGACTAGTGCACTTTTCCCAGGTCTATGCTATTATGAAAAAGTTACAAGATCATTCTTTGTGTAGACCAACATATCTCTCAGGTATATATAGGCATGAGAATGCTGGGCTATGTGATACTCATTGTCTAGCTTCATTAGGAGAGGCCAGGCCTCAGATTGGTACTATTTCATATGGTCCCTAGTGATGTGTGATGGTTCTAGTTCCCCAGCATCTGCCTGAGGCATTTGGGGTGGTCCAGATTTTTGCTATTCTAATATGCATTTGCAACCATGTAGTATTAACTCATTCAAGTTTTAGTTTTTGCATGTCCATGATGAGCAGTGATGACAAGCACTTTGAACTGGTAAGGTTGACAGACAATGACCAAAGTCAGAAAAATGTTTACCCTTGTGGTTATCTGGTTACACACATATGTGAAAACCACTAAGCTACATACCTCCAATTTAGGCATTTTAGTAATAAATGTTTTGTGTGGTAACCAGGAAGGGTGAGACCAACCGAGGCTCCACGGTGAATTACAGACCAGCTTGTGTAAGAGCATGAAACCCTGTCTCCAAAAAAACAAACAAAAAGGAACAAGGAACCACAGAACAAAAACAAAGTAAAAGGATGGGGAGATCTGGCTAGGATGCTCTGGCTTGGCTCGGTCTCCTTCATCTTGCTATCTGGCCACAAACACCCTGCCAAGGCTACAGATAAATTAATAAGGTACAATTTTTGTTCTGCGTTTATGGGATTGTGAAGAGAGAGGCAAAATATTTAATATTTTGGTAATGCATGGCTTTTTCTTAATAATATTTTTCTTCATGAATGTTCCATATCAATGGCAAAAGTTTTAGAACTGGACAGGAACCAAACAAAAAAAAAATAATAATAAATAAATAAAAGTCACCACATCTTGTTTCTGAGGGGTAAAGTTAATTGACATTTTGTTGAACATGATATTGATGGGAGCAGATGAAATTTTACTAAGAGCACCACAGCACCCTACTTCTCAGCAGACACACCCTGAATTTGCTTCCCTGTCCTTTGACAGGATTATTCCATATGATGATTTATTTAACCTGTCCTCTGTTGCTGCACCATTATGCCATTTAGATTTTCCAAAGCACGTGATTACAAAATTTAAACTATCTTAATATTAATCTCAGTGACTGTGAAAGCTGGGCCCCGTATGACCACAAAAACGTATTTAAATAGCACGGATGTGCTCTAACTGAAATTGGCGAAGACACATAAATACATGTAGTACGACCCTCACATCTGATTCGTTTACGGTCAAGTGCAGTGGAAATAAGATAGTTTTGCACCCTTCGTGTGATAAAGCTAGACCTCTCTGAAAGTAAACTGTGATTCTACAATACAGAGAAACCAATAATATGATTCTCGATTTTCCCATCAACGGCACAACACAAGCAATGACACATAGCAGATACAGCATGTAGGAGAACACACACAAGCAGGACACAGGAGAGGCAGGAGCAGGTGGGGGAAATGTTCTTGTGTGCGCACTGGGTATTATGTTATCACGTGAGGATTTTGTGAGGCAGCTCAACCACACGCCATCTGAAGGCACACTTCATGTGAGGCTCACGTGAGCACATAACTCCTTTTCGTTATGAACCACTTCTAAGAGGAAAACAACTGAAGACAGGTTGAGTCCTAATTAACAACTTCTACAGCCTTAATGCAAATGTTACTTTAGATAGGTAATGATATATTACTATATGTGTAATTATACACACACACACTTATATTATTTATCTCAAGCAGATATGGTGGGATATAGTTTCAGTGTCTGGGAGGACCACTTGAGAACAAGGCTAAACAACATAATGAAACCTGACCTCAAAAAAGAAAGAAAGAAAAGAAAAGAAAAGAAAAACAGTATTTCCATGTGTTCATTGCAGCCTTCTCATACATGGAGGTAAATCTTTCCCAGCACAAATAATTTATTTCATGATTTTTAAGTTCTTATCAGAAACTTTTGCTTAAAAACTTTCAAACTATCGGAACGATAGAACTGAGCCAGACATATAGGGACAGTTGTCTCAGTGTGCTTTCCATTGCTGTAACAGAACACCCAAGACTGGGTAATTTACAATGGAAAGGTACATTTTGGCTCATAGTTCTTAGCTTACAAAGTACAAGAGCAAGGCATTAGCAGGACCAAATATATCTGGGCACAGGAGTCTTTTCTGAGATTGTTTCTCCAACCAAGCCACATGTATAGATATAACCTAGAACCCCTGATCGGATGTAGCCCATGGTAGCTCAGTATCCCAGTGGGTACCCTAGTAAGAGGAACAGGGACTATTTCTGACATGAACTCAATATGGCTGGCTCTTTGACACCCCTGCTCCCCCCCAAGGGAGGAGCAGCCTTGCTAGGCCACAGGGGAGGACTTTGCAGACAGGCCTGAAGACACCTGATAAACCAGGGTCAGATGAAAGGGGAGGAGGTCTTCCCCCATCAGTGGACTTGGATAGGGGTAGGGAGAAGATGAGGGAGGGAGGGTGGGAATGGGAGGGAATGAGGGAGCGGGATATAGCTGGGATACAAAGTTAATAAACTGTAACTAATATTAAAAAATAATAAAAAAAACCCTTAACCTCATGGCAAAAGACAGGAGGGCAGGCAGGCACACGAGGGAGGAAGATTCAAACAGGAAGAGCACCCAGTACAGCAACCCATCTTTTGGTAACATAGGAGCAAGAATTCACTCCCACTAGAAAAGCACCAATAAAGGTTCTTTATCGATCTAGTCATCCTACAGGCCATGCCTCTTCTCATGATATTACACCAGGAATTGGATATCAGCATGACTGGCAGGCATGAACTGTCTAACCCACAGCAATAATTAAGGATGAGAGTCAAAGATACGTGACCATTCTCTCTATAAGTAATATATTCATTTAAAAAAAATTAACAAAGAGTTGTCCATAGGGGCAACACACAGTGCCCACTTTTTGGCTTTCTGAATCTAAGTCGGTGACAACAGACGGCGTGACTGAGGACAGGGAACGCCCTCTGGTTCAGTTCTGCAGACTGACTGCGCTGAGGGAGACCGACAGTTACGCTGATCTGTGCTTCAGCTCACAGCCCCGCAGCAGCCTGCATGGCTCCTCCTTCCCTGACAGGCTGGGCTGTACACCATGTAGGAGCAGAGACATCTGCCTTCTGGTCTGGTATTTCCTGCTTAGAACGTGACCCTTCTGGCAGGTCACTTAATTTTGTGTGTGCTTCTGTTTCCTATCTAGAATAATGGGGGTAACTGAAAATGCATACTTCACAGGGCACATGTGCCTTCCAAACATGGCAAGCATGAGCTATACTCACCAACCTGGAAAGAACCTCACCAAAAATGTTTACATGTGGCTGCAAAAACACACCCCAAACATGAAAGAGTTTTTTCTGAATGGTAGAGTTACAGATTACTTTGTGTGTGTGTGTGTGTGTGTGTGTGTGTGTGTGTGTACGTGTGCGAGTGAAACAAACATTTTACCAACTGAGCCATCTTCCCAGTTCCAGTTTTATGTTTTTTGAAACACCTTCTTGCTTATTTGTATTTCTCCACAGTGACTATTATTACTTTATAACCATAATAATATTACTATCCCAAACTGAAAAGGCCATAACAGATCACAGCCTTAATTAGTTTAGGGGTACAATGACATCATGATATATGTACAGCAATAAATTAAGTAAAGGATCACAGTAGAGCTATGTCCCCGCCTCCAGACCTGAGTGGCAGTTACATGCTTAATATAATCAACAGCACAGCTCTTTATGAACACCCAAAGAAACTGCAACTCAATTAGGACATAAAATATTAAGATACTCCCTTGAGACATGCAATATTTCATTTTGAAATGTGCTTACAATGCTTAGAAAGAACTCAGAAAACTTCCATTAAATATACAGTTTTGTTTGTTGAATGTATCAACTATTGATTTTATATACTGGCATCTAAGACCTTTAGTTAAAAACTAAACAAAACAAAACAAATACAAGAAAAAAAATAGATTCTACTTATTCTGTGCCATTATTTTAGTCCCAATAACAAAACTTTGAACACTTCTTCACATCTCTTGATCAATGAGAATACAAGATGCAGGCAATTTTAGCATACTCCTTGATTGTTCCTTTTCTAAAGTAACACATTTTTTGAGAAATGTCAAGACTGGAGCATGCCAGTAATTCATGTTTCATGGATTATTTTATGAAACACCAAATATACATATCAATATACATATCAATACCTAAAGTCTGAGATCAAAAACTTGCATAAAGAACTGGAAAATCTAAACAACTGTATTAGTAAATCCCTTGCTCTACCCCTTGCCCTATTGTTTCTGATAGTCACTTGTGGCTGCTGTTGCAGACAGTGTCACCGGTTGGCAAGTAAGGCCACCACCTCCTTAAGTGGAAGGCTACTTACTGCCCCTCTTTCTTAAATCTCCATTGCTTAACTGAGCTACAGTAGGGCACTCAACTCTCCTGTTAACCATCAAAGTGCAGAGTATTCTTACTTCATAGTAAAGACCAAGATTTGGTCACATTTTCAGCCTAAAGTGCTTCCCCTTTGTCTCTGCTTGTATGGACAGAGACTGAGACATCTCCCCCCCATGCCCTGCAGCAACAGTGATTCTGAAAACAGACTGGGCAGCCCAATGAGCAGCCTCTGTGCTGAAGGAGAAGGGAGATGGAAAACTAATTCATTAGCATTCCAGCTATATTTTATTGTCAACTGTACTCATTAGCATATCAATGATACCCCTCCATACATTTAAGTGTGGGCTCAGAAAAATTATAAATTAAATCACATATAACTTCTCATGTCAACTTCTCAACATATTTAAGTCCTTTATAGGCTACTTCAATATTTTTAAATGGTGGCCATAAATTGAAGCCTTCTACTTTCTAAAAGGAACCCACACAGAATTCTGATTTCTCTATTACTCCTCTTCCATACTCACGGGTTAACAGTTATGTGCAATGCTTCTTTACAGGCACAATTTCACACCTAAACACGGTCTCAAAGAGAAAACTTTATTCATCGAAATAATGCTATGTGCAGAGTAGCGAGAAAGAGCCAGTAATTTAAGGCAACCGTTGTTCTGCACTGAAATTGCTTTGAGACAATCTGGCAGATGGCACTATTTTTTTTCTTATTACATAGAAGTTTTCCTCCGGGAAAACATATCAAATTACTAAAAGAAAGAAAGAAAAGGAAAGGCTAAGTGGCCACACGGAATTAGCATTAGCTATACATCTTTGTCCTGGCAGCAATGCTCCTCAGCCCAGCAAGGCAGCAGCTGGAATTTGCATATGTTATAAACTACCAACTGCATATGACTGCATTAAGCCAAGGAAGGCTCACAAAACTCATACATCTAAGACACAACCATATCCTGTGTGCACCTATCAAGGCAGGGCTTCCTCACCCGGCTGTGTGAGTTTATCTTCCGCAAGTCTTTCATTTGTACACCAGGAGACCTAACAACGCTCACCTCCCTGTTCTACACTTCCTAGCCACGCCTTCCTCCTTTCCGATCCTACAAAATAACAAAACTGGACTTAGCAATGGGGGCAATTAACACAATCAACGTACTTCTATAGATATATGAGTATGTCACTGAAGCCCATTTTGTACAATAAATAACTGATTTTTAAAAAGGACTGAATGCAATTTAATCCACCTTTCTTATGATTTACCACATAATAACATAATCAAGACAAATACTACCTTTACAAGCCTTGATGTTGCTACAAAGAAAGGAAGAGTGTACAACTGAGTCACAACAAATCCCCCCTCACTTAAATCATCCCTCAGCTGATTTCCTTGAATATGTAATTCTCATAAACAGGACTCAAAGATATCAACAGGAAAAGTGCCAGATATTAATTGAGAGCCTATTTCTTTTCCATTATGGCAAGCAGTTTCATTCTCCAGCCAAGGATATTGTAGTGTGTCTTGCCTTGATTTCAAATATGGCTAAAGAGCAACCCCGGTGCACAGTGAGTGTGTGTGTTGGTGTATGGGTGTGTGTGTGTAGGGGGGGTGATTACATGGCCTGATCTTCACAGGACAGCCAGTATGGATTTGGACACACATCAGCAAGGAGTTACAGATTAAATCAGGACACGGGCCCCAGACTGGCAGACAAAAAAAAAAGTTGGAAAGAACAGAATTTTGTGCCCAGTGCCATCTGAACTTGGTGGCAGGTTATTAAAGAACAATGGGGAGGGGAGCAGAAATTACACAAGGCGTGGGGAGGGGAAAGAACAAAAACCACAGTGAGCTAATGTTCCTAGCTGGCATCTGCCTTTTGACTCAAAGAGATGGCCCTTTTCCATTTTTTTTTTCCTACTATTATGGTATCAGCTGCCTCTTGGACTCATTTATAAGTGCTAACTGCCAACAGAACAAGACAAGATTTTTGTTAATAGTGAATGTGCGAGTCCTTGAAATAATAGAGATCTCTCTGTTTCTTCTACAAAGGCTACTTTGGTGTTAATATTCCTGGTGTGTACTTTAGGACTTGTAATCATGGCCAGGTATTATTTGGAAATATTGGAAAATTCTGGGGTTAAAACATTGCTACCTTGATTTCATAACTTAATTTACAATATATTTAACTGAAGAATAGTCTGAAACTAATTGGTGTGGGCTTGGGATTCTTTGCCCAACAAATTTCTCTTAGCTGGTCTTTTAAAACAAAGCACAACCATTAAATTAATACTCCTTACTGTAACAATCCATGGATCACAGAGAAATATGCACACAGGCTTAGGAACTACTGTTTCTAAAGTATCTACAGTCAAAAGCAAAAATAAATACAATGAATAATATGAAGCTTCTAAAGTAAATTTCTAGGGAATGACTGGCTCAAATCCCAGAGAGGAAAACCCTGTGTGAAATGCTGAGAAGTGCAGAGAAAGAGCGTGCTAGCCCGTAAGATAAACACAGAAGCCGCACCATCTAAATGGTAACTTTCCCAGAGTCCATTCAAGAGCTGAGGGGGCAGAGGAACCACCAAACCTTAATTCTGAAGGGTGCTCTGGGAACGTGCTGACCTCCTCAGGTGTGGTTTCCAGTAAGAACTCAGAGACCATGAGAAGAAGGGTGAAGGCTGGAGTGTGGGTGAGCAAGCGATCACAGAACCACTGCTGCTGATAAAGGTGGATCCACACACAGACCTTCAAGCACTTCTCAGGGCTTCAACTCATCTCACAAGAGAAGCCAGAGGAAGAGTCTCTATCACCCTAACGACAAAAATAAAAAAGGTCTGACAGTGTGTATCTAACTCCTCATGGCTTCTGTGAAGAACACATCAGTATCTATGTCATAGTTGTGCTAAAACTGGCTAGCCAGCACATAATGAGGGCCTAATGTGGTTGATAATATTTAGGAGACAGAGAATAGAGAGACATGTCAACTGCACTAGGAAGAAATAACCAGATCAAATGTAGACTTCTTACAGGTTAATGGGATTGGTGTCTCTACTGATTCGTTTCATGCCAACTTGATTCAAGCTATATGCGTTTGGGAAGAAGGACCCTCGACTGAGACTATATGCAGAGCTGGGTAACCCTGTAGGGCATTTCTTGATCGCCACCCCCGGACTGCTGATAAAAAAAGCAGGCTGAGCAAGCCATCAGACACAAGCCAGGAAGCAGCACTCTGGCTTCAGCTTAAGTTCTTGTCTCCAGGTTCCTGCCTTGAGTTCTTGCCCTGACTTCCTTTGTTGACTATGTGAAACTACAAGCTGAAACAAACCATTTTGTTTCCAAGTTCCTTTTGTTCATGGTGTTTAATCACAGCAATAGAAGCCCCAAGTAGGAGAGAAATTTGTACAAGGTTCATATTGCTGAGGTTGACCTGATCATGTTTTGGAGGAAGATCATGGAACCACTCTGGAACTTTAGCCTGGAAGAGCTATTGAGTTCTGCGATAAGCTGCTCTGTGGGAGCTTGGAAGGTAAGAATGCCAAGAGCAATGCAGACAGTGGAGGCCTGACTTGTGAAGTTCTAGAGGGACGTTTGAGAGGCCCTTAAAGACTATTTTGAATCAAGAATCTGTGGTTCTGGTCAGCTGGGGCTGAGGAATCAACTGTGATTAACAAGAGACCCAAAGCCGCTAACGTGTAACCTCTGCTTTGCTGAAATAGTCAAGAGTGCTCAGCTGGGGAAAAAAAAAACAAAAACCAAAGCAAAGCAAAACAGCTGTGATAAAGATGAGACAGCTTCATCAAAACAAAATCTTCCTTACAGGACTTCCCAGGACCAGCACACAGAAGCCGGTGGTCCACAGCAGCCCAAGGCTTCAGGCCAAGCCAACAGCTAAATCTACTCATGGGTAAGAATCTCCCACAGGTAACTGATTTGGGTGGCATGAAGCTGCCAATATTGAAGAGGTCATGGAGAGAAGGTCTACTTCAGCTGCAGCAGAAAAACCCCAAGATTGAAGGGGCCTTAACGAGTAGTTGAGGCATGGCTCCAGGCGGAAGGGACTGCGTTCTTGGAAAGGAACCAGGAGACACTATTGGTGAAGGTGCAACCCAGCTGCAGTGATAATCCAACATTTTGGAGATGGCAGTTCTAAGGACGGCAGCACCTGTTGACAGGAGCCAGGCTAATTCTAGGAGGGAAGCTGTTCTGTGCTATCAATGTCAGAGCTGGACACACGGAGCCTTTGGAGACCAGAGGATCGTGAGTGGATCCCAGGCTGTGCTCGAGTTCTTCCCTTGCAGTAAACTCTATATAACCTACTTTCTATTTTACAGGAGCCTACAACATTTTAAGGGAATGTTACAGAGACTTTGGATATTTCAGGAACCTTAGATATGTTAGGGAAACTGTGAAAGACGCTTTGGAGGATGAACTTTTAAATTGTTTCAATCACTGAAGACGGTGGGACTTTTTAAAAGTTAAGAGTGTTGTGTAGTGTAAACATTAATATTGACAGGCCATCCTGGGGACAGATGAGAAAGAAAAGGTTCCAGCTGCACAGTGATGTGTTCATGACATGAGGTCCATTGTGCTGGCTGGTTTTATGGCAACTTGATACAAGTTAAGAGTTATTTAGGAAGAGGGAACCTTGATTGAGAAAACAGCCCTCCCCCTCCCCTAGACTGGCCTTTGGAAAAGCCTCTGGAGCATTTTCTTGATTGATATGGGAGGGCCCAGATCACTGTGGGTGGGGCCCCTCTGGGCCGCTGGACCTATGTGCCGTAAGAAAGCAGGCTGAGCAAGCCAGTAAGCAGCACTCCTCCAGGACCTCTGCTTCCGTTCCCGCCTCCAGGTTCCTGCCTTGAGTTCCTGTTCTGACTTCATTTGATGATGGAATGTAAGTTGAAAAAAACAAACAAACCCAAAAAAAAACCATTTCTCTCCAAGTTCCTTCTGTTCATGGTGTTTTATCACAGTAATAAAAACCCTAATACAGTCTGGGGGGGGGGAACAGGAGGCCTAAAACAGTGTGTAGTCTTTATATAAAAAGGAAATAATCAAAGATAACATTGGTGACTTAAAAAACAAGGTTGGTATAATGGGTCAGTATATAAAGTGCCCATCGCTCAGACCTGGTCACCAGCAAATCACTGAACCCAGGAAGGACAGAGCCCACTCCAAGTGACTTCTGACCTCTACACACACACACACACACACACACACAGTAAAAAATTAGCTGATATATATATATATATTTTTAATGAAAACTGGTGAATTTTAGTTTGGATTACATGTTAGATGTTGGAGAATTGGAGAATTGCTCATATTCTTGGATGTGACAATAATGTATATAAGTAGCAGGATGTCCTCTGTTCCTGGGAGACCCAAACCACAGCTCTGGGAAGTAAAGTAACACAATCTGTGCAAACCACTTTACAGGCCTCAGCCAAGACAGTACTCCCATTCGCTTTCTCTCTGGCCCAAACATATTCACCCACAAAGTCCACACTCCCAACATATGGCTGGGAAAACTGCGAGCTGCACTCCCATAGAGAGCCACCATGGCAATGGTGTACTAATGATTTTAATTAGTTCTGCTCCAAGGGAACTAATGTATTAAATTAATTGTCCCCAAACTTGCTTGACCACAGAATTTTACTTTCAATGAATGCTCTCAATAGCATATGGAACTAATTTCAAGAAAACTGATCTAAAGCAATTTTATGCATAACAGTGACAGATAATAACAAAATTTCTGTTTTTATAAAACTGCTTACATTAATTCCAATTTGTCGTCCTTAAAATACTTTATTATTGTTTTATTAAGGTAAAAAAGATATGTTTTGAAAGAGCTTTTAAAATTATTTTTCACTTTTTCCTTATGGGAAAATTCTTGATTTTTTTTATTATATAAAATGATAATTATATTGTACACAGGGTTTTGTACCCTACTTGACTTGCATGTATGTCTGTGTACCACATACACAGGTATGGAAGAAAAATTTAAGTTGCTTCTCTTGCTATCCAGCCTGGGGCTCATTTCTGAGTTGTTTTCAAAACTGTCTTTTAGAAAACTGGATAAAGTCTGGTCAGGTATGGCAGTACATGCCTTTGATGGAGAAGGATCAGGAGTGCAAGGCCAGCCTGGGCTACATGAGACCCTGTCTCAAGAGAGGGAGATAGTACAGTAGTTAAGAGCACTGGCTGTTCTTCCAAAGGACCCTGGCTTGATTCCAGCATCTACATGGTGGCTCACAACCATTTATTTTCAGTCCATTTCTAGGAAATCCACACCTTCTTCTAGCCTCAGTGGACACTGCATACTGTGGTACACAGACATGCAGGCAAAACACCCAGACAGATAAAATGAATAAAATCTTTAAAAATACAGGATTAAATGTATGGAACCTCTGAAGGTGGTATGTATCTGATTTTCTACCCAACACTAGGTACTTAAATACTTTCATTTTCTGTTAAATATTATTTATGTTTATATTAGCTTAATAACTAACAGAGGTTTACAAATGAAACATTCTCAAAAGCTGACTCTTAACTCCCTTTCCTGATCCACAAAGTGCAGGACCTGTCCTCTGCAGTTACGCTTGTCTCTAAAACCACTCTGACATGGCAGGCCCACTGGAGGATGCTTCCTGCTATAAATAGCCTACACTAGCAGTCTACCTGTGGGTCACAACCCCTTTGGTGAGAAGAGGCCAAGCAGCCCTTTCGCAGGGGTTGCCAAAGACCACCGGAAAACAAAGACATTTACCATTATGATTCATAACAGTAGTGAAATTACAGTAAGGAAGTGGCAATGAAAATAATAATTTCCTAGCTGGGGGTCATCACACTATGATGAACTGTATTAAAGGGTCGCATCATTGGAAAGGTTGAAAACCTTTGCCCTACACACTTGTCTTTGAACGATACAGAAGGCAACTGATTACTGAAGGAAGCTACTCTCTTTCTGAGAAATGTCTGCGATAGTTTGGATCTGATGTCAGTCATCTATCCCCAAAGGCTAGGGTGTTGAAGGCTTTGTCTCCAGCAGGAGGAGCTCATAACTGAATGAGCTGTTGAGAGGTGGGGTCTTGTTAGGTGAAAGAGGTCACCAGGAACCTGTTTCTGAAGGACCTGTCTTGCTCTGGGCCTCTTCCTGTCTGTTCTCTGCTTTCCGGCAGCCAAGGGATGAGCAGCCTGTCATAAGTTCCCACCACGACCCTCTGCATCACCTCAGGCTCAAAACAACGGATCCAGCCAACCCTGGACGGAAATGTCTGAACCAAGCTTCCACCCCCACCCCCATGCCACCCATGTCTTTAGGCATTCCATAAGCGCTTTCCACAGCACCTTTGCCTCTGACTCCTTTAAAGCCAGGGGGTGGAGGGAGGGTGGGGGACAGCTGACAAACTCAAGACATAAAGACTTCACAGAAGGATGCCTGCTCTCTTGCGACTGAATCCTTTCTCTTATGGAATTTGCGGAACGTTCTAGATCTTAAGCTTGTATTCTGACTCAAGCTGCTTGAATTTTCTTCTGATCTTTTATCACATTTGAAGGCTTGCCATTGGTAGACATTTTCTTTTAAACAGATGGGAATAATCCAATGTTGCCCCCTCAAAAACCTAAGTGTTAGCCTGTTCTGTCATACGTGCAATTCTGTGGTTCCTGGGATTTATCTGAAGTCAGTGAGAAGGGGATAGAGACAAGCTATTCACTCTAAGTGCATGAGCCCTGCCTTGCCTTGCTTGTCCATGACACATCATGACTAGCCACATGCACAGGACTATCCATGAGGATTCATTAGGATGCTGGCTCTGGAGGATGCACTTATTCCATCTTACAGTTAAGGTGATTCAGCCCCAGGCAGGGAGAGAATAGCAGAAGGTTGACGTAGCTGGTCACGCTGTGTCCAAGGTTAGGAAATAGAAATACATGGATTCTGGTGTTTGACCTGCTTTCTCCATTTATTCAGTCCACGAACCCAGTCCACGATACTTAAAATTTTTTGGGAACTCCTTCATAGACACACAGAGGTACCATGAAGATTTCAAATCTACTGGGATTGACCAATGACATCAAACACAACAACACCATTCCAATGGGGCTTGAACTGCAAGGACTTCTGCCCCAGGCCAGCTTCACAGTATTCTCCCCTCTTTCAAGGTGCTCAGTTCAAAAGCACTGGCTTGAGCATACCCCTTGTTTCTCTGTTCACAGCAACACTCAGAGCAGCTCTGTAGAATGTCTCTGAAAAGCCTACACATTTCTAAAGTCTCAAATGTCTTACCTCTGTGAAGATCTAAAGACAGTCGTCCCACCCCCCATTACCCTCACCGCTAGCACCCACTGAGCCTCTCCTGGCTACCTGAACTTATGGCTGCTTGTGCAGTACAATACATAGCATGAATACCCTTTGTAAGATGTAAGGAAGCTTTTCAGGGCTGATCCTGGGTGTTGTAATTACTCATGGAGGAGGTGTTATCAACTAAGTACACACACAACCAGAGACAGTGAAGGTTTCCAGGGTGGGGCTCACCCTCTATGTTCACTCTGTACCTGGACAGAGCCCTACATTAAGGATAATAATGCCTGTTTAGACGCTACTTAGTAAATGGCCACTTCTTAGTACCTCACAGTAGGACAGTAATGAAAATATCCACACCCAACTTCAAAAGCCTGACCCAGGGCAAAGACAGCAAAATAAGAATACTGACCCTTACACAACAATTTGTAAAATAATCTTCTGGGAAGTGTGTTAAAACTACAAAACCTTAGGCTTTGCACCTGCAGGGACTGATTCAGTAGGATGCAAATGTGAGTCTATTTGATTCCAAGGGAAATCTGGAGGGGAGGCTCATGGCCAAAACTTTGATGCATGATGATACAGTGCCTCCTTTACAGTCACGAATTCCAAAGTTAACCTTTCTCATGGACTTAAGTGTTTTGTTTTAAAGTTTCTTGGCTTTAATGTTAAGGCACAAAGCACAGCAGGCCCATAAAAAGAATACTTAGCAGTCTGGCACCTTGGGAGGTTAGGCTGTGGGACAAGATCATCACACCCCATTCTTTGAGATCTGTGTCTGCACACGGCTTTCATCTATACACCCTATTAATAAACTATTCAAGGCTTCAATTTGCTACAAATAGTCCTTTTTCAGATTACCATGCCACGAGGCCAGTTTCAAAATAGCCAAAGAGTACAAGGCTCCTACCTTGGTCCCGGAGGCTGTCTCTCAATGCTCTCTCCAGCTGCTCCTCCTCGCTTAGTCCTGCTGTGTAGACATCATAGTTCCTATGACCTTCTCCATAGACCCCTGCTCTGCCACCTCCGTAGTGATTCTGATATCCAGAGGGGCCTGTGGGAACAGCGAAAAGGTTAAAGACCCCAGTAATATACTTGTCTGTTGCTTCAGAACTCAAGCTTTGTAGATGCAAAGAGAAGCAAATAACTCATGTCACTATTTTGAGCGTAATAATAATCTTCTAACTTAGAAAAGATGGCATATAGAGAAAACTTGCATCAAAGTGGGCAATGATGATCCCAGCACTGCTAGCCACAGTGCCCAACATGGACCTGGGCATGAATGAGATCTTACATGCTAATGAGGAAAAGAAATGACAACTTATAAGGCAGCCACACATGTTGGAGAAAAGACTGGAATGGGCTTGTTGGAGTCTATTAGAGCTTTTGAGCCCTGGAGTATTTCCCGTGATGTCCTGACTTGAGTGGGGAGAATGGTGGGAGACAGCTGAGAAAGGGTTACTATCTTGTGGCTCCATCCAAAATGAGACAAGCAATGTTTCATACATATACCAGAGTGCCCATGCTGAGTACTGTATTTCAAACGTTAATAACAAGATTGAGATGGATGAGCCAATTTCTCTGATTATAACTGAGCTTCCAATTAATAGCACTTTAAAAAAATATTGGCTACTTCACTGAACAAGAGCTAGGATGGTCATTAAATAATGCCTCACACACTAAACAGACACCAATTAAGAAAGGACAGTAGGGAAACAAAGTTTGCTTTTGCAAAAATAATTCTGTCCAATTTTTGTCAGTTTGAATCTAGTGCTTACATTTTCTTTAACTGTCAATAGTTACAGAAGTGGTTTGAGGAGACTTTTATTTATAGATAACAGTGTGGCAAAGGGAGAAGTTATCTTCTGTTTGATGTTCCTCTCCTGTCATCATCCTGTTTTTTGAAGGGGATGTTTCAAGTCTTAATTAATATACTTGGTTGTTGAAAAATCTGTATGCTGCAGCATCATCTATCTCCATGTCATCCTACACAGTGCATGAGTGAGTACTAACTTTAGTAACGCTACAGAAAAAACACATAACTGGGTTGAGTGAAATGTCACACTCAGAAATTTGTTACTTGGAACTCAGGTATTTTGAAAGTCATTTTTGACCTTATGATTATTAAAATACTTTAATATGCATGGTTCTTAAACAAAAATTTAATTTAATTTTTAATTACCATTAAAATGGTATAAGGCTTCTTTATAGCATTTTTATATGTACTTAGTTTTAGTTGACCCTTGCCCTCATTTCCTCCATCTCTTTACCCTCTATATCCAAGACTAAAAGGGAAAGTTTTGTAACTAGCAGAAAGGTTCAGTAATTTAGAATCCTTATTTTTCATACAGCCAGCTTCAACTGTTAACCCTATACTAGTGTGAGTTCGCATCATTATCTGTGTCATATGTTTCGAGCGTATGGAGGTGGGACCTTTGCAAAGTAATGCAGATTAGAAAGGGTCCTTAGGACATGGCTCCCAGGATGTTGTCCGTGGCTGTATGAGAGAAGGAAGTGAAGCCTAAACTCACTTGTTCTGTGTCCATGTGATGCCTTCCACCATTTATGAAGTAGCAAGAAGTCCGGAGCAGACCCTAGCACCACCTTTGATGTCCCATACTCCAGAAACATGGGCTAAACAAACTCTATTCTTCAGAAATTAATTACCCACTTCCAGTCTGATTGTAGGAACAGAAAAAATATTAACCAACTACTAGTGAAAAATTTACCAATTCAGTTTTTCAGTATATACATGTAGTTGTACCATCGTCACCACAAATAATTGTAACTATTCTTGTAGTTCACCTGAAGAAATGTGTACCCTTCAGCTAAAACCCTCCGTTTCCCATGCCTCCCAGCTCTAAGTGATCACTAAGCTACTTCCTATCTCTATAGAGATGTCTGTTCTGTACAAATCATGTAAATAGAGGTATACAGTGCATGCTGTATTGTGTCTGGATCACTTTAAAAACATGTTCTCAAGGTTTCTGACTATTGTGACACATAGCAGTATTTCATTCCTTCTTACACTCAAAAAATATGCTTGGCTAGCTAAGCCACAGTTTGTCTTACCCAAAAGATGATGGGCATTTACTTTTATGCGTGTGTGTATGTGTGTGTGTGTGTGTGTGTGTGTGTGTGTGTGTGTGAGTGTGTAAGCCTATGAAGATGTGTGTGTTACTATATCTGAGTATGTGTGATTATGTGAGCCTGTGAGCATGTGTGTGTATGTGAGGGGAGAATCTCCCTGTTCCCAAGCTGAAGCATCAAGGTCACACAGATGTCATCACACCTAGTTTTCACGTGGATGCTGGGGATACAGACACAGGTTCTTGGGCTTATGCAGCAAGCAGCTTACCCATGAAGCTTTCACACACCACCCCAGCCCTAGATCTACCTCTCAAATACTTTAAATAATGCTGCTATAAACATCAGTGGGCAAATGCACATGTGAACTCACATTTGTGTTGCTGCTGCGTGTGTATCATCTGACTGAAGTTTCATTTAAATCTTTCAGAAACCACCAGAATGTTTTCCAAAACTGTTGCCCCTTTACAATCCTACAAGCAGAAGACGAGGGTTCTGGCTCCTGAACACTCAGATCAACCCTTGCTATTGTATCTTTTTAAATTTAACCATAGCCATTGTAGTGGTATGATGGCTATTCCTGGTCAACCCCAGTACAACTGGGCACACTGGTGAGGGACATTTTATCAATTAAATCATTTGAAGTAGGAAGATGCACTTTTAATCTAGATCTCTGAGGTGGGAGGATAAACCTTTAATCTAGATCCCTCAAAATGGGAAGATCCACTTTTAATCTGGAATACTGTAGCGGCCTAGAGAAAGAACGTGGAAGAAGGGAGTTCTCCTTTTGCCTACTTGCTCTTGCTCTCCATTGCAAGTCCATTCCTTCACTGGCATTACAGCCTTCTTCTTTGGGATTCCAACATATACTGAAGACCAGCTGAGACGTTTAGCTTCATGGACTGAGCAACTACTAGATTCTAAGACCTTCCACTCATAGGCAGCCATTGTTAGACTAGCTAGCCTACAGTCTGTAAACCACTCTAATAAATTCCCTTTATATACATACATATATATGTATGTATAAATACACACACACATGAATGAATGTATGTATGTGTGTGTATATATATATATATATATATATATATATATATATGGAGAAAGAGAGAGATTCACTCTATAAGTTCTGTTTCTCTGAGGAACTCTGACTAATACAAGCAGGTACAGGGTGGTATCTCACTATCTTGTTTTTGCAGCAGGTTCTCAAAAATCACCCAGGCTGGTCCTGAACGATGTAGCCCAGGCTAGCCTAGGACTTGTGAAATTCCTGCTTCCATCTGCTAAGGCAGAAACCTGCCACTGTTCCCAGCCCTTTCACTGCAGTGTGGTTTAATGGTCAACAGTGCTGAGAATCTTTTTATGGGCTGATTGGTCATTTGCATATCTTCTTTAGTTTAGAGAAATGTCTAGGTGGATACTTTACTCTTTTAACTGACTATTGTAATATTCCACTGGCTAGGTTCTGTTTTGTTGAATATCCTTAACACAAACAAAAATGACTACTGAAAAACAAGCCATAAATAAATCTTTCTTAGAATCCAATGCATAATTATGAAGGTTTTGTTCACAGTGCAGTAAATACCACTGACTATTTACTCAGCACTTCCAACAGGCCCATTTCTATATTCTTTTTTTACATGACCCACAGCAGAATGATTTTCAGAATGACCCACATTCATGATTTTTAAAGCAGGAGAAGTAAAATAAAAATTTCTAAATCCTCACAGTGGTTTATGACCAACTTGGGAATGGAACACAATTTCAGAGATGGATGCTCTCTTCAAACTATTCTCTACCAAATAGAATCATCAGAAAATTCAGTTCCCCCTGATGTATTAGGGATACTCTTAGCATGCTTCCTATATGGAGAACAAGAGAGAATGTGACAGAACTGACAGAATTACAGATCTTTGCTTTTTCTACACTTCGGCAAACACTAAGCACTGCAGAGGACAAAAGTGGTCAAGGCAAAAATCCACAAACTCACTTCACCAAGACTGAATGGAGGGTTTAGCCACTTCACAACACTAGGAGGATACCTAGAGGTCCCTCACCAAATACAGCAGAATACTCCAGTCGTCCCTAAGTGGCGAAACTGCCCAATCCCCCTGTCCCAGAATGCGAATTATTTTATTGAAAGGCAGAACCAGAGTGGGTTATTTTCCCACATGGCTCATTATCATCATTAAAGCACCGATGAAATATTGTGCTGCAGAAGGGCTAAGCGGCAGTCCTACCTCAGCCACCCTGCACTACTCGGGTAATTCCAAACCCAGCTCTTCAGCTCTTCAGTGTGTAGACAGGACCTGCACATGCAGATTCTCAACTGCACGGATGTTAACTGCAGGGATTTTAGGTAACATTTTCTTTATACAGAAAAAAAAAACAAACCAAAAAAAAAAAACATTTTTTTCTACATGTTATTCCTATGTTGAAAAAAAAAATCCAGCAATGTTTTAATGAAATAAATCCAACAGTTCATATGAAAATTATAAAAATCTTAACTTGACACTTGACAGACAAAAATGTGGGGACAAAGAATGTAGAAAACCTTGTTGTTTTAAGTCAGAAAGGACTGGTATGATAAAGGTTCTGTATCATCAATCATAAATCACCAACAAGACCAAAAATGCTATGAGTATCTATTATGATAATGGGTCCCTGATAAACAAAATGTTTCAACAGCTGCTCTTCTAATGGCCAATCAGATGTTTTAAAGTCATCATAATAAACAAGGACAGAGGAATCTAACAACCAGTGCTTAGGATAAATAAGCTTAAATTATGTCTTGTGATGAATACTTTTTAAGTTATATACTTTGGCTCTTTAATAATAATAATAATAAAACCCAAAAGCTCTTCTGGTTATCATTACTTTGTTAACTGTTCCATCTAGTTGTTATACACATTCCAGGATCTCACAAGCAAAGAGATCAAGAAAAACAACACAGATTAGAAAAATTGGTAACAGCTTTTAAAACATTCCTTAGTTTCTTTGACCTCTAAGGAGTTCCCCAACTGAAGGTGGCCATGTTACGAATAAATCAGTACTTGCAAGGGATATGTATGCTCACATCAAAGTTGCTTAGATGACCATTAGTCCGGCCACCTGGGCCCTCTGTAGTGCTGTCTTTGAAGAAATCCAATCACTCCACAGGAAGGAATATAAATATGTTAATCTCACAGGACATCAAAAAGGAAGGTTAAAAATGAGCTTGGATTTCTGCCTTGAATTCTCCAGTCGGTCTGTATGCTGTTTCCATACCTCTCACAGAGGAAAGGAGAAAGGAGTAATGGAGAGGGTCTCCTTTACTGTCTTCAAAAATATATAAGTAAATGTGGCAAGAAGGGAGGGTAAGAAAGAGGGATGGAGAGAGAAAGAGAGAGGGACAGGAAGAGACAGACAGAGAAAGACACACACACACACACACACACACACACGGGGGGGGTGAAGGAGGGAGAGAGAGAGAGAATAGAGTTGCTCTATTTCCTAAAGTGTTGTTGTCAGAGTACATGTGATTCTCACATCCCTACACAGCAGAAAAGCAGAGGCAAATGAATCACTGGCTTGCATCCTTGTCCTAGCCTTTCCCTTAGCTACCTGTGTAAATGTGGCCAAATCATCCACCCTTCCTAAGCTGGTTTTTCAGCTGTCATGCAAGATGTCAGGACCAGGAAGTCCACGACAAGCCCTGTCTGTGCACGAGTGTAGTAGTGCTAGTTCATTCAGCCAGAAGAAGGCTGCTGCTGCTGTTGCTGTATGTGCATGTGTGCCCACGCATGCACGCACATATGTGTCTGCACACACAGGGGTCCAGACTGCATTATCAAGTGTGTGTGTGTCAAGGCCAGGGGATAACTTCAGTGGTCCTTCCTCGTGTCTCCGTGCTCTGGGGTCCGCTAAGCTGACTGGCTAGGCTAGGCTGGCTGGTGAATAAACCCTTAGGATCCAAACGTCTGTGCCTCCTTGGTACTAGGGTTACAAATATATGCCACTGTGCCTGTTGTTTATATACATGTATGTGTGTGTGTCTTTACATATATATATATGTGAATTATATATAGTTTTATGTTTTTGACACAAGGCTTCTCTGTGTAACAGCCCTGGCTGTCCTGGAACTCACTTTGTAGAACAGGCTGGTCTTGAACTTACAGAGATGTGCCTGTCTCTGCCTCCAAAGTGCTAGGATCAAAAGCGTGCACCACCAACCTCCAGCACTGTTGTTTATTTTTTAAAGCTGGGTCCTGGGAATCACACTCAGGTCCTTCTGCTTATGCACTAAGAACCTCACTGACCGAGCTCTTGCCCCAGAATCTACTGCTGTTGCTTGTGGAGATTTACTAAAGCGAACCAGAAGAGAAACCCCTTCCCTCAAGCTGCTAGCAGCCTTGTCCTCTGCCTCATGCAGAGTAGGAGTCAACAAGATGAGCGGATGGAAGGTAGAACTGTGATGGTTCTCCTGACCAGCTCTGATCCTCCCAGCCACACAGGCCAGGGAACATGTCTCTTCTATAACACCGACTGTAAGCTGGTTTCTATAAAGGACCGCCAACGTGCTCTTCCAGGGATCATGGTTATCACCGCTGTCTATAATGACTGGTCATTCACACTATCTCGGTTCAGCTGACAACCACTACTTTATCCAGACCAAGCACAGACAAAGCTTCATCTTGAGGCAGAGACAGAAACAAAGGCAGTTTTCCAGGTTGTGTGGTGTAGTGAGGAGAGAAGACCAGGGCAGAACAGGTTCCCTGAGTGCAGAAGTCTTCCAGGAGAGCTGGAGGTGAAACCTGACCAGGAGGACTAGGCAAAAATTTAACAAATGCTAGGATTATTAGTTATCCAGTTACATTACACCATGGCTCAGCTTTCATCTTCATCTAACTAGGCTTATGGTCCCCTTTGTTTCATCTTCTCAAATATACCCACCCCTATATACTCACTTATAAATATCCATGCCTACACCCATTCAATATACCCACACCTATATACCTACCCCTCCACTACATACTAAGAGAGGAACTGCTGTTCTTTTCTCTTACAGTGTCCATAACAGCACTCTCTAAAATGTGACCTTCTCAGAGTGCTGCTGGATAAAGTGTGTACGTGTATACATATATATGTACATACACACAAATACATACACAAGCATGTGCATGTGTGTATATATGTATACACTACATGTACTCAGTGTTAGCTTTTTCACCACTGTGGCAAACACCCAAGAGAGCACCTTAAAAAGATGGAGGAGTTGGCTCATGCTTTCAATCACCTCTGCCTGTCCCTGCTGTTAGGGGCATGAGGGAAGACAGAGCCATTGTCACAGAGAGGAAGCAGAGAAGCTGAAATGCTCACTTCATGCAGGCCAGGATGCAGAGAGAGAGAGAGAGAGAGAGAGAGACAGAGAGATAGAGAGACAGAGAGACAGAGAGACAGAGAGAGACAGTGAGACAGAGAGAGAGATTGAGAAAGGAGGGAGGAGGCAAGAAAGGGAGTGATGATGTCTGTCCTAGTAAGCTTCATTCATTCCTCTTTCATTTGAGGGGGCTTTAGCCTACTAGATGTTATCACCCACATCCTAAAAAGGTCGTGCCCCTTCAGTTAACTGACTAAGGAAATTACATCACAGACATGCCCAGAAAAGCCCTTTACTGATTTTTTAGGCAGATCTCAATTAGTCAGACTGACAATCGAGATCAACCATCAGATAAGTAATAACAACAATTCTTTGTACCTGTTAAAGGCCTAAGTAAGCCAGGATTCAAAACAGAACAAAACTACAACCCGTAGTCTGAATCCAACACATGGCTTATTTTCATAGACAATTCCAGCCCTCATGATATAAGAAACAGCTGGCTAGTTAGAACAGGATCAAATGGGCAATAAAGCCTGGAGTGTCTAAAACACTAGCTATCTGGTGCTTCCTAAGAAAGGCTGCTGGCCTCAAATCTAATCTGTGCCATATTAACTGATGCAACTGTAAAGTGCATACTGTGAATACATGTTGCAGTCATCCAAGTTAGGATGTGAGCTTCAGCTCGGGGGAGTACTCTCACCTAGCTACTGCTAGTGACTGCTACTGACTGTATACTCAACCAGCAAGAGGCCAGGGAGCTCCTTAGAGTCCTTCTCCTGTGGGCTCTAATGAGGACATTACCTTATAGTGATTTGATTTCATTCCAAAGGCCCTATGTCTAAATACTGTCATGATAGGGGCTAGTGTTTCAATATAAGCATCAGAAAGAAGAGACATTCAGTCTATTGCATTAAGACACCCAGTACCCACCACCACATCACTCAACCAACCATCCAAAAAACTACAGTGCATCCGCCCATGCTCTCCTCTCATACAGTAGCGGAGTCCTCAATTGTATAGGTTAATGGCATGAATAAAGAGACTAGATGCTTAATCTGACTGTGTTGTTTGGAAACAGGACCTTTGCAAAGTCAGTCACCTTAGTTAGTGGTGTAGATCACCATCCAGTTCTACCTGATTTGCCACACACACATATACATACACAATCACATCTGTTTCTGTCTCAAGGCAATGTGATGCTCTGTGCAGTCCCAGGACTCTTCTAGCAAAGAAGGGCATCACTAGATCTGAGCTGAAGCTAGTACCATGTTCTTGAACTCAAAGCTGTCAGCTAAATAAACTTTTTTTTCTTTACAGCTGGTCTATTCTCCCAGGATTGAGTATAAAGGCTATAGCTGAAAACAAGTCTTAGACCTGGACAGATAGTCCTTTCTATCTTTGTTATACAAAAACCCTGAAAAATGCATGCTGTTCTTGAAGCTGCATGCTATGAAAGTCCATCTTGGCATATTAGGATGAGCTAGAGCCTTCCTGAATGTGTAGATGGGCTAGACCGTGGGAAACTGTGCCCCTGTGCCCAGTCCTAACACTCTGCCAATGGGAATCTTGGGTGACTTGGGGTTAATATGCACCTTATTGAATACGAGAGGCCTTTTACCAATCAGATAACTGTCTCATGCCAGTTACCCTCTTCTTTACCTTTCACTAACAACCCATCTCAAGCACCCTGATTTACCCTACCCCGCTCAGCTTCCAGGAAGAATCAAGGTACTGCTGTGTGACCTGTGAGCTATCCTACATCCAAAGCCAATGCTATATTAAAGCAGCTCCACGACGCCGTAGTTTGTTTTTTTTTTAAATGAGTTGAAATGTATGAAATGACATGAACTTACCTGCACCGTTAAAGTGGTACTGCTGTCTTGGATACTCAACACTGGAGGAAAAGATGCCTAAACACAGAGGAAACCAACATTTTAACAGAGGTCACATGGCTTTAACAGGTAACAGTTCTAACAATTGTGCAGTTCTTCAGGAGAAAGCCCAGGGTCACATTAAATGACTTGTAAACAACTGTTAAAACAAACTTCATTTGTGTGTGTGTGTGTGTTGAGGAGGGGGTCAATAAACCCCTAGGTTACATGCACTGTGGTTCCTTAAAGGTCCTAGGGGACACCAGCTGGCTTTTGCTTCACAGGACACCAGGCTTGGGTTCTGAAGCCACTGTAAAACCAGAGATGCTGTGGTGGATCAAAGTCTTCTCCAACAAGGGTATCACAAGGGTCACATCCCCTAACCTTCCTAAGGGACTCTCTCTCCAACACAGGTGAGCCAGACAAAGAGGCCCAGGCACACTCTCAGGATGACCCAATTCTTTCAGGAAGCAAAAAACAGCAGGCTCCGCATTCTTGGCCATTTTTTTTTTTAAAGTTCCCTGTGTTACTTCAATTTTCAGCTCACTATACATCCTTTCTCTGCCTTCACCAGAAAACAATTTGCAGGCTATCTTTCAAACTTACTTTTTTCCTGTGTCACTTTAAAAAAGATTGATGTAAAAATGTCTGCACAGAAAACGGTATAGTATTAGGGCATTCCTCTCTCCCCTTACAAAAACACCCAAAAGCTTAAATGTTGTAATTGTGGGAAAAATCCTTTTTGAAAATCAAATCAACCATGTATCTAAATTTTATAGATTGTCCACACAGAGCTTTAAGATGCATTAAATCTACAGACACATACAGGAAGTGGATAAAGACAGTGCAGTCACCCCCTTTATCAGTATTCATTGCCAAAGAGGCACTGTCCACCTGTGCTGAGGCTGTGACAGAACAGGGCACTGTTAGCAAAGACTGCTCCTGTTCCCTCCTCCAAGTGCACACAGGCTGTGGTAATGGGCAAATGCCTGGGAGTGGGAATGTGTGTAGATGCAGCACAGCCCTCTAAAAACCACCCCAGAGTGAAAACAACCTGCCAATAAAGGCTGCAGGAGGAGTACCCAGAAAGCTTTCAGATGCCATGAATATTATATGGTTCTCAAGAACAACAGTCATCGGCACAAACTGTGAAAACAAATTATTTATGGTTCAAGAAAAGGTAAAATAGTCTCAGAAGATTTCCCATGAATAAAAGATGAAATATTAGAATGCACAAGGTCTATAAAACAAGTGTTTGCAAAACAGTTGCCTTACAAGTCAAAATCAGTACAGTATTTTATATTAAAGGGTTTAAATGCATTCACTACTAAATAAAACATTTTCATTGAACATCAGTTTAGAGGGGGACAAAACAAAGAAAAAGGGCAAAGAAAATAAAAAGCAGGCATCAAATCGCAAGAGATAAGTCACATGGCTTGGTCTCCTGTGAATACAATGCCTCGCCCACCAAGGACCTAGTGGTCACTCTGACCTCTTTAAATTACTGGCCCTGTACTCCAATCTAGGCTTGGTTTCCTCCTGTAACCTTGCCAGGCCTGTCTATTAATTCAAGGATTATTATAGAAAAATATATTATCATAAGCTCACATTTTGAGGAAAATTACAGCTTTCTGTGAATGCTTTAGGTCTAAGGGTATAAGTCTATACCAGCATTTGCTCCCTAAGAACACTTCAGAATAGAAATTTGGGTTTGCATTCTTCTTCGTGGAGCAACGTGAGTGGCTATCTTGTTATCTCTCGGTTTCAAGAGAAATCTAAGTATATTAGAACATTTCTAAAGTGAAGCCCAAGGAACCTTAGGGCTGCCTATGTGCACATTAGAAGGAGGGTGACCATCTAACTGCTGTCAGGCCGAAGGTGTTTGTTATGTACCTGCACACGTTTCCATGGCTTTCTTCAGAGGCCCCCGTGTGTACATCAGTCCAACGAGAATGCCGGCCAGATGCCCAGCAAAGGAAGCCCTAGGAGGGAAGGAGACCCTTTGTGAAGGTTTACTCTGTTGCGGATTAGAGACATTTTGTCTTCTCATTAGCTCGGTGTGTGACAGTCACAGTCTGCATGATCTGTTCCACACTGAACCTTTGATGCTGAGTAGCATTTAACTGAGTCCAAAGAACAACATTTCTTACCCTAAAAGAAAAGAAAAGAAAAAAAAAAAGCAAACAAATACAACAATGAATAATAACGTCCACACATTTAAAAATACAACACCCTCCCTTTACTGGAGCAGATCTGCTTGTTCCTCTGAAATGATGGAAGTCTTCCATCAAGACAAGACATTGAATGACTTCTAGTCCTTCTCTGGACCTGGTATCACAAAATATCAATGAAATCAGTTTTCTCTGCTCGGATTTCAATCTGGACTGCTCAGCCACTGTGAGGGACAGTGTCTGTCTGTCCTGTCCTGTCTGTCTGTGTGCACAGCCCAGCAGACAGCTGCATATTTATGCATGACTGACGAGTAGAGCAATTAACCACTAAAACTCAGGACGGATGCCCTGACATACCACCCTGTTTGGTTTCATAAAGATCTTTCTGTCATTCTGAAAAAAGCAACAAGGAAAAGACTCCAAGCTTGAAGAATGGTTTGGGAACTGCCTCTTTTGGAGTTACCACGTAAGTCTGACAATCGCTTATACAATAAAACGTATTTTCAGACACAGACGTTTACTGAGACAGCAGTATTTCTAGAGGCCTGCGGTTCCAGACTGGTTGTGTGCTGGGGACTGTGGAGAGTTCACTGCCTGACTGATCTGTCAGCCCAACTTCAAGAATTACTAGGGATTTATTTAACTGCATACTTCACCACCAAGATGGCCGAGTTCCTCTTGTCAAGTGCCTGATGGATTGTCAGCTGTCTGGAACCATCTGAACACACAGAGATGTGCACCTGCCCCTTCGCCTTACTTAAACTTGCCTTTTCTCAGGTCTCACTTCCGTACAGTTGTTAAGTAAGTTCCATCTGTGACACTTGTGGCACTGCAGCCTTTCTATGCCTTCCCACTCTAGCTATGCATGTCCTTAGGACTAAACTCTTTGGGAAAAGTCCAACACTGGATATAAGCTGAGCACCAGATAAATACATGTTGGACGAACACAAGAAAATCGGCTAATGTGCCACTTAGAGCTTTTGCTCCAATACTAACCTGCAAGTAGTATTTGTCTGGAGAGGAAGCCATGCCACATGCATGCTTCCGTACAGAACACCAGGCATGCATGTGGCTCCTGTTCTTGTGTTGTTCATCTCTTTCCTTTAGCCCAGATCCTGCCACACTCATCTCTGCACACCCGAACACTCTCTGTGGCCTGAAGCCCAACCCTAAGTGCCGCTCCATCAGAAACCATGAACTCTCCCTTCCTTCCGCCTGCCCTTTGGGCTGTTCCTTCTACATCATGGTAGCACACATGCATCTACACTCATTGGCTAAGAGGGCTATTATTTTCCCCAAAAATCTACCTCATGATATTTAAAACCTAATAATAAAAATATGGGATTGGTTAACGGTTTTCCATGGTACAGAAGGACAGTAAGAACATGACTTTTGTTGGGGTGCCCTCACCCACATTTGTGTTCTTAATTTACTCCCTGTTCAGCCATCAACAACAACACACACCACTCCACCTAGTCAGAAGTGAGAAAGTGGTGGCTTAAAGGCACAAAAAGAAGCCAGCTTTGATTTTAAAAGAAACTGACTTCAATTTAACTGAAAGGAACTTTATTTTTTAAAGAATCAGTAATTTTAAGACTTTTAAACCAAGCTTCATATTGAATCATATAGATATAAAATGGGAAGAAGTTTCAATTTAAAATCCAACCTATTAGACAATTAATCTTAAATCTCATTTACAGTTTGGAGCATAATACAGTAAAATGAATTCCTTATCTTTATAATGGGTTTTCAGAAGCTTGAGTTATAATCTAATTGCTCCGATATAATTAAAACAGCAAAGGGGAGCACACCGCATCATCCTCCGACCCTGAGCGGCCGCACAAAGGCCCTAGAACAAGAAAATTTGCCATTGTTATTTTACTTCATTTATGCTCTAAGGAAGTGTTCGTTTTTTAAAATAAGAAGATGAGATTGTGATCTTAATCAAAACTGGGAATCTCACATCACACACCAAAAGCGGAAACTCACCACAGAGAAAGGAGGTGCAGCTTGTTTTAAGGAGTTCTGTGACTCTTCCTTGCAGCTTGGAACCATTCACTAGTAGGTCTCCCTTTAAGACACAGGCAGCCTGGGTGCAAGAGACTGAGCTGGGCGGTTACCTTTGGGAGCAGAAGGAAGCCAGGGCAACCTTCAGAGTTACCTACTCTCACTGAAAACACGAAGTGTTAATCACTGTTACAGTTACTGTCCTCATAACTGAGAAAAAAATACCTGACCAGAGCATCTTAGGGAAGGAAGGGTTTCTCTCCACTCATAGTTTGAGGAAACAGCCAGTCATGGCGGGAGGGGCTTGAGGCAACTGGTCACACATTGTATTCATAGTTGGCAGTGGCACTGCTAAGGTGAGTCTTCCTACCTCAATTAAACTACATAATCCTTTGTAAGCATGCTTGTCTCCTGGTTGAGTCTAGACCCTGTCGAGTTGACAATTAATGTTAACCAATCACAATTCTGCCCCTAGTCAACTTTTCACTCAAATTCATTACTTTTAAATCGTAAGCTTCCCATTCCTGTACCCTTAGATCATGGCCGTTTAATATTGCAGAATATGTTTTGTCCAACTTGGAGAGCCCACATAGTCTTTTGATTCCAACACTGAAACTCCAGGCAACCTCTTATCTGCAGGCTTCCATAAAATAAAAAAACAAGTGTCAGGCTTCTGGTATACAGTGGCACAGGGTCCACATCCCCATTGCTGCTGTATTCTCAGAAGACAAGGAGAATGCTGCACACAAATGGCCTCAAGCCAGTCCCACATAGCATGCCTGTTCCTTCGGAAGTTTCCAGAGCTGGGCCTCCACTGCACACATTTCTCTTCTCTTGTATTTCAAGCACCCACCAAAATAATCCATTAATCCCGGCTTACAGTACCCAAGGGCATTTCTAGCCCAGAGTCCAAAATTTTCCACAGTCCTCTTTCAAACAAGTTCCAAAGGCCTGAGAATCACATTGTTGGGTTTATCCCAGCAATGGACACACTTCTCAGTATCAGTTTCTGTATTAGCTACTTTTTCTACCACTGTGATAAAATACCTGACAAAAACAACTTAAAGATGAAAGGACTTACTTTCCACTAACTTTGGCTTGGATAGCATGGTGATCAGAGCCTGAAGCAGTTGGTTGCGACATACCCACAGTCAGGAGCAGACAGCAGTGAATGCTGGTGCTCAGCTCTAGTCTTTTTGCTCACTTCAAGACTCTAAGCCCAGTCTTCCACCTAAATTAACATGATCTAGATAATCCCTCACAGGCATTCGCAAAGGCTCTCTACACAGTCCTTCACAGGGGTGTCCGGGACTTCTCTTCTCAACGAGTTGAGGTCTTGTCAATGTGACAGCCAATACGAACCATCACTGAGACTATTAATAATCTTGATGCTAAAAAGAAATTTTGATCTCAAACTTAGCTACTTTTGTGTTCAGCTATACGTGGAAACTGACATCAACAACCTGGAGTGAGAGCAACTAATCACAAGCAGAAGAATCTCAGAGATTAGCGCCATGCCAAGGCTGTCGTATGATAAGCTGGGAAAACACTGTGTTACTCTGGGGCAGAGGGAGTTGCCTCCTATCTGTAATGCCAGCATTTGCAAATCCGAGACAAGAGGTTGTCCATGAGTATAGGCCGGCCAGGGCCACAGAATGAGTCTCAGACCATCCAAGGTTACAAAGTGAGACCTTGTCTCAAAAACAAACATAAAATAAGTGAGCAAAAAAACCCAAACAAACATTTCTCAGTAACCAAATCACTGAAAACGGCAACAATCTATGCAAAGGACCTGAGTTTAATTGCCCTCATTGTTTTGCTGTTGTTTCTGCAATCGCATCACTCATTTCTAGGTTCATTTTCCTCCTTGCTCAAATGGAATTTTTAGCAATTGAAAATGAAAATTAAAAATAAAAATTCTTTTTGTGGCTCAGTGTCCTAAAAGGTCTTTATTTTAGCAGTGTCTGGTATCTGGTGGCTTCTAATAAATGGAGGCAGCCACGTTCCCCACAGAAAATCTGTCTCTTCTGCCTTCTAAGATCTTCTCTTTACCCTGGTCGTGTGGCCACACACCACCATCATTCTAGTTTCACATTGCTTTATTTAACCTGCTTACAATTTGGTATGCTTTTTGATATACAACCCTCTCATGTGTTTCTACAGTTAATAAATTCCCAGTCATGACCAGTTTTTGTTATATTTTTATATATATGTGCATACTATATATGATATGTATATGTGTGTATATATGTATCTTTGTGCATATGTATGTATCTTTATGTATATATAACAAAAACATGTATACGTATATTTGTTGACATGTATTTACATGGGTATGTGAGGGGGAAATAAAAAATAAAAGATGCAAAGCTAAACTCAATGACATCACGTATGACTTATTAGAATAATGACTGTGGAAACACAATGTCTGAGCAAAATTAAGACAAAGATGCTGAAGATTTTGTTATGTAAATGATATGCAGGTATCATTAATACCAACATGCTCTTTCCCAGGGAGGGAGTCACCATTAGCTGACCATGGCCCTGTAGGAAGACATTTGTAAATTGTTAAGTAAAATCACTCCTGTTCTCATGTGCTGCTGTCAAAGCCTAAAAATCTGAAGCTGTGATTGAAAGCTTTGACAAGCTATAAAGGTCCTCCCCTGTTAAATGGCAGATTCTTTCCACAGCTGAAGGGAGCTTCCTCTCAAGCAAGCAGACAGTGTATTACCACAGACACAGTTTCACAGTGTGAGCAGAGTCGATGACCTCATTAAGGGCAGGAGCTGATGGAGACACAGTGTTGGACAAGGTAAGGGAAGATCTTGTAAGGGAAGGGGCCTGCAGTACTTGCCATAATCTCTCCTGTAAAAGCTATTAACACCAGTTGGAGACCTAGTTGATCAGAAGCTCTGGGGCTTGGGGAGCTGAATAAATGTTCTTAGGATAGCAGTGCAGGTACATGACAGAGTGAGGATTTCTGACAGTCCTGAATATTAATGCCACAGGAGACTGTTTTACTGTTTCTTCCCAGGATAAACTGCCCCCAAATGGCCTACTTTCTGTTTTTGATGTCTTCCCTGACCACTTAACCAGCATGTATTTTCGGCCATGGAATGTGGGAAGGACTGAGTCTGTCAATAGCTGTACCATGCCTCCCTAACACCTTTGGCATCCCAGGTAGAGTAGCTCCTTTTTGATGCTCTCCAAAGGCAGGCTCTACATAGGAAAGATGTCTTATGCTATCTGTTTTGTTTTCTTCAACACAGTGCCAACTGGAGACATGAGGCTGCTGACAGACTACTACTGAGGAATTCTACGTGAGGGGCCATCAAACGTGATCGGCATAGAAATAAAAGTCTAGGGAAAGCAGAAGGACTGCTTGGGAGCTGAAGTATGGAGGGGAAGAGAGGAGCAATGAGGTGGAAAATGAATGCAGTACAATGACATATGTGTGGTTTGTATAGAAGTGGCCCCTATAGACTCATATATTTGAATGTTCAGTCACTAGCAAGTGACACTATTAGGAGGTATTGCTTTGTTAAAGAAAGCGTGTCATCAGGGGTGGGCTTTGAGGTTTCAGAAGTTCAAGCCAGGCCCCGTATCTGTCTGATACACACACTCTGCCTCTGCCTCTCTTCCTGCTGCCTGCTGATCTAGATGTAGAAATCTTGGCTTCATCTCCAGCATCATGCCTGCCTGCATGCTGCCATGCTTCCCACCATAACAATAATGGACTAAACCTCTGAACATGTGAGCCACTCCCCCCCCCAATTAAACGCTTTCCTTTATAAGAATTGCTGTGGTCATGGTGTCTCTTCAGACTAACAGAAACCACAACTGAGATGACATACATGTTCAAAACCATCATAACAAAACTTGTTTAGTATGTTAGCTAAAAAATAATAATAAAAATTGCAAAGGTAGAGAAGCCTTTCTAAGATGACAGATGATGTCTGACAACTTCCTGGTTGTCAATTCCACCTGCCTATGCCAGGCGACAGGATTACTTAAGCTGAGTCAATAAGAAATTATTCATTTACTCAAATATTTACCGACTGACTACCACATAAACAAGATAAAAAAAGTCCCTGTCTCCTTAAGCTTATAATCTACTGGGATAGATAGGAAGATAAATGGAAGGGCAGAGAGTCAGACAGACAGAGAAACCGAAGGCTGTAAGCATAAAAAGGAGCTTCCTTTCCACAGTGTGGTGTGGCATGGTTTCTCGAGTGTCATTTAAAGCGACGCTGTAGGAGAGGGAGCGGACCCCTCAGAGGCAGTATGCTGGCTAGTTTTTGAGAAAATGTCTCCCTAAGATCTGGCTGTAAGTAGGCCTGTAGAGCATTTTTTTTTTAAGTTAGTGATTGATGGAGAAGGGGGGGTCCAGCCATTTGTGGGTAGTGCCACCCATGAGCTGGTGGTCCTGAGTTCTTTAAGAAAGCAGGCTGAGCAAGCCATGAGGAGCAAGACAGTAAGCAGCTCCTGGGACCTCTGGAGGCTCCTGCCTCTAGGTTCCCACCCACTTTGAGTTCCTGCCTTGGCTTCCCTCGATAGACTGTGACTTACTATATATTAAACCCAAAGTGCTCTGTGTTTACATAAAAAGCACAATTAAAGGCTTTAGCTCAAATAATCATAAACAGGTTTTTTACCTGTACAAGTCCCTCAGCAGAACATATGTGTGGGGGCATGAGTGTGCACATGCATTCACACACACAGGATCATTCTTGTAGGGGCTGTCCTAAATGCATCAAGAGAGGTAGTACCGTTATCCCCATTATAACAAATGCCAGCGGCTCTCCGACTAATCATTATGACAACTAAAAGCAATCGTGTACATTTCCAAAACCAATGGAAAACATTCCCTTACCCCCTGGAATATGCTTATTAAATATTTATTTATTTTTCTTGATGATCTTTAATCATGAGACCTCAAAATTTTTTCTTTGAAAGCATTTCCCATGGGAATATACTGTGTGCAGATTCTTAGAATTCCTAGGAAAGCTACAACATATTGAACTGATATACAGAGAACTTTTCCCGTAACTAAAATGCACATGGGGAATGGGAGTGTTGGAAAGAGGCTATGATCACTGCCACACTGAACTCTGTTAGAGTAAGCTCAACTTGGCAAGAGAAAATGTTCTGCCATCTGTTCCCAGCACAGAGAATAACACTTCTGGAGCCCACATGACTGTATTTTCCCCATCACCTCCAGAAAGTAAATTAAAAAAACAAAACAAAAGGAAGAGAAGTACTGTTTACAGCCTGATCTTTGCATCTGCTACTGTGATGATGCAAACGGACAATGCTGTCCTGAGCTCAGCCCTTGGAAGGCATTTCAGATGAGCAATGACTGGCCCTTTGGTGCCTGTGCTCAGTGCAGCTGCAGGAAGGGGCTGACATCCATTAATGGGAGTTCAAGATGATGAGGCGACACAGACAGGTTCAACAGTAGGGCTGTGATAATGACCTCTTCATTTCCACCGTACACACAGTAACAGTGTGGATAGGTGATCTTTCCCGGGTCCACATCTCCATCTCTTGATCTTCAATTCTAGCTGCACATGTGAACCTCATGAAAAGGTTTCTCAGGTTACTTGGACATTGATATTGTTTTGTTTGTAATTTTTGGTGTTGTTTTTACTCCCCCAGGTGGTTATAATATAGTAAAGATTGTTACCTTAATCCCAAGTTCTAATTCCAATTGCTAGGTATCAGCTGATACGTTAGGATAATAAAAAAAAAAAAAAATCAAGAGCAGGCAAGACTCCACATTTTATAAATGACCACATAGGAATGACATTTGTTTTCATTTCTCTTCCTGCTAAGTTGGTTTTATTGAATGCATTGTTCTTACCTGAATACTACGTACAACCCAGCAAATGGAAGAGAAGAAGCATGAACTTACTTCAAAAGATTTACAAGGATTTTGGGTTTATAAAAACCTGATAAGAGACTAGAGAAACATCTCTGTGAAGAAGAGAATTTCTGCCTTTGCAGGGAACCCAGCTTCAATTTCTAACACTTGCATGATAGCTCAGAACCAGCTATGACTCCAGTCTTCTTCTGGTCTGTGGTCATGGTAAGCATGTGGCACACATAGAAGCATACCAGTCCACATACAGTCATCCGCATGAAATATAAACAAATCCCAAGGAAAACCTAAGTCAGTTTCCTGACAAATACAACATGTGAGATGAGATGATGACAGTGGGTGGTTTGAGAATAAAACTTTAAACGATGAAAACTGAAATAGGATCCCACTGGTAGCACATTGTGTTTCCTTCCCAGCATTATTTATGTTGATATTAACCAAGAGTGCCGAACCGTCAGCTACAGGGTTCTGGAAGCTGTCCATTAGAGCAGAATCTTTCTGCAATGCTGCCGGCCACACTGGACATCTAGGTGCATATGTGTAATTCCCCTCAGATCAGAGCAGTGTCAGTTAAAGAAGCAACCTCACCTCTCGAGGGCCACGAGGAAGAGTTCCTTATCTCCCTTCTTGGTAGCTAGAGCACAGGCATATGACCTACACCTTGCCAGTCTTATGTACAAGGATAAGAATCTAGTGATGAGATCAGCCTAAGGAAACAGTGGTCAACTGCAATAAGCATCACTCGGTTCTAGAGGTTTCTCCACCCCAGATTTTTAGTATTCTTAACAGTAGCTGAAACAATCTAATAGCCTTCTAGTCAGTCCTTTCCTGAAAGTGGGCCAGAGTGGATGCCGTTGTATATTCTGGAACTGACAGTCTTGTAGAGAAGCAGCATGGGAGTTCATGGTCATCTCTGTCACTGTAGAGAGGGCCGCCCGAAACTGAAGTGAGGTAGGCTGACTTTGAGATACCCCCCTTATTTCTCATCCCATTATAAGACCTTCACTCTGTCCATGAATGGGACCCATGACTTGTTTGTAAACCAACAGAATAAAGCTTGTCACTTTCATATTTATGGTTCCCAAGTCTCCAGTTTCTACCTCACCAGCATAATCCTAGAGGTAGGAGACTAAAACTTGATTCCAACTGACATAGAGACTTAGCTCAACAACCCACGAAAGGGCAAACCCCAAGGACTTGAAAGAAAACCCATCCTGAAACAAGCCTCCAGATGAGACTTCAGGGGAGACTGTCACCTTTGTTACAGCCCTGTGAGACAACCTCAACAGACATATGGATAAGCCACGTCCAGGCACCCGAGCTATAGAAACAGATGTGACAAGTGTGTGCTTCTTTAAGCCAGTGCACGTGTTGCTTAGCAGCAGGTGACTAATAGAGTGGAGCCAAGAGGCAGACACTGGAGTGGAGTTCCAGAGTTGTGGGGACTGCTGGAGCCTGGGAACCATATCATATTGGAAATACCTGGAACCGCAGTGGGCACCACTGGCAATTTTAATTACACAGAGCTAATAGTTATCCTATTGTTTCATAAGCTCACAAGGTTTCCTAAAGCTGTGGCCAGAAGAATCCTGGCCAAGAGGAGAAAGATGACATAGGCCGTAAAGAATCAGGGAGTCTCAGAGAGGAGTCTGCTACATACTGTGTTCACTTCCTATGTGGGCCAAGACTCCAGGGAGACAAAGATGTTGCCATGCCGATGACAAGACATTAAAGCTACCGCATTAATCCCAGGGATTGCACTCTTTAGCCCGACACAGTGCGAACACTCATGTGTAGGTTGTAGTAAGAGTCATGCTACATGAATGGGTGAAATGCATATGGAGGAATTCTCCAAACAGTGGCCATGCCAGAGGGCAGATCACAGCTCTTCAATTCAGAATGCCACTTCTATGTACGTCCTCTTTTCAATAGCTCTTTAAAATCCACCCGCATTTCCAGAAAGCTGTTGCCAGATGATTTCCAAAGGAGTCCACAACTGATAATGCTGCCAGAAGACCTCCGTATGCTTAAGCTCTGACTGGCCTGAGCTTAATTCATAAGCAGGCACCCATAGGGGACAACACACAGATAGGTGCTAACACGGCACCAGCATTTTCTGGGTTACCTCTCAACAAGCCACAGCTTGAATACAATTACTGTCCCACTTCAGAGATAAGAAACTAAAATTAGAAAGCTGCTGAGCCAAGGACCCAGGGCTGTGAGAGCCAAAAAGTAGGTGTGGCGCTCAGCACAAAGACACTGAAAGAAATAAATTTATCCAGTAAATCCATGCCTGGAGGCTGAGAGAACACCCTCTGCAGCCTTGACTGGATTTGCAGGTCCCTGAAAAAGTCTGATCTGGATTTACAGTCTACACAAAGGAACAAGGAAGCAACCACAATTACGATGGTCAGGTATAAAGCTGTTCATGTAGCGCAGGTCTAACAGGACCACAGTCATGTTTTGAAGCACAAAACACTTCCAGAACATAATCTACTCTGCTGATTTGCATTCTTCAACATGTTTCACAAAAAACAAAGAAACAAAAGGAATTACTTCTTTTCACTCTTCTTTGATAGGGTGGCTTTAGTCAGTGTCACTACTTTCCGAAAACATTGCCTTTTCCACACACATACCTAGTTCTGGCTTTTTACTGTTGGGTCTTGGCTGAACCTTACAAACAATTGCATGCACAAGATCTAAGAAATCCAGATGGAAAGGGGGCTAGGGCTGATTACTGAAACTGTGAGCTCCCAGAAGGCCCTTGGACTATGTGGAGTATGTAAAGAACTCAACAGCCCAGTAGTTCCTACCAGTAGCTTGAGGTCCATGTCAGCAAGAGCTGGGTAACATGGCGTGCCACTGCACATACCGTATGCTAAACAGTACATGATTGGGTGCTCCAGGCACGTGATGTGCTCCACATGCACTGTGCTCCAAGAGACCCTGGGAAGGGATTTACAGAATTTGCTGAGTTTTTGCAGTTAGTTTCTTAGGGCAAACCTTGTTACCACAGCAATGCTCAAAGTTTTCAAGGTATTGTTTGAAGACAAGTATGTTCCACTGAACTCTACCAACTTTCTGTGGGTTTCAGTCACTTCCCAAGCCTTATAAACACACATGGAACATTCTGTTAGGAGAGCCTTTTGACTCCCTGGAGATACGCATATCACAGAGGTCCAGTCACTCCTGAGCATGAGCACTCCCATTCTTATCTACAGAAAACACCCACAAGTCCTGAACAGGATACTCTTAGACAAAAGGTTTGGCCTTCAGAAAAACCATGGTTCTTTGCTACTCTTTGTCAGGAGGGAGGAATGTGCCGTATTACACTTTCTACTTAGCGAGTTTCCACAGGGTGGAAAAAAAAGTTGTGTTTTTGTTTGGTTTTTTGTTTTTTGGTCACATCTCAAAAAAAGAAATGGGACAGGAAGAATAAGAGAAGGGTGACTAATGAGCCAATGATAGAAGTGGCTAAAACTCACCATGACCTGTGATCGCTGCTTTTCCACTGCTGTTCAGCTCTAGAACACGGGAGTGACTTTTGATGAACTCTTCAGGCAGAGCACAGCCACTAAGGGCTAGCGGGCAAGCACTGAGCAATCTACTTCTCACTCCAAGTCAACTGTTTCCTGTCTCCTCTGTCTGTACTTCTGAAGCACTCAGAGGAAGCAGAAAGAGGCAGCCACCACACGCTAGCCATCGCCTCAGACGGAGCAGACAAGACCTGTTGTCAGGAGCCTAGCTCTCCATTTGCAACATGCAGCATCTACTGGAATGACTGCTCTGCAACATGCAGCATCTACTGGAATGACTGCTCTGCAATTCTTTACGGGAAAGACTACGCCAGCAACAGCAGAAGTTCCTCTACTCCACACTGGTTACTAGGACAGGATGGATGGGAGAGATTCGGGGCAATTCATGGTGCCTTCTTGTATATGTAACACAAAAGAGAACTGCAAGCTTGTAAAGTCATTTTCTGCTGCCTGGATGGTGCTGAATTATTTAAAACTCATTTGAAACACGCGCACACACACTTTTGACAGTTTTTAAAATACCGTTTGACAACAGCATCTTCAGCATCTATAAAAGCGTATGCGGCAAGAGAGCAGATTATGTGCACATTGTCTTTCATTAGCAGGTCTGGGTTATTTTTACCCAAGGTGCATTGCACCTTACCATGGTGCTTTAGAGAAACGGGGGCTGGGAAGCCTCTGCCTGAGTTCAGATTACTCAGTATGTATTAATACCATCTTCTCAGTAAGAGGGACTGGTTCATCAGAGTCCTCAAGTTAACCCTCCTGGGCAAGGCTCCCAGGAAAGGTACAGAAGAACTATGAACTCCCAACCAACTGACACCAGGACTGAGTGCTCTCTGCGTGAGAACTCACTGAATAAAACCCAAAATGTAACTTTGCAGGAGTCTGAGGATCTGGTTGGAAAACAGCAATTATAACACATCAGGGACACACAAAAAGTTCTGAAAAATTATATTCCACTCTTTGGATCATGAGAACTCAATGAGATTTCTTCCTTATATAAAAAAGTCATGCTTGAGTATTTGCCTAAGTGTTTTGAAACAGGGTGAGCTGTCTTAAAGCAGCAAACTCCATTCTCTCACAAAAATATAGTCCTTTCTAAGATGATCTGATATCTTCTCTGTCTAGAGTGATATATTGGTTTTCAAAACTACTTACTGAAGTTTTCTTTCTACTTTTTCTTTTCTTTTTAAGACTTTTTATTTTACTTTTCGTGTATGAATGTTTTGTATGCACCAATAAGTATGCACCATGTCCATGCCTGGTGCCTGCGGAGGTCAGAAGAGGGTGTTGGATCCCCTGGAATTGGTGATAGATACAGATGATTATGAGTCACCATGTGTGTGCTAGTAACTGAACTAGGGTCTGGTCTTCTGTAAGAGCAACAAGCACTTTTAACCACCAAGCAATCTCTCCTGATTAATCTTTCTTCCTTTCTTTTTCTTTCTTTCTTTCTTTCTTTCTTTCTTTCTTTCTTTCTTTCTTTCTTTCTTTCTTTCTTTCTTTCTTTCTTTTTCCTTCCTTCCTTCCTTCCTTCCTTCCTTCCTTCCTTCCTTCCTTTTTCTTTTTTTTTCTTTCTTTAGGTTTTTTGAGATAAGGTTTCTCTGTGTAGCCCTGGCTGTCCTAAACTCACACTGTAGACCAGGCTGGCCTCCACCTCAGAGATTTCCTTCTTCAGTCTCGGCAGGCTGTGATTAAAGGTTTGCACCACCACTGCCTGGCAATTGATATTTTCAAAAGTGTAAATTCTTCATGTATCAATTCTATCATATCTGGCTCTAAATTTTGCCTTTCCCTGCATTTTGGACAATTGTTTTCTGTTTGTCTCTGTCTGTTGCAAAGAGAATCTCCTTTCAAGAGTGACAAGAGCTATACTTAAAGGTATAAGGATAACTTTAGAATGCAGTTAGGGATTAAGCTAGTCTAGTAAAGTGGTGAAAGTAGGTTCTCCTCTAAGATCCAGGACCTCACTAACTCCTGGTAGTTGGCTAGATTTCTAGTACCAAGTATGATTTCTTTCCTGTTGATCAATTAAGTCTCTTCATACAGTTGTTAGTTATTGCCAAGATATAAGTGCCACTCATATCTTAGGACAGGCTTTCCGGTCAGATCTAGCTCATAATCTTCAAACTCCTGTGTCTAAAGTATGTGGTGTGGTGTGTTTAGCAATTGGGCTACCCTTTAACCAAAGGCAACAATAGGAGTCTATATTGTCTTGGGAGTCTCCTGAACTACCTGACCAAAACACGAAAGGTTTTCCCCTAATTGGTTTCCCAACACCCAGTCATATACATGCCAGCAGCACTAAATGGACTCAGCAGGTTGTATTCATTTAATTCATATATATATATATACATATATATATATATGCACATATAACAATAATTAAAAAAAAAGAGACCATGGAGTCTAGAGGGAGGGATGGCAGATCTGGAAAGAATTGGAGGGAAGAGATATTGGGAGAGGTTGGAGGGAGGATAGGTGAAGGGGATGTTCATGTAATCATATTTTAACTATAAATGCGAAAAAAATTTAAAAATGCTTTTCTCATACTCAACCCCATTTTCCTCTCATCTCTTATTTTTCCCCTATTTGAATTTCTTTATGGTTTAGTTAGTTACCTTTAACTGTTTCTTGCGATATAATAAAATGTGCTTATGTACTGTCATGGCCACAGATTTCAATACAACAGGTTCTCAGAAGCCATTTTTAATGTCTCTTAATTTCTTTTTACACACAGACCTAAGATTCCAAGTGATTCAGTGTTTGTAGTACTCTGTGTTTATATCAAGCATGATCAAGTCGCTGCAGTTGCCCTGAGAGCAGAGAACATGACCTACAAGCTTCTGCATCTCACCCATGCCTGAGGCTGCCTCTGAGGTCTCACCAGCTAAATGGAGGCAGCTGTTTCCCACCCAGGACGAGCATCTCACCTGCTGACCAGCTGAGACATCAACTGCTCCGCTGAGTCCCAGACAGATCCCTTAATTTTCACTGCGTTTAGGATCAGCCCACCTGTGATTTCCTGGCTTGGGTCGAAAATCTGCTTATTTGTACTTTGATTTTCATCCTGCCAGTGGCTGGCCCTCCCCAAACTCTGATTTTATTCAACTAAGAATTATTGTGAAACTATAATGTATCAGCCAGTGTCTGAGGATAAGTGGAGGACAAGACACAAGACAGGTTAGGATTTGTGAGATGGTGCGACTGTCTGGTTATATTTCAATGGCTTGGCTTTTCCATTATAAATAGCATATTCCCATGAAAGGGAATTTGGTAGGAAAAAACAAAGGTTTAAGAAAAAAAAATGGTAAGATATACCCATACTTCACGTAAGTTGACCACTATTGATATTTTGGAGTGTTTTCTCTTTAGCTCTTTGTGTGTGGCTAGTTTTTACCTTAAAGGAAAAACAGCAAAAACTGAGAGTGGCAGCTCGGCAATACAGCACTTGGTTAGTGTGTGTGAGGCCCAGGGTTCCATCCCAGGATGTGAAACATAAAAATAAAGCTGAGAACGTGCTGTACCCCACTTTCCACCCTTATTTGGCCACAAGTATTTCCCAAATCCATTAAACTAATCTCTAACGACAGTTTAATAGCTGCATAATATTCTATTCCATAACAATTACTGATTTATTTACCTGCAACTGGACATTTAAGTGGCTCCCCACAGTCCATGTCAACACACTGACGGATAGCAATCATCTCCTCTGTTTGTTTTTCGTATTTATAGTTTATTTGTAGTTTCTACAGATTCTCAGAAATCAGGGAACATAAGCCTTTTTCCTGGTCTGGACACTAGCCATCTATGTCCCCTGTAGAACGCTTGCCCCAGGGTGCGTCTGGCCATTCATATCAACGCCCAGCCCACCACAGCCTCAGTAATACTGATGGCTTCTAAAAAAAACCCTATTAACTTAGCGAGGAAACAGCCTCGCTGCCTTAACTTCTCATTACTTAACAAATCAATCTCTATGCACTTAGTATGCACTGACTCACCTCTGTGAACAGCCTTTGCCAAGCTGTCTGTTGGGATTTCTCCTGAAGCTCATGCTGCTCATTATAAAAAGGGGAGTCATTTCCTTTCCTTAATTTCTAGTGTCTTATTCTTTCATTTTGGTTTATAATGAAATTGGACCTGAAAAAAAAAATCCGTTCCTTTTGTCTACATCTACTACTGTGCTTGTTGCTTTTAAGCAGAGAAACGTAAATCTCAGCCTGGCACCAGGAGACACTTCATAATCCCAGGGATGGTGGAGGATGGTGAGTTGGAGACCAACCTCCAGGCCAGAGCTCCATCTCAAAACCGAAAAGGCCGACGTCCTTCACATATTCTTAGGCATCTTCAGATAGTTCTTATCAGAGTTTCTAAACATCAAACGTCCATGAGATGAAGCTATGGCTTTATACAAACAGCAAAGCATCAACCACCACCACAACAAAACAATCTGTAATTAAGCAGCATTCTTATTAGTCCAATGATGCCTAATGTCACTCTCATTAGGTGTTCATGGCCCTGTTACATACTAAAGAGTTGTGTGTCTTAGAATCAAGGGATTGCTAAAATATGAATTATAGCAGTGACATATACTGTTAAAAATACAACCTGATATTTATTTGACCTGTGTACTATAAATGGCTACAACATTAAAATGTTCTTGAATTCAGAAGGGAACAATGTCCGTTTAAAAAGAGATAAACGAGAATCAAATTATTTTCTCTCATTGAAGCTAATGAGAATCCAACTTTAAATGGAAGGAATGTCCATGGAGGCTGAGGCCTGTCCTCAGCTGTTATCTCAGAATAATTGATGGACTAATGATCTCAATTCATGGTGCCCACTGTCTTCACTTTGCATAATGCGAACCAAATCTGAATATAAATGACAAACAGTCCTGTTGCCTGCTTAGTGACCATGACCTTTAACTAAAAATCACTTAATACTGCGGGAGAAGAATTTAGCAAGTATAAGAAACTCTATTTTGAAACATTCCTCCTCATACAGAAATGGAAATTAAGTAAAAGTATCAGGAAGTCAGGAAGGCCTGGGCTGTGATTTATCATCTTATTATTTGAGAGTGAATATTTAATTATGAAACACTTATCACCAACAGTGTCTCCTGAAAGAAATTCCACAAAAGCCAAAGCTTATATCATAAGTGGGTCAAAGGGGGGGGGGGGAAATGAGCTTAACATGTTTCATTATTTTTTCAATGAAAAAAAAATGTTACTATGAAAATTTCAAATCAATGTAATAACTCCATCTGTAGTTAAAGTTCCTGTTTACAAACCAATCTGCTGTATGTGGCCACACTCCAATGGGGTGGCCTCACGTGGGTAAGTGAGTGGCACAGTTGGACTCGCTGGGTTATTTAAAATAAGGCCACAAAGTTGGGAGGAGGTGGACCAGATGGAAGGGTGAGAGGTGAATGTGATCACAATACGTCGTATGCATGTGTGAAATTCTCAACAAATTAACAAAATGTTAACTAAGTCAGCCATCACGTGTAGAAACACATTACAACGGGATGCCCCATTTTATCTGGGGCAGGTATCACCTGCTGAACTAGGAAACGTGACTTTTTTTAGCTTTCGGTCTTTTTAAAATAATCGGCAATCACCGTGACCTATGACAGACAACAGAGGACACTGAAGCCTCCCACTTGTCACCAAGTCACCAAAAAGACTCCTTAACAAGCGTGTTTAGTTGGGTGTAGACTGAGTAGGTGTTATCACCCATACAGCAACAATCGGATGACAGCATGATGACCCATTAGTTCCAACCTCCATTGTGAATGCTGTTCCAGGCAACCCTGTGTTCAACTAGAGAGATAGCTGCTCTGTGATTCTACCCAGTGCTTCCTGTTATTCTGGCTGACTGGGGAGAGCAACCCCTCAAGAGAACCTAACTTATTTATGGATAGAAGCAATCTTCCTTACATATTTACATGGCTCAGATGGTATGGAAATTTTTCATATGTGTATTTCTACCTCTGTAACAGATTTTTTTTTTTAAATGGCACCACAGCAGGCCTGTCCAATTACATAGGGCAACATGGACTCCTGTTACTAATTTAAAATTTGCTAAGAAGTCATGTGATGTGGCTGACAGAACATGGCCTTTGAATCACACGCAGACAAATGAGGATCATGCTCATACACAGATACTCAGAAGTGATATTTTCCAACCTTTCATTACAAAAATAAGGAAAACTGCCGTCCGTCAGAGGCAACAGGAGCCACTGTGGACCAGCTGTGTCTTTGCCAAAGTAATACAATGAAATCCTGATGCCCAATGGGAGGTGTCTAAAGATAAGGCCCTTGAGAGATAATTATGTTTAGATGGGGTAAGGGAGGGTGCGGCCTTGAGAATGGGATGAGTATAAGAAGAGGTACCTTCTATCTCCCCTTCTTTCATGAGATTCCTTGCACTCTGCCCAAGGTTTGACTAGGAATCTTAGCATCTGCTCTGCCTGCTGGGTAGAGTCTTTCAGAGGCCCTCTGTGGTATGCTCCTGTCCTGTTCCCTATTTTCTCCATCTTTCGAGGTCTATCCTGTTTGCTTTTCTGAATGAGGATTGAGCATCTTACCCAGGGTCCTCCTTCTTGGGAAGAGTACAGGGAATCTTATGAAAGAAGGGGAAGATAGAAATACCTGGAGGGGACTGGAGTGCCACAGGAGAGCAACAGAACCAAAAATCTGGACACAGAGGTCTTTTCTGAGACTGATACTCCAACCAAGGACCATGCATGGAGATAACCTAAAACCCCTGCACAGATGTAGCCCACAGCAGCTCGGTCTCCAAGTGGAATCCCTAGTAAGGGGAACAGGGGCTGTCTCTAAAATGAACTCAGTGACTGGCTCTTTGATCACCTCCCCCTGAGGTGGGGCAGCCTTACCAGGCCACAGAGGAAGACAATGCAGACAGTCCTGATGGAACCTGATAGGCTAGGGTAAGATGGAAGGGGAGGAGGACCTCCCCTATTAGTAGACTGGGGAAAGGGCATGGGAGGAGAAAAAGGAGAGAAGGTGGGATTGGGAGGAGATGGGGGAGGGACTACAGCTGGGATACAAAGTGAATAAATTGTAATAAAAAATATTAAAAAAAAGAAGTGGTATCATAGAGTTTGCTAATGTCTAAATCCCTGTGTCTGTCCTTTCTTCTCACTCCTTCTCTTCCTTTCTCACCCACCCTTCCTCCCCATCCTCTCTCCATCTTTGTTCCTCTCCCTTCTCCTCATCACATGAGAACTAAGGACTACACTAAGAAGGTAGCCAGCAAGACATGCCTAACTAGGAACTAGCACCTCATTCTCAGATTTCTCAACTATAAGAAACCGATTTCTACTGTTTAAACCAGACAGTCCATGATATATTGTGACAGTCAGAGCTGACTGAAGTCTAGACTTGAGTTCACTATGAAGTGCCAACAGCAGCTCACCATTTCAAGCTAACATACCTGTTAGAGTTTATATATGAAGCATCACCCCAAAGGCTCATGAGTGAAGGTCTTCGTACCCAGATGGTGCTACTATCTGGGGGGGGGGGGGGCGGTTTAGAAACTTTAGGAAGTGGGGATTAGCTGGAGGAAGTGGGTCTCCAGGGGTGTGTTCTTAAAACTGTGTCTTGCCTTGCCCCAACCCCCACTTCCTGTTACCATGAAGTGAGAACCCACTGCCAAAAGCACCTGCTGCCATGGTGTTCAGCTTGACATGGCCAAGCTGAAGCAAGTACCAGAGATTGAGACCACATGAGTACAGACAAATCCTTCTTCAAATTGTTTGTTGAGTTTTTCTCACTGCAACAATAAAGCCAACACAATAACATAGTACTACAAAATGTTGATTATAGGGCAGAACTGGGTGTGTGGAATGTTGGACCTTATTTGTTTTTGGTACATTTTTGCATTTTTCTTTCTGTTAGCTTAAAACCCTCTTAAAACAGATCAGATTTAAAATACTTAAGTAGATCTATGTCTTTAATTTTTACCTCAAACAAAGTTAGACCTTTATTTTCAGTATTAAAAGATCCTGGGGCTGGTGAGATGGCTCAGTGGTTAAGAGCATTGGCTGCTCTTCCAGAGGACCTGAGTTCAGTTCCCAGCACCAACATGGTGGTTTACAACTGTCTGTATCTCTAGCTCTAGAGGACCCATGACCCTCTTCTGGCTTCCATAGGCATTGCATACATGGTATTTGCATACATGGTATATACATACACACAAACACACAGACACATACACACAAACTTACACACACACAGAGGGGAGGGCAAAACACCTATAACATAAAATAAAAAATAAATAAACAACAAAAACTTCACATTTTCTGTTTGGTTAATCAGTAAGGGTACCCTCTGTCAAACTTGACCATCTGACCTTGACTCCTGGGGACCACATAGTTGAGGGAGAGAAGTGGCTTTTAAGGGATGTCCTCTGACCTACACACACATACACACACACACACACACACACGAAATGTAAGACATAAAGAAAGGAATCTTGGTTCTTCTCATCACCCATTAACATAAAGAATCACAACCCTTCAACCCCTTTTAAAAGGATACAGACAAGACCAATCAAAGACAAGGGAGTATCATTCTGGGAAACTACAGAAGTATTCACATTTGATGCCCGGACTAACAAATATGACTGACAAACACTGTCACCTGTATTTTGCATTGGGTGGTAATACCAGTCAGTAAAACAGGTGAATAGGAAAACAAATTGAAAAAGCTCAGTAGAAAACATTACATAGCCATTAAATCAGAGGCTTCCAGAGTTCTGTGCTTAAGCTAAATGTAGAAAACATCACTGCATGCTGGGGTCAGGCATAAGCTATAGCTGTAGGATGGGGTTTTTTCCCCTGGATGAACAATGACGGGTACATGTTAAACATACATGTACATTTAACTTTTCTGCAGTATGTTAATCTTTCCATTAGGACATGGAAAACCAGGCACCTTTTCTTTTTGTTAATAGTTCATTTTCAGCTTATTTACAATAAACAACATGTGTGTGCTCATGCACATGTGTATGCACATGCATGTGAGCAGCCACTGGCATAGGCTCCTGCTGTCATGATGCTTGTCTTCACATGCGTGTGCACTTGCTTGTGTTGGTGCGTGTATGTGCACGGGGAGGCCGGAGTCAGCGTCAGGCGTCCTCCATCCCTCGCCACCGTACGTTTGGAACAGAGTATCTCGCGGATCCTAGAGCTTGAACACTCAGCTAAGGTGGCTATCCAGCAACTTCCAGGCACCCTCCTATTTCTGCCTCCCCAGAGCTGGGCTTACAGACATGCACGACGAACATCGTTTGTTTGTTTTTTTCCTCAATTATTGTTGCGTGTACAATGTGTGTACGTAAATGTATGCGTTTACACGGCAACTCACGCCATGGTTGGTGAACATGTCGAAGACAGAGGCCGGCTTTCCAGAGTTGGTTTCGCGGCAAGTTTCCTCTTATTTCTACCACACTGAGCACTGCAGGCTAGCTCACTGGTGATTTTCTTGTCTCTTCTGTGTCTGCCTCCCACCTCCCTGTAGGTCTGCAGGTTCACAGATGAGCACTACCACAGCCGACTTTTTATGTGGCCTCTAGGGATTGAACTCCAGTGATGAGCTTTGAGTAGCAAGTGCCTTTGCCCACTGATCCATCTCAGTGACTCTAAGTGGCCAGGCTTTTGCTTAGGCGTCATGGATCCAAATCCATGTTGTCATGCTTACAGGGCAAGGACCTTACAGAGTAAGTCATCCCTCCGGGGACAAGTCATTTTTTTTAAAGGAAAGCTCATACCACATCTCAGGAAACAGTAGGTAAAGTCAGCATAGTAGTCAGGTTCAACTGTCTTCTCTGGGTGGAGCATACCCGACTCCTTCAATGCTGGGGGAATAGGTAGATTAGAGCCCAGCTCTTCAGGCCTGGGCTGGACTGTCTCTCTTTCCTCAGGTTTAAACTCCATGGACAGGGAGATGGTTTATATACCACCTTTCCTTTGGGGAGTTCCAACTGTAGCAGGAGGAGAAATATCCTGCTTCAATATTTTTGTCTCATTGTATAAAGTCCATCTCAAGGGAATCTTGGTTTGGAGTGAAATACTGCTCCCACATGGAGCTCTAACTAGAACCCCTCCTGGAAGGCAGGTGGTTTTACCTGCCTTTATGGGAGCACATAAGACAAAAATCATGAAATACATGAACAGACACCCAAGGAATAGAGGAAAAAAACAAAACAACAACAACAACAAAAAAACAACATTCACTCCACAAATATCTCAGTTCCGCAGTGCTGAATTGAACAAAACTCTAACAGGCTGAGAAAACAATTTCCATGAAATGAAGCAGGATGATCATCATTCTACATACATTTGCTGTCTGAACTCATTAGAATAATGCCACAGCGGGGCTGGCGAGGGGGATGACTCACTGGGTAAAGGGCTTGTTTTGCAAGCATGAAAATCTGAGTTTCAATCTCCAGGATCCATGGAAAATGCCAGGTGGGTGGCACATGGCTGCAATTCCAGCAGTGGGAGGTAAAGTCAGGAGGGTCCAGAGGAACCTAGCTAAATCAGTGGGCTCCAAGCTTAGTAAAAAAATTAAAAAGTAAAAAGGGTATAAATGACGGAGAGAGACATCTGATAAAAATCTCTGGTCTCCACATAAAAAAAAGAAAAAAGGAAGAAAAAAAGTAATAGACTCAGTAAATATAAATATAAAATAAAATATATGGGCCTACAATATAAGAAAATGATTATTATTATTATTATTTTTTTTTACAGAAACATACTTATCCTGGACAACAAATACATGCACGCTCCCCCCACCACCACCACACACAAAGGGCACTTTGTGCTAAACCTAACAAAAAGGATGGTACAAATTGAGTAATTTCTTGAAAAATAGTATAAGCCATCCTTGAAGATCCCAAATCCCAGACAGCAGGCCTTGGACCTCTTAAGAAGATGCATGGATGTTGACCAAACCCCAAGAGAACAAGATGTACTCTGGAGCTTCTAACTGGCAGGCTGTTCTCGCTAGAAAGCTTTCTCTGCAAAGCTTGATGGATTCAAATATGGCTGGAGTGGCATGTTTACACCTGCTTGTTTGCTTATACAAACCCTCATGTACAAAAACACGGCTCTAGAATTGGGGGATTATGTTAACCTTTACACCTCTTTTCCTTGCTTTTGATAACCCCGTTTATTTTTTTCAAAAGGAGTGAGTTAAAAACTCTGCTTACAGCTGAACGACCACTATGAGTGTTTCCGGTTCAGGTGAAGAATGGACCGCACATTCCACAAGCAGACATATCCTGAGAGGTGGCGGTCATTAAGAAACCTTGTGGACAAACAGTCCTTGCAACCACAGCCCATTCTTCTCATGACCACCAACATCCTGGCCATCAAATGCACTCTTCCATTGCAGACACAGACTCTGACACTATTTATATATTTTCAACCCTAGTGGAAGAAAATAGTGGCTGATTTAAAACAAAACTCAAAACATTTTATGATCGATCACATTAATTTTTCTTTTTTAGATTTAGCTGAGCACCCATACATAAAGCTGAAACCAAAGTCCTCTGAAGCAGTATTCAGCCATGCTACCTACATGCATCACTGACTCTGATTCTGACATCTCTTCCTCCTCCCCCTCATCCTCTCTTCCTTCTTCCCCTGTCCACAAGGTCTTATGAAACCCAGGCTGGTTTAGAATTCAACTCAACATCTTTCTTCCCATCTTCTGCCTCCAGTGTGCTGGGAATGGGCCATGTCTGCGAGCTGGCTAGAGTCCTTCAGCAATTTCAGTAGTTATATCTAATTTTACATTCTCCGGCCTCTGTTGCCTGCTATATGAGGTTCCCTGTTCTACTGCCCAGGTTCTGCGTCCCTGGATTTCATTTCAAGCTAAGAAACCTTACAGAGGAACTAGTGTTTGAAAGAACATACTTTCGGGAACAATGCTGGCTCTGTCTCCAAGGATGTGCTACAGAGTCTTGCAATGCTTCTTGACTGAGGTATTTCTGTTTCCTTTGCAAAGGCAAGCACACCTGCCTCGTCCTGCCTTTTTTTTCTAATAGTGAATATATACATCTTCCTCTCCATGTACATACACCTTCCCCTCTGACACATCTTCCCCCCCCTACACATACCCTTCCCCCCATTTACGCACACCTTCTTCTCTATCTTAGTTAGGGTTTCTATTGCTATGATAAAACACCATGACCAAAAGGCAAGGGGAGAAAAGAGTTTACTGGGTCTACCTTTCTATACTGTAGTCCCTCATCGAAGGAAGGAAGCTAGGACAGGAACTCAAACAGGGCCGGAACCTGGAGGGCTGCTGCTTACTGGCTTGCTCACATAGCTTTCATATAGAACCCAGGACTGCCAGCCCAGGGATTGAACCACCCACAATGGACTGGCCCCTCCCACACTGAGCACTAGTAAATAGTTATTTTCCGTCAAATGGACACCTGGAAGAAAGAACCTCAGCTGAGGAGTTGTCTGCATCAGACTGCCCTTTGGGTATGTCTATGGGGAATTTTCTTAACTGAAGATTGCTGTGGTGGGGCCCAGCTTGCTCACTGAGGATGGTGCCACTCCTGGCCAACTGGGTGCTGGGCTGTGTAAGAAAGCAGACTGACCAAGTCATGGGCAAGAAGCCAGGAAGCGGTTTTCTTTCAAGGTTGCTGCCTCGGGCTGGCTCCCCTCAATGTTGGGCTGTAAACTGTAAGCAAAACAAACCTTTTCTTTCTTGAGTTACTTTTAGTTATATTCTTTATCATCGCAGCAAAATAATAATGATAATAAAGAAAAAAAGAAAAACTGGTCAAAACAGAAACGAAATGTAAGTTCCTTTATGTCAAAATACACTTGACAATGCATTAAAAACCACTGTAAATGTACCAGTTTCAGTCAAGTTTGAGAGTCATACAAATATACTTTAATGATATGGCAGTTGTCACACCCAAGCAAAACTGCATTCAGGGTATATCACTAGTTATAAGCAGAAATAACCAACAGCATCATGGATTCCTGGTAACAGAATTTCCAAAGAAAGATGAGCATTAAGAGCATTACTTAAGTATTTATTAAGCATTAATTAAGAGCATTACTTAAGTGTTTTAGTTATGTGTCAATTCAGTACTAAGCACTGAGATCAGTGAAGAAATCAAAGTCACACTACACCACCACAGGTAAGTGACTGCATCCCCGTCAATCAAACAAGACGTGACAGTGGTCAGTCAGTGCACAAGCGAGCTAGGAAAGCATAGGAGACTACAGAGTGTATGTAAAACAGCCTGACAGAGGCTTTCCCAGACTAGACAATAACCCAAAAGTACATAAGGGCTTATGAAAGAGTGTTCTCTGAACCAGTTAATAAGAACCTAAGTTTGAAACGCCCTGATGTCCTCACTCTGGAAATGCCATCCCTTGATTCTTTTCATAGGAGAGAACAACAAATTCTGCAGCACAAACCTGTGTGGGGAACTCCGCAGGTGGGCCTGGCAGTTAACATCCTGCTCTGTTGGTGGATTTCAACATGTTGACAATAGAAAGCAGTTCCTAAATTGCTGTGATTTCTTTCCTCACTCAGTTTTTTTTTTTTTTCCTTTTGTATCTGATTCCCTCTCTCCCTCTCCCATCCTTGGAGGAAGATTAACAGAACAGAATAAAACTGATGCTTACAAAATTAACCCTGCTCTTGCCTTCAGCTCCCTCTTATTTCCATCAATATTCCTATCAATCCTGGTGGGAGTCTACAGGAAAGGCCTATTCTCCGCACCCACCCTGAACTGCACCCCACACACTAGAGCAGGGACACCTCTAGTGTGGCATCTACTAGAGTCCCAGGAAGGGGAAGGGAATGAAGGGACAAGTAAGAAGCTGAGCAGTCATAAATAGTGACACCATGTAAATGAGTTTGAGTACCCGACTCTGGGGTCAAGGGCATGCTCTGCCTGCCTGTTGGCTGTCTTTTCTGGACACTTTGCTTCAGAACACTCAAGAGTACCCAGGCAATTACAATCTATGGCTCTATGAAGCCCGGGGATGTACCAAATGTTTGCTTTGACAGACTGTTTTTCCCTCCCGGACATAGAGCGGCCCACATAGTTCTAACAAAAGAGCAGGCTTTGTTCTAAAGACTCACCATGTTTCCCCAAAGATGATTCTACTTGACAACCACCAAAAGGTTCACAGTGGAGAGTACAGAGAGCACTGGCTTTTCCCATTCTTTTTCTTTTTGTTTTTCCTTCCTATTCTTCCCCCCTCTGCTGTATGGCATTAAAACAAACAAACAAACAACTATGTCTTTTACTTGTTTGAGATTACAGATCAGTCTTCAGGAAGCACTTGCTTTTTTTTGAGTCTCTAGGCCAGTGGTCAGCTCAATCTGTATTTGGACACATGCTTAAGTAGACGCTTAGACATTAGAAGTTTATCACTCAAGGCAGTCAAAGCTTAAAAATCAAAGGACTTATTCTTTCACACGTTAAAGGAAGGAAATTTCATTTAATTCCTGAGCTCAGACTATCACATCTCTACACACAGAACAAGGGTATTATGCAAGGAAAGACACACACACACACACACACACACACACACACACACACGCACGCCTCAGAAATTCCTTCAAGAGAATATAAAAAGCACTGTTTCCCAGTGGTCTCATTTATAAGGCAGAAGTTCAAGCACTGGAGGGGGTGACTGTCATATGAATGTTGAGTACTGCCAGGCACAGACAACAGCCTACTGGGTACACAGAAAACCAAAGTAGCATTGAGAGAGTGGAGGAACTGTGAGTGACAAGAGAGGGGGCTGTTAAGATGAGAGATAGACATAACTAGACCCTTTTGCAAAGAAAACTCTGAAGATTTTGCTGGGCTTTCTTCCTTCAACTGTCATAAATAGCAATACACTTGTAAATGAGTGGTGTTCGGTGCCACGGCTGTACCATTTATACACCAGCTGCCAATGATGGAGAATTAGCATTAAAGAAGGATCCAAGTTAATAAGTCACCACACAACAGGGAACATTTCCTGAATGGGGCATAGCACCCAACAAGTCACACAAATGAAAACCAAAATAAAAGCTCCAAACTGAACAAAAATTAAATGAATAAATGAATGAATAAACAAATGAAGTCCTCCTTTTTTTTCTTATTCTTGAAATCTCCCCCTGTGTAAACAGTGCCCAGGTCCATACAGGAAAAATAAACAAGCCATGTTTCCAGTGTCATAATACAGACTGTGCGAACTGAAGAGAGTAGGAGAGCTGGGACATGTGACATAATTCATCCTCCTTTGTTAAAATAGCAGAGAAAGAACCAAAGCTGGAAAGTTCAGAGTGAAAGGTAGAAATCAGGAGGTGAAATCAAAATGAGCCTAGTGTCTCCTGGGAATGATGTATCAAACTCTACATCTCTATGTCTTCATGGATACAGGAAAAGATTGGATTAGCAGGTCCAAATGGTAGTTCTTAGACCCCTGAGTGTTCTATAGGGGGGCCTGTGAGGAAGCCTCAATAACAATGGAGTGAAGGCAAAGTAACAGAGTAGAGCCCATGGCTGCCTCACAACCACAAATGGTTCAGAGTTCATTTTGTTGTCTTGTTTTTCAAACATGTGGTTGAGGCTGACTTTTAATCTATGATCCTCCTGCCTCAGTCTCCTAGATTATAGCCTGCACCACCACACCCAGCAGACTTCATCTGTTTACAGTGTAAAATTTTTCTGTTTAAAGAGTTTTATTACCAAGGCAATAACTAGTTTAACATGGCTCCAAAGCATTAGGCCAGTATGTGTGGTGTGGTGTGATTTTTTTTTTTTTTTTTTTTTTTTTTATCTTCCCATGGTATCTAAGTGGTTCTCTAGAATACTGCTACAGAATCCATCAGTGGCTGGTTATTATTGATCCTCAACTCTGTAAACTACAATCTCTTATCCCCAATTACAAAAGAAGAAAGTCACAGTCCTAATTTACACAGTTTTTGAATAGCTAATGGATTCAACCAGGGAAATGTCTAATATCAAAATCATGAAGCTTAAATCTTTCTTCAGAGTTAAAAAATAAACTTCCATTGACAAATCAACTTGTTTTGTTTTAGTTTTTGAGACAAGGAATTTCTCTATAGTCCAAGTTGGCCTCAGATTCCTAAGTGCTGGGGTTACAGGCCAATACCACATAAAAAGATAACTTGTTTCCTCATTATTATTTCCATGCCTGTCCACAAGGATCATCAAGTTCCTATGCTTATTCCCTGAGAGTAAGAACTTACCCTGGAGTGCAGAAGTGAATGGCCACCAGCTCTGCCCAACAAGCAAATCTGTTGGGGACAGGAAAGCCCAAGATGTTGACAAAGCCTCCGGGGCAGTAATGGTTGTTAAGAACTTTCAAGGCAAACAAAACTCCTAGAAAAGAAAAGAGAACATCCCCAAATCAACAATTCAAACAAGGAGAGAACCAACTGGCACCAAAGAAAACTAAGTCAATACGAAAACAATTACTCAATTATTACATCCAACTCAGTCTGTAGAGCGATGAGCATGGCAGTCATCGCTTTGATGGATCTGACACAGAAATTCTTACTGCCTCCGTGGAGGTGACACAGCAGGTGGAAATGGGCCCCCAGGAATAGTACCAAATGCCAGGGAATTGCCCACTTTAAAGCAGCTACTTTTATGTGATCAGAATATGAAAAATGAACAACTAGAACCACCAAGAGTTCTGCAGTCTCTACGGAGAAACAGCAAAAGCAGGGTGTGCTTCAAACTACACACAGAGGCTGCATTTTCGGAAAGAAGGGAGGAAGGGAGGGAGGGAGGAAGAGTGGATGGGGCAAAGTCAGAGAGGAAGGTTCTTTCCGTTTCAGGATCATACTCCCCCATCCTCAACCCACACTCCACACTCTCACACTTAGAGGACACCTAACTTAAATCCCAATGGATGGCAATTTCAGTCCCATGAAACATCTGTGAAAACAGAACTTCTGGGGAAAGGTGAGGTGCAATGCACATGGTGATGGCATCCAATCTGGGTTCAAACCCCAGCTCTGCTTCTCAGTAGCTGGGCAGCCTTGAGCCAGCGGCTTCACTTTCCTCATCTACGATGCCAAGAATGAGCCACTCCTTCCGGATCCGCTACATGATCAAAGGAGGAGGAGTAGTGGCGCGGGGCTCTGATGGCTCCCAAAATACGGGACACACACCATGTTAATAGGTTGGAAGCTTACACTTTAAAGGTTCATTTTTACGTTATGTATATGGGTATGTGTCTGTGTCCAGGTAAATATACGCGACTGCGGGTGCCCAGAGAGGCAGGAAGAGTGGCACCTTATTTTCTGTTATATGACTATTCACAAGGAACAAACACCAAGTGTGTATTCCTGTAGCCGCTATGGAAAAACCCTGCCAGCAGGTATATGTGCTCCAGTGGAGCTGGAGCTACAGGTGACTGTGAGCCGCCTAACGAAGGTGCTGGAAATGAAACAGGTCCTCTGGAAGAGCATCCATGTTCTCAACCCTCGAGCCCTCTCTCCATCATGGCTGGATATCTGTTTTAATGAAATGGTTGAGAGGCACACGCAGCAGCATTGTCTAGGTAACCTTGAACCTAGGCGCAGTTCTTCCCCTTTCATACGCACGACTCTTAACGATAACGGTGGGAGATCTGCAGTGCAACATGCTGAGATATAGGCATTGCTGGCTAGCCCAGCCTGGGTTCTCGTCTAAGCTTGTCCTTCAGGATTTCCTATGACCCTTGGGTGGACAGGGGTGAAGGAAGGCTGACATTTAGAGGTGTCATCTGCAAATGTGAAATATACGGTCAGGAGGTCATCTACCCTGGGGAGCCATCTGAGCCTTGGGGATCAGCTCCCAGTGAAGGCCAGGCTTTTTTGTTGCTCCATTTGCTTCGTGTTGCCTGTTGCATGCAAGTGGGTTATTCCCCACTGGACTCAGACAAGTTAGGAACCAGGGTACCCTGAGCCTGCTTCATGGGCATACTCACCTTTTGTAAAGACGCCTGCGACCCACTCCATTCGCTTACCGTGAGGGAGCCAGTTGTGTGCTTCCGGTACTACACACCACCTCCTAGAAGGCTGTCGCCTTAAGTGCCTCAAAATGAAGACGCAGCATAATGCAGAACAGCCTCAATAATGCCTGGTTGTACCCCACTCGGACTGTTCTTCGAGATGCAGACCCCCAGGACTTGGGGTCCTGTCCCCTTATCAACCAGGAGAGAAAACAGCCAACCTTCCTCCCGGTCCTCACACATTTCCTCGGAAAGTGTCCTCCTTACCTGAGAAACCGACGGCACAGTTCCTTCTGAAGTCAGGCTGATTCATGAGTTCAGCAACGGCGAACTGGAGGAGTAAATACACCACCCCCGTGAGTAGGGAGAATGTAGTGACGACGTAGGCAAACCATCTACTTCCCAGTCTTCTCTCCAGCTTTATTCCTTTCCAGAGCATGGACACCATGTTGAAATACAAATGCCAGTCATCTGCATGGTGCACGGGCGAGAGCAGTAAACGCTGCCAGTCTTTTTGGTGGTAACACTTTTCCACACTGAGGCAGGAATGGTACAGGGACTTCAAAGGATTCAGAAAGAACCAGACGTTGACAGCCAAGGTTGCCAGAGTAACAGGTGGAATATTGTTGATCCCAACATGGAACACTTGAGAAAGGAGCATCAGGAGCCCCACATTGACCCCTCTTGACCTCCGCTGCATGACTGGCTATCAGGAGCCCAGCTGGGGAACTGTGGTCAAGGAACGCTGAGAGCTGCACCTGAAACACACAGTGCACGTGAAGTTTATCAGCTGGGAACAGGTGTGCTGCTAGGACCGGCGTGGAGGACGCACACACACTGGCGCAGCCTACATCTCATCCCAGCAGAGAGGCCACCAACTTTTTCCTTTTCGCATTCTAAACTGGAAATTTTATCCCAGATCCGAGTGGACTTAAGGATGGGCACACTTTCCCTGACCATTATGGTCATAAACTTGTAAAATTAAAAGGCAAGCCTGGCAACCTAAGTTTCGTCCTTGGACCGATGAAAAAGTAGGAAAGAACCAACTCCCCAAAGTTGTTCTGACTTTCACAGATGCACCATGATATGCTGATCACAATACACTCATTATATACACACAATAAATAATAATAACAGAAAAACAAGGGCTGGGGGAAGACTCAGGGTGTAAAGCTTGCCATGTAAACATGAGAACCTGAATGCAATTATCCAGAGTGTGTATCGAGCTGAGCATGGTTGCCTGCATCTGGCATCCAGGGCTCCTATGACCAATCTGGACACAGAGATAGGACAGTCTCACTAGCCTGGTGTACACAGCAGTGAAGAACAGAACAACAGGCCCTGCCTCAACCTAAGTGGAAAGTGAGAACCAGCATGTGAGGCTGCCCTCTAACTGCCACATGCATACAACGGCACGTGTGTGCCAGCGCTCACACATGCTAACCATACACATACATTATATACATGTACGCATATCATACACACTTAAGCACGGACCATAGACACATAAAAAAAGACAAAAATGACAACTTGGACTATGACAGTAAACCTACAAAGACAGTATGCAAATGTTAAGTAATTTTGATCAAATCATTGCCAATTTTCTTTATCTCTTCTATTTTAGCAGAAACACTCAAAATGTCAAAAAGTAGGTTGTAAGATTTTGTGAGCATGTTATGGCCTAACCCAGTCTTCGTACTACCAGGTGTCTGCTCCCTGGATTATTCTTTATTTGTCGTAAGCTTTTTAAAACTTGTCTATGTGCCAAATCCTACATTGAAAAATGTGGTCCTTGTCTCTAAGCCCCCTTGTCACCAGGAAGTCAGCTAACCACTGCCTCGGGATGTTGTAAGCACCGAGAAGGAACCCAAGAACACAGGCACGCAATGCTGCCGCAGGTGGTGGCAGGCAGGGCCTGCTGTCTTAAGGAGTTCATTTGAGTTAGTGACAATGAAGAGTTCTGTGAGGCAGCGGTGGTCCTCCCCACCCTGCGGGCTGGCATTGTGACACGCTTCCGGATGAAAGAAAGCAGAGAGGCAGATAATACAAGAGACGCAAACATAGACCCAAGATGCACTGCAAGCTTCCGTTTCCTGGGTAAAGTCTGGGCTAGTCTACACAGGCTCTGGTCCTCTGATGGTCCCTGCCACTGGTGGCTAACTTTCAGGCGCAAAGCGGTCTAGGTGACCCTCCTACTTGGAACCACAGAGAGGTAGGTTCTGGAGTGGTTGTTAAACAGCAAGCACTAACCAATATAGATGGTATTGACTTTGAAGAGGGATTGGCTCCTACTCAGAAACAGCTAGTGAGGAGAGGGGGTGGGGCAGGCAGTGACAGGCTTAAAAGAGTTCATATAAAGGATCAGGTGTCTGAAAGAACAGAAGTGGGGGATGGGGAGTCAGGTATAGATACAGGAAAAACAGGCAAGGAAGGTGACAGATGTTCAGAAAATGTGCTCATTCACTGATATGTGTTTTCTCCTGGTGATTTCTCACCTCCCAACTCGAGTCAGCAGTAACTGAGCATACTAGACAATGCATGGGCTTCACAGAAAAGGATGGAATTATATTTTAATTTAAAAAAATTAAAAGTATTGAAAAACTAATTTGAAAGCGTCTACTTAGGAGTTGCATAAGTGAGACCACTGCTTAAAGCTGCCAGACCTCAGTATCTTCACACTTACCTGGAATAACCAGTGACATCCCAGGACTGCTAAACTGTTCTGGGAGCAAAGGAAGTACTGGAAAATGGCTAGTATTTTCATTTCAGTAGAGTCAGATCATTGAAATCAGTTGTGCAAAAAGGAAAAAAAAAAAAAGAAAAGTTTAAATGTTCTCTGAATCCCCATGATAGATTTCTTCCAGTTTTTTAAAATTCTTTTATGTATTAAATAATGAATTTTAGTAATTTTCACCCCCATCCTCCTCCCTCTCCCACTGAAACCCTTCTAAACAAGCCCCCCCACCACCACCACATACTTTCATATTTTCTTTTTGCTAATTTAGAATAAGTTGCTGGAGTGTGGGAGGAAAGTTATTGAGTGGAGCAAGGGCCACTTCTCTATGGCTATACCACTTAGGAAAGTGATGTCCCTCCCTTCATAGGCTTTCATAGCTGATACTCCTTTGAGGAAGGGTATGGCTTCACTGGTGCTTCCTTCATCTATGATTAAGTATTGGTGGGTTTAATCTTGTGCTAGTCTTATGTAGGTAACCATGGCTGTAGTGTGTTCATGAGTACAATGGCTACATCACGTCCCAAAGACATATTTTTACTCCACATCTCCCTCCCCATTCTCACAGTTTTTACATTCTTTTTGCCCCCTCTTCGGAGATGTTCCCCGAGCTTCTGAGGGTGTATTATGGTGGTTTGAGTGAGAATGGGTCCCACTGGCTCTTACAAATATCAAGTTTTACTGGTACTGGTACTGGAATACTTGGTGCTAGAACTGTTTGGGAAGGGCTAGGAGTGTGGCCTTGCTGGAGGAAGTGTGTCACCTCAGGCTGCCTTTGAGCTTTCAAAGGAATCATGCCATTTCCAGTTTGTTCTCAGCCTTCCGCTTTTGTGAGCTCTCATCTATTCCCACCACCTTCCTCTGCCATCATGGACTCTAACCCAGGAGAACCGTGAGCCTAATTAAATGCTGTCTTGGCATAAGTTGCCTTGGAAATAACTAATACAGTTATTAAAGTTGTCCAAGTTGGGATAGAACACTCCACCATCACTTATTCTCAGCTCTTTTCTGCATTAACAATGCCTGATGCAGTAAGAAGCTTATCTGAGGAACGTTTGCTGGCTAGTTTTACATCAACTTGACACAAGGAACAGTCATCTAAAAGGAAGGAGCCTCAATTAAGAAAGTGTCTCCATGAGTTCAGGCTGTTCCCAAGACTACAGGGCATTTTCTTAATTAGTGATGATGGGGAGATTACAGCTCCTTGTGGGTGATGTTACCACTGGGCTGGGGTCCTGGGTTCTATAAGAAACCAGGCTGAACAAGCCATGAGAAGCAAGTCAGTAAGCAGCACTCCTCCATGGCCTCTGCATTATCTCCTGCCTCCATGTTCCTGCCCTGTTTGAATTCCTATCCTGGCTTCCCTCAATGACAGACTACAATGTGAAAGTGTAAGCCAAATCAACCTTTTTCTCCAACTTGATTTTGGTGATGATGTTTCATTGCAACAACAGAAATCCTGACTAAGACAAGTTGGTGCCACAATTGTGGGATATTGCTGTGACATACATATGTTGGTTTGGGGAGAATTGTGGAAATACCTTGGAACTTGAGGCTAGAAGAGCTATTGAGTGTTGAGAACTCGGGGAGTTGCTCTGTAGGAGCTTGGGAGATGAGCATGTTAAGAGTGATGCAGAGGACGGAGGCCAGGCTTGTGAAATTTCAGAGGGAAGCCAAGACTCTGCTGTGCCTTTTGTGTGATGAACCTGTGCTATCTGGTTAGCTGGAGCTGAAGAATCAGCTGTGATTAACAAGACACCAGAACAACTAGAGTAAAACTTCACTCTGCGTGGGACAATGGATGCTGATTGGCTGGGGCTGAGGAATAAACACTGATTAAGAAGAGACAAGCATCATTGAGACAAAGTCTTCTGAGAAATGTGCCCTCATTGTCAGCACACAGAAGCTGTGTTCCAGAGGCAACCAAGGTCATACCTTAAGCTGGCAGCTGAACTCAATAGTGCAAGAGCCACCCAGGTGGTGCTGGTTTTGAACTCATGAAGAGGTCAGGGAGAAGAGCTGAAGCTTGGCACTGTGTGGCAGTTTTGGAGATGGCCACCAAGAACAGCAGCAGCAGTGGAGCAGAACCTTCCTGAACTTAGGAGACAAGCTTTGTATGCTGTCAAGAGCAGAGCTGGAGAAGTGACCCAAGCCCTTTGGAGAAGCCCTGAAGTTGTGAATACATCACAGACATTGGACAATTAGTTATTTACTGCTGGAACTTGGTCTTGTTTTGTTCAGACTGTGATTGTGCCCCTGTTCTTCCTCCTTGAAGTAAGATGTATTTAGTTTATTTTTTATTTTATAGGAGTCCACAGTTGAGAATGACTTTTAAAAGAGATTTTTAAGTTTTAAAAGAGACTTTGGATTTTTAAATAGGCTGAATTTTTAAGTGTTTGAATTTGTAAAGACGGTGGTACTTTTAAGACTTGGAATATTTCATATTGCGATATCCGTATTAATGTGTGCCTTTGGGGATAAACAAGAAAGGTTATGGCTTAACAGTGATGTCAAGCTGACAGGAGATCAGCTGTGCTGGCGTTTTTTTACGTCAACTTGACACAAGGCATAGCCATCTGAGAGAAGGGAACCTCAATTAGGAAAAATGCTTCCCTAAGATCAGGCTGTAGGGAAGCCTACAGTGAGTGCAGTGGTTTTCAACCTTTCTGATGTGACGACCCTTTAACACAGTTCCTTATTTGTGGTGACACTTAAAAATTATTTTTTTTATTTTTCATAATTTATTATTTATTTTTATAAGTTATTTTTATTTGCATTGGTGTTTTGCCTCTGTGTTTGTCTGTGTGAAGGTATAAGATCTTGGAGTTACAGACAGTAGTGAGCTGCCTGTGAGTCCTGGGATTGAACCTGGGTCCTCTGGAAGGGCAGTGATGAGTGCTCTTAACCACTGCACCATCTCCTCCCTGCTCCCAATTACTTTCATTGCTACTTCATAACTAATTTTGCTATTATGAATTGTAATGTAAATATCTGATATGCAGTATATCTGATATGCAAACCCAGATGTTGAGAACAGCAAACTCTTCACAGCTGTTTATATCTTCTATCCTTAAAAATCTTTCCTATAAACTCACATGCTCAGTTTTGTCAATTCTTTTTATCCTGATTTCCAAGTGTGGTTTGTTCAGCTCTGACTTCTGAGCAACCTCCCAGGTCACAGTCTTATAGGAGGCATACAGTGTGTCTGGTATCTTGGTCTTTCAAAGGTAAATTCTCCTTTCTAGAAGAGTAATGAGTCGGTCATCCCTTTCATTCATCTACTCCAAATGTCAAGTATTAGGAGGACAGCAAATTCCAGAGCACTTATATTCCCAGTGCCTACGTGACCATTTATACTTATTGAAGGAAATGAAGATACAGGTTCCGGGAAACAAGACAAGCACACATATATAGCATGCACCCTCATTTAATGCACACATCATGCAAAGGTGGACACAGCCACAGGAGAAAAGGACTGTTTTGGGGGCCCCTCCCCCAGGAAGGCTAGGATATTACTCAAGGAATTTTAGGTGGCAAAGAGAAAGCTGTCCTATAATAATTCTATACTAAAATTTCCTCCGATCAGCTGTGGAGTTACTCACTGGGGAGGAAAGATGTAAAGGGGGAGTTCAGACGTGCTCAGGTTCACTGTGATGGTTCCATCTTGTGCTTCCTCTCACACTGGTGTGCACACCTCGAACAAGTACTACCGGAACATTTACCAGGACACAGTGGCCACTTATGTGGCCTCAGGCATGTGGTTCTGTCACCTCAGATTTCATACTGTAACCTTGAGTAAGGTTAAGTTGAACCCTCAGTATAACCCTTTCAGTGGCTTATCATCATGGTGAGAATACCGTGCGAACTGTTCATCATAACTTGGCAGTGCTTTCTCCAGCGCCCCACCCACCTTTGGTCTATCAGGCCAGTCTCTGCCTTAGTCACTCTGCTCCTCCCATATCACAAGAGTTCCCACAAGCGCAGCTTCAGTGGCAGAGGGCAGGGGTAGCCTTGTTGAATGTGGCCACCGCAATTCCACAGAGATATTCTGTGAACACAGTGACCAGTACATGGTCTGTGCTTAGAGGGTGTCCCAAACCAGTCATGGTTGGAATCTTGACTGAGCTTCCATCACACAATGGAACAAGCATGGTTAAGAAAATCGGGACACCTTGCTGATGACCGCTAATTCTCCCACAGCTGTAACAGCTCTCGCACCAGGTGATGTACACTACTCTACCTTCAAGAGCACTGGATTCGCTTCCCAGAAATGAGCCCGTGAGTCACTTAGAATGTGTTGACGAATTGCTGTGCCAGAACTATTTGACAAACAAAACCACCGTTTTAATTATGTAGTAATAATACGTTAGACAGCACTATATCAAGGTTGTGGCAGAGACATGGAAGACTTCTTGCATATCGATGGGGAAATTAGCCATATTTACTTTTAATGAGAAATTAAAAATTAAACGGGTATGTAATAAGAAAAACTACATGGCTAGAATAAACAAAGAAACTGAATTCATAACTTGAGAAACCAGTGTGTCTCAGGAGAGGGAGGGGGAGGAAAGAGGAAAGAGGAAAAAGAAACTCATTACAGGGATTTTGAATTCTACTTGCAAAGCAAAAAATATTTCACCATTATCATTTACCAAGGCAGTATATATCTCAATTTTCAGATTTAAATGTTCAAGAAGAACTGAAACCATTAAACTACAAGAATACGTACCAGTTATAAATTCTATTCCCAATTTGGTGTGTGATACTAACCAAATTAATTCCACAAGAAACAGACATAATAGAGTCTTAATGGGAGCAATTAAACATTGTGCTGAAGACTGGGGTCTCTGTATTATTGTAAGTGCAACAAATTTACGGAAATCATCTTCCATTGTGTAGCTCCTTCTCCAAGAAACTATTTATTGTTACATAGCTGAGAAAGATCAATTGTGTGCCATTACTGCTTTGAGACCTTTGGCAAATTTCATTCAACAGTTTTACACAGTTAAATACACATTCTTTTTAAAAAATAGGGAAATATAATAATTAACAAGTATTTATGAAAGGCCTGCTATTGCCTAGGCTGCGAGCTTTCTAAATATCCAACTTTCCAAATGCTTAAGTTTAAAATTCTTAAAATAAAGACATAATCCACATAACACAATAGTCACAGTCTTGAAGTACGCAACTTAGGTTTTAGTATATTCATAGGCTGTGTAACCATTGCCAGTATTAATTCCAGAACTGTCTTCCTGCCAAAAGGAAACCCCAGACCTTCTAGCAGTCCCACTCCTGCTCTTCTGCTGGACCTTAGTAATTGCCCACCTAATTTCTGAAAAAGAGTGTGCTTATTCTGGACATCCCATTTAAGTGAAGCCATTCCATACAGAGTGTTCGACTTCATGGTCACTGATACTACACCAACACTTGTTATGGTCCAGCAATATGTCACTGAGTAGATATCCATTTCCTGTTTCCCTACTCACCTGCAGGGTTTTCCCACTGCTTGAGGCCTGGCCCTACAATGCATAACACTCCCACAATCCTAGTGTGCTACTCTCTGTATGAATATTAATTTCTGGGCCCAACAGCAACTATATCTTAACTTTCTGGGTATTAACAAAAATTTGTTTTTCAAACTCACACACCATTGTGTGTTTGCACTATCAGGATGCAAAGTCTCCGGCTTTCTTATCTCAAGAATCTGTGCTTTTCATTTTTTACTTTTATTTTTTTCAGTTTTTCAAGACAGGATTTCTCCGTATAGCCCTGGCTGTCCTAGAACTTCCTCTGTAGACCAGGCTGGCTTTGAATTCAGAGATCTGCCAGCCTCTGCCTCCCAAGTGCTGGGATTTAAGGCATGAGCCACCACCGTACAGCTGGAACCTTGGCATTTTATCTGTGTTTCTTATCTTAGCTTTCCTAGTGAGTATGAAGTGGTATGAATATCCATCTCTATAATGTAAGGCTAATGATACTGATAAGGCTAACTTTACATTGCTGGAGACGCCATGTGAACTCACACAAGTTCAACATGTACAAGTAAGTGTGCTTACATCACCCCTTAAGAAATCACCGAACAAGCCTGGATGGACAGAAAGCACCAGTAAGAAAGGTGAAATCACTAAGAAAGCACCTGGCTGAACTGCAAAAATTGGTGCCACAATTCCCCAGGGATATGGTATGTTGAGAGGAAACTTGAATGCCCTTTGACAGCATGGCACAGCTTAGATGAACACAGCAGCCTCTAAATACCACAAAAGCCCTTCAAAAGCACACAAAGGCTAGTGTTTTTTAATTACTGCAAGCCATGTAAAATGTTATGGAAAGAGCAAAAGTTCATACTGAACATAAAAACAACTCTGCTTTCTTAATTGCAAGAGCCAGATAACAAAGTGATCTATGACAAACGGCACACTAAACTCAGTCAAGGGACCAAGAGAATAGCCAGAAAATACCAGTGTACCTTGCTCCCTGCTGGGCTCAATGAGCCTGCTCTCTCTAGGACAGGATAAACTGACCCCATGCATTCTTAGAAACCTTAGCATTCAAGTACAAACTTAGGAAACTATTTTCTCTACTTGTCACTGGAGTGTCAACAGAGGAGAAAGTTTCCACCCAGAATGCTAATATGCTAATGCAATTATTTTATTCCTCTATTGGAACAATTTCATTTTTGAAAAGGCAGTAGTTTCCTTAGGTCCTACAAGATCCTAATTATAATGCAGATATTCAAGATATCCCTGAAAATTAAAAATATATATATATATATGATACATTGACATTTAGTGAAAAACAAGAATTTCCTTAACTGAATACTTACAAACAAATCTGGTCTGTTTTCAAATAAATGCGTTTCAAGTAGCTCTGCTAAAAGTTTTATGAAATGACATAAAATTATGCTTTCCAAACTTACCATTTAAATATTAAATATAATAGCAGATGGTATGGCTTCACATCATTACACCCTGCTCAATTTACCAGAAAGCATCATCTACCTAAGTTGACTAGTAAATAGGGGGTCCTGCGGGAGACAGTGTGGAATCTTCATCAGACTCCATAATCATCTGATGACAAGCCGCACACGAAAAACAGGGTTTTTTTTTTAGTCTTCTAAAATCTGTTAAGTGGCTTCGTGAAGTGTACTAATGACAAAATCAAAGGGAATCAGAATGGTGCTCTGTTTTCTCCACATTAAAGGGAGAAATAAAGAGAGATGAAGACAATCAAATGAATAAAAGCGAACTTCATGAATAAAACATGAAGAACTGGGATCAGATCATATTAAGGAGGTAATGGGAGTCTGGTTGTCGTGAATCTCAAGACGCTCTCAATAATTACACTCCAAGATCTATTCGTGGACATGCCTACAGCTTGGATTCTGCTCCAGAGAAGTAGGGATTAAGAACACTGTCTTCTCTTCAAATCTACAGGGCCCTTTGGTATGATGGCTCTTCACACACAGCCACCAAGCTTGGAATGCCAGCTCAGAGACTGCCTGAAGCCACTGGCTTCGTCTTCCGGTTTTAAGTGAGACCACTTAAGTGTTCACCACACAGGCTCATCCTCCTGTCTTTCTGCCCGTTCGCAATCCTCACAAATAAAAAATTTCCTCACCCCTTAATGTGATGATGCCAAAGTGTCTTTTAATAGTAGCTTCCCTTTTTTATTTATAGCATGGTTTGTTGTTTTTATTTGTTGGTTAGCAATAAAGCTAAGAAAAAAAAAAGAAGGAAATGGGAAATGGCTTGCCTTAATACTAATCACATGGAAAGCTTACACAGTAAAACATGGTAATTTGGAGTGAGGATTTAAGAGCACTAAATGGACATAATATTCCAGACAGGTGAGCAGCCATTAATAACCTCGTGCTGATGTGGTGACACAATCCACAAAGGTCAGGTCTTCAGCACATGATACTCTCCCTAATCTACTTACAAAATGCCTGATTCAATTTGCTTATAATCCCAGTTCATCACACCTTCTTCCCCTGCGATCCACCAAATCCTTTTCTGAACTTGTGAAAATCATGAAGCAGGTCATGGTTAACTGGACGGGGTTTAGGGCCAAAAGGCCTAGGTTTGAAGATGGTCTTACATGCTTTTAGACTGTAAGATCTTGTGAAAAATATACTTGTTGCTGTTTTTGTTTATAGGGCAGGATTTCTCTGTGTAACCCTGTCTGTGCTAGTTGCTTTCCAGACTAGGCTGGCCTCAAACATCAGAGATCTAGCTGCCTCTGCCTCCCAATGTAGGAATCACCACACCTGGCTCTTGAGCAAATTCTTAGTCTATGCCAGAACCCCCTCACCTTTGAAGCAGGCACTAAATAATGAGACCTCCCTTCTAGAACTGATGACTAACAATGCCTGAACCGTAATAACTGTAGATATCCGCTGATAACACTCCTTTATCATCATCACTGACACACTAAGGCTTAGCCTAGGAACTAAAGTCTTACAATAATCTATATACGTTTCAGTATCATCTGATGGTTACACATTTAGTTTAAAAGTGGATATCTGTAATTTGTTTCATTTCACTTAGTTCTTATAATCTTAGGAAGGCATTCTTTATGTTTTATATACCAGCTGGTCTGCCCAGGACTCATCCAGAAAATTGTCTGTGTTGGTGCCCACCCGGAAGCTGTTTTGCAGTTACTCACAGAGGTAGTTCAGTGCTGCTTTTGCCTATGATACTCAAGGATGCCAAAATGCCTGGCCTTCTCTGTCCAAAGTGCTTACTTAATACACAAGGCCATCTTCACAGACAGACAGTCACATGGGCTCTTTTACTACCTGAAGGAATGGAAGTGAAATCTTCAGACATATGTTCTCAATTTCAAACACAGGGGCCTGAACCAGTGACTACCCTTCCAACAGTCCTGGTGTGAGGCTGTGACAGAAATTCCATTTTCCTTACACAGATAAGAAAGGCCAAAGGGACAATACCCATCAACTGGACCACTAGGACACACACCTAGCTCCTAGACAGACTCTTCAGATGTTTGTCTCTCTCATCAGTACCATTGCCTGCCAATGCCAATGCTTTGGAGAGGTCCCAGCAGCCCACCTACACATCACTCATAAAAGCCTAGTTCCCCAACCTGCACTTGTACAGCAGGTGACAAAAGCCTCAGATGCCTATTAATTACAGAAATAAAAATTTGTGGAAGCCTTGATGGAGTAGGCCAGGAGATAGTTCAATGTCCTGCTGTATAGCCAGGGTCTTCTTACTTAAGTCACAAGATGAAAAACTGTTTAAAAAGGATGACACCTATTTCTCTTCCATATGAATGCCTATTGGAGGATAAAATAAAGTCTGAAGCAATTTCTTAACAGTACTGAGAGGAACCAATTTTTTAGATCAGCATTATTCATAACATATACCATGAAGTTTAGTTAGAACTCATGTGAGAATTGTAATTAAAAGTGTGATGATGTCAATGATTTAAAAGTAAAGAGTTTCCTTTCATGAAAAAATCTTACCAAAAGAAAGGAATATTGTAGGCTTAGATTTTTCACCAAACCTACTTTAAGTTCTTAAACACCTTTACCTCCCTTCCAACCCCCACCCCCGACATTAGATAGGACATTAATAGGGAAAAGGGCTATAGACCCCTTTTTATCTACTTCCTGCTAACTAGGATCGATGGGTTTTTAGGGGATTACCAAACTCAGTGATCAGTCCCGTCCCAAAAGCCAACACCAAGCAGCAACATGATTCAGAAGATTGGGGTAAGTCAGCGAAAGCCACCAGACTCAGTTGAATTGCCCCCGAGAAGTTCTCAGGAACTTATAGTTCAACCCACTATAAGCAAGTGTCATTCTGGTAACTATGAGAAGATATTAAATGAAATATGGAACAACTGCTTCAAGTTAGGAGGTCATCTGTTCTGAGCCTAGAAATGTGAGACAATAAACATAACCGGGGTTGAAGATGAGGGTGTTCTGTACTGTGGACTTCAAAAACCCAAGATGCAGTTTTAACACTGAGCCATAGTGTTGGTAAAAATGTGAGGTCAGTGGCGTCCAACCAGGAAGATGGCAGAGCAGAGAGTTTAGAGGCCAACAGGACTCCAACCTGATCTCATGACTAAAGAAGGAGATACAATGCACTAAATAAATAAAACTACCTCTAGTCCCACATCAAAAACCAAGCTTTTCTATTCTGTTGAACACTGGTAGTTTGGCATCAAGGATCCACACGAACGAACTGTGTTGGCTTCAATGAAAGGAACCAATCTAGAAAGAAACTGGAGATTCAAGAAATGCTCTGAACTTACCCACAGCAGTAACCACCAATGCACCAGATAAATTATATTACACATGAAATAAATGATTCAAAATTACATTCTCCAAGGGAATAAGGACTATTGTGGATAGTGTTTCTCTTGCTGTGAAGAGATACCATGATCATGGCAACTCTTACAAAGGAAATTGGGGTTGGCTTACACTTCAGAGGTTTAGTTCATTATCATCATGTTGGGAAGCATGGTGGCATGCAGACAGACATGGTATTGGAGAAGGAGCTGAGTGTTCTAACAAATGGATCTGCAGGCAGCAAACAGGAGGAGAAAACAGTGAACCACTGAGCCTGGCCTTGAGCTTCTGAGACTATGAAAGCCACCCCCTACTGACACACTTCCTCCAAGAAAGCCACACCCACCAACAAGGGCCACAAGTTCTAACAGCACCACTTCTCTATGAGCCAAGCATTCAAACACATGAGTCTAAGAGAGGCTTTCCTATTCAAACCACCACAGGGACATCAGCCAATAATTAGAAGAAATGGCTTTGACATCAGTGAGCAATATGCAGGGGTCCCCAGATGTGAGGATTAAACCCAGTCAAGTTGACAGGATCTAAAATCACCTAGGAGACCAGCTTCGAGGCGTGCCAGTGAGGGATCATCTTGATTAGGTTAACTGAATTATGAAGAGCCATCTTACATATGAGATACACCACTGAGATCCCAGACTGAACAAGAGATGAGAGCTGAATGCTAGTATTCAGCTGTCTGCTTCCTGACAGCGGATGCAATGTGGCCGGCTGCCTCAAGGTCCGGTCACTACGCCTTCTCTGCCTGACGAACCCTGGAAGCATGAGCCAAAATACACCCTTTAGTTTAGTTTTGTTGTTTCTCCTTCAGTTATTTGTCAAAGCAATGAGGTGAGTGACTAACACACCAGGCAACATGGGTTTGGGAAAATAATGAAATGGGCGACTGTTACACAGGCCACAGCACACGCTTCTACTCCGATATCTAGTTATTCAAAGAATACAAAGTGAGACCACAGGCCAACTAATACACATACATACACATCGGTAGTTAATCCTCAGTTATGCACTCACTTCAAGAATATGTCTAGGTCTGGCCAACCCTTTAACCATGATGAAGCAGGTCCCATCGGTGCCCATCTTGTAAACAAGCCGGGATTTACCTAAAATAACGTAGCTCAATTGTCACTTCTTTAAAGGATACCGTGTTCCAGCTTGCAGAAGAGTTGGAAGTTTTAACTCTCCAGGGTCCCTGGTGTAGGTCCCACCCAATGAGCCATCTTTGTATGGGTACATAGCACCACTCAGCCTTTCTCTTCCTTGTGCAAAAGCTCGACAGAGCCAGAGACATGGTACAGTTCTTCTGCTGAGAGCCTCAGCTGTCTGAGTTTAGTGTTGGCCTTTGTAACAAGCTTGTGTCTTCTGTCATCTAATACACATGCTTTTCAGCAATGTGCCGATAATATACAAACCTGCCGAAGCAGAACACGGTTAAGTCAAACTACAATTCGGAGAAGACCTTAGGGCTGTTTCCTTGCTGAGCCAGGCTTTGGAGGAAAAAGAAAAGTAGGTAGAAAGGTGCTTTGAAGGTGGAATGGCGAGCTGATGCTTTCAACACAGAGCCCTGAGGACGTGGGTGTGCAGGAAAGAAGGCAGAAAGTGTGGTGGGTTCTGCTAAAATATATCTTTTGAAATAGCAAATATGTTCAAACTCACCCAATGACCACTCGAACAGAATTCCATATATGATGCATTCAGACAACTGTACCCAGCTGGGGTAAATGGTACAAAGTAGACACCTGCCTAACACCCACCACTACCTCATTCACAGAGGACTCACAACCTTCTGCCCATTTTTATATTCCACCTTATTTCCACCACGGAGCAGTAAGCCACAAGCTGTGGTCCTGACAACCACTTTCAGTTGGCCCAAGGCTTTCTGAACAGAGAGAGCCATGTTTTCTGTGATACTCACACATTACTTACATGGAATGCATGTAACCCAAGCTTCCGTTGCATAAGGTTGCTATCTTGTTCTTGAAAACATTGCCTGTTTTCAAAGCGCTTTAGTTTTCGGAGTGATTTCGCATGGCATCATGTTTTTTAGGAATGGTCATGTCTTACTCTAGCGGGGCTGACAATACACTGTGGAGGACAGTGGGGTGGCTAACCCCTGGGAACAGCTGTTAGTCGGCCACTTCTGGTCTAGGTTTCTTTCTTACAGTCCTATCTTTAACAAAACTCGCCAAGGGTCAGGGTTCTCATCACCCAGTTATTCTGAATTACTCTTAGCCTACTTTGCCAAATTACAATTCGGAATAAACCTTCTATCTATCAAGTGTGGCCCTAAATCTGTCCACCAAAAATTTCTTACCTTCCTTCACACAGGCTTTAAACCAGATTCGTCTAATTTTGATATTTGTTCCCTGGACCGTATATCCCAAATGGGCCAAGGTTTCATGTCTGATTACAGTTCTTCAAGGACACAGACATTTGTATTTGGTCAGATGCTTTTAGTGAGAGATATAAATATAATGTCCAGTTTGGGACTACAATGCTAGGCCAGCAGTTTCAACAAAGAAGTAATGAAAGAATGAAAATAAGACCCCAAGATCAGCCAGCCTGACAACACACGCATCCCAATGAACAAACTGCATTTACATTCATTGTGCGTGTTTCACTTCCAGACAGTACACAAGGTCAAACTGCTAACTGTCAGTTACAATAAGCTTCTAAACTCCTGGTCAATTACCTGGTTAATAACAAAAGACAGGGCTATGACATCATTACAGTTATAATTAATTTACACAGATCAGCTTCCTGTTAATCAAATACATCTTTAGGAGCATTTAATTTTTTTTTTTTCACCTAGAAAGCAACATTCAGCTTTGTTCGGTGTAAAGCAATCTTGCTGAATTCCACATGAAAGCCTGTCAGGCTGCTGTGAGACAGGAAGGACAAAAGGCTTCACAGGACTCGCTGCTGCACCATAGAGCGGCTGGCACAGGCACAGCAAACAGAAGCCCGAGATGATGGATAGCACGGCACATTTTAACAGTTTCAGAACATAAAAGTTGTCAGGGAATGGGGGTGTTAACAAGATAGGCTGGTGGAGAGAGGAACAGTGGGGGGGGGGGGGCCGGAGCAAGAGGGCCAAGGAAGGGACCAATGCTTTTTGACAAAATTCTGTCTGAGGTCAGCAATCCTGCTGCACACAGGACAGGGCAGTGTGGCTAACGGCATGATCCTTAGGAGGAGCTCCACAACACGCTGACCAACCGATGTTTAAGAAAACTGATAGTTTTCCCCCTGTAATGGGATAACACAGGCTTCTCTGGTTTTGTGAAGACCAAGTGAGAGTTCAAACACACACACCACACAATCATTGAGAAATGATAGTAGTCTGTGTACATAAACAAATAGATTACAAAAGATCTTAAGAAAAAAAGTTGGAAATGCTTCTGAGTGCTTTTATCAGGTGGTGACTAACATTTTCTAAGAATTCTAGTCCACGTTTTTAAGCTGTATTATGTGGATCCACTATATACATACCTTTTCAACAGTGTAGTATATGAGGGGAACGTGAAAGCAGAATTATTTTCTATTGCCATGCGTGTACATGAAGCTCTTGGAGAGGGAGAGCACATGGACATTACAGGACAACTTTACAGAGTTGGTTTTCTCTCCTACCTGTACATGTACATAGGATTAAACTCAGGTTATCAGGCTTTCAAAGCAGATACCTTTAAGCAATGGGCCGTCTCACTGGCCCTAAAAATTACTTTTTAATTAAAATACACTGTATAATAAAATAGCAAGCCACTTCTTATCAAGATTATCTGAGACCATGAGAATTTAATGACCTTTCATTTATAGAGATTAAAAAAAAAAATCCCAAAATATCAGCTGACAAAAATTTTCTTTCCCTCTCCTTTAAAAGTGCTATTGGCTCAACACTAGTGATCAGACTATATTTACACATGAAAAGTGACTGAAAAGTTGAAGCTACTAGATTTTGCATATAAACCCTCAAGTTTTGCTCCACAACTCCTGGTGAATTCTCGCCAACTCCACCTCTGCCCCGTCAACACTTATGATTTCCAGGATCAATCATAAGCCAGTTCCTCCTCGCTCAGACCACACGTTTTAGTGTAATGAGAGCTCATTAAAGTTTCCCTACTGACAGCCCTGCAGCTGTAGGCTTGCAACCGGGATGCACACGGGGACAGCAATGCGAGCATCCCGGGATCCTGCCCTTCAAGGAGCTTTAAGGACTTTCCACTCTCATCTTTGCTCCACATCACATTTGTCTATCCCAAGTCAGTGGGAAAGTGCTGCCCGCCACTGCCACCCCTCATTTTGTCTGTGCGTGAACTGACTGTGAATTATTTATGGAACCAAATCCACTCTGCACAAAAACTAGACAAGTGGGAAAAGCAACCATACTTCAAAGACGGGGTATGGTTCTGCAAATTACCTGTGATTGGGACAGGTTGGGGATTTTTGCCTGTTTAGCATAAATACCTCGTTCTTTCTCTAATAAGAACCTGTGGTCCACCCATTTAGTGGGATCTTGGGGGAAAAGATGGGACTCTCAATCAGGGGAGAGGGAGAGCGAACTTGGAGTAACAACTCTGCCCTGGAAACTAGCACGAATGACATTGGGACTAATGCAGCAGTCACATGAAAGAGCTTGTGAAGGTGGCCAAGACTACACAACCCCAGAGAGCTCTCCTCCTTGTTGACCTTTATTGAGGTACAGCCAGGTGGATTGTCTGCTGTCTCTGGGCTCGTCGACATGGCTTCCGTCAAGTTTCTTGTCTTTAAATTACTTGGATCACACAAATTAGATAGTCTTGCTTCTGTTTGTAATCAAAGATGTCTACCGACATCAGCACATATTTACAAAGTGCTCACAAGCAGATGTGAGTTTCCTTCAAACATCACATGTCCTTTAGACTAACAAAGGCTCTAGTTCCTAAGGGAACCAGAACATGGAGGTCACACCTCAAGAGTTGACAGCAAGCACACTGTTCCTAAAGACTGGGGTGCACAGGACTAAGGATGTGAGTAAGTGTACTTTCTGCAGGACGTCCTCTTAATGTTCATGCTCAGTTGAGCACGGGATGAGGAATGTGGTCTCAAAAGGAAAAGCAGAGGGCCTCACTTGTGTCTTCAGTTTACACCATGCTGATGTTTTAAAGAAAATGAATATTAGTAATTATAGAACTGGTTTTCCAATGCATCTCTGTGTCTCTGTTCTTCATGGAAAATAAGTCTAGAGTACACACATCAGTGAAGTGTCCCTGGATAAAAAGGTCTACCTAGAACTTCAGGGTAAATATCAGCACCAATCCATTTAAAAAAAAAAAAAAAGAAAAGAAAAAAGAAAGAAAACTGAACAAGGGTTCAATCTCTTCAGTCTTGTGGCCTTCAGGGGGGTTCTGGGTGCTTTCCAGAGATTCACCTGTTCATGTCTCAATTTACTCAATGCATGAACAAAACACATTTCTCTAATCCTGAGCCTGGGGACAGGCAGCATACATGTCTGAAACAGCATGAATGGCATAAATTCTTCAGTCTCGACTCCTCTGTTTAACAGGCTAGTCCTTTCAGAAAGCCACAGCCTAGAAAGGCAAAGCCATGAACAGCAGAATTAGCACATGATGAAGAAGGACTTCAAAACTGCACCCAAGTGTGCATGCACACAGAGGAAAGCGCAAAACAAGCTTTAAGTTTTCCATGGCAATGAGAGAAAAAGAAGACACTAGGAAAAGTACTATCCTTGACAATGAGGACGAAGATGAAATGACTCCCCAAACTCACCGAAACAGCAGAACCATCTCATGAAACTTAAAAAACTTCTTTCAGGATGGAAACTAAGAAACCTAACAGGTCCCTTACTAGTACAAAATTAGCACACTTTGATGGGAAGAAAAAAAAATAGTGGGTTCTGTGAAGATAGTATGTGGCAGCACGCAGTCTTTCTACAGTTGCTTAAATTTGGAACCATAAATCATTCATTACAACATCCAAAATTACAAAGTTGCTGCTCCAGTGCTATGAAATGTGTCAAAGTTTCATTGTTGCCCAAAACACTTCATTCATGGAATAAAGAATCCAGAATTATGCATAGCTGCAACACACATGCATACTATATAATACTTACAAAACTGAGGTTATGTATATAAATATCATTCATTGCTACTCTAACACTGCGACTCTGGATTAAAACTGTCATTTAGAACCATAGCGAAGTAAATAACTGATGGCGTAAGATCCCTGAAGTTAAAGTCAGAAGGGGTCAAATATGGTGTGTGGCTTTGGATAGACCACATCCTCAGTGCTGCTGAGCTTCCTGGTCTTTTATCCATTGGACAAAGAAAACCACACTTACATCCTAAAGACATGGTGAAGAATGGATAAAACAGAATACCGCATAAAAGCATGAAGTACACCATTCAAGTTCAATTTTCATTTTCCCCTTCCTGTCTATAAAGCAATGGGACTTCTCCCCATGGAATTGGACTTTATTGCTTTGTAATTATGATGTGCATGTAACAACGTCCAAGAAACTAGACGGTAAATAACAGACATGCAAGCCTGAATGCACACACTGTCAGTTGGCTATCATCTAGATCCCAAAGGGCTCTTGCACACTATCTATTGCATCCTAGAAATATGCCACATTTTCTTTTCTGAATACGGCCAGAATTAGCCACCAGCTTTGAAATATCACCACCATGATGCTGCAAGGAGCAGCTGGTTGATTGAAAGTGGCTCCCCTCCCCCACTCTCCAGCTGTCACCAGGAAACCCCCCCTCAATGTGTGAAAATGACACTATTACTACTACCACCACTAATAACAAGCCAACAAATGGTTAGACTTTAAATTACTTTTATGAGGAGTCATTATTAAAAAAAAAAAAAAAGACAAAACACCACACATACACACACACACACACACACACAAAATTATTTACCATATGAATGAAAACCAGATGCTGTCATACAACAAACACATTGTGGGTTGTATACACAAGTAATACTGTATTGTATACTTCTTTTGACTCCTTATTTCTCTTCCTTGGTCACTTATGATACTAAACAGTTGAAATACTAAGAAGCTTTAAGAGTGATACAGCTGTCACAGTGTAAAAGGATTTTTAAAAAGCTTCAGGGTTGTTTTTCTGCACAAAATTCTGTAAACTACAGGACAGAGTGAGGACTGTGTTTGTTTGGATGTTCTTGTTTTGAATAATCACCCATGACTCTCTGTGTGAACCCAGACATATGCTTGTCCTGGAGACAAACCCAGCAATTCTGCAGAGCGTGTCTAAGAATCCCAAGCACCTAGATTCCTAACATCACAGATTTTAGGTGCAGCTCATGCTCAGAGCTATGCTACCGACAGTGACTCATACACAGATCCCCGAAGTACTGGTTCCCTGGACACATTCTGGACCAGAAGCCTGTGTCCTACAACCTCACCAACCTAAAGCATCACAACTCTTGAACTTTCTGGGTAAATTTGTGCTTGATAGGCTCCAAGTTTAAAACAAAACAAAACAAAAGATAAGTAAGCAAACAACAAACAAAAAATGAGAATTACTGTTTAGATAAAATAATGGCACCTTTAAAGGAAATCTTTTAAAGAACAACTTCAGAGTTTTAATGGCTTTTTACAATTATTTTTGATGTATTTATACATGTATACATATAAGTTATGGATTTCTTTTTTCATTTGGTACCTACCTTTATATAATACACTACAAAGTAAACAAAAGTATGGCATATTGTGAATGCCTGCAAGTATATTCCATGTTCATACAGTCATAGTTATGTAAAAACATGAAGAAAATATATAAAGACTTTGTACTCTTTTAAAAGTAGAACATAGCAGGAAAGCATGTACATTGAAAAGATATCAATTTTTCAGGGTCAATAACATTTTATGCATTCACTTGCAGAGATATCATTTTTTATAACATAACAGCATCACATGACATAGCTATAGGATAATCAAAGATATTTTGATGTTAACTTTCTCTAATCTTCTGGAAATTATAAGAACAATGTCTAGAAATTATGAAATAACATCCTACCATATTGAGCTGTAATTTTCTCCAAGTGTTGGCTTTCTCTCACAAATTATAAAAGGTTTGACTCTCACTTTAGCGTCATCACTTAAAAAGTAGTGACCAAGTAATAAAATAAGCTCATGTGTAAAAGATGATGAGGAAATTAACAGGGCATTCAGAATTAAATTGATATTTCTTCCCCTTTCAAAAGACATTACCCTAACATACAATGTAGTAACAGTTAAGAAACTGTCTCATTTAATAGTAACCTCTACTTTGCAAAGGGAGAAATTAAAACTGGAAGCATGCCCATTTGTCTACAGGGCATAATCAATGCACAGAAAGAGGCAGAATTCAAGCATTTGGTTCTGGGTTTGCCTGACCCAGAACCACAGCCACACATCTTTCTTACACAGAAAATAAGAAAACATTTAGACCCCTTGAAAAACAATTGCTTCAAAATGAACAGTATCACTGTAGTTAACTGTTACTGATGGAAGCTGATATCACAGGTGACATATTTACATGAACATTCAGTCCCCAGAGTATCTTAGAGTTTCAGCATGGCCTTGGCACCAGGGCTCTCTAGTCAAAGCTCTGTGTTATATGGGCCACAGTCAGTCACTGACCCTTTTTAGCATTAACAATCTAGCAGCAGTTTCAGACCCTGAATGACTATTTCTTTCTCTAGATCGACCCGTGGAGAAAGGAACGGTTCTCAGAAAGTACTACATGTATTTTAATTTTAAAAATTAAATATTTAATTTAAAATTAAACCTAAATTTAAATGTAACCAATTTTTTTTCTTTAAAAATCAGCATGTTGAGAGTATGTCTAACTTGACTGTGATCCTTCAAATGGACATAAGGCCTTCTTTGCTATAATGGAGTTGTATAACATATGAGGGCAAAAGAAAAGGATAGAAACTTCATCAGCTTTGGCTGTGGAGGGCTAGCCACTCCACTATGCTTCTTTTCGGCTACGTTCTGGCCAAACTTAGGTACAACTAAGCTCAAGAAACAAGAGGCCAAAGAACTTTAAACTACCTTACTGCAATTGCTAACATTTCTTTTTCTAAAACACTATAATGTAAATAAAATCAGTGTCACTAACTACTGCTGTAACTTTCTGGTTTCATTTTATTTGCACAGGGTCTCATTATATATCCCAGGCTGGCCTCCACCTTGCGATTTCTCTTGCCTCAGCCTCCTGAGCATTGGAGTTACAGGTGTGAGCCACTACTGCCAGCTAAAAAGTTGTTCTGTGTCTAAGTTTTTACTATTCAGAAGTAACCGGGATAAAAGTAGTGTTCTCTATGCAACAGTCACAACAGCCATCTACTCCAACTCCTACCTAACCCTACAATGTTACCCTTCCTCCACAACATACGTGCTTTCTTCACGCAGCTCTAGTAACTTAGCAACGCCTGACCTTGCGTTAGCGCTACCACTTATTTTCACATGGAATACTTGGCACTATGAAGTCATAGTTAAGTGACTTGCCCAAATTCCATATCTAGGAAACACCTCACTTTATTCAGACCTCATTATCTGCGACCCCACAATGAGTGAGTGCTTTCGATGGCTATGTTAGTCATAAAACTTAGCACCCAGAAGCACTGGAATGGACTGGAAGGCTTGCTCAAAGGGGTATGACACTAAAATCTGTATTGCCAACGATTACCCCAGAAAATGCTCATGGGGGTAACTCCAGGACCAACGCAGGAGGAGCACCCGTACATCTGGAATGTGCCAGAACACCAGAAGATGCGAGGCAGATTTAGTAACAGAAGCAGGAGGGTGGTTAAGGAGGTTAGGACGTTGGGACAAGGAGTAGACAGGGGTTAAAAAAAACCGGGTGTCACGCCCCCTCAAAAAACAAAACAAACAATAAACTAGGTGCCACGAACCTGACAGGAACGTTAAGAGCCTGACAACTGAATCTTAAACGTACAAATAATTCGATACTAACAGTTTTTTTTTTTTAAAAAATAATGTCTGTTTTGGAACAACGGGGCAGCATACTATAGGAGCTCTCTGTGTGAGCTGTGTCCCTCGGGTGTATTTCTACCCTCTATCACATGGAACAACCATACAGAGGTTGGCATGGGTCTAGGCGCAGAGACCAAAGTGCCATCGCGCAAACACCTGCCGCTGCAAGCTCCGCGGCTGACGCAACTTCGCTCCAAACTTCCTCAGGTCAGAGGAATCCATGCAGCGCCCATCGGGCCAGCCCTGCCCTCCACGCGGTCCGGGCGAGACCGCACCCACCTAGGCTGAGGGTCTACTGAGACCCCGACGCCGCCGCCCGCTCCCGAAGCAGCGCTTCCGCTCGGAAGCCCCTGGCCCTTCGCAGCACTTCCGCCCGGCGGACCCTGGCCCCAGCGCAGCGCTTCCGCCCGGCCTGAGCCTGCCCGGATCTCGGCCCCGGCCCCTCCGACAGCAGCCCGGGGAGGCCGCGACCCCACGCCGCGCAAAAGCGACGCCGCAAACTCAGCCGAACAGACGCGGAAACTCACTCTCGCTAAGACCTGCGTGCGTCCTCACGTATCCCCGCACACGTGTGTCATCCCGCCCGGACGCCGAATCCGGAGGCTCAACTTCCTGCTCGGAAACCAATTCCGGAGTCCTCACTTCCGGAGGCCCCGGGGAAAGGAGCGCGGCCGACCGCGCATGCTCGGTGCTGCGTATGTCTTTTCTCCTGTTTTTCTGAGGCGTTGGGAGTCATCCCGCTCAACCCCGAGCAACGAGGCTGTCTGTGTACCTTTACCGCCCTCAATGACCAGTGACCACTTACCACGCGAACAGCGCTTGAGCCGGCTCCCCAAGGTTGAGAGCTTCTTCCCCGTCCAGTGTAGCTGAGGCAGTGGCTTCTGCACATGGGCCTCGTGAGAGCTGCTAGTCTCTTGAACTAGGCCAAGACAAGGCCGTGGTGTTCATTTCAGTCCCCAGGCGCGGATCCGAGGCCGCATTGCTTAGCCTGTTTACGGCTTTAAGGGCTTGAGGTATACTTGGGTCATTTGCTGTAAATTTCCTTCTTCTAGTGTAGAGCCAGTTCCCTGGGCGGCTTCTAAAGGCAATGCTGCATTTATTTCATACATGTCTTTGGCATAGATTTCTTTTTTTTAGTATTGGAGGAAATGAATCAGGTACAGGTAACCTTCTGCAGCTATTTATGTAGCAAAAGTTTCAACAGCCATGTTTAGTTAGCCTAATAAATACTTTTTATGCCCCAAAAGTTTATATTTTGTTATTGTATAATAGAAAAATTCTTACTAGAAATTTTTTTTGGAGTTGGAATTTAAGTGAAATTTTGTCTCATTTATAGAAATACATATATGCATATCTTTTATATATGTATATGTATGTATATGTATGTATATATATATATGAATTTCAGATGACAAAATTCTTGAAAAGTTGGGGATGAATTCTTGAATCTTATAGTTTAACCTTTTTCAGGTTTTAAAAAATAAAAGAGTATGTTGTTCCAAGACTGACAATGAGAAACTGCATTCCTGGAAATGGGCGCCCTAATGAATTGGGGGAAGTAAATTGCACCTAGAAATATGTCATCTTATGAAAAAAAAAAGTGCAATTTCTCAAAAGGAGCAAACTCCTTATTTTTTCTTCTGATCAATCACATGTATCCATTTCTAATAATAGTCCTATTTTGTATTCTGTGCCACCTCTGACACAGTTCTGTACTTACACTGTTTGTAAGTATCATGTATAATTAAATGCAGAAGTGACTTTAAAAGAGCCAAAAATCAAGTCTCAAATCGGTAATCTTTAAAAAAAAAACAAAAAATCAGTTGTGGATAGGGCTTAGGGAACAGGGTGTGGTGGTACAAATCAATAACCCTGACAGTTCCAAGGTAGAGACAAGATCAGGAGTTTGAGGACTGCTTCAGCTACATAACTTCAAGACCATCAGCTTAGGCTATATGATTCCCTGTCTCAAAAAATATAAATAAAACATTTAACCCTAATTTAAATATAAGTAAAATGTTTCATTGGCATGTAAGAGAACAGAGGGGGGGAAATTGAAAAATGACCTTACCAGGCATGGTGGCAAAAACCTGTAATCCCAGTACTTAGAAAGCAGAAGCAAGAGTATCAGGAGTTCAGGACACCCACCACTGCATTGAAAGGCTGTGTCTACCCTGAGCCACATGAGACCTTCTCTCCAAACAAAGCTCTTTCACCCTGTGTGAAATGATTTGAACAGTCTAGACTTTAAAAGTTGTAGATGACCCTATTGTGTCATGGTGGGGTCTCTTCTAACTTGACAGATGTAATTCGGGTAAAAATTTTCCAGCCTAAACTTTGATAGACGGACAGTCAGTAGAATTCTTACATGTAAACATACTCCATGTAAAAATACTACAGAATCAATGCCAGAATAGGACCTCTAACATTTTTTAAAAGCATGTAATTGTTACATTATCTTGCAAAACAATGATTCTTAAGAGATTAAAAGTATTTTAACTGTCAAGTAAGATATCACTGTACATTTCACTTAATATATGACATATTTAGGGTAAAGATGCAGTTTTAAATTATATCTAAATCTTGATGGACGAACAATTCTTAGCCATTTCACTCAAACTATTATTTATATATGTGGTGCTTTTGTAACTGGTGTTTGGTTACCTCCTTTGTACAGTTTCAAGATAGACATTCCCATCTTATAGAATTCAGCCTGAAGGAAAAAAGATGGCAGGCTACAACACCATGCCCCCAAACTGGATTATCTTGTAGAGGAGTTTGTTTTTATTTCTTACAACTTCTAATGAAACAAATATATTACACCCAAAACTGTTTTAAAATATGGATAGAGATGATTAAGTTGATTAATGGTTGTATATCATCCTTCTTATGGAAAAGCTTTTAAATTAAATGAGTGAGCTACAAAAATTATAACAGGGCAAAATTGGATCATGTGTTGTGGTAAGATCATTAACACTTAACAGATTACACGCACACACATTCACACTCACATACACACATACAGACACACTGTTTTCATACTTTTAAAAACTATTTTATTTTGTTTTTTTTTTATGCTTCTTTCTCCCTTCTCCATCCCAATCCTTTCCAACACCCCAGCACCAAGTAGGAGAGAAAGAAGGTTAGTGGAGAGAAGGGACAGAATTTTCCTTAGCTACTTCCTGCTGGTTAGGGTCATTGGGTTCCTTGGAGCAAGTCCAATCCTTTTTTGAGATATCTCCAACTTCTTTGTGTCATCAACAGCAACCAGGAGCAGTAGTGAGGAAACACCAGCAGCATTCTTCTTCGTAAGAGCCACCCCCCCCCCCCTCGGCTCTGACCTTTATTTCTTCTCAGAGTTCTCAGAATAAAACTATCTGCAGCTGGCAAAGTGCCCCCTCAGAGCCCACACGAGGCAAATAGTTTGCTGCAGTAGACAGTCTGGATCAGTTCCACATCCCACACCTGGCATTAAAACAAAAACATGTTTACATATCATAAAACCAAAATGTCCACAACAATACACACTTACATCACACACACATACACATTCGTATACATATGTACATACATACATACACACTAACCCTAAGAGACTAATATGGCCATAGAAAATGGGCTTTAAGAAAATAAAGTTTGTAGAGACAAAAATATTTTTGTAATAAGATAGCCAAAACATTAAGAAGATACAAAACTCTAAATTTCCATGTTTCCAACAATATAGCCCAAAGTATATGAAGCTAAAATTGGTAGAATTTGGAGTTTAGGGTGCAGGCAAATGTTAGAGCGCATGCCTAGCAGACACAAGGCGCCAGAGCTACAAAAAGAAAGGGGGGGTATATCCCCGTGGATGGGGGGGGGCGGGGGTGAATTGAGAAGCAGACAACAAAAGTCTGATATTTCAATACTCTATAATGGGTAGGAAATCAGACTGAAAACCATTAAGTATATAGAAGCTGTAAAAAACACTCAACCCAAATGTTAAGTGCAGACCACTTTACTTAATAACAGCAGAATTTATACTCATTTTAAGGTGTCTGCTCTCTGGGATAGCCCCATATGGTGGGTGATAAAACAAGTGTGAATACATTTAAGATGAATGGGATCATACAGCGTATCCTCTGTAACAATGAAATTAAATTAACAATGAAATATATTTGGAAATTAAATTACGCGATGGATAAAAAGGTAAAGAAAATTAGAAAGTTTTAACTGGTCTAAGAGGAAACACAGGAATTCCTCAGTCCCACCTAAAACAATGATCTGAAAGGTACTTGCTGCTTTAAAGCACTTTTGTACAAATTGTCTCAATACTTTGGCTTTGAGTACTTAAAAAATAAGAGTACCTTATACACACACACACACACACACACACACACACACACACACCAAACATTAAGGGGGAATTAATACACAGAATTAATGGAGGAACTGATTCTTAACAACAACAACAAAACCCGACTATTTGATTTTCAAAAAGAAAGACACAAATGTCCCAAATGAGGCATAAAATGGGTATATCACCTGGCCCACTCTGCAGAATTTAGATTATATGAAACTTTGTATAAATTTATGTTAATAGGGGAGGCATTGCACTAAACTAGAAAAGGCCTTAAGTTGAAACTAACAAAACTTGTTCAAGGACTAAAAAGACTCCCTTTCCAAGGATTGTTTTTCTAGAGTATTTTAAAAAGAAGGAAAGAGAAAGAAAAATTCTAGATAATGTTTTAGGTCATTATCTACTCATTTGCTCAGAGTTCTAGAGGCTGAAGTCCAGTATCAAAGTGTTGCCTGGACCATAATCTCTCCCTCTAAAACCTGGAGGGAAAATTCTTGCCTCTTTCTAGCTTCTGGTGTTTACAGCATACTTTAGTTTTTCCTGGTTTTCACAGCAATACTTGTGTCTGCCTGTGTTAAGTCATTGTGCTCCCCCGATAGCACTTGTGCATTCGTGTGTGCATGCATGTGTGTGTGTGACATTTGAATTCAAAAATCTATGGAAATAAAGCCTTCCATGTGTGATACCATGATAAAGAATTCATAAGAAAGAGCTACAGATAATATCCTTCATACATACATATAACAATTCCAAGTAATCTATTATCAAAACAAATATATATATATATATATATATATAAAGAACAGTAAAGATACAAGTTTGATTTTACTTTAATAAATAACATGAATAACAATTAATAGACTAAGGTAAAAATGCTGACACAAATGCAGATGATGAAGGCTAGGGAATTTTGGAGGAAAGTATACCCAAAGACTATTGGTGTTTCTGTGTGTGTGTGTGTTATTTGAATTAAGAATCTATGAAAGTAAAACCTTTATTTTACTGGGATAATGGGTGCTGGGTTAGCTAGGACTGAGAAAATTGGCTGTGATTAATAAAAGACTAGCACATTGAAGTGATATCTTCTGAGCAGTGGTTCCTCCTTGCCAGCACGTGGTGGCTGAGGTCCAGGGAGCCAAGGCTGCATTTCAAGTTAGCAGCTGAGCTTGGTAATGTGCAAGAATCTCCATACTGGTTTTATAGGCACAGGAGGTCACTGAGTTTGGCTGAGGACTGGCTTCATATGGCAGGGTGAATTTCCTGACAAAAATTCAGAAGCGGCCATTGATAAAGACACAGCCTCCGTTGCTGTGGAGACATCAGGATACTGGAGATTCTAGAACCATGAGATGTCCGTCAAGGACACTTGAGTTTACAGAATGAACTGTGTGCCCTGAGGATGGCCAACACAGAGAAGACGAACTGCCCAAGCCTTCTCTGAGTCCCAGAATTCAGACATTGAGCTACAAGATTTGGAGCTGCACTGCTTTACTTTGGTTTTTGCTTAAGTGTAATTGTCTTTATGTTTATTTCTTCCCAAGGATTAAGAATTACATAACTTAATTTTAATTTTACAGGAACCCACAGTGAAAGGATTTTGATTTTTTAAAGCAATATTGAACTTTTAGAGCAACATTCTATCTATCTATCTATCTATCTATCTATCTATCTATCTATCTATCTATCTATGGTTTTTTCCAGACAGGGTTTCTCTGTTCTTCAAGACGTATAACCTTGGCTATACTGGACTTGCTTTTTAAAACAGGCTGACCTAGAACTCACAGAGATCTCCCTGTCTCTGTCCATCAGAGTACTGGGACTAAAGGAATGCACCACCATGCCCAGCTGCAAAAACTTTAACGACTTGGATTTTGAAAAGTTGGACTCTGTTTTATATTGTGATATCAATCTGGAATCTTAGGGACAAGAAAGAAAATGTTATGGTTTAACAGTGATGTGTTTTATGGCCAGCCCATGGATGGTGCCATGCCTGGTCAGGTAGGTCTGGGCTGTCTAACTAAGGTGACTGAATGTGGCCTGGGTGTGAGCCAGGAAGCAATACGCTTCTGTATCCTCTGCTTCAGTTCTTGCCTCCAGGTCCCTGCCTTGGATTTCCTTGATGATGGGCTATAACCTGTGAGCCTAATAAAATCTTTCTTCTCTTCGGATTGCTTTATTCCCCCCCCCCCAGGATACCTGTAAGGTTTTGTTTTTTTTTTTTTTAATTACAGTTTATTCACTTTGTATCCCACTTGCAGCCCCCTTCCCCATTCAGGTTGCTTTTGGCATTGGGTTAGGCTTGTTCCCAACTAGCTCCTATAACTTAAATTAATCTGCTTATACTCTTCTACGTTCTGCCATGAGGCTCGGTACCTTTCCTCAGTTCCAGCACCTGTTTCTTCTTTCACATGTGGCTGGCAACCCACCCCCAACACACACTACACACACACACACACACACACACACACTCCTGATTCATTCCCAGCATTCCTATCTCTGCCCAGAAGTCCCACCTGTCTCTCCTGCTTTGTTATAGTCCATTCATTATTAGGTGGTGGGGAAGATGTTCACAAGACACTGAAACAGATGACGCTTCATAAAAAATAACAGCACCAAAGTCCGGCCAGTTCTGGACTCTCTGGCAGTGCAGAAATTAGCATTTACAAAGACAACCTTTACAGAGTATACAAGAGATTATCCCAACACAAACTTCCAATATATACCAAGTAAACATTCCTGTTCCAAAAGGGAGGAATAGTCACAGCAGAGACAGATTAGACTAAAGCAAGACTGAAGGCCGGCAAGGGAGACACTCATTTCTGAAGCTATATGTCACATATTGGAGCACGTGGTAAAATGATCTGAACACAAAGTGGCCTGGAGTAGCCCCACCCCATGACCCTGATGCCTACAATGCACTCTGTCTCCCTGTACTGGCTGGTTCTGTGTGTCAACTTGACCCACATTAACAATCATCAGAGAGGAAGGAGCCCCAGTTGAGGCAATGCCACCATGAGACCCAACTGTAAGGCATTTTCTCAATTAGTGATCAAAGGTGGGGAGCTCAGCTCATGGTGAATTGTGCCATCCCTGAGCTGGTGGTCCTGGATTCTATAAGAAGCAGGCTGAACAGGCCAGGGGAAACAGCCAGTAAGCAGCACCCATCCAGGTTCAAGCCCTGCTGGAGTTCCTATCCTGACTTCCTCCAATGATGGATTGTGATCTGGAAGTATAAGGCAAATAAACCCTTTCCTCCCCATCTTGCTTTTTGGTCATGGTGTTTCGTCACAGCAACAGAAACCCTAACACAGCACCTAAAGCTCTCCTTGCCAGATAGCCTATATTCCTAGTATCTCCAACATCCCAGACTAAAAGGAATAGAAAATTGTCATGTAAGGAAAGCAGAAAACCTATAGACTGTATGTTTAAAATTGAGACTATTAAGTCCTGCCTGGGGAAAAAAATGCCATTTAATGATAGAATCCATTAGCGTGTTTTAGAAATTTTTATAATGGTCTTTTCTTTGAGTCTTCACATGAGAGTGTGTGCTTTAGGATTTAAATGGTTTCCCATCGTCTTAGATGAATACAGAATTAAGACTCCATTATGATTGAGTTATTTTCCACCCAATGAGAAAAGTCTTATCAGCAATAAAGTATAATCCAAACTACAAGTACAACACTGCATTTACAAGAAGACCTGTGCTAGTTAATCATCGCAATGAGATTATGGACATTATTGTAATAGCCTATCAATTTTCACTAATCAACTCTTGATTAATTTAATGGAGCTGAGGAGAGCAGTGATAACATTAAAATAATTTGTGCTACTCCACAGGTATTTAAACATACTTGACAATTTAATGCTTAAACTCTGCTCATATACCAAGCATTTCCTGATTTCCAATCATGCCATAAACAGATTGTTCCCTATTTTGGGGCATTAAACATGAAAAATTTTATTCTCCCATCATGAATTATATTTCCCCCTAGGAGTCATCTTTTCCCACCACAGAAAATAAACAAGCCTCATTCTTTCCATCCTGGTCCCTAAAAGGAACAGTGGTCCAGTATAGAATCTGTTAGTCAAAGGGTATCTCTGAGGACTTTGGGTGCTGTCTAGAGGTAACTAATGGACAGAGTCACATCAACACCTTTATGTGGCAGAGTTTCAATGGAGAGCTAGAGATTTTGTGTTGTTCCCCGCCCCCAATGAAGACAGGATGGAACGGGGCTAGCAGTACAATCATGACTCCCTAAGTTTTAACACAAATGTTGAACCTCTTTACTTGCTAAGACCTCCAGATTCAGACTGTTTCCTTATAGCTCAGTTTTATTTTAGCAGTCTTGAAACTCCTTATTTGACTACTGGACACCCTGTAAGAGCTCCTGTGATCACCAGTATGACCTCTACTGTCCAATTAAGGATTGTGAGTTTAGAGCTTTTATCAAAGTGGTAGGAACACGATTAATGTGATACAAGTTAATTATTTTTGAACTATTATTAGTGTCCATTTTAAGCACCTGCTATATGCCAACCTCCAAATGAACTTGCCGTTTTACAAAAAAAGGAGACAGAGGATCAGATTTGGTGGCTAGTGAACATAGCATGACTAGCTCATATGTATTTCTCCTTCTAACTACTAAAGTTCTAGTCTTGGATAGCACTGAATTGTATCATCCAAAACATGAGTTAATTTGCTTTGTACTAAGATGCCTGTTTCCATAATTTTAATTTACTGTTTCATTGTCTCAGTTACAAATACCAAAAGTAATAGCTACTTACTTAGCTACTTATTAACTGCTTCTGGATTATTTTCAATAATGTTTTTTTTAATTTTTGTACATTTTAAAAATGTTAGGAACTTTTTCTGTAACCTGTGTGCTGTGCAACCTTCAGCTGTACTTTAACTCATTATGATCAGTATCTCCAACTCCAGTTTAGAGATTTGTTACTGCTCTTCAGGTTGCAGGCAACAGGACCCAGTTCCAGAGTTCCAGTTTCTTTCAAATAATAAATCTTACCTGCTGTATATTAATAATCACTGATTTAAAATATTTTAATTTCAGCTACCACTTCTATTTTTTACATCAGCTGAAATCCGCAGGCTTCCATACCCACAATGAGAAATCTGAATCCAACCTCAAGTTGCCTTTTCATGCGCCATTTGCAAGCTCAAAGGAAGTGTTCTAAGCCAGATTGCTAAATTCAGCCAGACTGTTTCATGAGCACTAAATGATGTATGAGAAACAAATTCAGATGATGAGTTCTTGGGAGAGGAAGAGCTATGGGTGTTCTTTCCAGGAAACGTGTGTAAAATCTTGGGAGCTGGGCCATGGTCACGTTGATCAAAGCTGCAGGCCTTTGGCTTAGCTTTCCTGCCAACATGTGGTCTGAGAGTGATTTTGAGACCTCTTCTGGCAACTGTGAACATACCCAAACACAAGGGTATTTCTGCCATTAGTTGCTAATAGCTAAAAATCCCTTCAAAGGGGTCTCTTCCTCACAATTTGATCTAATGTGTTTAAAATAAGTTGGACCAGCGAGATGGCTCAGTGGGTAAAGGTGCCTGCCACTAAGCCTCAGGACCCAGGCAGTAGGACAGAACCCACTCCTGTAAGTTGTCCTTATCGCCACATGCCCACTGTGGCATAATTACACCCACACATATATACATGGCACCGACGCATTAAGGAAAAATGTCAAGCGTAAAGGTTACTTAGAGACGATGACACTGAATAATTTTTGGTTCAAAGTTCAGATTCAGCTCAATGTTTCCACGCACCCACCAGCAAATGGCAGTCATGTGACGAGAGCAGAAGGAAGCCAGGGGAGAAGAATATTGGTGAGGGCTTGGGATAACAGGCTCAGTTTAAAGTTTTGCAAAATTACTGTTAAAGTTCTAATAGGGCTAGAAGAATAGAAATGTGGGGTGGTGCAGAGAGTCAAGAGACCTCACCCCCCATAAATTTAACTTAGCCTTCTCTTAGTTTAGCATACCTGACTACAAAAGGCTTTTTGTTTCCTCTTTGTTACTTGATACTTAACTTTATAAACCAAAGGCTGTCACTTATCTAAGATGCTAAATATATAAGAAAACAAGATGCTTAATTGGTTTTGTTTATTAAATCACAGGTATGCCAGCTTTTAAGTGTGATAATATCTGTCCTATTTCATCCATGCTGTCTGTCTCATATTAATGAACATTATATGATTACATGCTATATGATGTATATTTTATAGTATATAACAGATATATGTATGTATAATACTAATATTCATATATAATGATTATGCATACACATATATTTTTTATATATATATACATACAGGAAAAATGTCTATGCTAGTATTTATATATGTCTATGCTAGTATATATATATAAATGTCTATGCTACTATATATATATATAAATGTCTGTGTTAGTATATATATATGGATACATATACTATATACATATAATAAAAGCACATATATGATATATATAAATGAAAATTCTGGAATGGATTGCTTTGGTTTCGATGTTTCCCCCCAAAATTTGTGCATTGAACTTAATCCCCAGTGACAGTGCTTATAGGTAGGGATTACCAGGAGGACTTTAGAACATGACGGCTTCACTTGCTTGAAGAAGTCCACGCCATTATCTCAGGAGTAGTTTAATCCCTGTAGAAGTGAGTTTGTTTTTTTGCTTGTTTGTCTTCTGTTACTCTTTCCTGCTGGCATGACACATTCTGCTATGCGATAGTGCAGAAGAGTGGCCCACACCAGATGTGTTTTCTCAGTATTGGTCTAAGAGTGAATGCTGATACCGAGAAGTGAGGCAATTGCCCTAACAGATACCTGAACGTGAAGGAGAGGATGTGGGACTAATGACAAATGTAGAGAGGCTGGAATAATGAAATACCTACCTAGACTGCTGTGAATGGAGCTGTAAGGACGGTCCCCAGGGGGTTCAGAGACAGGAGCTACTAGAAGCATTGACAGTCTTCCAGGGACTCCTTACACGATCTTGACCACAATGTTGGTACAGTACAGAAAGCAAATGCCATTCTGCCGTGGCCTCAGAAACAATGAGGAGCAAGGCACTGGAACCCAGAGTAAAGACTGGTTATAGAGCTGCAAACCCAGCTGAAAACAGTGTCCACGCCCAAGGGCTTTGTAAACAGGAGAACTGCAGAGCAGCCAACTGGGTTCTTTGGCAAAAGGAATATATAAGCAGCAGCGTTGAAAGCGCTCCATGGCTGCTTTTGGCCACTGATGGTAAAGTGGAAGAGAAGACTAATAGAAAGGGGAGGGAGGAATGACGGATGACAGATAGGAATGTATATATGTATATACCTTTCCCAGTTCATTTTAAGGTATTTTGCAGACAAAACACCCTTTTATGTCCAAGTGTGATTGTTTTTTAAAGACAAGGATTTGTTTCTAAGGAAAAAAAAATGTTATTCTTATTTCCAAGGTAAAGGCAATGTATCAGTCAATCATTAAGTTGCCTATTTCCAGCTGACCTGAGGCTCAGTAATCAAGAAATGTAGACAGCTGCTCCATAGCATACATCCAAATACCAAGTAGAACACAGACAGGGATTTTGAAAACGAAGCACAGACTGACTCTGTTTTAGATCATTTAGGAAGCTATAACTAAATGCCATAGGCTAGGTAATTTTTGGGCAGCAGAAACTTATTGATAATGTTTCTGTAAACTGAGAACTCAAGATCAAGGTTCCAGCAGATCTGATGTGTAGTGAGTAAAAACCTCTCTGCCTCATCCATGATAACCACCTGCTGTCCCCTCACGTAGAAGAAACAATAACACTCACTCTGGCCTTTTGTTACGAGGCACGGTTCTAGTCACAAGGCTCCGTTCTCATGACCAAGTCCGATCTCTAACGTCAACACAATGGCGTTCAGCATATGACTTTTGGAAGCACACACACATTCACCCTATAATAGATGTGTTGATTTAAGATGCTGAAAAGACGCTTAAGCATTTTTCATGTACACGAAAGAGCAAGGCTCCTAACAAAATTAAATGTTATTAGGAAGTAGCCAAGAACCTTAAATTTAATTACTCGAGTGCATACAATATTACACAAATTATACAATACAAATCAAAGCCAAACAAACAACAACAAAACAACAAAAACAAATTATCAGAGAATGAGTAGACAGAGCTTGGATGGAGGGATCTGCAGCTGGTCCGTCTGTAACAGGCTGTGGTAGAAATTACTGTTGCACAAAGCTGGAAAGCTATTTGAGTGCCTAATAGAAGTTTTTCTTTCTAATGCTTTTGTCATACATTGAGTAAGAAAGTACAGAAAATTGGAAAATGAAGAAAAATATGATTTTCATCTCTCCCACGAGCTATGCACCCTGATGTAAGCTCCAAAATATAATTTTCTCCATCAAAAGGTGATGAAATAACATTACATTATTTCTAAAGCTCTTTTTAAAATTTGGGCTCCTAAGATCTAGAAGAAAAAGTAAATAGAATTCTAGGGGGAAAAAAGGATCAAAGAAGATGGTAATATATTAAAATATTACTGGAAGTAATAGTTACTAAGCCCAAGGAAATTTAAAAATTTGAGATACAGATAATTATCTTTCTTCTGTCTGTCTGTCTCTCTCTATATATATATATATATAATATATATATAAGTTTCCACTCATGTCTTAATTACTTTTCTACTGCTGTGATAAAATTCCATGACTACATCAACTTATTTTTTCTTTTTTTATTTTTTTTATATCAGTTACATTTTATTAACTCTGTATCCCAGCCGTGTCCCGATCCCTCATTCCCTCCCAGTCCCTCCCTCCCTCCCTCATCTCCACCGTGCCCCTTTCCAAGTCCACTGATAGGGGGGACCTCCTCCCCAATCATCTGATCCTGTTTTATCAGGTATCTTCAGGACTGGCTGCAAGGCCCTCCTCTGTGGCCTAACAGGACTGCTCCTCCCTTCGGGGGTGGGGAGACCAAAGAGCCAGTCATTGAGTTCCTGTTAGAAATAGTCCCTGTTCCCCTCACTTTGGGGAACCAATTGGTTACTGAGCTACCACAGGCTACATCTGAGTGGAGGTTCTAGGTTATATCCATACATGGTCCTTGGTTGAATGTCAGTCTCAGAAAAGACCCTGTGCCCAGATATATTTGGTCCTTGTGGAGCTCCTATCCTTTCCCCATCAGACTAACTCCCCTTCTTTCTTATGATTCCCTGTACTCTGCCAAAGGTTTGGTCATGAGTCTTTGCTTTGAAAACACTGCTAGTTAGAGGCTTTCAGATGCACTCAGTAGACTCCTGTCATATGTTCAATGCACATCCCATCTGTCTTTCTAAACGAGGATTGATCATCTTACCCTATGTCCGCTCAATTGATTATCTTTTTTAGGTATATAGATTTCATTATGTTTATCATATAGGTCTATATAAGTGAGTATATCCCATGTTTGTCTTTCTCCTTCTGGGATATTTCACTCAGAATGATCTTTTCTGGATCCCACCATTTGCCTGCAAATTTCATGATTTCCTCCTTTTTGATTGCTGAGTAGTATTCCATTGTATAAAAATACCACAATTTCTGTACCCATTCCACCATTGATGGACATCTGGGTTGTTTCCAGGTTCTGGCTATTACAAATAGAGCTGCTATAAACATGGTTGAGCAAGTGTCCTTTTTGTGTACTTGAACAAACTTTGGGTATATACCTAGCAGTGGTATAGCTGGGTCTGTAGGAAGCACTATTTCTATTTGTCTTAGAAAGCGCCAGATAGCTTTCCAGAGTGGTTGTACCAGTTTACATTCCCACCAGCAGTGGAGGAGGGTTCCCCTTTCTCCACAACCTCTCCAGCATGTGTTATTGCTTGAGTTTTTCATCTTGGTCATTCTGATGGGTGTAAGGTGATATCTCAGGGTCGTTTTGATTTGCATTTCCCTGATGGCTAATGAGGATGAGCATTTCTTTAAGTGTTTTTCTGCCATTCGATATTCCTCTGTCGAGAATTCTCTGTTTAGCTCTGTTCCCCATTTTTTAATTGGATTACTTGGATTGCTGCTTTTCAGCTTCTTTAGTTCTTTGTATATACTGGATATTAGTCCTCTGTCAGATAAAGGGTTAGTGAAGATTCTTTCCCAATCTGTAGGCAGTTGTTTTGTTTTGATGACGGTATCCTTTGCTTTACAGAAACTTTTCAGTTTCATGAGGTCCCATTTATTGATTGTTGCTCTTAGAGCCTGTGCTGTTGGTGTTCTGTTCAGGAAGTTGTCTCCTGTGCCAATGAGTTCTAGGCTGTTCCCCACTTTTTTTTCCAATTGATTTAGGGTATCTGGTTTTATGTTGAGGTCCTTGATCTACTTTGACTTTAGTTTTGTGCACGGTGATAAATATGGATCTATTTTCATTTTTCTGCATGTAGACATCCAGTTGGTCCAGCACCATTTGTTGAAGATGTTGTCTTTTTTCCATTGAATGGAATTGGCTTCTTTGTCGAATATCGAGTATTCATAGGTGTGTGGATTTATTTCTGGGTCTTCTATGCGGTTCCATTGATCCTCCTTTCTGTTTCTATGCCAATACCATGCAGTTTTTATTACTGTTGCCCTGTAGTACAGCTTGAGATCAGGAATGGAGATACCTCCAGATGATCTGTTGTCATACAGGATCGTTTTGGAGATTCTGGGTTTTTTGTTTCTCCATATCAAGCTGAGAATCTTTTTTTCAAGGTCTGTAAAGAATTGAGTTGGTATTTTGATGGGAATTGCATTGAATCTGTAGATTGCTTTTGGCAGTATGGCCATTTTCACAATGTTAATCCTACCAATCCATGAGCACGGGAGATCTTTCCATCTTCTGATATCTTCTTCGATTTCTTTCTTCAGAGACTTGAAGTTTTTCTCAAACAGGTCTTTCACTTGCTTGGTTAGAGTCACACCAAGGTACTTTATGTTATTAGTGGCTATTGTGAAGGGTGTTGTTTCCCTAATTTCTTTCTCAGCCTTTTTGTCTTTGGTATATAGGAGGGCTTCTGATTTTTTTGAGTTGATTTTGTATCCTGCCACTTTGCTGAAGGTGTTTATCAGCTGAAGGAGTTCTCTGGTTGAATTTTTGGGGTCGCTCATTTATACTATTATATCATCTGCAAATAGTGACACTTTGACCTCTTCCTTTCCGATTTGTATCCCCTTGATCTCCTTTAGTTGTCTTATTGCTCTGGCTAGGACTTCAAGTACTACTACATCAACTTATAAAAGAAAACATTTATTAGGGTTCAGAGTTTGAGAGGGTTAGATTTCATGATCACCATGTCAGAAAGCATGGTAGCAGGCTGACGGGCATGGAGCTGTGGTGAGAGCTTACATCTGATTCCCAAAGGCAAGGCAAAGAGAGCTATGCCCTGGGAAGAAGCATGGACTGCGGAGACCTCAAAGCCCACCCCTAGTGGCACATGTTCTCCAGCAAGGCCACGCTTCCTAACCTTCCCCAAACAGTTCCACTCTCTGGGGACCAAGCATTGAAATATATGAGCATGTGAGGACCAGTCTCATTCCAAATCCACACAACACGCTAAACAAGAACCTTATCACTGAACTACCCCCACAGCCATGGAATCAGCATAATTTTTAACGTTTAAATTCTTATATACGTCATATTAAAGCCTGGTGTGGAAAGTGGGAAGAATAAAATATAACATTTTGTTTCTATTGAGGAATAGAACAAAAAAGTCTGAGATAAATGGCATTTCCCAGATGCTTAGTAAATGCTACCTGTGTCTTGATGTCTGTAAAACATAGCTCCAAACCAACAACAACAACAACAACAAAACAAACAAACAAACAAACAAACAAAATACCCCTACATTATATGATTGTATGAACATGCACGACTATAAAAAAATAAAACAAGTCAGGAAAAAGGTTAAAGCATTTTAATCTAATAAACACCACTACTTTTTAGAAAAGAAAAGAAAAAGCACAGTAAAGTCAACAACAGTGGCAACAACTCAAACAAAGAACAGTTTGTTTGTTTGCTTTGGTTGTTTGGTTTGGTTGTTTGGTTTGGTTGTTTGCTTTGGTTTTTTAAGACAAGGTTTCTCTGTGTAGCTCTGGCTGTCTGGGAATTCACTCTGGAAACAAGACTGGCCACAGATACTTTTTAATTTTGTAGGAAAACATAGAAAAAAAAGTTAATTTGTTGATTTTTTTTAAAATGTGAAAAACACCGCTAGCCCCTACTGCATTAGCAAGTGGCTTGTAGTCAGACAAACTCCAGATCTGTCTCGGTCACAGCTTTGGAATGCTGAGATGTGACCAGTTTCTGGGGTTGGATGGTTGTTTCTTTCTCTGTGGGTTTTTGGTAGGCTCAGTTGAGGGGAAGCCTCGGAGCACCTATCAGTACAGAGCCATCACGGCTACATCCTCCAGGCCGACAGATGTAAACTGAAACTTTGTCACCCTTCGTATTTGACTTTCTATCTCAAGGGAAAAAAACAAAAACTAAGAGTTTGGCCACCAGAGGCAGAGAAAGTGGGAGAAACAGAAGCCTAGACAGTGAGCAGACAAGGTAATGATGTTTGCTCAGCTTTCTAGACCAGTTAAAGGCCATGCTTCTTCAACGTTATTTTGTTACACACCAGCAGCTTCCTGCCAACACCCCACCCCCTTCTTTATCTTACTGGCTTTTTAAATGTTGATTTCCAAGGGAAAAGTTAAAAAAATATTTCTCTTCTGTGAAATTCTTTTGCACACATACCCGGGAAATAGGAGCAACATGAAATCTTGGGCGGTAGCAATAACTAGCTGTTAGCTTAAATGGTCTCTGACACGAAAAAAAAATTTTTTTTTCCATTTTTCTCGTCTTTCGTAGGGTGAAGAAAACGGCTTAAAAGAAAAGATGGAAACAGGAGTTTACCACTTCTGTTCTTAAAGAGCCTTTCCTTGGGGTCCTTTGGAGTCAGCACAGAACAAAAAGTGGCTTCACTAATAAACATAAGGGCTGTCTCTTCCAGTCCACTTTACCCATCACACTACATGTACCCTCTGAATGCAGCTACGATGTTGCAGTCATCATTAAACTTCTATACATAAAGGAGGCCAAAAACAGACTATTTCAGGTTCACACAGTCAAAAATGGAGAAATATGAAAAAACTGTGCCCGTGTGCAGGTGTGTGTGATATAATCATGTGTATGAATGTGTGAATGCACATATCTAAACACAGCAGCCAGATGAGGATGCTGGGTGTCCTGCTCTATCACTCTCTACTTAGTCCCTTAGGCTGGGTCTCTCCTTGAACCTGGAGGGAGACAGCCAGAAAGCCTCAATAAGATTCATGCCTGCCTTTCCTCCAGCGCTGGTGTTGGTCATGAATGCACCCCCCCCCCCCGGTGATGGGGCTTCTAACTCAGGTCCTAGTGTTCTCTTACCTACTGAGCCATCTCTCTAGCCTCCAAACCTAGTAAGTCACCGTGAAACATGCACGGATCTTCAGCTTGCCCTAGCCAGTAGGTAGATGCAAATTTACAGGAACAAAAGACTATTACTATAACATGTAATTTCAACTTGATATTATATTTACAGATTTTTTTCCCCCTCAAATTGTCTTGAGGTTTATTTTTCAGTGCATGTCATCAAAGGAGTAAAAAAGGAGGAAGGACTTATTTTCTAGGGTCAGTTTCATTTTATTTTGGGAGAAAAGCAGTATGTTGGGTTTTAAAGGCCCTACTGAGAAAAATATGAAATATTAGCTATTCATAGTTTTATGGAATGGGAGAAATATGGGATCTGTTGGGTTATCTTGGGCTATTCGGCACATGCAAGTGATTTCAAGCAAAATTTCCAGTTTACCTAGAACAGCTTCAGTAGTTTCAAGGGGCCCCCATCCTTCCATCCACAGTCTCCGCCATCATTAACGCTACCACATTGACGACGGGTGATGAGGCTGCACTGGCACATGATTACCTACACATGATTTTTTCAGAATGGTTTTTAATTATTTCATTTTGGTAAAAAAAAAAAGATTGTAAATGAGCATCTCCTATAAGACATTAGTCTCTGTGAGCAATGTTCTGCCTTTTGTTGTGGAAACGCAAAGTAAAACATGCACATCAAATAGATGAGGCAAATTGCGCAGCCTCTCGGAAAGGCTTGTGTTAGATTGGGCCTTCTTTTGATGAATGGCCATTCTTTAAATGAATGAGTCCAGAGTCTGCCCAGGAGCATAGAAAGGGTATCCCAGGGGAATGCACTAGGACAAGTCTGACTGTGTACTATCTGTCTTCATCACCAAATACTGTTCAAATGCAATCGGCTTTGAAGTGCTCTTAAGACAGGGGTCATAAACTCAGGCGCCCAGAGGATCTGGGCAGGTGATATAAATGAGTCAAGTGGGCCAGCTGCAAGGAAGCACTATAGTGACAAATGGCACCTGACACTTGACCACGGTGTCAGGGAGATGGTGGCAAACTGACCAATGGAAAGGGAAGCTGCTTTTCTATTTTAGCTGACCAAGGCAAGGCAGACATCTGGGGCCAAATGCTTCTCATATGATTTATTAACACATATTAATTGAATATGTTACTGGTGTTTACTGTGCTACTTGCATACATACTTACAATGTGTATTTATTGTAGTCTACCATCTTTCTTCCACCTGTAGTGCCCATAAAACTGTCCTCCAGCCTCTAGTGACCATTATTCTAATTCTGTGGCAATATTTTTGTGGTTTCTATATATGAGATAGTATGTGTGGTACTTGCCTTTTTGTGTCTGGCTTGTTTCACTTAACATATTGCCCCTAAACTGTGATTTTTCAAAAAAGAGAGGGGCGATACTATCATATTTTGATGTATTATCTTCTAGCATTTAATGTTAATGTCTATTTAAAAATACTATTTGGTTTAATTACAAAGATGACGAATTTCTCACCTTGTCATCAGGCCACCAGTTTACAATTTCTGATTTCAAGAAATAAGATGGCAATAATGGAAGTAAGACCTGCAAAGAACCTCATCATTCTGAATCCTTACACCTCTGAACTTACCTTTAGAAACCATAACTCATGCTCGTGCCACATTTAACCAAAACAAATAGGAAAGCTTTAGGGATTTATGCAAAACCACAAAGTGTATTTTCCAATGTGGGAAACACACCCTACCTGCTGCAGAAACATCCGTTTAAAAAGCCCATGCTGCGTTTGTACGTATTTGGTCCCATGTGAGTCCTAGCATGTTGACATTACCCATGCTATCATCAAGTGATTCTAAGAGACATTAGTAGAATTTCTCCATTGAGATCACACTAACTATACGGTAATTTCACCGCCACCCTTAACTTGTGTCTCTTCCCAATTCTTCCAGGCAGAAACAATTTTAAAAGGAGTAAATTTTGGATCTTCCCGATCTGTGCTCGGCCGGGTGATCCTGAGCATAATTGCATGTGGGTCATCCAATTACACAGGTACAGGTTGACATTTTATAAAGACAAATGTCTACCTCATTAGCATCTAGTTTATGGTTTCAGTTTATGTCTTCATTTAGTTAATCCCTTCCAGGGTTGTTTTCCCTGGCTCCCTACTGAGTATCAGCGTAATGTACCTGATCGGTGCTCGGTAAGTAATTTTTGATTGACTATTATAATGCATTAATTAGAACACTGTCAATGAGGCCTACCAGATCAACTGTCTGTGAACAAACTGAACAATCATTTACTTTAACCTACTAGGCATTTTAGTCAGGCCAATAACTAAACTAATTTTTAGCGTTCAGAAATTCGTTGTATGACATTGACCAGAAGAACTCATCTACAAATAGTCTAACTCCCACCCTCTCTGCCTGCTCTTAACCCCAGTGAGTAAATGAGCTCCTTGGAGTAAATGGTTTATGACAACCTCTTACACAAGACAAAAAGGCACCATAAAGGTTATAGCAATAACGATCAGGATTTGCAGAAAGAACTATACATTTTAATGTCAAGGGGAAACTGCAAATGAAATGTAAGTTGTTATTTTTCCTTCTGGGAAAAATTCAGTCAAAATGCAAAGCATCACTTAAAAACACTGATGTCAGAAAAAGGCAGTTGACCACCTTCTTCTTCTTCTTCTTCTCCTCCTCCTCCTTCTTCTTCCAATTTTGTCTTCATACCTTGTAAACAACCAAGTCTTGGATATGGGGAGCATACTTTCAGAGAGAATTTATCATAAGTAGGCTATTTCTTAAACCATTTCAAGAATCTTTAGACAAAAACAATATATGACTTCTGAGGTAACCCTTTCCAGAAGATGAACTAATAATTTCTTGAACAGCTTTTCTCTTCCCCACCACCATCATTCCCACACAATTCTAGCAAATGCGACCAGACTTGCAGGTCAGAATACTCAAATATCCTATTAGGTTTTGGGCCACAGGGGTGGCTCTTGAATTCATCCTAGCAGAAGCAAAGTAATATTAAATTTGTCACTGCCTCATCTAAGTCAGCAAGACAGGGTTGCATAATATCTTTAGAAACACTAAGTTATGAAGTCCGTGGGGAAGAAGGTGAAAAGAAGGTCAGCTGCTGATATCAAATCAGGTGTCAGATGTGACGACCCTCACTTAGCCAGGGGCGCTGGAGCCTGCAAGTCAGCAGAATGTTACTGAGTCCAGATTTAACAAAGCCAGATGCTTGACAAAGGCAGGCCTACCTGTGCAGTCAGCATTGTGTTTTATAAGCCGGAAACTAGAGCGGGTGTGTGTGTGGGGGGGAGGGCAATAATTAAGAACAAACACTTCAGGCTATGCCTGGCCTCTTCTCTAGTCTGCTCCCTTATCCCACACTGTTGGTGTTTACTTTAATGCCTACACTATAGAACCATGCGTATATTATAAAGAGAAATGAAAATAGAGTTTTGATAAGCAGAGTCCTAAGAATCAGAGTGACATCATCATGGGTTCTGCTGCACTTCCATGTTTGGGTTTGTTTCCTGGCTAGAAGTACTAATGCATAGAGTAGCAAGCAGCCTGCCTTGAAGTTCCTGCTTAAGCTCTGGCCCTAACCTTTGGAATTAGTAGACTGTGATCTGGAAGTATAAGCCAAATAAACACCTTTCTCCACTAAATGTTTTTGTTTTTGTTTTTGTTTTTGGTGAAAGCATTTTGTCACAGCAACAGAATGAAACTATAACATCATGGAATGCCTACTGTCTTTCTTCACTTTCCTACCATTATTCATACAAGCCCAATCCTAGAACATTCTTCAGCCCCCTTTTAAGATGCTTCTTACTCACTTAAAGGGGGGGGGGGGCGAAAACACTGGTTAAATTGTACACTTTGAACACAAATAGACATAAAGGTAATATTTCAGTAGGTTCAGAAAAGGAGAAAGTCAAATTGTTGACCATTTGCACCTTCTTTAAGGATGACATTTTGAGGTGGCCACGGTGGATCTAACTTGTTATTTGAGCACTCCAGAGGTAGAAAAAGGAGCATCAAGAGTTTAATGCCAGCCTTGTTGTGTCCACATACAGAGTCTGAAGGCAGCCTGGACTACATGAGGCCTGACCTCAAAAAGAGAAACAACCCCTCAAAGATGGACTTTTGTGATGTTTCTGTGTTTCTTGGTGCTATACATGCTCTGTTTTGCAGTGGAGTGTGGGGAGGAAAGGTTTAGAACACGAGGTAGAGCCAATCATCTTCAAGATACCGGATGGAAATCACTGGCAGAAGAGATGGTTGGGGCTCATTATTCATCAAGAACTGATGATAACAGTACTAACAATCTGTTTAAAAGCTCACATCAGGGACTGAAGAGAAGGCTCAGCAGTTAAGAAGACTTGCTGCTTCTGCAGAGTACCTGCGTTCAATACCAGCACTCACAATAGTAATTCCAGTTTCAGGGGATCCAATGACCTCTTCTGGCACTGCATGCCCATGATGCATATACAAAGAACACACACACACACAAATGAATGAATAAATAAATTAATGGATAAATAAATGCAAGCTTACAGTACCTTAACAAGATACTATTACTTCCAGGTTATTGATACTTAAGACACAAAGGAGGTCAAGTAAGCACAGGGATGGTAAAAGGCGGGGCCGATTGAGTCTAGGCCACCAGAGCAAAAGCCTGAACCAATATCCATTCTATGAATTGACTCATAGCAAAAGAGAAGTCTACATGAGTTAAATCCCTCAAAATTCTGTGTGAAGTCACTCTTTCTTTAATCTCCTGTTTCCTAAGCCATCTTCTAAAGCTACGATCCAGTGTGTCCTCATCCTGATCCAATGGCTTCCGCTACTGGGAAGGAAATCTACTCTTACCTTGCCCACTGATGGAACTTAGGAAGTGTTGTTTGCCTTGTCTTTTTAAACAAAGCATCTACGTAACAGGTGCAGAAGGGAATGTTTATTTTGTAACTAGGCATATGGAGATAACTCTTAAAAATTACATCCATTCATTTCTGTGTGGGCAAGGGTACATGGACCACACTGAGCAAGAAGAACTCAGAGGGCAACTTGCATCTCCTTCCATTCTTCCATCGTGCAGGGCCTGGGACTCGAACTCGGATTATCAGTATTGGCAGCAAATGACTGTACCTGCTGTGCCGTCTTGCCAGCCCAAGATAATCCTTCCTTGGATGGAACCAATGGATTGTGGGGAAATTTGGTTTTCTATCCACAGAAATTCTTTATTGGGCATATTCTAGCAAAAATAAGTTCAGCTGAGGAGTGAAAGGGGAAAACAGTGAAAGTGAGGTCTCGAGCCAGAGTGTGGAATCACAGTATCCTTTCTTTTCAGTGGTCCTGTTTGTACTTTGAGGACACTCACCTCATAGGGCTGCTGTGAAAAATGAATTAGGTAATTTGTATACAAGGCTTAAAACTTCACCCCCACAGGAATTCCGAAGCAAATGGTAACTCAGCACACACCTTTAAGGCTCTCATTGTTCTGTACTGTAATTGCACTAGCTTTAGAACATTGCTTCATTGGTTTCGATTTTCAAATTGTGTGTGTAAAGGTGTTTTGCCTGCATAGATGCCTGTGCATCATGTGCAATGCCTGATGTTCGTGGAGGCCAGGGAGGCACCAGCTCTCCTGCAACTGGAGTTACAGAAGGTTGTGAGTTATGTGGGTGCTGCAATCAAACCTGCATCCTCTAGGAAAGCATCCAGCTTCCCTTCTCCCCCATCTCTCCACCACTGACCTGTCTCTCCAACCCCGTACTGCTTTTTCAATTTGATTACATACAAAGCAATTTAACCCAGATAGTAATCTACGAATGTCGTTAAAAAAAATCAAACCTGGAATACAAACCAATTGTTATAAGTCAGGCTCCTGCTGAGAGAAGAAGGACTGCTCGTGAGTGTCTTCTAGACTGTCTTTACATATACAAAGCATCCAGCGCATTTACTAAACACATAAGCGAGCACATCTGTGGCACACCCTGCCCTTCTCCTGTGTGGGCTCTTCAATACCAGCATGTATAGATCTGCCACACTATTTTTAACGGCTATATATATGTTACTTCATTTGAAAAATGTAGCGGAATTTATTTAGCAAGTTCTGCTCAGGCATGTTGTTTCCAGTCATTTTCTTTGACAAAATACATTTGAATGTATCCTTTCTATACTCAATATATAGTTCTTCTTCTTCTTCTTCTTCTTCTTCTTCTTCTTCTTCTTCTTCTTCTTCTTCTTCTTCTTCTTCTCCTTCTTCTTCTTCTTCTTCCTCCTCCTCCTCCTCTTTCTCCTCTTCTTCTTCCTCTTCTTCTTCTTTACTCCTCATAATGGAATTTCTGGGTCAAATAAAATATGCACTGGAGATTCACATAGGTCTTCTTCAATTGCCCTCTGAAGGGGCTGAAGTAATTTATATAGTTGCTATACCATAGTGAGGGAAGTTATTTGACTACATTTCATATAAACCATGGGGTTTTGTCAGTTTTCCCATGGCTTTAGACAGCTCCATGTTGTACCCTTATGTTTCACTCTTCCCTTGAATTGTTAGTGTTTTACCTAGATCCTACAGATGTACACATACAGATGCACTTGCAAGCAACAGGTAAATATCAAGGGACATTTAAACATGTGTGCAGGGTGGGGGAAGATAATTACTAAAGGGATGTTGTACAGTTCCCGATACTTGGGACAGAGCCTCCATGTATGCCTTATAGTCAACCAGTCTCAAGGCTGCTGTCTCTGGATGACTTCTATCTCTTTCGTGGTGGGCTGGTGCATCCCAGAGATCTTAAAAATGTGAAGTTTTGCATACATAGTACCAAGTTATAAATGGCAAACTCCAAAAAAATTGGTCATTTTCAACTGGTAACTTACACCTACTCACTTTCAGTGTCTTCAGTGTCTGTCATTAGGTGAAATTCAGTGGAGAAATTGTTTTGTTTTTTAATTTAATTTATTTTATTTTTTGAGACAGAGTTTTTCTGTGTAGCCTTGGCTGTCCTGGACTTGCTTTGTAGACCAGGCTGGCCTCTAGCTCACAGAAATCCACCTGCCTCTGCCTCCCCAAGTGCTGGGGTTACAGGCGTGTGCCCCAGCGCCTGGTGATAAATTATGTTTTATTTGGAATCAAGGTATTTTCATGTGGTCCTGCTTGTCCTGGAGATCACTACATAGACCAGAAGGGCCTTGAACTCCTGTGTGATCCTCTTGCTGCAGTCTACCGAGTGCCGAGATTACGGATGTCTGCCACCACCTCCGGATTTCAATGACGTCAGAAAGCACTGGCCATATGTCTGGAGAAGTAATTCACCCCAAATTTTAGCATCTCAAGAATCCATCCTTTGTTACTCTAACACTTCACCTTCAGAAACACTTCTAGGATTTTCCCACCTATAGGACTAAGGTCTTTTGCTGTGCCCTCTTCTTGATGCTGTCCACGGTCCTGAATGACACCTTGACGTTCCTTTCAGAGTCCCTTAACGTGACATAAAAGAAACCAAAAAAATAGAGAAAGTGAAGAGGCTGTTGAGGAATAAAAGAAAAGAAAATATGTGTGTGTGTGTGTGTGTGTGTGAGAGAGAGAGAGAGAGAGAGAGAGAGAGAGAGAGAGAGAGAGAGAGATTTTAAATTCTCTTAGCCACTAATAAATAAGCCACAGTAGAGCTTGGAAAAATTTGTCTTTATCCCAGATTCATCTTTTCAACTTCAGTTTCATGTGTGTAAATGTGTACTCATTTACTGCAGCTTGGAGGTCCTCATCCTCCCTCATCTCCTCCTTTTCTATCTCTCTATAGTTTTCCATTTTTAAATAGTTTTTAAAAGTGGCTACAAGCTGGGCATGGTGGGTTTAAACCCAGCACTCTGGGAAGCAGGGACAGGTGGATTTCTGTGAGTTCAAGGCTAGCCTGATCTATAAAGCAAGTCCAGGACAGCAAAGGCTACACAGACAAACCATGTCTCAAAACCCACTCTCACCTTCCTCCCCAAAAGGTGGCTACAAAATTTTCATACTCAACCCATCAGAACTGTGGTTTAGGCTCGCTTCCTTTTACTTTAACTGGGCTTGACTCCATTCACTAATGGGGCATATGTGTGCAGTGGATACGAAGCCCTGTGACCTCTAAATGGGTTTATTAAGGTGAAAAACTTCTGCTTGGTCCTAATGCAGGATCAATTTCTAAAAGCTTCCTCTTGAGATATCTCCTTGAAAATCCAGCCCCTCTACTGTGAACATCCCAAGACATACCCAGTGTAAGTACTCTGCTGGACTCATCTTAGTCATCCAAGCAAGGCACCAGACACATTTATGAAGAAACTTCCAAAAGCTCCCAGACTTCAGCCATTCAAGCAAGTTATCTGAGATATCTCAGCTCAGACCTCTAGATAGTATGAAGCAGATGACACTTTTCCCCTCAAAGAGCTGTCTGAATTCCTGACCCATAGACTCCTAAAGCACAGGGGGGAAAAAGGCCATATCCATCCTCTACTCCTTCCCTTCACCATCCCCAAGTCTCCCATTCCATCTTCTCCAAGCTTCATGTCTTCTTTCTATTTTTATTTCTTGCAGTTCATAATCTTTGATCCCTGCTAGCGCTACTCTTACGTACATAGGTGTGTGGCTTTCCTCCTGGGCTTGACCAATCTACCAGTGACCACATCCCACAAGGAGAGTGATTCTTCCTGTCTCAACAGCCATTCACTGGCAGTAGCTCCTCCGGTAGGAGTAGGAGCTCATGAGCCCTTCCCAACTCTATGTGAAAAATATCAGCTGGCTTGGTTTTGTACCCGTAACCACACACACTGTGAGTTGTCGTGTGCAACAGCCATTTCCAGAAGTCAGCAGTCCATAGCTTTCCTCCTCATTTGCCTGCCCTGACATTCTTTCTGGCCCCTCTTTCTAGATGCTTCCTATGCCTCAAATGGAGAGAGGTTGATACAGATGAACCACCCATAGCTGAGCATCCAGAGTTTTTTATATTCAGATCTTTATGGTTAAAAAAAAAAAGGTCAGTGAAGCAGACTTGTAACATTCCTGAAGGTCTAACTTACATGCATTTTATAAAATCCCATGTGCATGGTTTTAGACATAGGCTAACTATTCATTAGTTTTCAAGTCTTAGCAACCTTCCAACTCATGATAATGGAAGTGAGTGAAGTTCACATGAGTCCTTTTCTTTCTAGAAAAAAAGAAACTAATATTTCTAAGCTTTTAGTTGGTGATGGCCTCAATTTGAGAAATTTCGATGAGTTGGCTTTGATTTTTTTTTAATATTACAAAAAGAGAGAAGGCATCATTGCTAGCTGTAAGTTAAGGAAAGAGTGCAAGGAGAAACAGGGGTGTGGAGGTGAGTGTCAGATGCTGTGTGGGGTAGCTGTATGTCTAGACCCTGCCTTCATTGTGGAGGGCACAGAATGTCCTGATGATCACTTTCATCACTGATGAATTTCAGCAATGAAATTCATGTGAAAAATAATCGATGAACTATCTGAAAGGCAGTTTGCGAATCAAATTTTAAACTGAGTGCATTGTAGCAGAACCAAAAAATTGAGATACTGAGTGGAGCTGGAGTCATACTCTGCCAATGCTGATCCTCTCAGCTACTTGGGAGGCTGAGGCAGATTGAAAATCTGAAGTTTATCTGGACTACAGTAAGTTCAAGACCAGCTGGGCATCCAAGTGAGACTCTGTTTCAAAATAAAGAGTCACAAACAGGGCTGCAATACATCTCAGTGGTAAGGGATTAGTTGAGCAGACATGAGACTCTGGTTCAATTTCTAGTCCTGAGCTCCTGTGCCCTGATGCCACAGCCAATACAGTGGCCTTATCTGAGCTATAGGACCTGAATGACACACTCCCCACAGGTATTAAAGACAGCTGTAAAGAAAGTAAAATACCACAGTTCTAATAAAGATGAACAGAAGGGTTGGAGAGATGGCTCAGTAGTTAGGAGCATTTGCTGCTTTTACAGAGGACCTGGATTCAGTTTCAAGCACCCACTGTGGCTCACAACCACTCATAACTTCAGCTCCTGGAGCCTGATGCCTTTTGGGTGTCTACATGCACTAAGGCACACACACTTACACATACAATCAAGTACAGTTTTTGAAAGATGCAAAGAAAATTAAAATCAAAAAGAAAATAAATGTTACTTAGACAAATGCCATGTACGGACTTACTTTTGGGTTGGGGGCATCAATCTGCAATTACTGAAATGGGAGAATTAAATCATTGCATTGAGTTTTTACTTTGCCCCTTTCCTCCAATTTTATTCATGTGTTTATAACCTGCTTTTATATACCCAAAATGATGAAAGTTTTGACATTGTGGAAGGGATTAGTGTATTTCTGAAATCCTGGGTTAGCACTCGATGCATTTACTTTCCCTAAATTCCCCAGGATACAGTGTGAAATCCAGACTGTGAGCAGAGATGAATTCTCGCCAGCTGATTGCCAGTAATTGATTTTTCTCAAAGCTGCTATGAGATGCACCCAAGCGTGGGTCATTGCCTGCTCCACCAAGCTGCGGTAAACAGCCCCCAGATAGAGACCTTTAATAGGTAACTCTATGATCATGTAATTCCATAGCACCTAATTAAAAATTTCCCCTTTATGCGTAAGCCAATATTGCTGAAAATTCTCTTAAATAGGAGTCTCTTGCAATACTGCTTTAGATGAGGGTATTTTTACTAGATGTTGGTTTGGGGCTTGGATGGGGTCAGAAATCTGCAGTATTTTAATTACGTCTTGGAAAGAATAACTCTCCATGCTTGGTACCTGTGATTGAATAGAGAAGTCCCCAAGCAGTGAGAGCTCCGTTAAGTAGGATGTTTATTGCTGTTGTTCTCTTTGAACACGCATGAAGCTGTGAGGTAAGAATCCTGCTTTCATTTCACATCACCTCACTATCGTGCCATTTAATTCACCATCAGGAAGAGAACACCACGAGATCAGCAGCACCGGGTACACGTGAACAACACAGGACTCCTGCCTCCCTCCCTGAACCCTCTGACACAGGACCTTCATTTTAAGAAAATCTTGGGGTCAGAGAAGCCACAAATGTAGCAAATGCAACTTTAGAGTTCTACTTTAATTATCTTTTCTAAGCCAAAAGGATGAAAGACTTTAATGACAAGAGGGAAAGTTATTAAGGGTAGATGCATACATGACTGTAAAATATATTGTCTATGAACACCACCTTACACCTCAGAAGGCAGGCGCTTGCTGTGTGATCTCAGGCACCCAGTACTTTGCTATTTTTTTTTTTTAAATACAGACAGGTCATTATGTTCAAAGAGCTCAGTCCTGACACACATGTAGATGTTGAAGTCAGGAGAAAATCTGCTAATCACTTCATGAGTTGTTGCTATCCTTGGAGCTCAAGCTGATGGCTCTTCTATGTGAAGTTTTTTTTTTTTTTTTTTTTTTTTCACTTTTACATCCAGTTGGACTCTGTGCTTGAGTGACTGTCAGGTACTTGATATTTAGCACACATGGGCACACATACCATAGATAGCAGTTATTTTGTATCTTCGATATTAAAGCTGCAAGAATCTGTCTCCTGTGGTTGGGGTGGCTTTGCAGAAGAGGCTTTCAAATATTTGTAACCATGCATGTATGCTAAAATAAAAAAAAAATAGACCTTCAATGAAAGAAATCCATAAGTCTTGATTTTCCTAAAAGCATTGTTCCAAACTCTCAAGATTAATTCTGAGATTCTGATGGCTTCTCTAGTGTTAACACATTTGTATTAAGGAGCATGTCTGTTGATATAAAGATGCTCATATAAAGTAATTTTGTAATTTTAAAATAGATAGTTATAGTTTCACTGTTATTTCAGATATTATAAATATAATAATTTGACAGTTTTTATGATTTTCTTGGTAACATATGCAGACCATTTTCCCATTTTAACAGTAATTGTAGATACGTTAATAAAATGTGGACCAAAGACATGTAAAATTTTTATTCCCACAGTCATGACTGCATTCAAGACATCAAAGTGTCAATTTAGTTCTGGCAATGTTTCTAGTCAATGTTGTAAAATGCAGCTTTCCTTTATTCATTTCAGAAGTGATCTCTAGCTGTCCTAGAGATGGCAGCATTGAGCAACTTAATTTGGTAATCAGCTGCCCGTTCTGTGAATTTTCTGTTAGGTGTAAATTTTTCATACAGAGTATTTCATTACAATACACAAGACTAATTTAGAACGAGGTGACAGGATAGTACATGCATCTGCCTAACATGACTTCACTTAGATTCCACAAAAGCAGAGGTAAAGGTGGAGCACAGACTGAAGGAATGTCCAATGAATGCCTGGCCCACCCTGAGGCTCAGCCCATGGGAAACAGCCAACCCCTGACACCATTAAAGATACCCTGCTATACCTACAGACAGGAACCCAGCATAACTGTCCTCTGAGAGGCTCCACCCAGTAGGGGATCAAAATGCTGAGATTCATTGCCAAGCATTAGGTGGAGCTGGGGAGCCTTGTGGGAGAGTTGGGGGAAGGACAGAAGGACCTGGAGGGGACAAGAATTCCACAAGAAGACCAATAGAGTCAACTAACCTAGGCTCATGGGGGCTTACAAAGACGGAAACACCAATCAAAGAGCAGGCATGGAACTGGACCTAGGCCCCATACACATATGTAGCTGATGGACAATTTAATCTTCATGAGGGTGTGCTAGCAAGGGGAGCAGGGACTGTCTCTGACATGGACTCTATTGCCTGCTTTCGGGTCATCACTTTTCCCTAGCAGGATTGCCTTGTCAGGCCTCAACGGATGAGGATGCCCTCAGTTCTGATTCAGCTTGATGTGCTGGGATGGGTTGGCACAGGTGGGATAGGGGAGACCCTTCCTTTCTGAGGAGAAGGGGGACAGATGAAAGAGGGTGGGAGGGTAGGAACCGGAAGGAGTGGGGGGGGTTACCATGGGGATGTAAAGTAGATTTAAAAATATAAACTTAGAAAAAGATTAGAATATTAACTACCTTTAAGATTTAGGTAGTAAAACTTGAGAGACAGACACAGAAAGAGACAGAGAATATGGGATGAATTTTACTGGTGTGTAGTTTGTTACAATGACTTGGCGTGTTTGTCTGTGTGCGTGCATGCGCACGAACGCATGTGTGTTTCTGGGGATCTAACCCAGCGCCTTGGACACCTCAAAGCAGTTTCTGCTTCATCTTCGGCCATAATAACAATTACTTTCATATCACGAAAACCCTAACGTTCTGTGAGGATGACTTGTAAATATTTTCCAAGTTAAATTGCTCTTCTGGTTGTCCCCTCTGAGAAAATGGTATGTTTTCCCCATAGAGGTGCATCCTCCTTCCCTTCCCCCCTCTATTTTTTGTTTGTTCTTAGTCGGCGATTGAAGGAAGGAAGGAACTCATTTAAAAAATGAAAGTCTATGGATTTGAAGTGCGTTCGTGCAGAGTGTGAATTAAGGCCTCCTCCTGTAAAAAGCCCTTTGGCCCAATCTAGACCACCCACGCAGTTGGTAGTAAAAAGCTGTCTACTTCCTCTGTCTCTCTCCCTCTGTCTAGGACAAAACCTCCAATGATACTCTTCTAAGCATCTCTACCTGGCACCCCCCACCCCCAAGCCCTTCAGACCTTCAGAATCCGATTCCTGCTATTGCTACCTCAGTACCATTTCCAAATTACTTACTATTTATAGCCTTCCCGTAGTGGGCACGTGTGCCCGCATCACCAAGCTGTCTGAGGGGGAAAGGAGGGCTTTCAATTCAACCTGTGTACCCGATAACACATTCACCGAGGTTTAGAAGACCCTGCGTGATAAAGGAGAAGGTGAAAAGAGAAACCGGGGGCTCCCTGGCTTTCGTGAGGAGGCGGCACCTGCAGAAGCGGGACACCCCAATTCAAGAACTGCAAGCCTCCGAATGGCGCCAGTACCTGCGTCTGTATCCTCTCCCTCCCGTTTACCGCATCTGTACAAGACGTGAAAGACAGGAGACTCCGCCAATCAGCAAGCTGCCCCAGGAAACTCACCCCGCCCCTCGCCCCGCATTAGGCCGAGGCGCGCCCCCTCCAGCCCCCCTCCAGGCCAGGCTGCGTTGTGCGTTGAGCATGGCCAGCACCTTTACTGCCGCAGCTCCCTGAGAAAGTCCTGCGGTGCCCCGGAGCTGGAGGCTGAGGGAGTTCCTGGCGTGGGTTAGGAGGTGGAAACCTAGAGCCGCCCGCGGCTGCAGTGGGGTGGCCCTAACGTCACCTCTGTTGGTCTTTAATGCCAGTTGGGCTAGACAGGGACATCCTGCTTGGTTTATAGGCCAAACTTTGGGGAGCGTCTGCTTGTGGTGACACTGAGTAACACGCTTTGCAACTAGGCTGCTGACCCGTTTTCATCCAGAAGTATCCATTTTCCTGTACAGCCTAACCTCCTATCCTTGTCTCCCTGTGGCCAAGGTTAAAAATTTATAGGGTCGCTCAATGCGCGTGGAAACTACGAAACAAACATTTGCTAATATGTACACAGTAGGGGTTTGGACTTATGAACTCTCTGAAGGTCCTTAACAGCTTAAAAAAAATCACAAATAGACTTGAGAATGTGATGAGGGGGCGCTCGGTTTCCTCCGCCCCCAGCCTTTGCTCTAACCCCAAAGTGCAAGTCCCTGTTCACCTGCATTAAGGGAGTGAAACTGTGACATTTACGTTTTATTTCCTCCCTTGGCGATCTGCAGATAATCTCAGCAGCGCCAGGCAGGAGATCCCAGGTCTTGATTCCTAGAGACCCTGACGCAGCAACAGTCATTGCCCTTGGGCGTCCCTCTCGGCGTCTTCCAGGTGCCTCCCCGCAGCACGTCGGGAGATTCCAGGTAGAAGGCTGGCCCAGAAGTCCTTCAGAAAGCCTCGCAGACGCGTAAATCTCCCCATCAGGGCCACTCACCCAGGAACCCACAACCAGCTAGCTCCCGGGGGTCGCCCTTACCTGTTGGGTGAGAGGTAGCAGGTCCCCCGCCTCCCCCTCCTCCCCAGCTCTCACTCTCGGGGCTCTGCAGCCGCAGTGCACCCCCTCCCACCGCCCCCTCCCTCACTCCTGCGTCTTCCCCAGATCGCCCCCTCCCGTTTTCCCAGACTCCCCTCCTGCTTTCCGGTAGCCACCCAAACACGCCGGGCCTCCCTCCGCGGGGATTCCTGCGGGCCGGGGGGCGCCCTGGGTGGTGCAGGCATGGGAGGAGCGGCGCCCGGGGCTCCGGCGGCCACGCAGGGGCGCTGCCCGAGCGCGGCAGCGGAGGCCCAGCGCGGGCGCCTCTGCGGCACGGCCGGGGGGTGGAGAGGGGCGGGCGCGGGGCGGGCTCAGCCCGGAATGTAGAGCGAGAAGGGAGAGAGACCCGGGCTGGAGCCTCCCGGCGGCAGCTCGGCTGCAGAGCGCAGGGGCTCCGTCACGTGTTTTGCTCCTCCGGAGTGAGACGGCGGCGCGGTCTGGGGAGGCCGGCGCACAGTGCCAGACGCCGCCGCTGCCGCCGCCGCTTGTTTTGGTTGGGGCGCTCGGCAACTCTCCGAGGAGGAGGAGGAGGGCGGAGAGAAGTAACTGCGGCGGCTGCGCCTCCCGAGGACCGGGCGTCTTCCCCGATCTCTTCCCAAACCTCCTCCCCCCCCCCGCCTCCCGCCCTCGTCCCCTCCCCTCCTCCCTCCTTGCGGACTAGAGCTAGGGGCAGGGATGAGCCTGTCCCTCTGGACCGTCCCCTGCTCCCCCGGCTGCCCAGTAGCGTTGCGCGTGGAAAAGCCACTCTCCCCGCCCGCCGAGATGGGCTCGAGTGCGGGCTGCAGAGGACGCGTCCTCGGGCGGCGGCAGCAGCAGCAGCAGCAGCCACAGCCGCAGCGCCGCGGTCTCTGCGATTGAGCTGGTATTTGGGCGGCTGGTGGCGGCGGGGACGGTTGGAGGGTGGGAGGAGGCAGAGGAGGAGGAGGAGAAGGAGGAGGAGGGAGAACCCCGTGCAACGTTGGGACTTGGCAGCCCGCCTCCCCCTGCCCAAGGATATTTAATTTGCCTCGGGAATCGCTACTTCCAGAGGGGAACCCGGGAGGGAAGGCGCGCGCTCCTGGAGGGCCAAGCGGGGACTCCTCGGCCGTCGCTGCTTCCCTGCACCGGACTCCACCGGGGTCGGCAAGGGATGCACCGCAGCTTCTTCCCGACTGCAGGGACTCGGGGGAGACTTAGTCCTCGGAAGATTGCGGCTGCGCTCACCCTAGACACGCTGCCTTCCCCTTGGGGCATGAAACGCCCTTAAACTCGGATCGGGCTGTCTTCCTTGGCTCAGCTACCTCGTCCTTCGGCTGCCCCTTCCCCAGCGCCGAGAGCAGCGTGGATTTCGGAGTCAGGGTTTCTGCTTCCCTCAGCCCGGAGTGCATGTGCGGGGCCGCCTCGAGGAGCCTCCCCCCACCCAGTTTGTCGGCACCTCCCTCTGCTCCGCGGCAGCATGGCGAGCCCTCCAGATACCGATGGCTTTTCAGACGTGCGCAAGGTGGGCTACCTGCGCAAACCCAAGAGTATGCACAAGCGCTTTTTCGTGCTGCGGGCGGCCAGCGAGGCCGGGGGCCCGGCGCGCCTGGAGTACTACGAGAACGAGAAGAAGTGGCGGCACAGGTCGAGCGCCCCCAAACGCTCCATCCCCCTGGAGAGCTGTTTCAACATCAACAAGCGGGCTGACTCCAAGAACAAGCACCTGGTGGCTCTCTACACCCGAGACGAGCACTTTGCCATTGCGGCCGAGAGCGAGGCCGAGCAAGACAGCTGGTACCAGGCTCTTCTGCAGCTGCACAATCGAGCAAAGGCCCACCATGACGGGGCTGGAGGTGGAGGCTGTGGCGGCAGCTGCAGCGGCAGCTCGGGCGTTGGAGAGGCCGGGGAGGACTTGAGCTATGACACGGGCCCAGGACCCGCGTTCAAGGAGGTCTGGCAGGTTATCCTGAAACCCAAGGGCCTAGGCCAGACAAAGAACCTGATTGGCATCTACCGCCTCTGCCTGACCAGCAAGACCATCAGCTTTGTGAAGCTCAACTCGGAGGCAGCGGCCGTGGTGCTGCAGCTGATGAACATCCGACGGTGCGGTCACTCAGAGAACTTCTTCTTCATCGAGGTGGGTCGTTCCGCCGTGACAGGGCCCGGCGAGTTCTGGATGCAGGTGGATGACTCCGTGGTGGCCCAGAACATGCACGAGACCATTCTGGAGGCCATGCGGGCCATGAGCGACGAGTTTCGCCCGCGCAGCAAAAGCCAGTCTTCGTCCAGTTGCTCCAACCCCATCAGCGTTCCCCTGCGCAGGCACCATCTCAACAACCCCCCGCCCAGCCAGGTGGGGCTGACTCGCCGGTCTCGCACGGAGAGCATCACTGCCACCTCCCCTGCCAGTATGGTGGGGGGGAAGCCAGGCTCCTTCCGGGTGCGCGCCTCCAGCGACGGCGAGGGCACCATGTCCCGGCCGGCCTCGGTGGACGGCAGTCCCGTAAGCCCTAGCACCAACAGGACCCACGCCCTCCGCCACCGAGGCAGCTCCAGGCTGCACCCTCCGCTCAACCACAGCCGCTCCATTCCCATGCCTTCTTCTCGCTGCTCACCCTCAGCCACCAGCCCAGTGAGTCTGTCTTCCAGCAGTACCAGCGGCCACGGCTCCACCTCGGACTGCCTCTTCCCGAGGCGCTCCAGTGCTTCCGTGTCTGGCTCTCCTAGCGATGGCGGCTTCATCTCTTCCGATGAGTACGGTTCTAGTCCCTGTGATTTCCGAAGTTCCTTCCGCAGTGTCACCCCGGATTCCCTGGGCCACACCCCACCAGCCAGGGGCGAGGAGGAGCTGAGTAATTATATCTGCATGGGCGGCAAGGGAGCCTCCACCTTGGCTGCTCCCAACGGCCACTACATTTTGTCCAGGGGTGGCAACGGCCATCGCTACCTCCCAGGTGCTAACCTGGGGATAAGCCCGGCGCTGGCTGGAGAGGAAGCCGCCGGTGCAGCAGATCTGGAGAACCGGTTTCGGAAGAGAACTCACTCCGCGGGCACGTCCCCTACCATCACCCATCAGAAGACTCCCTCCCAGTCTTCAGTGGCTTCCATTGAGGAGTACACAGAGATGATGCCCGTGGCCTACCCACCAGGAGGTGGCAGCGGAGGCCGGCTGCCCGGCTACCGGCATTCCGCCTTCGTGCCCACCCACTCCTATCCTGAAGAGGGTCTAGAGATGCACCCCTTGGAGCGTCGTGGGGGCCACCACCGACTGGACACCTCCGCCCTCCACACTGACGATGGCTACATGCCCATGTCCCCAGGCGTGGCGCCAGTGCCCAGCAACCGTAAAGGGAATGGAGACTATATGCCCATGAGCCCCAAGAGTGTCTCCGCCCCGCAGCAGATCATCAACCCCATCAGACGCCACCCTCAGAGGGTGGACCCCAATGGCTACATGATGATGTCTCCCAGCGGAAGTTGCTCCCCTGACGTTGGCGGTGGCTCCAGCAGCAGCGGCAGCATCAGCGCAGCCCCTTCCGGGAGCAGCTATGGGAAGCCATGGACAAACGGGGTAGGGGGCCACCATCCCCATGCCCTGCCTCACGCCAAACCCCCTGTTGAGAGCGGTGGTGGCAAGCTCTTGCCTTGCACGGGCGACTACATGAACATGTCACCTGTGGGAGACTCCAACACCAGCAGCCCCTCGGAAGGCTACTACGGCCCGGAAGATCCCCAGCACAAGCCAGTCCTCTCCTATTACTCGTTGCCAAGGTCCTTTAAGCACACCCAGCACCCCGGAGAGCCAGAGGAGGGTGGCAGGCACCACCATCTTCGCCTCTCTTCTAGCTCCGGACGCCTTCTCTACACTGCCACCGCGGAGGATTCCTCCTCTTCTACCAGCAGCGACAGCCTGGGTGGGGGTTACTGTGGGGCTCGGCCAGAGCCCGGCCTCCCGCATCCCCACCACCACGTTCTGGGGCTGCCCCGAAAGGTAGACACGGCTGCCCAGACCAACAGCCGCCTGGCTCGGCCCACAAGGCTTTCCTTGGGGGATCCCAAAGCAAGCACCTTACCAAGGGTCCGAGAGCAGCAGCAGCAGCCTTCCCTGCACCCTCCTGAGCCCAAGAGCCCGGGAGAGTATGTGAATATTGAATTCGGGAGTGGCCAGCCTGGCTATTTAGCTGGCCCCGGGACTTCCCATAGCTCTCCTTCAGTCCGGTGTCCACCCCAGCTCCACCCAGCTCCCAGAGAAGAAACTGGCTCGGAAGAGTACATGAACATGGACTTGGGGCCAGGCCGGAGGGCGACCTGGCAGGAGAGTAGTGGAGTTGAGTTGGGCAGAGTAGGCCCTGCACCTCCAGGGGCTGCTACCATTTGCAGGCCAACCCGGTCGGTGCCAAATAGCCGTGGTGACTACATGACCATGCAGATAGGTTGTCCTCGTCAAAGCTATGTGGATACCTCACCAGTGGCCCCCGTCAGCTATGCTGACATGCGGACAGGCATCGCTGCCGAGAAGGTGAGCCTGCCCAGAACCGCAGGGGCTGCTCCCCCTCCACCCACCACAACCTCTGCTTCTGCTGCGCCTCAGGGAGCAGCTGAGCAGGCTGCTCACTCTTCCCTGCTGGGAGGCCCTCAGGGACCTGGGGGCACGAGTGCATTCACCAGGGTGAACCTCAGTCCCAACCATAACCAGAGTGCCAAAGTCATTCGTGCAGACACTCAAGGGTGCCGGAGGAGGCATAGCTCCGAGACCTTCTCAGCACCGACTCGGGCTGGCAACACGGTGTCCTTTGGAGCAGGGGCTGCAGTAGGGGGCAGTGGTGGCGGCAGCGGCAGCAGCAGCAGTGGCGGCGAGGATGTAAAGCGCCACAGCTCTGCATCCTTTGAGAACGTGTGGCTGAGACCTGGGGACCTAGGGGGAGCTTCCAAGGAGACGGCTCCGGGGTGTGGAGCTGCTGGGGGTTTGGAGAACAGTCTTAACTATATAGACCTAGATTTGGCCAAGGACGTTAAACAGCGCCCTCAGGAGTGCCCCCCTCAACAGCAGTCCCTGCCACCCCCTCCCCCTCACCAGCCCTTAGGCAGCAATGAGGGCAGCTCCCCGAGACGCTCCAGTGAGGATTTAAGCACCTATGCCAGCATCAGCTTCCAGAAGCAGCCAGAGGACCGTCAGTAGCTCAACTGGACATCACAGCAGGTGCGTTTTATGGCGGCAGAGTCAGAAGACAAAGGCGCTTTTACCCGGGGTGGTTGAGTTCTCCTTTTTACCTGCATCCCTTCTCACTCCTTCCCACAGTGTCCTTGGGGAGGATCCACTTTCAGGAGGTGGGGGGTTGGGTGGGTCAGGGTACACAGATGCTCACCCCACAATGACACCTGGCAGATAGTCAAAGAATGTGTCAGAGTAAGCCACAGAGGGGCTTCTGTATTTGAGAATTCCCAAGTGGAGTACTTGCTGCCGCATTTTAAAACTTACACTCTATAAAACCAGTTCTGAGGTTTGTCAAGTTCCTCAGTAAGAATCATTCTCTTCATATCAACGTTTGCTTTTGACTAAATATTAAGGTCAGCAGCTAGTAGGGACAGTTCTACAAGAATACTGGCCAAAAAGCCCTCATTTAAGATCCTTTTCTCAGGGTTCTAAAGGGCAAGCTTACCGAGAAGCTGTGTGCAGTTTTGGTCGGTGGGTTCACAATATCAAAGCAGTGTAAACAGCAGCGACTTTCATTTGGGCTGTCTTAAAAAGATTCACGAGTAAGAGCTTTTTAGGCATGAGTATTTAGAGGGAAAGTCTTAGCTATCTCTGATCTCCAAAGAAAGTAGTTGTGGGGGACATTTTCTTTTTGTTCTTGTACCAGGATTCAGGAAATGTTTTTTCACACTCAGACCTACCATCTTGCAGGCATGGCTGCTTTTGTACAGAATATGCAATAAACACCATGCGCCTGGGACCCATTATGAGTTAAGAGTTATGGAAGATCACCCCAGCCTGTCTGCCTTGTTGCTCCTTTTCTTGTTCTGAGGCGTCACACATACCATTTGGGGGCTACTGTACATTTTTCTGTAACATTTCTTAACATTTTTATTAGTGGAATGAACAGGCATTGAGTCAGGGGAAAAAAGGGTATTTGTTTTGGTGTGTGTTGAATGAAGAGGCAAAACTGTGTAGTCTCCATTTGCAGGGTATTTGTTTTCCTTTAAGTTCATGAGCAGATGCCTCAGGGATGTTGTGAGACGGCTTTAGGTCACTTGTGGCCACGGCTGTATTGAAAATGAGAAACATTTGTAATAGGAAGTCAGCCTGCCCTTGGTTCTGTGAGTCTGTTTTCTGGTGGTCATTGTGGTTAGAGGAGAGGAGTATCATTCCCAGTTAATGTGAGGAGTTGGCAAATCAGAACTTTCCAGAATTGGAAGCAGTTTATTATGACAAACTGATTACCTTGTGAATTTTATATGTGCTTCACAGGAAGAGCACTGGAAAACGTTTATTATTCTTAATAAGTCTCTTCATAAGAAATTAATTTGTGCCTTGGGCTTTTATCAGTAGGAGATAATAATAAATAACAGGAATAGTTATGTGGTCAAAATAGTCCTGATTCTGCTTTCAACAACTATCATTCTCTATTTTCTAGGACCAAATAGAGGCACATGAACATTAAAACTAAGATTTTATATGATTTGTTTAGAAAGCACCATGTGATTGGTATTTGTTACAATATTTGCTTTCATCACTGGGACAGAGAGGTTTTATTGACTTGTTGCCAACATAAAATCCTTGGTTATTTCTATCATGGTTTTTGAAGGTTAGGGCTCCTGCAATAATTGCCTTTAAATTCCTTAGTTCATAAAGTAGGAAGAACCTGAAACAAACAGATCCAGTAAAACTAAAATTGGCGTTTTACAGGAGATAAAGAAGAGAAATGAATTTCCCACACTTTATATACTTTCTCACTTCATATAGATTTTATTTTACAAAACAGAATAAGCAATGTTTTGTCTTCTGAAGAAACAAAATGACTAAACAGAATCTTCATTGTTTGAAGAGGGGATTTAAAAGAAAATCCTGCTTATGTATAGAACACACACACACACACACACACACACACACACAAACAAACATACATACATACACCCCCCCAAAAAAAAAAAAAAAACAAAAAACAACTCTCCGCTCCCAGAGAACTTTAATGCTCAACTTTTCATTCTTAACTTTCTTAGGGAAAATATGATAATCCAGAAAAATCAGTCATGTCTATTACAATACTAGAATAGCAATAGATTATGCTTTGCCAAATGCTAGAAGCAGCTTTCTATAATGTGTGTCTAAATTTTAAGTGTGTGTGTGTGTGTGTGTGTGTGTGTGTGTGCTTTAGGCAGAACACCTAGTGTACACCTAGAGTACCTAGCGCTACACCCTCAGTTGTGCTTGCTTTTGCTGAGCTTAAAGGTTTTGTTTGCTCGTCAGTTATCATCAGAAGCTGAGCGGGATCAGGTCTGCCAGTGGCAAACAGCTTCTGCTCACAGTGAGTTATCAGTTAGCTATTCTAACCTCCCCTGCCATTGCTGTCGCGGCTACTTCGCCTGGCTTAAAAAAAAGAAAAAGAAAGAAACATGGTTAAAGGAATACAGCTGCCACAAGGAGTGTGTGTGCGCGCGCGTTCTCAGAGCCCGTTTTAAACATCTCAGCTTGTTTACTTTGTTTCAATGTCAGTTCAAGGGGAGCCATTTGTGAAGCCTTTAGCTCCCGTGCCTGACTTGACCGATTCAACAACAATCTATTCTGTGTCATTTTCCTCTGATGCACGTCAGGGTCACCTCCAACTTAGTTCTGACCTGCCAGATTGTGCTGCGGAAAAATCACCCCCCCTCCCCCCTACCCCCCATTCTCTTTGTCCCCACCTCCTAGTGAATGGTGCTGGCATTAGTACAGTCATTGTGGCCTACTGTTTGTACCAGGTTAACCCCTGACCGTCCAAATACCTTTAACCAGCATTTGCCTTAGATTTGACCTGGAAACTGCAGCTTGACAGACAGAGCGCACTTTACTTTTGCTGACACGGGCTGGTGTCATCCCTCCGGGATTTTTTTTTTTTTTTTTTTTTTTTGGTCTTGCTTTTGTTAAGTCCCCTTTAAAAGAGAATTTTTACCATTCGTTTCCCTCCCTGTTTTTCCTTACTGCGACCTCCAGGATTCCATGCCTCCGCAGCTGCCCTCCCCCCGCTCCACCCTCCCGAGATGCTCCCCGCCCCGTGGCCTTTGGAGCTGGCGCAGACCCGCGAGCCCTGGCACTTTCCCTTTTCCCGGGTCACCTCCGCTTCCTGTCTGGCCCCCTCTTTGCTTGGCTCTGGTCCCCGCCCCTTCTTTCGAGACCCCTCCCGCCCTGGTCGGGAGACTCCGCCACGAGGAGGCCCTCCAGGCTCCCGCCCGCGCCTGGCTCGGTCCTCGCGGGACAGAGGGGCCCCTTCCCAGGCCTCGAGCTAGGTCGGGGTAGCCGAGCCTCCGCCCCTCATCCCGGTGGGCTGGACGCTGGGTGCCGATTGGCTCTTGCAAGAGCCAATCAGCATGAGTAATGGCCAGGGCGGGGGCAAGCTGGGGCCGCGCTGGGGAAGCTCTCTCCCCCGTCTGGGTGCTGCAGAGCTGATCCAGGTCCTCCCGCCCCCAGGCCTAAGATGCGCTGCGCTGCGCCCCATCTCTGATGTATCTGTGCCAGAATCATAAGAATGAAAAAGCCTCAGCAGCGGGCTGGCAGAGGCCGGGAACACCGCACTTCCTTTTCGTTTTAATTGAGAAAAATTCAGGCGGCGACCGACCATGTGACGTGCCCCATTTTGTTTCCCTCCTGTCTTTACTACGGCTTACTACGACGCCTCCTCCTTTTCCTTCATCTACCCATCTCCAGTCTGCGAGCGGGAGCGCGCGGCAGGCAGCACGTGGCCTGGGATTGCTAGGGCTGGCTCGCGGTTCCCACGTTTCTGTCTCTTGCTGAAAGGGAGGAGCAATCACTAGCCTTGCTAACCCCTTTGCCTTTTAAGAGCTCCAGGCCCTTTCCAGTCACTAACAATACACACTTGATTCAGCACCTGCGGTTCACAATGCACCTGAGCTGGATAAGATCAAAGAAAACTGGTCTGGGATCCCCATCCCCCTTGTGAGGCTACAGAATCCTTAGAAACGCTTGAAGAGTACAGTCTGCTCTTTTACCAACACTGTGAGGGAGAGTGCTTGTGTTTTTCAAACATTAAATTTTGGCCTGTGAAATCCCACCAGGGCGTCCGGGGGTGATTTTTAAGGCTGGTTCTAATTGCACCGCGCTCCCATAGCAAAATTTTATGAGTATGGGAATGGAAAAGGTACTAAAGAAAGAAAATAAGGAATCTATAGAAGTATCTTCTTTCCCTCCTCTCAGAAGTGTTTCTCGGCAGCCAGCGTCCTTCTCTGTCACTCTCATGAGTCACAGAGGTAGCGTTTTTGTTTGTTTTTCCCCTGAGGTGCCCATGGAAGAAGCACTGTTGAAAACAATGCGAGGACAGCTCAGGTGTGAAAGGACCCCAGTTTCCTTGAAAGCAGCGGGGAGAGTTACCACAGCACCCGGCTTTTTATTTTCTGCCCTTGGTTAGGTTGCTTATGTTTTCAAAGCGAAATCTCTCTAGAATAACCGTTTGTTTGAACACCTCTAGTATTGCCCTACAGGAAAGACTTGAGCTCCGAAAAGCATGCTGCTTTTTTTTTTTAATCTTTTTTTTTTCCTGTTTATCAAAATTCCTGGAAAATCACTTTGTGCTATCTTGAATGATGCAATGGAAAAAAGCTGCTCCCAGGAGTAAGCACTTGAATTCTAGCCTCGTGACCTTGATCAAGTCACTTCATTTCCTTGGGTCTGTTTCCTCATCAGTCACTGGAGACTTCTGTTCCACATTGTTCTAACCTTCTTTGCAGCTCTAAACATAGGGATGGTTTGGAGCAAATGACTGATACCCTTTAATGAGTCATTTGTTCTTAGTGTTTTTGCTCCAAAAGCTAAAGCCGGGGCCGTAGCAGAGTACACTAGCATGTCCTCATTTGTTCTCTTCTTACCACGTGTCAGATCCTCTCCCTAGGCAGATGGAGGCCTGGAAGGAGAGCTTTTTGACTTAGGTCTGGTTTTGTTTTTGTTTTTTACTTTTCTCATTTGGAAAGGGCATTTTCATGTTTTAACAGACTTTAAGGCAAAGCCTCCTGATTGTATTTATCTTAGTGTTTGGAGCCATCTCTAGACTGGGTTAAGTCTCCTGAAGCCTCATTTAAAAATAAGACATCCCAAGGGATTGGAAGTCACCTGCAGTCTGTGCTGCCCATGGTCATCAGGACCATCACACGCCATGGTGTAGGTCAGGCTGGATTAATGCAGGTCTGTGACACGGCTCAACATGTTCTGCTGGCAATCTCGCCCTCTTGTAGGTAGTCAGCTTATGGATAGTGTTTCTCACTTGTAGTGTCAGAATTCTCCAGTGAGATACCCATCTCAGTGAGCGGACAAGAAACCCAACTACCCACCTGAGGACTATGGGCTATCTTTAATTTTCCCCTGTTAGGTGTATTAAACAGCTCAGTGCTTTTTTTGCAGGTAATATGTGTGCTGTCCCAGGACTCTTCCATGCCTTAGATTTTGGAGTACTTTGCTGAACTATCAATATATGTATTCTGTTGACTGACCCAATGTTATCTTGGCTGTGGAGTTAATATACTCAGAGGCTCCTGTGGTATTCACATCTCTACATGGGCTTCATAAAGCGCTCGAATAATAGTGTGTATACTTTTTTATTTAAAACAATTCACTTAGCCTTTTCCCATCGTCGTAGTGTAGTCAGATTTTTTAGATGAGCTGGAGATAAATGGCTCCTTTTATTGTGATGGGTTGGTAATTCAGTATAAAAGAACTTCACAGTTTTAAGGTTTTGTTTTGTTGTTTTAAAGAAAGACTTTTCCTCAATTATTTCCGTATGTTACAGAGTTCCTGGAAATAGCATTCAAGGAAAATGACTTATTATGAATTTGGTTTGAAGTCATTTTTTTTTCATTAAAGATTCAGTAACCTTTTTTTCAGACTAGTATTTTAAGGGGAGGCTTTAAAAATAATAGATATCCTCTCAACTTATGATTATGTATTTAGCTTATTATTTAATTTATTACCTTATAGATCTGTAACTACATGGCCAACTTTAAAAACTCTTCTTAAAAATGTTATGTTTGAAATGTTTAAACAACATAACTATAAGGAATTTTTTTTAACAGAATCACATCTGTATAATGCTGTATAATAATAGTATAATTCTAGGGTACTTTGGTCTAATATCGTACAGCTTAAGGAGTGAATAGAAGGCTATTTGAAATGAGAGGCTCGTAAGTGTCATCAGTTGGCATCTACTTTTGTCTTATAGAAACAGTAGTGTCCTTCGCAATGTTTAATTCATACAAACAGAGAGATGATGGAGTAGACAAGGCTAAGTTACTTGTCATCCCCAGGGAAAGAGTTGTTTTTTCATTTTGGGTAAGAGTGTTGCTACCAGTCCTGCTATAATCTGTTTGTTAACGTAAATTTAGCTGGATAAATGTCAGTTGTGCCTTTTCAGTGAGTCGTTGATCTTTGAATAACAGGGTTGCCAAAATAATGGGTTTATGTAGAGAAGGCCGTGCTTCCCTTTCAATCCCTCTACTGTCTTTTCATTCCTGATGGCAGGTGAAGGCAATACTGTGGTCAGACGTTAATTTAGTTGTGACAGTCTTCAACAGAGAGGAGATCTAGTGATTTTATTTCTATATCCCAAGTGCTTCATTGACTAAGCTGAGTTATATTCATTGCTCCCTTTACCACTTCATGTCTTAATTTTGTTTCTTGCAGTTATATGGTGCATATATTCATATAAATATATGTATCTATATATCCTCCTATTCCATTAGTTGTTTTGTTTGACCAAGTATTCTCTGATGTACATTCTTTGATCTACCCTGACATATTCAGGTCATGTTACGATCAATATAGTTTAGTTTTTAGAATGTGATAGTTGTGTTTACTAAAGTAATCCAAAAGCTGTGATTTCATTTCAAACATATGTTGCATTACAAACAAATTACGTCATGCACAGGAAGTTCTAATTCTTGCTTTCAGGAAAGACCTAGGACATATCAAGTTGTTTTAAAATTCAACATAATTTAAAAATAGCTGTTGGGCCAACAAGATGGCTCAGTGAGTGAAAAGGTGCTTGCTATCAAAGCCCGACAGATAACCTCAGTTTGATCTCTGGAACCCAGGGTGGTAAGAGAGAACTGACCTCCACAAGTTATTCTCTGACCTCTACACATGCACTTACACACACACACACACACACACACACACACACACACACACACCCCAAGAGAATGAGGAAGAGGGAGGAGAAGGTTAGGTGCTTAAATTTGTTTTTCTGAGTCTGGCTTTTATCACTTAGCACAATAATCTCCAGTTCCATTATCCATTGATGTGGCAATAGATGTCCATGGTATTTCTCTTTTTTAGCTGCTGTAAATAGAGCAACAGTAAACATGAGCGCAAGTATCTCTGTGGTATGTTGACTGAAATCCCTTGGGTTTATGCCCAGAAGTGGTATGGCTGCATCATATAGTAGCCCTATTTGTAGTTATATTTGAGGAACCCCCAAACCAAACCGACTTCCAGAGTGGCTGTATTTATTTACATGCTCACTAGTAATATATACTTTTTTTTTTTTTTTTACTCTTTCTCCACCCACATTCTCATCAACATTTGAGTCATTTGCTTTCTTGGTGGAAGCCATTTGGAATGGCTGAAATGGAATGTCACTGCAGTTCTGATTTATACCCTTCTGATGGATAAGGGTGTGGAACACTTTCAGATATGTATTGGCCAGTTATATTTCTTTTGAGAACTGTCTGTTCCGTTCCTTGACCCATTTATTGGCTGAACTGTTTTGCTTTTAATTTTTGCAGTTCTTTATATAGTCTAGATTAATTTGCTGTCTGATTATAGGTGATAGAGGGCCCCTCCCCCACCATAGGCTTTCTTTTCACTGTGACAGTTGTTCCCTTTGCTTCCAGTGCTGCCTTGGCAGTTAAGAGCCTCCTCGTCCAGAGGACCTGGGTCTGATCCCCAGCACCCACATGGTGGCTAACAACCATCCATAACTGCAGTTTCAAGGGATCTGGCGCTCTCTTCCTGCCTCTGAGTGTGGTCCACATAGACATGCATGTCCTCTCTAAACACCGGGACACATTAAACCACATGCATCTTTTTAGATATTAAGATATGCCATTTACATATTTTAATTTTCAATTTTTTTTTTAAGGTTAGAGAGTAGAAAATAAGTCTCCCTTCTGACTACTACACCCATGCTCTCTTCATACAGGCCACCAATACCACTTCCTTTTGTCTATCTTTCAGAATTGTATAGACTGAAGCTTAATAATAGGAAGCTGATTAAATCCCCAACTCCTCAGAGCTGCCTATGAGAAAGTATGCTCTGCTTCCAAGTTTGGTTGCTGAAAGAGCATAACAGATTAATATACCTGGTATGGCGGGCTCCTTGCTTTTGTTTTTCTTTTTCCCATAAAGGGAGGGAAAAAGGAGAAAATAGACTCGAAATTTTAGATACAGCAAGTTTCCCGAGGTTGTGTTTAGTCCAGTAAAGATGAAAGGCATCAGTTAAGAAGTGGTCAGCACAGGAAGACTGTGTTGAGGAGAAAGGTCTCTGAACACTGAAATTGCAAATGTTATCATTTTTCTTTATTTACTTGCCTGGTAGTACTCATGTGTCCTTGCTGCCCCTCAGATGGAATAGATTATAATTCCTTGTCATGTAATGTGGTAGGGCTATGTATAAAGGGTAAGGATTTCTATGGAGGCCCCAAGGCATCATATTTTTTGAGAGCCGGAAGAACTCGGTGCTTTTTACTTTTTTTTTTTTCTCACTTCAGATTCTGGGAGCAGTGTGTTCTAAGCACACAACTGTATACACATAGTTAAATTCCTTTACCGAAGTGATCTTGCCTTACTCAGGATCTCCATGGGACCAGAGTGGAATGTAGAATGTCTCTCCTATCCGAAGTGGGAAACTGGTCAAACAGCTTCTAATTTGAAATGAAATGAGACCTTCTTTACTGCTCAACACATAAATGACTGACATCCTTTTTTTTTCCCTCCTGAATGTGGTCCAGGACGATTGTGATGTTACAAGGTAGAAAATTTCAAGACTCTAAAAATCCATAATAATATGTATTTAATAATTATCAATGTTTGCTCACTTATGGCGATATTTCCCCACAAAAATATAGCAGTCGTGTCCCCTTTCTTCGAGTTGTTTGGAATAAGGAGTGAAAAGTCTTATATGTGAAATTGTGAATTTTCTTAGATACGATGTATATGTTGTTTAGCTTTTGAGGTAAAACATACCATTCCAAGACCATATTTATTAAAAAAAATATGTATATTTATTAAGTATTAGTTCTGCGGCCTGGTGTTTTGGACTAGGTTCTGCTGGGCCGTTGCTTTGTGTGTCTGCCTGGGTTGTCTGAGGTGAGGTGGGAGCCATCCTTCTTCATTGATGCTTCAGATAATGCTTCTACGGATAGGGCCATGTGTGCCCAGGAGACTAACCTGGACTGCACATGGCATTAGGTAGGTTTCCTAGATGAGGGAAGCAATGATTGAATGTAAACACTTTCTAGCCTCTGTGCCTGTTTCCTAAAGCCTAACTCACACAGCCAAGCCTGCATCTTTTTTTGCATCTGTATAATATGTACATGTGTTATGTATGTGTGTGTATGATGTGTGCATGTATGCATATGTCTGCATGTTTGTGTGTGCAATACTGAGTGTGTAGAGGTCAGAAGATGACTTCAAGTGTTAGTCCCTACCTTCCTTGTTTGAGACAGGCTCTCTTTTTTTGTCGTTTGTAATATATACCAGCCTAGCTAGCCTGTGACCTTCCTGTCTTCACCTTCCCATCTTGCCTCAGGACAACAGGGTATCTCTGAATACAGCCCAACACAAACTTATAAAATTATTGAAAATGTAGGAGATTTGTGTGTGTGAGGGGTGTTGGGGGGGTGATCGTGCAGTTATAGAAGATGAACTTTGTAGATGACAACTTGTTACCATATGCCTGGTAGAGGGACATACTTGCCCTCAGGTGGTGGGACCTAAGAGCCAGGGTTATCAGTGGAAGGGAACCTAAATCCTGAGACATCTTCCCACCACCCCTCTAATGGTGGCTAACCTGCAGACTCATCAGGCTGGGACAGATGAAGGACTAGCTGGGTGGGGAGAGGGGCATGGCAAGGGCCTGAGAGGGACATTTTAATGCTTTGGAAGCGTTTTCTGAGCACAAGTGCAGAGACTGGCAGTATGGCAACTCCAGTCTCACCTGGTGCAAGGACTGTCTCCAACACTGGGTAACCCTCCCAACAGCCATTCCTTATGGTTTTTCTCTTACTGGAGTCACAAATGCCTTGAAAGTTCTTGAGGTCAATGAACACAAGACACTGTATGAAATACATTTGATTGGGGGGGGGTCCCTAAAGTTTTATGTCCGGCTAGTTGAACTGGTGTTATTTATATTGTGATTTTGGTGGCTCCAATACACCCACCACTCCAATCTGCCCCCCTTCTCGAATTCCAGCACACTCTTTCAATCTCAGCTAAACAATAACTTCCTTTCAAAGCAGATTTTATACCCTCTGCTTAAGCTAAGAAATATATATATATATATATATATATATATATATCCTATTTTTTAAAAAAATGCATCATGAAATAATTTTTGAAACTATGAGTTGAGTACACTGGAAATCGCTGAGAATACAATTAAAACCTTTTTTTTTTGCCTAAACTTCTCTGTTTGTGTGTGTGTATGTGTGTGTGTGTGTGAGAGAGAGAGAGAGAGAGAGAGAATGTTTGTGTTTGGGGTTTTTTAGGAAAGTTAAGTTAGAAGGTGGGAACTAGAGTGGAACAAAAAGGCAACATTCCTAAAACTAGGTCTTTAAAAATATTTTGTAGCCTAAGCCTTTGGTCCCTCACAAGTCCCTACAAGGGACGACCTTCAGAAAGTGCTTCAGAAAGTGTGCAGGCTTGTTGTCTCTCTGCCTTTGAACTGGGTGAAGAATGTGTCTCGAGATGGAAAAATGAATGGCTGGTGCTTTTAGCCTGCAGCGTGAAACTCACTGGAGGAATGTCTTTATGTCTTCAAAGCCTGCTTCCCACTACAGTGCATTAGATGGGCACTTGAAAAGTGTCCTTGCATTGTCAAGCATGACACACACACACACACACACACACACACACAAAACGTGCCACCCAATTCGAGTTCATTCACTGGCTCTTTTTAGGTGGATTTTTTTTTTAAATGAATGTGCCTCCTTTATAAGAATAGAGCTTCATTTGGCTCCTCCTACACCTCACTGGTAGGATTTATTGTTATTCTTGAATCAGGAACTTTCAGACTCCTTGCCCCCCTCCCTGCAAGAGGAATATTTGTAAAAATAATAACAGAGGTATTTAGAAAACATCATAGATATAAGGAGTTCTGAATGAATTTCCCACATAAGTAAATTGTGTTTCTCAAATGTAAGTTAAAAACATAACAAAACAAACCAACCAACCAAACAAACAAAAAACATTTAAATGACCAGAAAGGCATAGTAGTATTTTATATTCCAGGTCCTAGCATACTTAGTCCTAGCTGCTCTTTCAGAAAGATCACCCTTTCCTGAGGCAGAGTGACAAGTCTTATTTTTGTGTTGCAGCAGGCTTCCTGGCATTCTTTTTTTTTTAAAAAACTAAAAGTTGTAAGCTGTGCAGGAGTGGGTGCCATTGTCCAACCTGGTACTCATAAAATCCCGTTAAGTTGAAAACTTGTCTTCAACAGTTCACAGAAGAGCCTTTGATCACAGAAGGGGAAGGGTGCAGGAAAATCCCTAAGAGAAAACAAAGACATAAATATATATTTACAAGACCCCAAATCAGTTCATTTGCAAAACATTAAAAAAAAATAAAATTAGATTTAGTAATATCATAGGTATTAAATACAGGCAAAATTATAATAGTTTTATGGTATGATATACATGTAAAAATGTGGGTGAAATTACTTACAAATGAATGTCTCATTTTGAAATTGCAAAATATCTTTTCCTGTGTGCATGGTGTGTGTGTGTAAGCTAGTGGCTGAGAGAATCTTCCTTAGTTGCTCCTCACCTTATTTTTTTGTCATAGGGTTTCACACTGAGTCTGGTGCTTGCATATTTGGGTAGACCAGTTCTCCAATAATCTCCAGGACCCCTCCCATTCTGTCTTCCAGGTTGGTGCTGAGGTTGCAGATGCACCCTGCCATGCCTGGCTTTTTAAGGATGCTCAGGAATCCAAACACTGATTTCCATGCTTGTGTGGCAAACATTTTATACACTGAGCCACCTCCTCAGCTCCTGCAGTGTATCTTAAAGTCTTGGATACTTCTCCTGTTTCCCAAACCATTCATTTGAAGATTGACAGAAACTCTGCTGTGTTGTGACAAGATTTATTTCTCAGCTCCAACAGCAGCTCATCAACTTGTATTCTATTAATATAGTTCTTCTGATGTTAATTGTAGCTCCGTGATCTAGGTCACAGCATAGTATTTTCACTGAGGTTTAAGATATCAAAAGCCTAGGGCGTGGAGACACATGCCTTTAATCCCCCCACTCTGGAGACAGAGGCAGGTGGATCTCTGTGGATTGGGTGCCATCTCATCTACACAGTGGGTTACAGAACAGCCAGGGTTACATAGTAAGACCTGTCTCAGAACACAAACAAACACATAAAAAGATCAAGAGCGGTGAGAAGATTGCTTTAGAACTAAGTGTTCTATGAGTGACCTCCGCTTTTTAGAAAAGGCCAATCATTCAGTTTGTGGTGCATAAACCCCTTCTAATGTGCCATTTTGCTTGCTTCCTCTTGGGTATGTTATTGCCAATTAGACCCTCAGTTAAAATATGTGGGGAGGGCTGGGCAAAGCATTAAATTTAAATGAATCCGTTTGGCAGTACAGCTGTTGTTAGCAACCCTGCTAGTGTTTTCTTGGTTCGGGAAACTGATCCCAGTTGCTAAGGATTTGAGGCTTTCCCATTTTGTTCTCTAGAATTCATTTCTGTACTTGCTTTTGAAGTTCAGTTAGTATTATGTCCAAAGAAATTCAGTGTGTATTCTAGGCTCAGTTGACAGCTGTTACAACAATTCTTTTTTAAAAAACAGTATTTGAGGGCTGAGTTTGGTGATCTGTGCCCAAACCCCAGCAACTGGGGGACAAAAGCAGGTGTAGCTCTGTGAGTTCCAGGCCAGCTTGGTCAACAGGGTGAATTTCAGACCAGCAGGGCCATCTAATTAGACCCAACCTCAAAAATGGCCAACAACATTATTTGGCATTTCATACGTGAAAACTAAAGGTAAGAGCCAAGCAAGCGTACATGTAACAGTGAAAAAAAAAAGTTTACTCTTTTTGTATAAAGTCACCAACCACTCAAGTTTTATCACATAAATATATTGTCTTATTTTAAATAGAGATTCGGTTCTGTGGTCCCTTTGCAGGCCCTTGACACTTAGGCTAATTCCTAAAGCTTGAAAGTATTTCCCAACAGGTATGTATTGGTTATTAAGGGAGGTGGTTCTCTCTGCAGCCACATTGTTGGTGAGCTTCAAATACTTGGTGGAACAAGCCTGGCATTTGGTAGATCCTGTTTGTGGTATCTAGGTATGAAATAAGTGACTGTTGCACCATGGTTTTAGAGTACAGTATAGGAAACATTCAGGCAGGTTACCACCTGTAAAGCAGATCCTACCTGTTGAGCATAGAGATTTGCTTAATGACATTACTGTTGCCTGATACCAGAGGAGTTTGGACATTGCCTTAAATTGCTCCACTTGTCGCACATTAAGCTTTTATATTTCCTGCACCCAAAAATGAGATGGAATCAGCTTCCAGAAGGTTGCATAATGTGTGGAAGGGGATTTCTCAAAAATTTGTAGGCTAGATGGGAAAGAATATTCTGGTTAATGGCTACAATGAGGAGGTACTGAATTGTTACGACATAAATTCTAAAAGTAGTTTTGCTCTGAAGTGACTATGTCAAGCCCCCTACAGCTTCTGTTCTTGAGAACAGTTCAAACAAGTGGGCTGTAAAGGAGGGAAAGATAGACTGAGAAAAGGTCCAAGGACTTCTGGCCCCTTCCATAGACTGTAAGAGTTGACTAGAGCAGCTAGTTCACAGTTTCCTTATAAAACTCATGAATTCTTGTATGTAACTATTTTGTCACTCTCCTGTACTTGTGCTTTTCTCAACCATGGCTAAGGCTGTCTCGTGACACCCAGATGAAACAAAGTCAGGCTCTTCTGATGTATATAGAATAAGGATGAGGAATAAAAGTAATATTTGAAATCTGTGTTTCTGCTTGAGGGAAGTTGTCCAAGGTGAATGATCTGAAACAGGTGGCAGTAGGGGCCACCAGGGAGCATTAAGCCACACGTTTGCGGAGGTCATGAACCCTAGCTTATGTTCTGGGGTTATATGTTGGGAATTTTCAGGGGGTATTAGGTTTTCTTTTAAAGACCATATTTAAAACTGGTAATGCATCTTTATGTTAATCCTTTGCTAAAATTTGTTGAAAAAAAATCACATGAGAAAATTATTTAATACATTTGGTTTTCTCTGGTGTATTCCTTCTGCAGATTGGGAGGAAAGATTAATGTCTTGAAACTGATCTTATATGAGAAACTTTTATTTTGGTATCACTATGTGTTTTATAGGTAAAGATCGTCATCCATTTTCCTATTAAACCTGTACCTGGCTGGAGGAAATCTCGAAGTTTTAACATTACTTTCTGTGGTGCTAATAACTATTATGCTGGGAGATTCCTTCTGAGATGACTCATTCTAATTTTGTTATGACGGACGTTTTAAAAATGTTTAATTTAGGGCTTTAAGTTATTCTTGAAATTAGGAAGTTCAAACTCCTATGTTGTGTGACAGAACTTTCTCTGGGGAGATACAACACATACATCTCCTCACCCCAAATAGGGGTCCTGTGACTGACCAAAGAAAGTACAAGTACCAAACCAGACTTCAACTTGTTGAAACAGTGAGTTTTATGGGAACTACTTACAGAAGTATGGGTGAGAGGTTACTTACCAGAGCAGAAATGACTTGAAGACAGCTGTATCACCAAGGCCCATCCTACCATGGTGACAGCTCACAGAAGTTTGGACTCCTGGAACACACTGCACAGCCTGCAGGCAGCTCAGTAGATTGGAGAGTGGCCTTTCCAAATGATTCTGATCTAAACCTCTTCCAGGTGGCCCAGCTGGTTTCCTCGTGTTCCAGGCAGCTGGTAGGGTCTCAGAGTCTTCTTCTGAGCTCAACTTTCTTCCATCTGAAGGGGAACTCTTAGTTTTTTTGCTTAATCTGGCTGGAAGGGGCCTAGTGAATCTGATCAGTTTCAGGGACTTCCTGAAGCTATTTTGAATTGTTTACTTTTCTGTTTAAAGAGCTTCCCTGTGGGATAGATTGTTTCAGTATCGGAGGAAACTGTTGCACTACATCTTCTAATTGTTGTTAGCCCATATTCCTCTGAAAAGGAACTTTAACAAATAGAAGTGAGTGTTGTAATTTGCTGCCATTTGCTTTTATTCTCATAGACTCCCTTTTGCACCCCTTAATTCCAAGTTATTTGAATCGGTTCTCACCCTGCCCACCTCCTTCAGTGTGGTCATTTCATACATTTGCAATACATTTAGAGTATTTTGTCACACTCAGAATTCCACCTGAAGATCATTGAACTCAAAAATGGTTTATTTAAGTTTGCATTCATTTGAGTATTCTATTTATGCCATAAAGTACTATGGGTTTTGCAAAAAGTGCTTAACATTTTGTGTTCACTATTAGACTATTACACAGAATCGTTTAGTCATAAAATTGTAACTTGTGACAACCACCAGTCTATGTATTATTTCTATGCAATGGGAATTGTTTTAGTGTATTACGTTATAAGACTGAGTCCTTTTACTTAGCAATATTCGTACATGATTCATCTTCATCTTTTTGTGGCTTGGATGCACAGTTTTTTTATTGCTGATTAATTCCCTTTATGGCTGTACCACAGTTGACATGGACAGTTCATTGGCTTCCTGTGACACATTTCTTTTTATGAATATTTGAAAACCCTTGTGAGGCCAGCCTCAGTTTTTTCCTTAATTTTATCATTTTCAATTTTCAGTCATGACTCTAGTTTCTCAACCTTTGATAAACCCTGTGATTGTTTCTGAAACTTACACCACATATGTTTCATGTTCTAAATTGTCCAGTGTTTTGGAGTGCTGTGCTAACCAAAGTATTTATAGCTGAAGACTGCTTGTTTCTCGTTTCCTGTTTGTCCTGATTTTAATATCTTCTATGTCAGTGTTATTTGTTCACTGATGACAGAGCTTTATGGATTATGTGCCATCTTAGGGTCACTGTGATTCTCAGGGATCAAAAGTAATAATCCTACACCTTCTAGGGAAGATATGGAAGAGATGGGGGAGGGGAAGAAAGGGAATCACAAGTGTGCCCAGAAAAATGTACTAAAAATTCCAAGCCATTTTTGCTGTCTTGTGCAATTCCACATACTCCTTCCTTTCCCTTTGAAAACGTAGGCTCTCTCTTTCTTTGAAATGGTCTCGATTGTCCTGTAATTATAGCAATAAAATTCCTGACATAGTAGATCGTAAAGATTATAGCTGACATCTCTCACAACTCTGTGTGTGTGTGAGGGAGAGTTTCATATATTTTAACCTTGGATTACACATGTAATTCTTCAGACCCATTCCCTTATGATCAGTTTTGTGCTATATACTTGTTGACTGGGAAATTTATTTTCAGTAGCAAACCCAGAAGTATTATTTTACATGGCCCTTTCACTAAAATGGATTACTTGGTCAAAGTTGTTTTTCTCTAACTGAAAAATCTTATGGTGCTTTTTGAGTTGTATGCTAAAAACAGGACTATATTATCTCCTAATGGCTTCCAGAAATAGTCGACATAGAGCCCCGTAGGTCTTTGGCTGCAGGCATTTGTGGTATCCTCTATAGAATTACCGACACTGCTTGGTTGTGTCACCAAAGTCTACAAGTAACTGTGATTGGATTCCATTTGTGTGTGGAGAATGTACCTGATGCCCAGGGGTACATATGCTAGGCTGTTTATGCAACAACTACAGCTGAACCTCGCAAGATGTGCTTCGGGGGAGTACCCTAACTGTGAAGTTCTGTGGTGGAAAAAAAGTTTTTTCAGATAAGAGCACAGAAGACAGGATAGGACATAGTGGTAACTTATTGCTTCCTGTTTTGTTGATAAGAGTACTTAGAGCAGCTTAAGTTTTCACTTCTGCTTTCCTAATCCTAGAGTTCTTGTAATCTTCTTCTGTAAGAGGATTAGAAATTTTGAAGAAGTGTGTGTGGAGGGGAAAGAGAATTTACCTGCATATTTTCTCCCATCTTTATAAAATCCCCTCCCTTATTTTCTATCACTCATTGTCCTTGTTTAGCTAAGTGTGAATCTGATTGTTGATGTTCTCTTATTCCCCAAGCCCTGTGTTTTGTTGACTAGAGAGTACTGACTGACCAAATACATCTATATCTCTGATACAATACCAGGGTGATTGCTAAAGGTTAATGGACCCAATGACAGAATTGAACCAGCATGGTCAGAAGAAGTGTGGATTTTAATTCTTGTTCCTGCCTGTTTGGGGAGACCTGTCATTCTTTGACCTAATTTTCTGGTTCATAAAATTGGAGGAAGTAATATTTCCCCAATCCATCTTCCAGTGCTGTCTTGCAGATCAAATGAAAGAATGAATGAAAGCATGTTTGTAAACTGCAAGTTGCCTGTGGAGATTGAGGTTTATAGTGCTCCACATATATTCTTCCAACTCCCCTTCACCTTCAGATCACAAGGGCACTTTTGGTTGGTGTTGTTTCCTTATTCGAAATATTTTTCAAATTCAGCCAGCTTCCCTGATTTCTTGGCTGGAGGAGTGTATTATGATTGAGTGCGTGAAGAGACACATCAGTGTTGACTCTGCAGCTCAGATATTTATTTCACAGAATAAGCATGTTATGCTCTCAGCCTAGGAAATTGGGTTGCATACATTAGGCTGACACAGCTTTTAAAAAGTTATACATATGAACTAAATTATTTTATAAGCTCTAACGATATATTAGGATTAAAGACTGAAACATATTTATTAAACTTAAAAAGAGCTATGTAGATATGCATTCTGTAGTTCCTGTGGATTTAATTACATATTAAACATGGAAGATAAAAATAGCCCTGCGAATGTTCTTTCTTCTACAAAATCCTTTTTGATAAATATCTGTACTGACTATCAGTACTCCTCAGTGAAGAGATCCCCTGTTATAAGTTGGGCTGAGCGGATACGAGTACCATCTTGCAATACCATAGTTCACCTACTTACTAAGCAACCCAGATTTTTTTTGTTTCTTTATTTGTTCTTCAAATGGTTATAATGTCAGACACTGTTTTGGGTGCTGGGCACGTGAATGGAAAAAAAAAGTATGGTTGTTCGTGCCTGTAATACCAGCCCTCTGCAGGAAGGACAATGTTGACTTCAAAGCCATCTTTGGTTATACTGTAAGACCTTGTCTGGAAAACAAAAGAAGAGAACTTCTTTTCTGCCCTCTTGGAGCTTATGTTCTAATGGGAGAACCAGGTAATGAACTGATGAAGTTCTTTCAGGCAGTGGGGGCTACGCAGCAGCCAAAAGCAAAAGTAGAAGAGTTTATGGGCAGAGAAGCTGAAAGGACTATATTCAAATTTATTATTATTACGGTGGTGGTAGTTACCATTTAAATGTATTCATTAGCGTTTGCATATGTATGTGTGTGTGTAGGTGGCTGTGTACATGCACTCATATGCACCATGACACATGTGTGGAAGCTAGAGGGCAACCTGTGGGGGTTTTATCTTTTACCATGTGGTTTTTGGGGCTCAAACATAGGTCTTCAGGATTCGTGGCAAATACCTTTACCTGCTGGGCCACCTTGCCAGCCCTTTTAATTATCATTTTAAATTTAGTTTTAAATTGATGTTTTCCAAGTTCCTTTTGGAAACTTTTATCAATCAAGTAAGAAGCCATTCAAATATATGGTTGGAGGAAAAATAATAGTTTATAAGAATAATTAAAGGAATTAAAAGGTAGCTTGTTAAAGGATGTTCCTCTTTTATAAGTAGAGTTCTTGGTTATTAGTTTTTCCTAACAGTAATTTGCGAGCACTGGTAATTACTGTCTATGACTTAGGCAGTCTTAACCATGGAATTTTAAAACTGCATATATGATTCGTAGGACTTCTTACTGTCTTTCTCCCACTTCCCTCACCCCATTTTTCTTCTGTTTCCCTTCTGGGAGATGAATGGATTTCTTTTCCCTTCCACCATTTATTAGATGCAGCATGGTGAAACTTCGATATTATATTCTGTAAGATTTGAAAGTCCAGACCTTATGCAGGTGTTAGGCAACCCATGGTTGGCTTCTTCATTAACATGAATGTAACTTATGTTTGGTGAAGAGTCTGGGTTCAATCAGAAATTTTTGCAGCTTCTATTCCATTTGATTACAATTGATTGTTCATATATATGCTTCCTGGTGTCTTGATACAACATTTTCTGGCAGAGAAGTCCGTTTTCTCTCCTGTTCCCATAGACAGGATGGTTTTGCTAGACTACTTTGATAACCATAATGACAGGTCATGGTAGGTCCATAACCACTGGTTGTCAATTGGAAGTTGTTTCTTAGACTTCTTTGAATGTTCTAGGAAGGCTAAAACAACATCATCTTCATGTCTAGGTCTTCCATACATGTGCTGATGAGCTTCAGAGAGAGGCCCAAGAATGGCCCTGTGGTTCTATAGAGTGCTGTTGGCTTATGCTACTTTTGACTAATCTTCCTTAGAGTTGCTCCTGAAAACACTGCAGTTGTTTCTGGTTCAGCTTTATTTTCCTCTTGGTCACTGAGTCATAGATCTTGGATTGCCCTGAATTCAGGGTCCACATACTACATTATTAGTGACTGTCCCTGGCAAGGCAAGGGTAGTGGCCTCAGGTATTTTCCAGTTTGATGCTTGTCATACCTCATTTCTGTTGTGCTCTGAGGACTGCCATCATCTTCGTGTGGTTAGTGCTTTAAGTGGGAACGGGCCCTCACAGAGCGATTCAGTGCTAGCTGTCATGGTGATGCTATAGGATTCTATTGTTTCTCATCTTCTCTTCAGTCGCATGAAACGATACTGAAGTACAATAAGTTACATGAGCCATATTGACTCTGAGCAGTCACGTGATGAAAGTATTACCTCATTGTTATTGCAGAATGTGTTCCAGAGAATCCCAAGAAGAATTAAAACTTGAGTAAACTTTCAAGGCCATTCAAATTGGTTTGATGACATGCAGGTCTTGTTTCAAATGGATCTTAAAATCAGCAAATTAAGAGCCATGCTCACTGCGGCCTCGGTAGCTGTTGTAGCATACAAAGGGCTATGTTCCTGAGTAGCGCCTTGGGTTTGGTTTCTTTTTTTTTTTCTTCTCTTCTTCATATATATTTTGGGGGATGTGTGGATGTATGTGGTGTATGTGTGAGTGTATGCACGTGTATGGGCACTTGTGTATACACATCTGACTATATATGTACCTATAGAAGCTAGAGGTTGAGCCAGGCATGGTGGCAAACGCCTTTATTCTCAGCATTCCTGGAGTCAGAGACAGGAGATCTCTATGAGTTTGAGGCCAAGTCGGTCTACAAGGCAAGTCCAGGACAGCTAGAGCTGCACTGAGAAACCCTGCAGCTTGAACTGCCTCCCCCCCCAAAAAAAAAAAAACAAAAAACAAAAAACCAGAAGCTAGAGGTTGACCTCACATTTCCTCCTCCTTCTACTCCTCCTCCTTCTCTTTCCCTTCTTCTTCTTTGTTTTCAAGACAGGCTTCTCTGTGTAGCCTTGGCTATCCTGGACTTGCTTTGTAGACCAGGTTGACCTGTTGGAACTCGCAGAGATCCACCTGCCTCTGCCTCTAGGAGTGCTGAGATACAGGCCACCACACCCAGCTTTATGGTTTTGTTACTGTTGTTGTCGTTGTTTGAGACAGTCTCTCTCATTGGCCTGAACCTCGCAGATGCAGCTGGTTGACCAGTGAGCCCATGGTGTCTTCTTGTTTTTGCCTCCTAGCACTGGCATCACAGGCCCGTACCATCATGCGTCACTTATGCCACAGGTGCTGGAAAGTCAGACTCAGGTGGCAAGCAGAGTACTGACTGAACCATCTCCCCAGCCGCTGGTTTGTTTTGCCTCAATCTTTCCAATTTTTACTACCTTATTATTTAGTATTTCATTGCTTTATTTTAGTATAGTCGGTATATATCAATAAATACTTGTCCAAGTTTAATATATATCCAGAAATTTTTTGCATCTGGTGAATTGGGCAGAATATTAGGTTTGTGTGTTTATGGACTGTGTCCTCTTGTAATGGAAGAGGCAAGTGACAACCAAAATTAACATAGTTGCCAAGAAAACCAGGAAAGAAATCCAATGCTGTAAAGGGAGAGAGAAACAGGGGTAGGGTGGGCTGTTTTTTGAGAGAGAAGGCTGTGTTTGAGGAAAACACGGCCTCCTAGCCTCTGTGGTTGAGGCAAGGAGATAGATGCATGACCATCCTCAGGCCGGGATGCTCCTGGGAGACTTAGGAGCTGCAGAAGGCTGCAATGGGAAGTTTTGGCTTTTTCCGGTACATCTGGAGGAGCAGGAGTAACAGAAGGAGTGAAATAACAGACTTGAGCCAGACCTTGGAGAGATTGTGAGACCATCGTAAATTGGGTTTTGTTCAAATTATGGTGGAGAAGGTTAGCAAATGTGCCAGGACCACCCACCATGCCACCAGGTGTTCTGTTGCAGAGATGTACAGTTCTGCATGATCTGTTATCCTTTGTGTTGGCACAGCTCATGAGCTGGGATCTCTTAGATGTAAGCTAAGCCCGTTTCTGTCCTAGGTTGCCAGAGATCCATTCTTAGTACCAGCCAGGCATATCTGAAGGGTGGCTTCAACAATATATTGCTGTCGCCTCTGAAATGTCCATTGATCAACGCAGGCCTGTTGAGAACTGCCAGGAGAGTTTAGTCTTAGATCTAACCCTACTTGGACACTGGGCCACCCATCACTCAGGTGTGACTTTTGACACATACCTTGCTGGGCATACCTGTTCCAGTATCTTGAGGGCTAGAACACCAGGATAAAGAACAGCCAGGTCTTTCCTTCTGAGGTCAGGTCTTTGTTTTAACCCTCCAAAATAATTCTAGCTATAAATAATTTGACCCAGTTTTTAATATCTCCTGAATTGGTCCTTTTTGTTCTGGAGGCTGTGTCACCTGATGTGACCTCTCACTTCCTGGCCTGCTTTACCTCGGGCCAGTGTTTCAGCACTCTTTTTATTGGAAGCGGTTTTTAGGTTATGAGATCCAAACTTAGCCTCACTGATAACACCTGGCTACGGCTTGACTGGCACTGTGTGGAGGTCTCATTATGTTTTAGGAAGTACCGTGTTAGTTCATTTCAATCCTTTAATCTTCCTGTGTGCTGGATAATAGGCAGCTTCAACACCTACATTTCAAAGCTTTTTTTTTTTTGTAATATTTTAAACTCACAGTAGAAACATGTAGCACCATTTAGGTACAGTGGGTTTGTTTCAACTTTTTATTGCATGCACTCTCTCTCTCTTTCTTTTAAATCCTGATATTTCCTACTTCCTGGAAAATTATGTTGGTTGAATTAACCTTCAGTGGCTTTGTTGAATGTATATACCATTTGTCTTTAGGTGCTAATTCTGTGACTATTCTGTTCTGAGTGGCCATAGACAGCTGATACTAGTAGTTCAGGGAGGCAAGCTAGAGGGTGATGAAACCAAATCCTTCCATATGGTGGCGGGGGAGGGGGAGGGTGATCTTCATTATCCGAGTTCGAGTTCGTGTATGCTCTCCTGGCTGGTAGCTCACTCCACTTTAATACATGGCGTCTATTCCTGCATCCCTTTGATTCAGTGTGAACATGAACACTTTTGAAAATGTGTCAGACGTAATTAAGTTAGTGAAAGTGACGTCAGAGAACCACAAGTTTCACAAAGCACGGTGGCAAGTAGGGAACCAGCACAGTCAGGTGAAACGAATAGGGAGGCCTAAAGGTTATGTCCACCCAAACGCTCTGACACTTGAGAAAAAGGAACACTGCGAAACTAACAAAGAAAACTGAGAAAAGTTTTTGAGCGGTTCTATGGAAATGTTCCTCGTTTTGATTGTCCTATAAGAAACCAGACAAGAGACCAAAGATGAAACACGATGGAAAAATAATCCAAAAAGCGAACATTTACCATTTGTTGATACTTTGTTCGACCGTGGGACTGCTGTGAGGTAAACCTTATATAACGTTAAGCATAAGATAACAGCTGTTTCCCCTTATTTCCCAATGTAAATTTCTAATTGAATCTGTTTTAGCATAAGCGGTGGGCCCACATTTCTAATTTTTACCTTTCTGGTTCCAGTCTTTTCACTTGAGGAACATCACCTAACCTCTGTTGCTCTGATGAGGTGGCTGAGGAGGGTCACGGGGAGGACTGGCCTTTTTCTCTCTACCCTCTACAGAGCAGAGTTCCTTACTTGCTCCAAAACTCTAAGGTCAGTTGTTGAGCAAGCAGATTGCAAAGCCCCATGGAGTCTTCACTTACAGGAGTTCGCGGCTGATTGTTGGAGACCAGAGGCTATTTTGGAAAACTTCCATAGATATAGAGGGATGTTACTTTGAAGAAAACCCACATAAGTTAGTTGCTGGTTTCCCATAGGGTCATAAAAAAAAAAAAATTCTCCCAGACCCTGTATGGCTGTATATGGCTCAGACCCAGAAAAGGTAGGACAGAGAGCACTCCCTGACAAAGTTTGTCTGGTAACAAAAGCCATTCATTATGAGTTTGCTCTGTGCTAGTCTGTTGTTGAAAAAAAATGTCATCGGGCTAAGTGATGTTTATTATTTGTCCTATAATTATTACAGTGATATTATTTAAATTGCTATCACAATCAATAAGACAGACATCTGTTAGATTTTATAATTGATTTATAACGCTTTGGGCTTAGCAAATAATTCCACCTACTCTATCTCAGTAACCTCCCAGCCCCAATCCCATGTCATCTACCTTAACCCTTCCTATCTGGGCTACCTTTTTATCCACAATCTTATAAATACTTGCTTATATTTCTTGTTTTGGTGTTGGTGTTTTTTTTTTTTTTTGTTTGTTTGTTTGTTTTTGTTTTTTTCCATGCCATTCTTGGAGCCTTTTCTCCTGGCCCATATAATTCCTTCTCCATGCTAACCCATCATGGTGTCCTCCTTCCTCCTCTTTTCCTGTCTTTCCCATGATACTCCTGTCCCCAAAATCTAGAACCTTAGCCATGGCTACCTCCTTCCACCCTGCCCAAGTACAGGCCTTTCTTTCTTTCTTTCTTTCTTTCTTTCTTTCTTTCTTTCTTTCTTTCTTTCTTTTAATTAACCAATCAGGAATAATGTCTTAGGCAGGTTTTCACAACAAGGATAGGACAGTAACCAGATCTTGAGAGCCAGTAATTAGCATTAAAATACAAGCATCAGAGCAACCCCCAATACTAGTCAATAGAAATCTAAAGCCATAATCTCACATCTGATTTCCACTTCAACTCAGCTGTAAGTCCAGAGGGAGGTGAATTTGAGCAAATCTTTCCCTGAGGAATTGATGAAGCTGTAGTATGAGTTGGGAGAGTTGGGTATATACTTCAAGAAGTCAGAAATGTAGTTGTAAGCAGATTCTCTTGGGTCAGGAGGAAACTAATAAGAACTAAAGTTTTCGTGGTAGAGTTCTGCATGCAGGATTGATGGAATTCCTTGAGGTGGATGTGACTGTTCTGTTCTGAGCATCTTTCACATAGCAGTTAGACTTTGGCAGTGCAGCCCAATAGGCAAATGGTCCTAGAATTCACCTACAGAAGTTGATGCTTCAGAGGCCTATCATTTTGATCTATTTAACTTCATTTTCTTAGGTTGGTAGCCCCATTCTCTCTCTGTTACCTACCATTATCTACAATCTACAATTATCTATTATCTACAAAATTCCAGTTGTGTTCAAATTTAGGACCCAAATAATATACAATTGAATTTAATTTGGAGGAAGAGCAACACTCTGCAATTTCATGTAGGCTTTGCTAAGTTAAAGCTATCAAGCAAAAATTGTTTAAGGACAAATGACCGTTGAGTTGAGTGGGGAAGGCAGCTGGGAGAAATTACGTGAAAAGCATCCATCGCGTGGTCTGGTTATGAGGTGTAGTTCTTGGACGTTGGTAGAGAGTGACTAAATAAAACTGTAATGACTGACAGCAGGGCCATGGTGACGCACGTCTTTAGTCCCAGCACTGGGGAGGCAGAGACAGGCGGACCTCTGAGTTTGAAGCCAACCTGGTCTACAGAATGAGTTCCAGGGCAGCCAGGGCTATACAGAGAAACCTTGTCTCAAAAAACAAAACAAAACAAAACAAAAAAACAAAGACAGAACAAAACCCTAAAACTGCCATCCCACAGCCTGTACACAGCACAGCTTTGTGGTGCAGGACTCCTAAACTTGTGTGGTCAAAACTTCAGTTACAACAATGGCGAGGTTTAATACTGAAGTGCATTCCAAAGCAATTATGTTGTCAAATACCTGGAGGGCTGGATTTTATTAGTATGTTTTGCTCATTAAAACCGATAGTTAAGAATTGAATTGTCTGAGTAGTCACATTCCTACCCACAGTGAGTTAGGTCGTGAAGCTTGATATAGATCCAGTTTGATGTCTAAGTTCAGCCTGACATCGTGACGCGGTAGGGTTGGTTTTCGCAGGGGCAGTGCGGAGAACCTTAGCAATTCCTAAATCTATACTGAAATGTATGTGGGAGCTGCTTTGAGAAGGAATGAAATGTAGCCTTTGGCTTCATGTTACTTTCACAAATTGGCCTTTGTGTTACACGTATTTGGTTCCAAGGCTTCTAACCAGGTACGATGAAGATGGCCCCTTGAATTTCAGACAGCTTTGGTGGCAAGTTTTGAAGTTTTGTTCTTGCAGTATCTTTCAACCAAAAAATACAGCATTTGGTGTCTGACAATAGTACAGATTTTCATCTTTTAAAAAAGCACATGTCTCTGGCATTATCTGAAAATGAAGAGAAGTGGACGCTAGGGGATTAAATGTTTGACCATGTGCATGTGTAAATAAAAGTGCTTGCCCTCATGCGTGCGCAAGTTTTTGCCAGTTGTGTACTCTGTGGAGGCAGAGGAGCAAGGGTTACCTCTAATGTGGAAACATTCCAGATGGACAGAGTGTAAATGCCAGGTTACATTTTTTTTAGGGGCTTACTAATGGAGCCATAGGAGATTAGGAGGGAAAAAAACCAAAAACAAACAAACATGGCTGTGGATATTTGTAGAGATGTGTGGACTCAATTAGATTTGCTATCTGTGAGATCTAGTTTATTGACATTTTATAATTTGTGTTTTCAACTCTCACCAAGAAATAGAAAGGAGATTCATGGGGCGGGCTTTTGTTGGAATAGTATTTGGAGCAACTTCTTAGTAAAGCCAGTTATTGAATCTCGGTTTTATAATTAATTTTGAATCTTGTCATAAAGTATAAAATAAACCAAATAAAATTAATTGGTGCCCATGACTTAAGTCTTGTTGAAAGGATGGGTGAGCATATTCTCCTGCCTCTCCTTCTAGCAGACTATTAGGAGCTGAAACTTCTGGTTGTATTCCTGTGGTTTTATCTATCATTCGCTGTCTCTTTGACTTTAATTGTGGCTTAAAACCCCTGAGTTTTCTATGAAGGAAGGTACAGGTTTAAAATTGTATCCAGAAGTTTTTTTTATTCGTTCTCATCGAATTTTGAAACATGTCTCTACCTTATTCTTTAGTTCTTTAACAGGTACCTTTGAAAGTCTGTAACGGCTTTGGTCCTGACAGCTTCTGGTTGCTTCCTTTGGCTTTAGCGAGGACAAGTGTTTCCTTGTGTGCCAGCATTTACCACACTATAGGAAGTAGTAGGCCTTGGAATGTGTCTTGATTCTGCAGCTGTTTGGTGGTTGATGGCTCAGGACATTTGCCAGCTGCCATGGTTCTGCCATGTTTTATTGGAGCTGAGCCAAAGCCCTTGAAGTTTGAGGTTCCAGAAGCCAGTACGTCTGTGTCCTTTTATAAAATACAAGTGCTATGTTTAGATATTTGTTTGCTGAAAAATCTCTTTAACAGTTTTCTCTGAAAGAAACGTTTCATTTAGCAGAGAGCATTTTTCCATTGAAGAACATAACAATGCAAAAACCTAGCAGCGGTATGTCACAGTTATACATATATACATATGCATTTGGAATTGGCTTTCAGAACCACGGGCACCTAATGAATATTACTTGCTAATTGTAATATTTATCTGTGCTCTGAGCCTGCATAATTTCCAGATCCCCATAACTGCAGTTTTGGACTTTTTTTTTTTAATTGTACTTCACTGGGCCTCTTAAGTCATACTCTGGCACAGACCTAAGGGAATGTATATTTACAAGGCAGGTCTTATCCCACAAATATCTAGGTGAAATCAATTGTGATGTGGAAGGAACACTTTTGCTAGAAGCTCTTATAGAACATCTTCAAAGATAATCTTGGTACGTTGTTCAAAGTCTCCCTCTTTTAATAGTTTAGGAATCTACCACTGACTGTGTCCTGCTCAGTTGTTCATGAGGTTTTTTAACCACTTGTGGGATCAATTCATTTCAGCCCCCTCTATCCCTTGCCACTATGCCCTTTATGTTTCAATTTATCTTTACAGTGGAATTTAACTTAGGTGTATGTCTTAGAGGCCAAAGAGGAAATCAAATTAATAGTCCCATTGATTAGTTCTGTGTGATATCCAAGTCCAATAGCTTAGTATGTAAATTTTTTTAGCAAGTCAGAATATTCCTGTTAAGAATTTTACCCTTCACAATTCCCAAATAAATACAAATATAAAACTGGGTAAGTATTTAGGTTCAAAGGCAATAAAATAACATTCTGCTTAAAAACTTGAGACAAAAAGTATTGATTTTTTTCTTTTTAAAAGGACTCATTGGGTGTTTGGTTTTGACTGAAAGCTGACAGACGTATTGGTCTTGTGAGAGTGTGAAGTGGTTTACATTTCCTCTACTTCTTTGAGTATTATTTTAAATGATATGTCCAACAATAAAGCATGTTGTTTATAAGGCATTTGTTCACCAGTGCTTGGAGGTAGAAACGGCTTTCATGAACGAATCTGGAAACACAAAGGGCGATAGAACTCAAAGTATGCTGGTGAAGACCTAGGGAAGTGGAAAGAATATATTAAATTGAAAGGAAAAAGAAAATATGAGGGGAAGGAAGAGGGAGAAAGGAAGCAGAGGATAAAAAACAGTGGGCCATGTAATGGTATGATCTTACCTAGACCATCCCTCCCCTGCACGGGGGTGGGAGGAGTGTTATATTGCTTTTTCATTTTTTCCACCATTTTTCTACTTCCTCATTTTCACTTTCCTCAGTCCCAGAGTAGCAAATATTTCTTCTGACATCTAAATAATATGCCAGATTAAAAATTATTGATGTTTTATTTTCTTTCTTAAACCATTTGAGGAATTTGAAAATAAACCAAGCATGGTCTTTTCAAAGAAAGCATAAGTTTTTTTTCTATAAACTTTATTTTTAAATAACCTAAAATGTATAATATGTAATATATTGATACACACATATGTAGATATATATATAGATGTATGTATGTATGTATATGTAATATATTGATACACACATACAATGATTTAATACACGAGATATATGAGTGTGTGGATATGTGTATGTGAGTGAGTGTAGAGGACACATGGATATTGATTATTTTTCTTTATCATAGTCTACCTTGCTTTTTGAGACAGCATCTCTCACTGAACAGGATGTTTATCGCTTCTGGCTAGCCAGCAAGCCCTAGAGAGCCTCCTGCCTCTGCTTCTGCCTCCCCTGTGCTGAAATTGCATGTGCACTGTGCTATGCTTCTTTACCAGGCTTAGGTTTTCAAGCTTGTGTAGCAAGCGCTTTACTGTGTTGAATCATTTCTCTCGCTCCTGAGGACAGCTTCTTGTTAGTGTTCAGATGCTTGACAGGCAAGAATTTAACAAGAAGAAAGGAGTCCACCTGGTTTTCTAACCCTGACCATCCAAAATGGGCCGAGCTGAATTTATGGGTGTTACTAGTTGAAAGAATGTATTAAAGTGAGAAGAAGAAACGTTGAGGGGAAAGAAGAGGGAGGAAGTAGGGGATTGAAAGAGTGTGCCAAGTAATGGATGGCCTTACCTATTTAAGTGAGGCTGGCTCCAAGCTTGAGTTGCTGAGATTGACCTAGTCCAGGGCGTTACAGGCATGCGCTACCGTCAACCCTAAGACCTCGTACCACTGAGTCGCTCAGACATTAGAGCACAGGACTCAACTTCAATGTGAAAGAACCATATCTGTTATCTAGACTGGATGGAACTTAAGGCTCATGCTAGACATCGTTTTAACAGCATCATAGGTAATTTTTTTAAAAAACTTTTCTGTAGAGGGAGATAACTAGCACACTTAATTACAGGTCTCCATTGGAGCATTCAGTTCAGTTGCTGCCGACTGTGTATAAACTTGGCCCTGTTTACATGTAAACTGGGTCGTACTTTAAAGCCAACGTCACTGTTTTCCTCTTCTTCAAGCACAGCATGTTTTGATCTACACAGGGAATATTTTTAAAAGCTGGATGTCTAAGAATGTAAACAAGTGGGAGGGGAGATGCAGCTGTTTGCAGTTTACTTTTTAATTTTATGTTCTTTTGTGGCCTCTAACGGTGAAGGACTTTTATTTACCTATTATAGCGTATGGTTCATGACTATATAAGTATAGTTTTTTTCTGCTTTTTATATAGCTTTCTAAATAAAGGAAAGAAGGACTGAAGGAAAACTACTGGGTAAAAATATCACCATGGCCACTAGGTCTTAACCAGAAACAGTGGGGCAGCATAGTTGGGCCCTTTAAAGGGAAAAAAGGATCCTATCTTACAGGGTCCGTAACCGGCAGGCCTCAGTCTTTACCTTTGGCTCTCCTTGTGTTTGGTAGGCTCTATTAGTCACACTCATTGCTTGTGTCTGCCGCTGTCTAGACTCCACCGTAAATGAGGGGGTTATGTTTTCAGTGTGTCCCCCCACACACGCAGGGAGAGCACCTAAGAAAGGATAAAAGCATGCTTTCTGCGATGGCAATCTCACTGGCAGACGCTTTCCAGCAGGGAAGGTATTTCTGAGATGTAGGTGCCTCTGAGGTGGACTGTTGTTTTTGTTGCTGTCTATCAGTGTGGCATTTCAGCATGTAATTTCTCATTACCCTCTGCAAACACAGAGCGTACCCTTGGCTTCCTTTTACGAAAATAACTTTGTATATTGCAGTGGACTCTGTTTAGATGAAAGGTTTAACAATGCTTCCACCCATGCTTTTTATAGCATTGTCTGTGAGTGTGTGGCTAAAAGCATGGGATTTGCATTCCAACAGCCCTGGATCCAGACTGGGAGAGCTTGAGGATTCTTACTCACCCTTTCTAATCCTTCTTTCACTTGTTTGAAAACAAGAACAATGGTAGATTCTCGGTGCGGTGGTAAGGATTAGAGGAAATGCTGTACGTTAAGATCGTCAGTATAGCTAGGCGTGTAGCTGCAACAGTCTTCAGTGTTGACAGGGACTCTAAATTGCTTTCTATGTGTTTATGGACAGGGCTGGATTACACTTTGACCCCATTTCCAGGATGGGAGGAGGAGGAGGATACAAATATAAGTTGAAAACAATTATCATCATTATTAAAAGTGCTTTCATTTCTTAATCAGGGTGCATGATTGGTAGCATTAAAAAGTCGGCTGAGTTTTTAAGAATATTATCAAATTGAGGGGGAGGACTGCTGAGAATCAAGCACCAGGACCTCTTCTAGGCTAGTCAAATAATTATCCATTGGCCACACCCCAAACAGGTCCCTGTCTTCAATTACTGAGAGCTGTGGGGATCTCTTTCCCAAAATTTGAAGCGCATTACCTTTGCTTTAGGTGAAATCATTTAACCTTAATCAAGTGGCCTGGACCTGTGGATAAATGAATCTACACCCAAAAATTTGCCTATAATTTGTTCAGACAGCAAGCACAGTTGAAAGGTTCCCTGAAAGACACATAAAAAACAGACTAGCAAGTGTATCAATCCACCAAAAGCTTATTTTCTTCCTCAGAAAATTATGTTTCATGACACAGTTGGAACACAGTGGGAACTTGCACTGCCTAGACATGAGTTTGTCTTCTCGATGATGACGTAGAAGAATATTAGTTCTTGAGAATATTAGTGAGTGGGTGCTTTAGAATGTCTTGCTTAGTTTAAGGGCAGTGCAACCCAAATAACAGACAATAGACACAAGGCAGGACAAGAAGGACCTTCATGCCCAGTAAATTAGAATAAGGTCTGTTTTCATATGGTGTGTGTAACTGTTTTGATGTTGTGATTTTTACAGATAGCCAGGGAGCTTCCAAGCCCAGGACTTCTCCAAGTTAGAAAGAATCAGGGCCCCAGGGAATAGCTGGGCTAGGAAGGTGCTTGTCTTTGCAAGCATCAGAACCTCATGTGATCCCAACAGCTAGTGTGAAAGTGCTGGGCTTGGACTATACACGTAGCATGCGAGTGCTGGGAAGGTAGAGACAGGTGGACCGCAGGGGCTCACTGACCAGCCAGCCTAGCCTGCTGGGCAAATCTTAGGACACAGAGAGGCATTGTCTCAGAAAAACAAGGGACATGTGATGCCAGAGAAAGGACCCAAAGTTGATCTCTGGCCTGCACATGAATGTACATGTGAACACACACACACACGCGCACACACACACACACACACACACGCACACACACACACAGAGGCCTGGGCTGTCTGTAGAGCCAAGTAGAAGTGAGTCTTGAAAGATGAAAGCAAAGGCTCAGGACCTTTGGGGGCAGCAGGTGAAAGGTCACCCCCTTTGCCAGAGGAGAGAATTTTGCTTTTTTGTGTGAGACAATGAAGAGCTGTTTGCAGTGGTCTAGGAACCTTCACCAATGTCTTCTTCAAAGGCCCGAGAGTTGCAGGCAGCCGTGTGCACATTATCAACTCCTTCAGATTATCTTTCAAAATTTCCCCCTTACCCTTCCAGCTGCCAGTGGTTAGACTTGATTGTATCTGGCATCAACTTCAGCTTTTCAGGTTGCTCAGGCAGCCCTGACTGGTCAGGTCACTGTCCTGTTCGGTCCCTTCAGATGAGAGATTGGAGGAAGGAACTTAGAAACCTAAGCCACCCAGTTCCTACCCCACAGTGATAAACATGCTTTGGAAACTAGGAATGGTGCACTAAGAACGCTCCAGTGAGCGCCTCTCTGAGCTTGTTCGCGTCATTTCTCTGTGAAAGTTTTCATTGTCAGACCTAAGAGAGGGCAAGGGAGCTTCTGGCTGCTAATATCTTTCAGCAGCAGAAGCAGCCTTTCAGGGGTGTTTTCAAATGAGTGCTACTGTCTTTCTGGTAGCTCCTGTTGTGCCTCTGTCCCTGTATAAAAGCATACCACAGGACACAGCATGAGCTTCCCCACTGCCATCTAGTCCTTTCTTTTCTGTTGTCATTTCCCGTGCCACCTCTTCTCCAGTGTCACTGCATCTCTCCCTAAGCTACATACCCGTTCTGCCTTCAGCGGTAGCCTGTGTCTGTAGTGTGGTCTGTACACCTGTTTGTGTTTGCTAGTTCCATGAGCTGTTCTCAGCTGGTAAGTTTTAATGTTTTCAGGCCTCAGGAGACTATCTGAGTGCCAAGGATTTCTAGTTCTTAGTCAGAGGGGTTAAAAAAGAACCACAGATTAAGGACATCTATAACACGCATAATAAAGAGAATTTCTGTGGCATGCACAAGAAGGAAATTTCACATATCGCCTCGATAGAGCTTCATGATAATCCTACGCAGGGTTATTGTTATTCAGTGCTGTAGATGAAAATATTAAACTTCAGGAGAGTGAGTAACTAGTCTAAAAGTAAAGAGCTTAGAACAGCTGGGGAGGAGCTGGTAGAAGCTGCCGTCGCTTTCATTCACAATTTAATTTGTAAGTTTGGAGTTAGACAAAAATGATCTATTAAAAGGCAGTAAAGCTATGCAATAGCCCCATTTTCATTTTCGAAGTAACTTTTGCAGGTTGACTTTGCCAACATACGTTTTAGAATGCATTCCTCTATAGGTTACTTATTTATCACTAGAATAGTGGCAGTTCAGGGTGTATTCTTTAATGTTGTCCACTTGACACAACCTGGAGTCACATGAAAGACGGAGAATTCTCCAGAACTAGTTGGCCTGTGGCCATATCTCTGAGTATTGTCTCTTAACTGAGGCCAGAAGACCCACCGCATTGTGGGCGGGACCATTCCCCAGACAGGGGGTCCTTAACAGTATGAGCAACAAGAAAGCTAGCTGAGAACAAGCAAGCAAGGATGCATGCTTTTGTTTCATTCTTCACTGTGGATGCGATGTGACTTTATTCAGGTGCTTGCTTTCACTTCCCTTCGGTGATGGACTGTGGCCTGGAACTGTAGGCTACATAAGGCCCTTTCTCCCCTAAGGTGGTTGCTGTAGGTGTTTTATCCTAGCAATAGAAATAAAACTAGAACATTGGACAAAGCACACATAGTTGCTTTATTGTAAGGAACATCTATAGTTTATCTTTGACACAACCCTTCTATAGGAACCTTAGCTTTGGACTTTGTAGTCGAAGGTGGTTGGCATGGTTTTCTAACTTTCCTCATTCTTTTGCTAACATTTGATCTTAGCCAAAAGCTGAAGGAGTGATTAGGGGTTTTTGTTGTTGTTTAAAATTTAGCCTCATACTCCACAAACTTTTGTAAGTTGTATTTCCTTAAGAGTTTTTAACTTAGATCAATGAGATCTGTTTGGAAATAATGCCATATTCTTAGGTATTTTCAATTACTTTCAGAGAGAAAGTGCTCTTTTATTAATTAGACCTTTTTTTTTTTTTGAACAGTTTACTTAATTTTAAACAAAGATCAAATTTGATGCAGCATGTTTCTCCCTGCCCCAAAGTCTCTTCAAAGTAAGAAGGGAGACAGTCAAACAGACAAAACGTTTTCCTTGTTATTTGACATGAGGGTTTCCTGGAGATGTTATTTAGATGTGTATCACATTAGCGTGTATAACATTAAACTCCCAGGAACTGTTGGGGGTGTCAATGTTTTCTAATAGACCTGTTTAAACCACCTACGGGGTGGGACTCAGGCCACACCACTGAGGTCCCCTGTCTCCATTAAGACCTTCTTGTTTGGTTCCATAGACATTTCTTGCATTACCAAGATCTTCCGTAAAACCGACCACAACCATAATACCGGGGCCTCCAGCTCACATTTGTAGCCATCAGGAAATAGATTAAACACAGGTTTCCCTATTTCTCCAGCTGCCAGGAGTGATGTCAGTCGTGGTAACGTTAGCTCAGCTCCATGCAGACCCAGGGCCGTCTGTGTGAATGTCTGTCCTGGGCCCTGTTCTCACGTTGTTATGGAAAATCTGATGATGGTTGGGAAACAACTGGGGTATGTGGACATTTACTTACATGCACAGCCAAAGGTTTGCCTTCTTGGAGCAATCAGACTCCAGGGAAAGAGCACGCATGAGAAACTTATTTAGTGTTTAAGAGCAAAGGAAAGGTTGTGGCAATAGGTCTGCTTCCTTCCCTTCTTGTCCAATTACAGAAACTGCGTTGCAAACACTTTTTCCTCTCTCTGTACACCACATTGTAAAGGAAGCCATGATGTAATTTATGTCCACTGGTTTGTATCCAAGCCAGACTTATAAATTCTGTGTCTTGTATTCTGACCATTATAAACAAGATAAAACCCCAAACCAAAAAATGACGTGATGTTACAGTATAATCCCCAGAGCTACCTAGACTGCAGTTCCAGTAAGAGGGGAGATGCTGTTGAAAGAACTCCCGTGAGTGTGGAAGACTTCCTGCCTCAGGACATTGATGGTCAGACATTGTCCTGAAGAGGAGTTTTTCTAAGTCTTCCCATCTTTGATTCTAATATTCGATTCTAATAAGTAATATTTATGTCCACGTATACATTACTTATTTCATTGCTGTGACAAAAGCAGCCTGAGGATGGGAGGGTTTATTTAGGGCCGTGATTCAGGGATACAGGCTATCTTGGTGAAGACATTGTGGCAAATGGAGCATAAGGCAACTGGTCACGTGACATCATCAGTCAGGAGGCAGAGGGGGCTGGGTCCCGTGGCTCAGCTCACTTTATCCTTTTCATTCACTCCTGGATTCCATTCTACATTTAGGGTGGGTCTTCCTGCCTCAGTTAACCTAATCCAAAAGGCTTCTCAGCAGCATTCACAGAGGCTTGTCTTCTTGACAATTCTAGATCTGCCAGGTTTACAAAAATTATTAATTGTAGTAACATGCAGTATTGATAGATTTTGATTTACAGATTTCCAGGGACACTGTTATGCCATTGATACCATTTGCTTTATTATCATGCTCCCCCTTAATTAGCTAAAGGAATGATTAATTTGGTTTAAAAAGATTTTTAAATTAATTTTATTTTCTATTTATGAGTGTTTTGCCTGCATTAATGGGTACTGTATGTATTCCTGGTGCCTACAGAGGCCAAAAGAGTGTGCTTGATGCCCTGGAGTTACAGGTGGTTGTAAACGGCCATGTGGGTCCTGGGGCTCAAACTGGGTTCTCCTGGAGGAATACTAAGTATTCTTAACCCCTGAGCCACCACTTTAGTTCCTATTTAAAATGATTTTCAATTTTATTTAAACCTCTAATTGAGAGCACACCTTTATTTATTAAAAACTGAACGTGTTTGTTTAAATTTCTCTTCTGATCCCTGATCATTTTGAGAAGTTTCCAGAGCCCCGTGGATGCTAGGGAAGGAGGAACCCACAGTGAGGTCAGCACTCACCCCAGCAGGACACAGAGGAACCAAAAGGCTCAATTGCCTCCTTGGTAGATCTTGATTTTTTTCCTTTTAATAAAGCTTGCCTTTCTTCGTTGGTGGTCTCCTGAAGTCATCAGCCCTGCCAGAAGGTCTTTTGCAGGGACAAAGGAGGAACTGGAGCGAGATGGCCTCTCACATGTTGGCACTTCATCCTGGATTTTCTCCCTGGCAACTCTGTGCTCATGAAGGTCTGGCCAGCAACCTTGTTATTTTCACCAGCCCTCTCCATGTGACTGGCACCAGGCACGAGTGCTATTTAAGCAGCTCCATTAAAGCACTGGTTTGGCCTGGTTGGTTACCCTTTGCCATTTAAGACCACGGAACCCAGTGTTGCCAGCTCAGTCTTGGCCAGGCTGAAAGAAGTTTTCTTTCTTTTAGCTTATATGCCTTTTTATTTTCCAATGTCAAGTAGCAGCTACCTCAGCCCTTCCTTCTAACTTTCATTCAGGTCTAACTTTATTCATTTCAGTGTGATTACTGCATGGCCTTCTCACCACTTTGCTTCACCTTCTTCCAAAGCTTTAACTTGACTTAATACCTCCTAACTGCGCCTCTAAAGACCAAGTAGATTCCCTGTGCCCTAAACTTTCTCTGGTCCTAGCTTTCCTTTTCCTTAAGTGGATGGCTGGCAGGGCTGAGGGAGGACTCTCCAGAATGCTTCTTGGTTCCTAGGGTGCTGTCATCTGACAGCGTTGGAGTTCTGACTGTCAGGTCACAGGGTCTCATTAGCAAGTGTTTCACGGTCTATCAAGTAGAGTGGTGCTTCCATTTCCACATCTAGAATTGTGATAATGATGTTATAATTCAGGGATACCTGTTCACTGCAAGAACTGTGATGACATTTGCAGCTGGTGTATTTGGTGTTGTTATTCTTTAGTTTACTGGGTTCATGTACTAGATTGAGAAATGTTTTTTTTTTAAGAGTTTTCTTGGAGTAAATTATAGATGCCGTATGACTATATCAACTTTCTAGAAGATGTGATTTAAAAAAAAAATTAGTAAGACCAGAAGTTATTGCAGTAGCAAGGAGAAAGCCAGAGGAATGAATGACGGTGGTGTGAACTTGGATGTAATTTGTGTGACATAAGAGAACCGAAGACTGGCAAATCTGGGGAGATGGTAAAGTGCTTGCTGTCCTGAGGCTCTGAATTCGATCCCAAGAGCCCACTTTAAAAAGCTGGGCATTATTTCACATACAGGTGATCCTAGTGTTGGGAGGCAGAGACAAGAGAATCTCTGAGGCTGCCTGGGCTGCTAATCCAGCTGAATTTGTGAGCTTCAGATTTAGCGAAAGACCCTGTCTTAAAAATATGAAGTGGAAAAGTGGTAGAAGAAGATGCCGAATGTTGCTATCACAGGCTTCACAGCCAGGCCTTATACACAGTTGTTTTTTTTTTTCCTTTTGTAGATCTTCCTGTATTTTATAATATTCTGTATTGTAACTTTTCTAAAAATTCAGAGATGTATGTTAAATGATACACTAATATGCTGCATTTACACTATTCTTGCCATGTAGTAGTTTGAACCCAGGACGTTACACATGCCAAAAGAACCAGAAGTGGCATTCCAAACTTTGACTCATTTCTTTAAGTATGGGGATTTAGTTGACAGGAAATTGTCTTACTAAATCCACAGTGAGATTTCAAACAGTGATCTCCATGGAGGGAAACTCAGTCCTGCAGTTCTTTTAAAAATGTCATCAGAAGAGAGGTTACTTTTTGACTACACTTTAGAACCATATTTTACCCCTGAAAGTCAAGACCAGTAACTCTAGTCAGACACTAAGTACTGTGTGGCACTTGACTTCACAGACTGGCAAGACGTTTCAAACCATGCAAGCACAAGTTGGTAAATCACTCTTATCAATGGTTTTGATTAAAAGTACGATGCTGGAAGGGTACAGATCTGTCCTTCTGTTTTAGCTGTGCGCTGTTTTCAACTCTCACTGTCAAAACTGACAGTAGGCCAAAACAAGGTGAAAGGAAGCAAAAGCTGTGTTTGTTTTTCGGCTCTAGCAGGCCTGGTTTAAGTGGGTACAGTTCCGGAAGATGTAAATTCTTCATGGATGCAATAATGCAATAATCTGTTGGATTCCCGTGGCATTGCTCAAGTGTTGACTCATTTGATAATGCTTTAAAAGCTACATTTTTCATTTTCTGGCAGCAGGACTAGGTGGGTTTTATCTTACAAAGAAGATACACACACAGAAGGGTGAAGTAGATACTGATGTGGTGATGAAATTTTGTCAGAGTGTAATTTCCTGCTACAAAATCTCTGACAGGTGCATCACATTTCTGGGTTCAACAAGTTATCCCCCAGAGATGTAACCGGAGAGAACATCGCTGTGTGACAGAACATCAACACTTGATATTTGCAGTGTCTTCTGTTAAGGAAACGTGTTGCCGTTTTGTTTTCAGTTTATGAATAGGACCAGTGAGCTCTTACATTTGGGAAGTAGCATGGCCACGTTTGGTTATGGGGGGCTGGTATCTGCCAACTGAGCCTGTGCATATCCAGTATATTGCATGTACAGATGACCGTGTCATGTTTGCTGTTGCTTGTTATGGTATCTGTCATTGCATTTGTGTCTGTCAGCGGTATTTATTGAATTTGGGTGACTGTGAGGACCTAGTGGGTAGTGGGTATGTGTGTGTTTTCCAAACATATTCTTAAATTACAAAAACATGGGTAGCTAGAGCCTCCTCCTTTTTTCTCGTGCACTGGCTGTGGCGGGCTCAGCCTGTCTAGGTTGCAAGAGTGGAGTGAGGAGGATGTGGGAAGCCTCGTAAAGCCTCTGAGAAGTCTTCTGTGAAAGACGCAGTTTCCCTGATGCGTGAGAAGAACTAAATCTTTGCAGCTTCAGTCTTGATGCTCTCCGGCTTTAGATAATGGGTTCCTGGGAACCCTCAACCCTGCTTATTCAGCCCCTTTAGTCACCATATCTGGCTATGAAAGCTTTTTGGCTGTCTCTGAAGATCAAATGTGCCTTCCAAGAGCTAAGACCGGCTGCTGTAGAGACCATGGGAGAGACCATGTCTGTGGTGAAGACAGTTCCAGAAAGAAATGGGAGCTTGAGGAGGCATTCCACAAGCAATGGCTGCATGATTGGAATGAGTATGGTGAGGGACAGTTCTCACTGAGGGTTGTTAATTAAAAAAAAAAAAATCTGTGTCATTATCTGACAGTCAGCCTTTATATGCAGTCACAGGTTCATACCATTGTACAAAGCCAGGCAGGTGTGAACTTCAGACTTCCTCGATAGCCCTCCGTTCCCTCCTCCCCACATCACCTACAGCTTTTACTTTTTCGTAAGTTCCTATGTTGGTGACACCGATAGGTAATACATGTGGCTGAAGTGTGTATTGACAAGGATTGACAGGAAAACCATTTTAAAGTAGCACGCTAAGAGTGTGGAAGGAAGGCATTTGATGTAGCGTGTGTTCTCTCTCTCTCTCTCTCTCTTATTCCCTGCCTTTTTGAACATGCTTACGCAAAATTATAAGCGTGGCACCTGACGGTGCAAAGCAATCCTTTTAAGCCCGTAGCAAGGCCACATTTTTGTCTCTCCTCCAAGGGTCCCCTAGTCCCTGCCCTGTATGCTCATGCTGTTTGGCATGTGTGATGATAAACCTGGGTACAGTTTGTTCCTGACCTAAGCTGTTCGTTCAGGCCTTCTGGAGGAGAGCCAGGTACGAAGTGAAAAACATGCTGCGTGCCCTCCATTCTCCCACCCCCTCTGCATTGTATATTTGGCAGTTTCTTTGTGGTGGGTTATTTCATATAGTGTGGCCCACCTGACTTATTTTAGGTCCAGAGCTGTGAAGCTTTTTTTTCTAGGTGTCTCTTGATATTCTGAGGGGAGTTAAAAGAAAATGAGAAGCCTGTAGCTTGGCTGGCAAGTTTCATAGCCCAGCTGGGGCTATTGGAAGGGTGGCCTGGTTCTTTCTCCTCCTGAAGTAAGTCCTGTCTCACTGAAGTGAACGTGAGAAACCCAGGACCCTTTCATTTGTTTGTTTTCACTTTGGCATTTCTATTCTGAGTCTGTCTTGGTAAGTAAAAAAGTACCTTGTTTCTTAGAGGCAGAGTTAATATTTTTAAATAAATAGAAATCTCCTCCTACAATGAGAGTCTTCATTTGGTAAACTTCGACTCATCTGAAATCCATTATGTAAATAGTAATGTTAGTGGCCTAGAATCATAGTCAATCTCTTCAAAAGGAGGTAGAGGCCGGGCTTGTTGGTACACACCTCCTCTAATCCCAACACTGGAAAGGCTGAGGCAGGAAGATCGTGAGTTCAGGGACATCCTGGACCTCATAGCAACACCCAATCTCAAACACAAAACTAGGGAGAGGAGAGGGAGAGAGGAAAGACAAGTTGTGTTGGTCAGCATTTGTGCATGTGAGTTTTAGAAACCACTCCCCTCCTTGGATCTCATGTGGACCTTGATCTTATCTGAAGGCATCGCCTTTGTTAGTCATGGAATTAGATAAGAGACCTCCAGGGCTGTCCATTGAGGTTTTCAGTATGTACCTGCCTGAGATCTGTATATTTAACTCCATATGTCTTGTGAGGCCTTTATCAATCCTGTAAAACTGCATTCCTCTTATGGCGTATGCATTGCTGGGCTCTTACCGTCACAAGTCTTTTGCTATCACATCTTCAATGGCAAGCCTGTGGCATGCCTGCCCTTTGTTCGGCTCACATTTATTAAGTGCCTGCTATGTGGGAAGCCTTGTACAAACACCAGGGCGAAAATCCTTGTTTCCACATCCCCGGATTATCCCCTTTCTTCTGAATGCAGCCAAATGTGTCAGTAAGGTACTTAACTAATATTGTTAGCTAAAAGCACCCTTCTCTCCTTTGTGCAACTAGAATTTTCCTTCTGTGCACCTGTTGTGAAATTCACCTGTTTGCTTCACTTTCTATCAAGGTACAAATGAAACTGGTTTGCCTTTCTGGAACTGCTAGGAGGCAAACTTCAGCACAATTCAACTTTGCACACTCTGTGGCATTTTAATAAAACCACTTACTCATTCAACAAGTTTATGACAATCAGCTCTGCTCTGCTGCAGAATGTTTGGGGTACTCTGTATATACTGATATGTATAGACTCAGTTCTGAGTGTATAAAAATAGGTACTCCCGAAGGACTGTCTGATGTAAAGCTTGAGAGCAAGAGGTGCTTTCAAGGGAAAGGGTCTCCTTTCTGAAAGAGAATTACAGATAATGCCCTGTTCTGGTCAGCTTTGTTGAACTGCAGAGAAGAAATGTAATGTTTTTCCCTAAAGAAATTTCTATGCCACCTAAATTAGAAGCCTGATTTTAGGCTCTAACTCTTCCTTATGTTTTATAGTATTTCAAGAACTACAATGTACATTTTTGTTTCAATCATAACCTCAAAGACTTTTGTGTTTATCTGTTGCCAAAACTCTGAAATGTATGCGTCAGGTTGATGTGTTTGCTATTTTGGAATTGACTACTTTTAGTTTGTGATTACTATAAACACTTGTATCTTGAAAGAAAGGTTAAATACAGTGTTTTGATTTCATGTAGGTACATGCTACCCCTTGTGCCTACAACTTTAGTTGATCTCATCCAGCCTCCCTTCTGAAAGGGGTGCGCACCCCAAGTTGTGATTGAATACACATTTCCAGATGCCTGTGGTGACATTTTTTTCCCCCACTTTCTTTGCAGAATGAAGACCTAAATGACCTCAGCAAATCCTCCTTTTAACTCATGGGTACCCAGACTCGAACTATTTCACGATTCACAACCAGGACCTCACATCTTCCTCCTCAGTAGATGGTACGATGCATTTGTTTACCTTGTACAATCCTCAGGAGTTCACTGACTGAACTGCACGTTCTGTATTGTGCCAAGCAACAAGAAAAGCACTGTGACACCGGAACAATGAGTCTGTGTAAACGTCATCTTGAACTTTAAGGACTTAGCTGGCCGCGATGTGCTGGTGTGCACCTCCACCCGCCTTGCTGCAAGAGAATGGGTTTACTCTCCTTGAATTTACAACGTCTGTTTCATCTACTTGGAGACCATGTTCCATGAAGCACCGCTGTAAATTATTTCATATGGGACTGTTCACGTTGGGTGGAGAGAGTATTAAATATTTAACATGGGTTTTGATTTATATGTGTAATTTTTTTAATGAAAATGTAACTTTCCTTACAGCACATCTTCTTTTTGGATGTGGAACTGAGGTATTCAGTGTTCTCTTATAAAGAGTGGAGCAAATGCTTAAAACAAGGCTAGAAAGAGTAGACTAGGAGGGTATAATGATCCTTGTTTTAAGATTCTAATTCAGAAAAAATAATATAATAAGAATCATAGTGCCATAGAAGGTTCTGGACTGTATAGTTGTACTTGCTGATACTGTCTCTTGTAATATAAACTTGATGTTGAGCTGAGTTCCTTTTAAGAATTAATCTTAGTTTTGTATTTTTTTTTTCCAAATGGAAGGAGAATGTATTCTACTGGGGTGTTTTCAAGTGTCGGCTTAGAATTGGTAATTGAATGGAAGCAAAACTGCAGAAAAAAAAAAGAAAAAAGAAAGAAAAGAAAAAGAAAAAAAAAGGAAACCACAGACTTCCACTGTATATACTGTAGAGAGAAGGAAACATGAGTGATTCCTTCAGCTTAAAAGCTCTCTTTGGAATGAAGAATGTGGGTGTTTCTAAATCCTGGAAATGTCTCTTTGTTCATAATAAACTAGATGCTGTTGGTCCCCCCTCCCCACTTGATAAGCTTTTCACCCCCACCCTCATTCTTTTTTCTGTGTATACATCATGTTTCATTTCTTTCATGGTCTTGAGAAGGCTGGTAAGACAAGTGTATTCTTGCTAACTGGAAATTAAAATTCCAGATTATTTTTTTTAAGTCATTACCAGGGCTCTGTGTTATATTCCCTAATGCACCTATCTCACATGTTCTGAGAACTTCTATGTTACGTATGTTTTAAAGGAATGCAATTGGCCCATTTGCCCTAGTGTTTGCCGGCGTTTTAATGGTTATCTAATAAAACACAGTTTACAGAGAGCATACAAAAACAAACAAACAAAAACAGTGACCTGTCATTGAAACATCTAGCCAGCAGTGAAAATGTTAAACTTTTCCTTGTTTGGAAAGTACACGTCTTGGAATTTTTCACTTATCAAATAGAAATGACAATGAATACACCTGAGGATGTATCCTCCAAAATGCTAAATTACCTTGCCATAAAACTTCCTGAAAGTACAGTGAATTAAGGCAGTGACCAGGCTCCCCCTGAGTCCCTAGGAACTCAGCCCTGCTTGTGGGAAGGGTTGAGCAGCCTGGCTGGGGCTTCCAGGAAGGAGCAAGGGTTGGAAGGCACTGCAGTTCCTATTGCCCTCATCAGCTGGTTGGGGACCCCTTGCTCTATTCAAAGAGATAAATAGATCTCCAACTGCTGAGGCCTGGGTTAGTGTGCAGTCAGCCAGATGGCATGAACCTCACAGACTGCTGTACAATGCTCATTGTTGCAGATCTTAATCATTTGCATGCTCATCAATTTCTAAGGTAAGTAGGTCTCTAGTCATAAGAATACATTGTTTTCAAGGAACTCACTGAATGACATCATTTGCTATCAGTAGAAAATCCCACTGGCTTTGAAAATCTGATGTGATGGTCTTTTACAAATGTGTAAAAAAAAAAAAGATTCTCATTGTCAAAGTAACTTTTTAATTTTTTTAAGCATGCCAACTCAAACTCTTGCTAAGGTGAGAAGAAAGCAAGCTTTCTAGAGAGAGACCAGTGAACAAAGTCAACCCAACTATTTCCCTGTCAAGTTGGCTATGATTTTCAAGGAGCCCAGGCCTCAAAAATCTAGGAGTACGTACCTTTCCATGGGGGGTTATTGACATGTAGGGTAAGAACAGAAATGAAGAGACTAGACAATCGTCTCCTGGTTTCTCTTTCTCTTATGTTTTATTGAGTCAATAGTGCAAAGGCAGACATTCTTGCTTTAATGTCTTCAAGAGTTACCTGAGCTGGAGTTGAGGAAAGAATCAAACTTGTCTGACTTAGAACTGGAAGTCACTGGTACCCAGGCTGAAATCTCACTCTCTGGCTCTTTGAAGGGTTTACTTTAAGCACATCAGTTGCTAAGTTATTGTGCTCAATTCTTACTAAAGGGGGTTGGCTTTTATCTATTCCCATGTATTTGCGGGCCAACCAAGGGCTTGCAGTAATGGGGCTTCTAGTGGCTCTGGCTAACCTGGAAGTGAGTGGATTTTTCTTTAGGATACCAACCTTTCACAGCATTCTTTCTTAAAGACTTGTTAGGACAGAGTTTTAAAATTCTCCTTTGTGAAAAGAACAACTATTTTCCCTGGTTATGATGATACCCTTGTTTTTAGGTAAAAGCCTAGCCCTAGAAGCAGCTAGAAATGAGGAGACTCAATTAATGATCAACCACTTGGGTCAATAATGACAAATCAGTACTGATGCTACTCGTGTGGCTATTTCTTTCAAACTTTCAAAGGTCAGGGACACTCTTGACTAATTTAGTGACTACAAAAGTGCACCCACTCAAGAGTTATCTAGCCAGAAGTAGAGAGTTTTAGCCTGCCTTTCCTTGGCTTTTGTCTTCTAGCTGTCTTTTATGTGTGAGACAAAGTGTTAAGAAACAATTGTACTATACTGTAAGAAGAAGTATTTTATAGTGCAGAAGCCCTATTTGAGTCAGTGTTACATCCTGAAAGCCGTATACCATGTAGTTGGAAACATCTTTAGAACAGGTGACTTAAAGGTAGGGGTGGGTGGCTCACCACATGATGACATTAAGAGCCATGGGGGGGTAGGACAGTTGTGAAGTTCTGTGGCTACGGGGGATAATGAAACTGTATTTACCTCATGCTGCCTTAGCTGAGCTCTGTAGGTGAGATGGCCATGCAAAGAGGTCCTATACCAAGATACCAACATTAACACCGACAACAATGGGGAGCAAAGGATTTTTAATTTTTTTTTGAAAGGCATGTGGAGGCCAACTGGGAGATCCACATAAGAGATAGTTCCTTTGTAGTGACAGGACAGGAGAGTTAGTACTGCCACTACAAAATGAATATTAGCAGGAGGTGATGGTAAAACTCACTTGTTTGGGGTGCTGAAAAACCCAAAGAAAGCAGGGTGTTCCTCCAGGACTGTGTGCATGCACAACCTTGTCAGTAATGACAGGAAGAACTTCCATCCTGGGCTGTGGGCTTAGCCATGGAGAACAAAGTCAGCCTTCCATATAGTTAGTAGCTAAATGACCATTGGGCCTTTGGTCATCCCTGAGCCAAGACTGAGATTGTGAAGGTTCTGCTGGAGCTTGGTCTGTCTGTCTCCTCCACGGGTCTGCAGAAAGTGTGGCTCAGCTGATGTGTTGGGTATCCATCACTCACTACTTGCAACTGGAGCATCAACTAGATGCTGGAAGCAGATGGAGATTCCCTGGAGGTGTTTGGCCCTACTCTCAATTAAGAGCCTACACTTAGCAAATATGGTATTTAAAGGTATGACTTGGGTAAGGCATCTTCCTTCCCCAGCTTATTGATGACTTGGCATTTGTGATGTCTCCACCAAGAGATGGGTGTGTTATCCTTTTGCCATTCACCTGCCATGTAAACTTCTCTTTTGTCCATGCTGTCCCTTTCTCCAGTGTTAATCATTATGCCATATCATAGAACAAATTCACTACCCAGGAAAATGTCTGTTTGCATATACATCTGTAGTGCTAGAATTATTATTATTTTAGTCCATTTTAGAACGTTGCCCCTGCCTAAGAATATAGTTTTCAGAATAATCTTTCTTGTGTAGTTACTTTCCTTATACCTCTTGGCTACAGGGTGGGCCAAACGAATGCCATCTATCCATTTGCTGTGTGTGGTTTGGTTTATCTGAAGATGGTGGTGCTATTGACGGTGCTACTTCATCTGTATACAAAAGACCGACGCATGGTCTATGTTGCTACCAAAACATTTACTGTATATATGTGGATAACGTATTATGTATATATGTAATGGGTACCAGGCCAGGTTTATATTTTTTTCTTTAGAAGTGTTTCACTTTTCCAAGCTTTCTTTGTAGTGTTATGCTTGTGTTCAATTCTTTTACCCCCAATTCTGTCTGGTACTTAGAATTGTAATGTCTTCATCGTTAATTAAAGAAAACTGTCTAAATGATGTGCTTGGTAGTCATTCTTACTATATTTCACTATGGGACCTCCAAAAGACATGGGCCATTGGTTGGATATGGGTAGTTTACACTGTGAACATGCTTCCGTAAGTGTTCTTTGGAACAGTTTTCTGGGTCTATATCCAATGGCTGAGTGTATTAAGAAAAAGAACTGAAAAGAATTTTTAGCTACTTAATGGCTGCTGGTAACAAATGTGAAAGGTGTGGAGAGGAAAAGAATGCGTCTTCTTAGTGGAAAGATCTGTGTTTCCTTTCTGCTCACTGGGAAGGCCTTGCCAGCCTTGAACCTGCACACAGATGCCTCTGTTCAAATGTAGGTCATGGTGTGGGGATTTGAATTGCTAGTCCCAGTAGACCCATGACACTGAGAAGTGAGACAAAGATGCCTCTCAGCCCTGGTTCCATATCATTTGGAAAGATTTCAAAAGTCCTCATGGTTGGGACAACTCTGAAAATGATGGTCCAGCTGTCCTGGGAGTGGGGCCTGGGTGTCATTTGTTGCTTTCAGTGTTCCCTGGGAGATTCTAGCAAGAGGTCAGAGTGAGAACCTCTGACAGGAGCTGTTGCCCAAACTTGTAGGCTCATTAGAACCACTTATTAGAAATACCTGCTGGAGCGCTGAAATACTCCAGGAATGTGGTGGGGGCACACGGGCTTTCCTGGTAGGCAAGTTTGGGAAATCCTGATTTCTGTACAGATGAAACCTCTGGATTATTTTTGTCACCAGAAGGATTAACAAACCTTTAGTAGTTAACTTTTCTTTTGCTGGGCTAAAACTTTATGACCAAGGCAACGTACAGAAAGAACAGTTTACTTATGCTTGTAGTTCAAAAACTCTTATCACCATCATGACGGGGAAGCGAGGCAGCTGGCAGACATGTTGGTGGCTGGAGCAGCAAGCTCAGCACTCATGCATTGAATTACAACAGGAAACAGAGCACACTGAGAACGTCCTGAGGCCCTTGCCCAGTGACATATTTTCTTCAACAAGGCTGTATCTCCTAAGCCTCTCCAAATAGTGCCACCAACTCAGAACCGAACATTCAAATGTCTGAGCCCTTAGGAACACTCTCACTCAAACCATCACAAAGACAGATCTAGAGCTTTTGGAGATAATTGTCTGAGTTGCAATGTCAAAGCAGCCATGTCCCTTCCCCTGCTCTTTTGAGGTTTCTTGCTTAAAAACTCAAGAGCAAAGATGACATTCATAGTTTAGTTCGTCAGGGCTAACTCAAGCTGGTAACATTTTGGAAACAGATTCAAGGTTAAGTTTAAACATTTACTATTATGTTGTGACCATGATCTTCCAAAGGCTGACTTATTTGGTACAAAGACTAGAGACAGCCGCCTGACAAGATAATTGATAACCTTATTGTTTCAAAGGAGCACACAAAACTAATTTCATACATGCTTGAAGTTGTAGTTGATCTTTACTTTCTATTACTTTTCCCCATTTATATTAAACAAACAAAGAACATTTTCTTGTAGTGGAATTGCAAAGTGAGTAGAGCTCTATCGCCTATTGAAATCAATCTGAGTATCACTAATTAGCACTGATTAGAGGAAAGACTAGCTGGAATGCATCAATGGTGTGATTTATAGCAGAATTGTCTTCTTACCTTTATACACATGAAAAGCATAGCACATAAAGTGTTGCTGACAAAGGACTTTGAGAAGTAATTGCCAAGGAGAATTTGAAAATTAGCTCAGCAGTACTAGTAAAATCAGTATCAGTGTTTGTTATACACCAGAACTTGTGTCAATTATCTGGTTTCCAACAACCCAGAGGTTGACAAGGTATGTGTCTGGCCACAGGTTTCTGAGAAGTTGAACAGCTTGTCACTGAGGACTATTTGCTGGCAAGTTTTATGTTCTCATTAATGGCCTAGTAAACCTCTCATACACATGTGTTTTAAAACTATGTTTCAAATATTGAAAACACTACTGAGTTAGGTTACATAGTTAAGGAACAGGAATGCTTACGTAGTCTGCAAGAGGCCCTTGGTTTGATATCTAGCAACACACACACATACACACACAGGCCCCTCAGCATCCTTCTAGCTGTCTTGTGTTAATGACTGCAGAACAAAATGTGATTGCACTTGAGGTTGAAAATGTGGCTCTGTCCAGCTTATGACTTCCACAACACAAGCTAATAAGGTCTTACTCTTTATGTCTAGTTTAGTTCACGTCTATTTGGTTTCTAGCGTCTCTTGTTTGTCTTACTTGGTACACCTCTTTTTAGCAAGAGAATAGAAACATCTGACCTTATTTTAGAAAGAAGATAGCAACTGTGAGGTAAACGCGAAAGCTACACTCAGTCCAGGTTGTGTTTGTGGGGATTAGCTTTTACATCACCTCCACTAAACCCTCCTGAATTAGAACTTTTAATATTGTCTGCTAAGGACACCAATAACCAATACTGACAACAGGAAAGAGAGGCAGATGCCTGAGAGTCAACTGGGTGGGAGAATGAGCCCTCATCACTTGGTTGATGCTCTTCACAATTCAGAAATTTCTCTTCTCTGATAGACACTCAGTGCATATGAAGAGCTGAAGTGAGAGCAGCTATGATGGAATTGCTAAGATACCAACAGCATTATAGTACAGATTTAACAAAGGGCATAAGAAGTACCCACCCCACCACACACAAATGGAAGACTGTGTTCCAAAATACTAAGAATTAATATGTCTGACAGCATGGCATTTCTGTAAAGTTGTGCAAAGATTTGATCTGACTTGGAAAGAGAAGGAAATCAATAAAATATTTAAGGTACAAAGGATGTTGGATGAGAATCATATCAGTGAATCCTCACAGACTTAGCACTCCTTGGTCTACAAATCAGAGGTTGGCCACTTACGGCTGGAAGTCAAATCCAGTCTGCTTCATGGTTTTGTCATCAAAGTTTCATTGGGATGTAACTGTGCTGGTCCAATTACACAATGTCTATGCTATTTGACAGTGCAGTTGAGTGGGTACCACAGAATTGCAATGGCCTGCGAAGTACAATGTGTATTGGCTGGCCCAATGTTTCTCAAGAGGGGCATCGCCTGCCCCAGGCCTCTCACATGCCAGGACCAGCTACAAACACTGTTACAGGAGAAACTGAATCTCTGCTGTCACAGTCACCATGGTTACCATGCTGCTGGATGGAGTTCACAGTCCTTGATGCATCTCCATGCCACTGACTGTTAAAGATCCTTCCAAGCAATGTTATGTATAAACTAAAATGCTACTTTATAGTTTGGCAGAAGCTTTCCATGAAGTAGGGCTAAGATGACGCTTCTCTGTGCTGCCTCCATTTTTATGGAATATAAACCTAAAAACAAACAAACAAAAAAAGGTAGAAATCAATGAAAGGTTTTTCTTTTCAAGCAGAGGCTGGGTTTCCTTGAAGGCCAGAGAAATGTCAAAGGCGATCATGGCATCCAGAATGAGAAGACCTTAATAAAGATTAGGGAAAAGCAGCAGGAATTTCTTTTCCATTATTGTTTGCTACCTGCCACAGAATGGAGGATGGGTATATCCATTTTGGCCAGAGAGCTATCTAGTTGCCTACATGGCAATGATAAAAAAATGTGAGGGTTATTAATTTAAAAAAAATACCATTGCTCTACCCTGGCATTAGATGAGACAGGAAGGCAATTCCTTGGTATTTCATCACCAAACCTCAACATTCACTGAGTGTTGCGGAGGCAGGCACTACTGTGGGTGAGATTTGTGCCAGAGACTGCTTTCAATGTTTTAGCACTGGAAATAAGCTCAGGTTTTGACTTGTTTGGTTTTCTTTTATAGGTAAGAAAACTGGATTTAATTTTAATCTCCATTTACTGTGACTTTATTTTAAAGTCATACTGATACCATGCTGACTAAAATGTATGTTGAAAGTGCCTTAATGTCCTCCTCTCAGCCAGCTTTTGGAATACCTGCCTGGACACAATATAAAGCTGGTATACAGATTGAAGAAGTCAGGTTTCTGGGAGGTTGCCAAAGCCAGTTAGATGGCCAGCCAGCTGGAGAGAAGACAGATTCTGCACTAAATGGAAACAACCAAAAAGGCCCAAGGGCTGAGATAAAGGGAAGGAGAGGACACAGGAGGAGAATGTCCTATAGGGGAATGTTCCCAGAGTTCAAAGCACAAAGACACTCCCACATGCCTTATGCTGGATGGCTCTTCTATCTGTCATAAGATGAAGTCAAGAGGCTAAGGTCAGCAGTCTTGTTCATGTGTTCAGAAGTCTTGTCTAGATCAGAAATTGTGAGCACCCCCCAGGTAACACCCACAACTCATCTTCCCCAATTCCCAAACTTTTGCCATGCTCCTGTTGCTGGCCAAAAACCAGTTTGGGAGGGGTTTCCAAATAACATTTCATCTCAATGCACCACTTTAAGGATACATGACTGTCAAGTGGGATACTAACTCAGATCCATTAACAAGTGAAAGACATGGGAACTGGAATAGCCACATCCCTTGAAATCCTGATGACCATTACTGACATCTGGAAAGCTCCAAGAGCCACACTTCAGATCCAGTCTGTTATATCTTGCAGCTTCTCACCCTTGAGTCCAGTTCTCTCCTCTAGTCCTTTTGTGGCTAAGTCAGGATGGAAGTGAACCTTGCTGTTCTTAGGCTCAGGTCTTAAGGACTTTTCCCATCTAGGTCAATGCAGCTTTCCGTGCCAGATACGTGCAAATGCACACAAGGCACAATTCTAATCATACATATACACCTATATCCCTAACCCCATAGCACACACACACACACACACACACACACACACACACACACACACACACTTCAAGGAGGACACAATGGTGCATTTAAAACAGTCATTAAAAAATAGCATTTTCTGCTTTAAATTTGAATTCTTCACTTAATTTTGCATCCTTCTCCTCTTCCCCACCACAGGGCAGCTCTTCCACACAGCAGGATTCCACGCCCCATACGTGAAAGAAAAATTCTGGTTCACTTCATCTGTTGAAAACAACATCCGTTTGGCCAAGCTAGAAAAACTTTTCCCTGAGTCTAGCAATCCTCCCATTTTTGTTTGCAGAAATGTCTGACAGCTGTGAGTCTGATTTCTTTTCCTGACCATGTGAAAACTTCTGTTCTCATTTTGGCATTCTAACCCACTGTGTGACTTTGGGCAAAGTTCTCCCTGGCCCTCCAACCATTTGATGATAGGAGGTGAGTGTTAACGCGTCTCAACTCAGGACTCCGAAATTTGTCAGCACATCACAGGCACTGTATCTATAAGGTGATGGTGTGGCTGTGTGTGTTTTCTATTCCTGGAGAAAGGGTTTACAATTTTTATAAAATCCACCAAAGTTTCTATGGGGACAAAGAAATGGTGCCTTAAAATAACCACTGGAGCCAGAAGATGGCACAGTGGAGTACAGCGCTTGCTGTGTAAACATTGGGACCTGGGTTGGGATACCCAGCACCCACTAGATGTGGTGGGTGTAATCTGTAATCCCAGGTAGAGACAGGAAGATCCCCAAGGATCTCTGGCCAGACAGTCTAACCAATTGGTGAGCTTACATTCATAGAGAGACCTTGACTCCAAAACTAAAGTGAAGAAAAGAGAAATAGACACTCAATGTTGACTCCTTGCCTACACATACTTTGGCACAGGCACAAACCATCTAATTATGATCTTATTTCTACAGCTTATGGTATAGAATCAGGCAGTAGCTTAGGATAAACCAGGACATGGCACTGACCCCTCTTCTCCCCTCATGACTATGAACTGGTCAACAGTTGGCATTCTCTCTTGCCTAATGCTTCCATGAGACTGGGTCTTCCTGAAAAGGAGAAAACACACATTAATTATATTTTTGGAAATGTCTATGAAATTAATGTACTAATTCCTAGGACTAGTACATTTGCCTCAATAACAATAACAAAAAAAAAAATGCCTTCCAGGGAGAGGATGACACTTTGGCAATAGGAACTGACTGCCATTGATGCCACTCTAGAGGTCATTGCTTCAGTGACAGAATCTGAGCAAATGTAAAACATTCTAGGAATAAGCCCCGAGAATCTTGAAGCAGTCATCCTTTCTCCCTATATGTAATAAGAAAACATTAATTTATAAGTGGCATCAAACTGGTGTATGTACTAAATGAAACATTTTTTCTAGATTTTTTTTTTTGTGAATAATTTGAATTCTGGATAAACACATCCAAGATTTTCCCCCCTCAAAATTTGGAGCAGAAAATTACAGAGGTGACTGATTGGCTGACTCAACACCCTTCTTCTTACAGTTCTGATATTATCAGTGGGTGACTGTTTCCTCCTCACAGCACACAGCCTTGGTTCTGCCCAACTGAGATAGTCTCATGCGCTTAGGTTGGCCTGCAAAGAACTAAACTAGGTTAGGAAAAGAATTAAGGAATTTACTCTGCCAACAGCTCATATTTGCTGCCACTAATGGGAAGTCTAGTTTTTGCTCTTCCCTATCCAAGGTCTGAAGTTATTTTCAAGACACAAAGATGAACTCAGGCAACGATATGGAAAAATGTACAGCTCTTCACAGGCTCTAAATTTAAAACAATTTAAGAAACTACATGACTGTATTTAAGGTCGGACCTCTGGTCTCTGAATTCTTGCTCCATGAACACGTTAGGAACATAAAAAGGCAACCAACAACTGAAGATATTCATCAGCGGTGACCATGGAATCAAGATCTGCTGCTGAAGCTTTGAATGTGCACTTGTGCACATTTGTGCTTGTGTTTGCGTGTGTGAGTGCAGACCAGAGGGCAGCCCCAGGTGCCTTTCCTCAGACACCATCTACTCTTAAATGATTTTATTTATTTATTTATTTTGAGACAGTGTCCTTGACTGGTCTGTGACTGCCAGTTGCTAGGATGAATGAACTCCAGAAATCTAAGATTACAGGTGGCATGTGCCACCACAGCAGGCTTTTATTCTTTCAGTGGAGATTCCCAGGATCAAACTTACATCTTCATGTTTGCAAGACAAACATTTTAGCAACTGGATGTCTTCCCAAATTCTTTTTTTTTTTTTTATTCGTCACAAGAAGATGAGTTTTTATTTTAGAGAATGACTTTGGCATCGGAATTAAATAGCCTTGAGCCAACCTTGAGATTCCTAATTAGCTGAAAGCATGAGAAAACCCCTTAAGTTCTGAGAGCCATAGTTTTCCTGTCTGTATCTGAGGATGCTGCTGCTCACAGTGCAGGCTCATGCTCATTAGGCATGTTCCATACTGCCTACCCAGCTCACACCTTCTACATCTAGCCTCAGAACATAATTCTAAACATCTTTACAAAAATCAGGCACAGTCTCTTACCTCATGACAAATGGTGAAGTTAAAAGGCCTCATAGGACAGACAATTCCACACTTGAGAACCTCTTTGTCCTTCCCCTCTCTGCCTTCTGGTAAAATAAAGTTGTGTGCTAAGGGCAAGTTTAGAATTAAGCCAAAGGTGCAATCTTGGCATGGTTCTGTTGATTCCCAGAATGCCATAGTGAGACTTCCTGATCTGCCCCCACTCCTAATCCCTGCCTCCGTGAGGAAAGCAGGGGTGAGCAGTAACAAAGCCAGTTCTATCTCTCATTCCAAACACTTCATTACGACCTCAAAAATAGAAACTCCCACGGAATACAACTTGTATACCTTTACACTGGTGGTATATATATATGCACACAATATATACATATATGTACATATACACATACAAACATGTACATATACACATACATATGTATATATGTATGTATGTATGCATAGGTATATACACATATATGTTCATGTGTGTGTATACATATGTATGTATATATGTATATATGTGTATTTTCCCCAAGACTAGCACATCTACACTTCTGGATCATCCAGATGATGCTGCTGTTTTGTTCAGAGGCGTAAGCATTTGTTTGAAGATGTTGATCCAGGAGTGGACGACCTCTGAACCATTTAGGTTACTGTGGCTGACTAGGTTTAAGTTCCATTCTTTTTCCAATTAAGATTAAAAAATTAAAATAAAAAAAAACATTTAAGAATAGGCAGTTTTTCTTCTTCATTTATGATCTAATTCCATCAACAATCCTGTTTTGTTTTTATTTTTTATTTTTTTTCTTTTGTTTTTAAAGAGCAGAGGGTGTCCAGAGAGACTTGCCAAACCAACTCTATTATCCTGCCTGGAGACATGGAATGCCTTCTAGACCACAAGGAGTTGGAGGCCCTGGAGAAATGCTGGTCTGAGCAGGCCTTAGCCTCTGTCTTGAGTGTTATCTGCTCCTATTGCTTCCCAATTTTCTCTCCATTCTTGGGCTGAGCCAACCTCTGTGGCATCATTTTTACTTCTCATAGGGTAACAATCATTATTCTGGGGATACCCCCCGTACCTCCACTCCATTCTTGTTTTTTCTTTCACAAAGATGTGCAATGACTCTTTGTCTGTGTGATCAAAGGTGCCGGGGACACTTTGTGCTTTACTTTAACCCATTGCCTTTCCCTGAGGTGTTTTGTTTGTTCAATTACACATGAACTTTTAATTCTCTACAGGCCTGTGTGTTCTGTCCAGACTTCAGCCTGCCTGTAGCTTGGCCTGCCTCCTTGTTTAGGGGAAAGCTTATTGCTTCACAGTAAGACCATCTGACAGTTGTTATCTGCGACCTGAGACACAGAACTGCCAGTGACGGGTGCCAGAGATAGAGATGAGCAAGACCTCCTGGTTTCCCAGGCCCCAGCACCATCTGGGACCACCCCAGGAAGGAGACAATATGGCAACAAATGTTAACAGGAGGAGGGAAAATCCCGAGATGGCCAATCTCACTGTGGACTGGAATCTCTGAAAACCGTGGAATCCACCAGTCAAGATGTCTCCCCTGATAGTCCCCTTTCCTTTCAGTTTTCTTTCCTTCCCTTTTCCTGTCTTCCTTCGACCTGTGCTTTTCACAGAATCCTGAGTGCCAGCTGCTGGGTGACATCTCCCTGGGAGGCAGACGCAATGACAGACATAATTCTAAGCCCACTCAGTGAGCCATGCTTTCCCAGAGATCCCCAGGTCCAGTGGGAATAAAACCCATTCTGCGCATGAGGCCAGCTGGGCCCTACAGGGATGTGGCACGTTGGCTTCAAAGCCCCTCGCAGGTATTTCCTTCTTAGCCTGTTCCGAGTCCAAGTGCTCCTTTTCCTTGTTCTCTGTCCCTATCACTCTCTGCTGTATGTCTTGTTCTCAGTTTCTCTAGAGCATTATCTTCATCTGTCTCTATTTGTTTGCTTATTCATATTCACTTTCCCTCTGTCCATTTGAAGTGCTCTGTACTTATTTCCATGTGATTCCTACTGCCTGGTATGTAACTTGCAATCAAGACATATCTGCTGAATAAGCAGATAAATAATTAGAGCATATAATAACTAAAACAACACCACCAGTAACAATGCGAATAATGATACTGACTGCTTTCTTTTTGCATTCTACCAAGCACTATTTAGTGCATATTATTTCAAATTCTCAAACCAATTCTGAGGGAGAGGAGAATTTTGCTTTGCTAAATCGAAAAGTGGAGGCTCCCAGGAGTTGGTGTTTTCCCAAGGCCACCCACCAAGTGAAGGATGGACCTGGGTTCCGTCCTCGGATGTGTCTGCCTCTACAGCCAGCGCACTTTCTTTCCTCTTATTCTTCCTGCACATAAGCAATGTGCCATGGAGCAGAAAGAGATAACACAGAGATGAAACGTCAGGGTAGTTCAAAGGAGAAAGAAGTGACCTCTGGGGTAGGGCTGAGGAGGAAAGCATCTGTGACAAGATGACTGTTTTTCTGGGTTTTATTAGAAGGGCACTGGGACAGCTGGAATGGGAACAAGAAATCCCAGGACACTGGGCTTAGGAAGGTGGCTCAGTGGATGTGAGGCCCTAAATTTGGAGTCCCAGATCTCACAGAAGTTCAGATGCTATGATACTAAGATATACACACACCCTAGAATACACTGTGAAAAAAATGCCAGAAGGCTATCATAATGAGTGAGTGAGTTTGTGTGTACATGTGCATATGTGTGATGCATGTATTTCCATGTATACATCATAAAATAAGGCAAAAAGACAATATAAAATGAGGTTAAATTTGATTCAAAGGAATTAGTGTTTAGAAAAAGCAGCAATGTCTTCTGTTGCAGAAAATAAAAATAGCTAATAATGTTTTTTTTTTTTATTAATAGCCTACAACTGCTACGGCGGCATTATCCAACGTGCTCAATGAAAGTCAGACACCTGTTGTATTTTATTTAAATAAGCCTTCTCTCACTTGGGGCTGGCCAGACATTCCTTGTAAGCTACACTGTTGCCACCTAGGACCTATCCCATGTGTCTGCTTTAACCATTCCTGTCTGAGCTACTTCCCATCTCTAATCCCAAAATACTTGCACATCTTTGCCATCTGGGCCACTCCTCTCAACACCATTCTCAGGTTCTCCACCTATCTCAGAGCAACTCTGCTTCCTTCTGCTTCCTCCCTTATCTGTCCTCCCCTCCTCGTGACCCTTCTGTCCTCAGAGCCCAAGAATTTCGGCCATGCCTATCTACCTCACTCCATCTTGCCCAGGTATGTAGGTGTTTATTCTGCCAATCAGGGATAACTTGCAGGCATGGATTACAAAGGCCATTTTGGGGTATGTGAGTGTGTCTGTTCATAAACTATAGCAAGCAGACCTCATGGGGCAAAATAATTAACAATCAAATACAGAGCACCAGACCATGTCATTAACAGTCTTCTGTTTAGTTCTAACTTCAGTTCTTAAAGGCAGATGTGCACATCTGTACATACTGTACCAGAGCTTCATATGTGCCCAATGACCTTCCAAATTTCTGTTCAAAGAAACCTTACTGTTTATCTATGGAAAATGTGTTTTGCCATCAAGTCACATTTAATTTTGGATGTTGTCTAAATGTTCGGAAAACTGTCTAACCTGAGGGTCGCCATACCCACATTACCACTGAAACCAAAATTTCATGATTCACCCTCCTCTCTCAATCAAGGACTGCAGCCCTTTGGAACAAGCTCTGTCCTGATTCTTTTGAATCTTCAGGGCAGGTTGGATCTGTTCACTGACAAGTCTGTCGTGCTTGGCTCTGCTGTAGGCAATGTTGTCTCCACAAGCTTTTAGGCTTCTGCTTTCAGGCCAGCTCTGTCTGGTGGCCCCAAAGCTAATGTTCTAAGGTTCCAAACTGGCTGCATTCCTTTTAGTTCTCATGGTCATGGACTCTTCATGGTGGCTTCAGGGGATGACAAAGGTATCCTTGTTGCTAAGCAACAAGACCCATGGAGGAAGGCTGGAGTCAGATTGTCAGGACAGCTAAAGGATAAGCACACATGATGGAGTCTGTTTAGATGAATAACAACGCTACAGAACCGAGCACTAATTTGATCTCCTGGGTAAAGAGATGAATTGTATCATTTATAGCTGATAAATCTATCCATAAAATTAAAAGTATACTTAAAGTGTAATAGCAGATATTATAAATTACAACTGAATAGCAAGGATAAGATGAATGGGAAGGAAACAGAATTATGATAGGTCCTATCAAGTGGGCATCTTGATTATTATATGAATCATTTAATATAATGAAGAGTGTGACTCAGAATGAGGACTTAACATTTGGGAGAATACACATGCCTAAGAACAGGGTGTCTGCGTGCAAACAGAAAAACATTTAATATAACAAGACATGAGTAGAATCTATTTTAGGAAGAGATGCTCATTTCCTCTTAGTTCACAGCAGACCTTGGGGAATTAAAAAAGTAATGCAAAAAGTAGAATGTCTAAATAACACAAATAACAACGAAAATCCAGTTAGTGTATCCAGACAGTCCTCTAGTTTCCAAGTTCCACGCTCATGTGCTCAGTTATTGATGGATTGGAAACACAAGAAAGTGTAGAAGCGTGTCTTCCTATAGCCTTTCACTACTACAGACCAGTATTCATTACACTGGAATGGATTCTGTATGCTTCCAAAGGACTCTCCTTTGGAACATCAACCCAGCTATAAACCCTTTCATCTACAAGAATGACATGCCTTCAGGACATTGTGCAATAGTGGCACAGAGCTTGAGGGAGTAACCAGCTAATAGCTGATTTAAGATCCATTCAATGAGACATCTGCATGCAAACTGAAAAAAAAAAACAACAAAAAACAAAAACCAAAAAACATCTACTGTAAGAGGGCATGGGTAGAATATATTTTTGGAAGAGATTCTACCATTCTACCATAGCCAATGTTGCTCGTGTGGCCAAGAACATGGAACTAGACAGGCCAGGGACATATAGGAAAACCAAATACTATTATTTTGCTGAAGGAATATAAGTAATGATATTCTGCCAAATTCACAGATCCATGTCTTGCTCACCTATCATCAGAGAAGCAACAGATAGGTACAAATACAGAGAACCATAGGCAGAAAATATACAGAGAGTGAGAGACCTTGGAAGGGTCAGCCCTAAATGGGATGTCTTCATGAAATCCTTCCCTTCAGGGCTAGGGCAACTCTGCAGAAGAGGAGGTAGAACGAGTGTAAGAGCCAGTAGAAATGGAAGACACCAACGAAGGCTATTTTAGACACAACATATGGACTCATGGAGGCTGTGGCAGTATGCATGTACGTATGTATCTGTACCAGATGGAGTCCAAGGGCTGAAAAGAAAAGTGGCTATAAACCTCCATCTCCAAGCCAATTGCTGTCTACAATTGATAGCCACATGCAAATGAAAACTTTTTTTTTTTCCCCAAGGGAGTCTTACCGGAAAGTCAAAGCTTTCTCTTAAGGGCAGGTTTCATACCCATAAATAGAAGGCCAACACAAAATGAATGCAATTACATCTTTGGAGGTTCCTTGTCTCATAATCTTAAGTCAGGTCATTTTTTTTTTCTACCTTACCTTTTTCTACCTTTGAGTATATATCACAATTTCCAGTTTGGGGTTTTTATGGAATTCCTGAGTGTTTGTGTGTGTCACTGTCTACACACATTTCTTGTGTTTTTTTCTTTTGCACTTTATTTCTCATATGGTTGTTCTGTCATAGTCTGATTTGTCTGTTTCTTATTTATTATTATAAATAAGACACCTGTTCGTTTTCTAACAAGAGACAGAAAAGATGCAGATCTGGATAGGAGAGGGGGAGTTGGAGTGGGAAGGAACTAGAAGGAATAGGGGACAGGAAAGTGTAACCAGAATACTGAGAAAAGAGAAAATAAAAATTTGAATTTTTTGCATGTTAAGCACCGTGTTAAACCCACACAAAGTTATGTACGGTACAACCTGCTGCAGCCTCTGACTGTTCACAATCCCTCAGACATCCTTCAGCACACCTTTGAGCATTGTTTGCTCTTGTACTACGTGGTTATGGCTAAGAGGCTTCTGTCCTCATATGAGCAAACACTGCTCAAAAAGACAATAGGACAACGATTTGCCCTCCTTGTACACTGTATTAGGTGTTGTGTATAACGTGGTGGTTTAAATGAAGGGGAGGGTGTGAAGAGCCTACGCAGATATTTGCTGCTCTGTACGAGGAGACCTGGTGTTCACGGGAGCCCTGAGACACACACTGCAGCATGGTGGCATTGAAGGGAGAGCACACATACACATTTTCCTCTGTGGGAAAATACTGTGCATGGATACAATATAGCCAAATATTAGGACACAAAAAAAAGAGAGTTAATTTCAAGTAGAATTTATACTATAAACATGCCATAATCATTACTTGAGAAGCTTATAGAAATTGAGAGTACTACTCAGTTGGAAAAGATTTTTTATGAGTCTCATGTAAGTGGAAAAAAGTAGAGGGAGATACCCAACACCCAACATCAACCTCCGGACTCCACACCCATCCTTCCACATACATGGGTACACAGATATGTATTTGTAGTATACACAGATGAAGACTCACACACACACAGAGGAAGTATCAGAATTCTTTACAAGATTATGTCTTCTGGTTAAGCACCTAAACTTTAACAAGAGTAACTTTAAGTAAAAATAGTTTCCATAATTGGTGCTTTATGTATGTTATACCCATAAATAAGACTAAAATGTTATCATGAAGATTTTTTCCTTAAAGAAATTACTATTAACAATTCGAACAGCTCAAATGACTTTAAAAAGAAATAGTATTTTATACCGTTTGAAGGTAAAAATAGTAAGTCAATAATTTATTCTCTAACAGGATCTCTTCTAATACCGAAAGATGATTTGTAGTGTAGATGAAAATAAATAGTTTAATAGCTATTTTAAAGTGACATGGCATTTTTTTTTGGTGGTATAGCTATTCTTTTAGCACAACTTAGTTACAAGAGCATAACTGATTTTTATGCAACAGAATGTCAGGCTGGGGGCCTTCCTTTACCTTTAAAAACTATTTTATTAGCATAATTAATCATACATAATAACAGGTTTTATCATTTTCATATATGTACATAATATATTTCAGTTATATTCATACACCCCTATACTTCTTGTCTTCTTCCTCTCATTAATCCTCTTCTTCCAAACTATCTCCACTTCTGACTTCTTCACCTGTCCTCCCTGCCTTTCCCTCCCTCCTTCCCTCTCTGTCCATCCCTCCATCCATCCCTCCTTCTCCCTCCCTCTGTTTGTGTGTGTGTTTGTTCCCATGAGTTTCATTAGGGTTCTTTTCTGGAGCATAAGTGAGAGTGTGTTTATAGGAGCCCACAAACTAGAGACGATGTCTCTCCCTCCCCATCAACAATTAACTAAGTCTAAATTACTGAGCTAAACATTTTAATGAGCTATCATGGTATAATAAATACTCATGTCACTTTAGATTTGTTCATGTGTATGGGTGTTTTGTCTGCATGTATGATACTGCCCACTAGATGAAAGGAGGAAGTATGGATGACCTGGCAGGAGGATGTTGTGGGAAGCTTTATCTGAAGCCCTAATTCTCCACAGGTTGGGCTTGTGGAGGTATTTCCCCTGTATGCTGTGTCTAATATCGTTTAGAGAACTGTGTTCTCCCAGAAGTTAGCAGAGTGGCCAAATGCCATATGCAGACAAGCATAACGGAAGCTACCTGATACAGGAGGCTCCCCTCCTGAAAACTACTCATCTTGTGCAAGCAAGCAGGAATTGAAGATTCCCATTGCAGAAGCACAGATGAGGGAGTCAGTCTGGAAACTCTCTCAGCCCCAGGGAGCATCACCACTCTGTAGTAGCAGCAAGTATGTGGGCACGTCACATGTAGTTACTCCCATTCCTTCCTGCTTTGGTTTTGCTGAGGCCGGAAACAGCAAATGGTGAGGCAGAAAAGCTGAACACATGGGACTAAACAGAGGCACCCTAGTCCGCATTTCATGAAGTTCCTGCATGGGTTTAGGAAAATAAATGGCTTGCTTGTGGTCTCTTATAGCGGGACTTTCGAACCTGTCAGCAGTATCAATAAAGACACAGAAGCCTTTTAGCTAGGGCAATCTCCCACACAGCTGTCTAGCTTTACCTGACTAATTCTGACACTACATCCTGCCACTAGCCCTCTGCTCTGGTCTGTCTATTTACCTCCGTGTCCACTGGCAAATTCTCCAGGCCTCTTGTCTTCTCCCGGAGTCTGTCTTGTCTGTCTGTCTATCTTTGAAGTTCTGCCCTCCACTTCCTGTCCAGATATTGGCTGTCAGGTCTTTATTAGAACCAATAGGCAAGTGAGGAAGGATGAATATTTACAAAATGTAAGACAAGTGACTGACCGTAGAAATAACAATACCCAGATCCAGCGAGTACTTAGCTCTCTGCCAGTTTAGCAGTCAACAATACAGAGACACACTCTACCACCACAATTTCCCACTGGAGACTGTGGATCATTTTGTGCAAGACCTCTTCAGCAGGCCCTGTGTCCTGTGACTCCTGTTGGTTAATTTAGAACAGTCCAAAGAAAGGCAGGACAGTGATACTCTACAGAAAGGTGGGCAAGCTGTTAAGCACCAGGAAGGAAGCCTTGGGCAAACTCACAGACCCATTCAGATCTCCAAGCTTCAGGGTCAGAATTCTTTGTACAGAGAGGATCCTTCTAACCCTCCACTTTGCCTTGCAGCAAGTCAAACACTTTTCTTCTCAAACATGGAGGAGGAGGAAGAAGAAAGGAAGCCCTGGCAGTATGAATCGCACTAAGTCAACAGCTTGATGGGCTGCAAACACACTTTCTTTGTAGGTTAAGGGCTGCAGGAAATATTCACTGATAAGTACTTTCTCACCCGTGACACCTGTGGAGTGAATCCATTAATTCTTTTCACAGGCTACAATCAGCACTTTCTGCAGAGTGTCTTGATCTTTAGAGATGTTGTCAGTTTATTCTGGGGCGTGCTTATAGACAAAAGCATAGCTCTAGTCTCTAAAAACTTTGTATGATTCATTAAGGTCTAGTGAAAAAGTCAACAAAGGAGACACGTATTTCTACTTATAATTTAATGAGGAGCTTTAAAATAAGAGTGATTCCTGGTTAAACATTTGGTTAAATATCATACGACATCAACTATTACAAATGTGACAGGTACCATAGCAGCTGACATTATTCTGGTTGCTCTCTTTAAATACTCCCTTTAAAATAGCTTCTCCAATTTAGAATTTAAAGGGAAAACATTCTATACATTTTGTTCACAAAAAGATTTTTATCATGTATATAGTCTAAAAAGGTAGCACAGTCTCTGAGCTATACACTAAGTCCCAATGTCTAACTATTTTGCCAGTGAAGGCAAGGCAATCAGTAAGTACATTTGGTTTACCCATACTACTCTAACCACCAAGGGCAGCGTGATGTGTTTAAAACGGGTCTCTTTCTAAAAGCAGCCTATTTTCTACCATTAAGTCTTCCAAGTAAAGCCCAAAGTGCCTGGCATATGGCTAAGCACTGTTCATCAAATATCTTGAACAATCTTCTCAAAGCTCTAACTCAACGGAAGCTTGACCCCCTACAATAGGAATGAAGTATGAGTGGCTAATCTTGTTTTTGATTTGGCTTTCTTGCCCCCTTATTGAAAATGAGTGGGCAGAGTTTTACACATTGCTCTTGACATGTGGATAGCACTACCAATATGCCCTCTCCACAATTACATGAGGTGTCAAGGCAGGTAAGAGGTGATCGAAGGCTGGTACAATGATGGGTGAATGTGTAGTGTTTCAACTCATTACTGCTTCTCAAGGAAGAGAAGATCTGAGCATTGAGATTCATGGGTCCTACTGATTCATTCATTGAGATTCATGGGTCCTGCCTTGTGTTGATACCTACTTCCATGCTGATGCAGTGACAGTGGTATTTGGTTGGCCAACTGTGGCCACTTTTGTTCACAATGTACCTTATCAAATACTAAATGATTACAAGATGAGCTGTTGTTATTCATAAATAGGCACAAATATAAATATATTTTGGTTTGCTGTAGCTGCTAAAACAAACTTCATGGCTTAAAACAATATACACTTATTATCTGACAGTTCCAAAGGTCACTGGCTGCAATCAGAGTGTCAAAACAGGCCATGTCCCCTTCAGTTCTCTTGTGAAGAACCTACTTCTTGTATTCTCTGGCTCTTGGAATATTCTTTGTATTACTTATTCTGGACATCCCGTCATCTTCAAAACCAGTACATTTCACCTCCCTAGGTCTTGATGTCATACCTCTATAGTCAACAACTCCCTACACACACACATATACAAGGATATTTATGATTACACTTAGGTCCCACCTAGACAACCTAGGGCAATCTCCCCATCTCAACAATTTTAACTTCTTTATACCTACAAAGTCTCTGATGCTATACAATGCAACATTCACAAGTCTGAAGTTAGCCAGCTCTCATCTGCATGGTCAGTAAGCCTCCTCTTGAGGTCTTGTCTCAAAAAAACAAAACAAAACAAAACGAATCATGTTTAAATCTTTCAATGGCATTGCCAGATGATTACATTATCTCAAATTTAAGAAGCAAGTCCTAAAACAGCCTTCATAATGATCTCCAATTAAAAAAAAAAAAGCTGTGCATTGTTAAAAGAGGAAGAACTGGAGAGATGCAAACCAGAACATTAGCGTTTAGTGTATGTGAGATCTGAGGTGTCATTCACTTTTAGCTTTGTGTCTGTTTTCTCACAAAAAGCATGTTTTAATAGTTACTGGTGTTGTGTTATGAAACAAAACAAAGCAATTTGTATTTTCCCACAAGAAAAAAAATGTATATTTGTCACTACAATAAATGAACACAGCGATGGAAAACAATCCAAGTGCTGATACTTTCCTTGTGAGCAGTATTCCTTGCAAGGTGCAGATCAAGCTATTCAGAGAGTGGAACCTGTACTTCTGGGGATGACAGTATCTTTCCTGCCAGCTGTCTCCTCTGAATCGAGGCCCTCATGGCACCTGCTCTGCAGAGGCCCTGACCCCACAGTGCTTCCTTAAGCCTGGCTTGTTCACGTGTCAGTAAACTTGTTGGTCCTTGAGGTTGAACCAGTTTTATTTCCTTTCAGTCTCCAATTTACAGTACACTTGAAACAGTGGTTCCTATTCTATTTCTGTCCTTCTAGAATGACCTCTCTCTGTGAGGCCCTTGTTGAGAGAGCAGCAATAAGTTGTAACTACATATTGGACAACTGTTGGAGCAGTGATCTTGACTGCAGTAGGTAGTGACACTCCAACATTTTCCTTCCTATAAGCATCAACTCTGCCCTAAAAGTGAATACTCCTATTAGACAAACATGACGAACCTATCTGCTCTGTATACTAATAAAACATTCACTTTTCTCTTCAAAGTATTGAGTAGTTCTAAATACTTAAAAAAAAAGATGATAGTCAACTTGTTCTCTATGTTTAGGTGCTGTTCTGTTTCCTCCATACATTATCACTATTGCTCATTTTGAACTCTATTATCTTCAGTTACATTCTTCTTCCTTGGGTTAGTTTTTTTTTTTTCTCTTTTAATATACATGTTTAAAATACATATGTATATATAGGCAAGCAACAACAGGGTAATTAGATATGACTGTTCATTTGGTAATCCATTTCAGGTTTTAAAAGTAAAACTATATCTGATTACTTCATGAATACTTACAGACTATATATCAGCACACACACACACACACACACACAGCCTTGATTTTCAAACAAAAATTAGGACACATGACATGAAAAGATATATTAAATAACAGAATCTTTAAACACTGACAGAATTGACAGTGTAAATGTTGTAGAAAATGTTCAGTATCCAGTTATCATATAATCATACAATTATCCTGGCTGTGTACACATATATGTATTGCATTTACAAATGTTCACTCTGTTTTGTATACAATTAGCATTGTATAAATGATTTTGTGAATATTAAAGTATGTAATATCGCAAAACACAGTTTACATTCACCTCGGTTCAACAATGAGCAGCAACTGGTTACGACAGGTTTGGCTTGCTGGTCATGGCTGCCTGATGAAGCAATTCTGAAAGGGGCTATGTAGACTGAAAAGCCCGGACTTTCGAAGGAATGGAGTATGAAGATCCAGAACAGTCCCCGTGTTCTTGCAGCTCTGGTGCGGGTATCACTTGCTGTCCTATTTACTCTGTTGGTTGTCTTTCTGAGTACAAAGATTGTTTATTGGGCCCTGTGTGATGGCTCAGCAGGTAAGGTTCTTCCCGTTGAGCATGACAAACTGAGTTCATCCTCAGATGAACTCATTCACAAAGCGAAAAGAGAACCTATTTAGATTCCACAAGTTGGCCTTGGACCTTCACATGCATACCCGGCACACACCCATGCACATTTTTTAAACAAACAAAAGTTTATTAAACAGAACTTTAAAATACAGTGATACGTGTGGAAGGGGCTTTTGCAGACCCACCAACAATATAAATAAGATAAGGGAGGCTTTTATATGGCTAAAGCGTAGGCCCTTAGCTGGGCAGATTCTCAGCTGACATCTAGACTTGATCTGCTATTCCACCTGCAACCCATCACATGTCAAAGCTCTTTTACCTCTCTGCTCTTGTTTCTGTCCATTCGTTCCTCCTGTGTGTCTGCCTCCGAAACTCTTGCCTTTTCTTTTTCTCCCAGAGTTCCTCTCCCCTGGAAGTTCCGCCCTCTACTTCCTGTCCCAGCCATTGGCTGTTATCTCTTCATTACAACCAATCAGTGAGAGGCTGCCTGACCTTCAAGTATCTGAGCAGGTGTGGAAGGACAAGTATTTACAAATAGAAATCCTGAGATGGGCCATAGAAATGACAATACCAAAATCCTGCCAGCACTTAGCTCTCCGCCAGTACAGAATTAACAATTGAAAATACAGAGACACGCCTCCACACAACGTGAAGAAAAGTTACCCCAACACTAACATGGAGAAACACAAGCTAAAAGTGACTCGATCAACACCCAGAGGATTTCCGTTACATTTTTGACTCAGCAATTTTTCAGCAGCTACATGAAATAAATTATATACTTTTATCCTTTAGAAAACTTTTTATATGCTCTTATTTACATGAAATAAAATGAAAGAGTATATCTTTTTTTTATTTGTATAAACTTTTATATAGTAGACATCTTTTTTTGCTACCTGCTAGTTAACAGTACTTGGGCAGCAGAGGCAATACATATTCTGGGCAGTAGTGAAAATACGTATTTGTTTTAGAATGTACTGTAATTGACTTATTCACTCTCTAGTGGATCATTTTTTAACAAATTATAATTCTGTGAACAATTTCCAGCACATTTACAAATCATTTCCTCTAAGTATTTTTAAGTGTAAGTGTTCTGTCAAATAATGCCAATACTTTTATAGTCTTTGATGTAAATTATTTTCAGCCTATGTGTTCAGCTTCAAGAAGACTTGGTAGAGGTCATAAATAAAAATAATCATTATGTTCAGATCATTAACAACCAGCTAATAAAACAAGCAAACTACACCTTTGCTGAAATATCTTAACCAAGATAGTTTAGTAATCAGCATTTATACTGCACAGTTAAGTCAGTGGCTTTCAATGTTGACAACCCATAGTCAACACTGAGAGGGTTGATTCATTTAGCCAGTAAATAAATTCTTTTATTTATTTTTTTTTGGGGGGGTGGAGAAGTTGTCTGTGCTGATTAATTTTAAATTCCAACTTGACACAACCTAGAATTATTTGAGAAAAGACCTCCCGTTGAGGAATAAATAAATAGATCAGGTTTGCCTCGACAGGTAAGCACCTCTGTAGGTTATTGTCTTGATTGTTGATCGATGTGGGTAAACTCAGCCCGTTGTGGGTGGCAGCACTGCCTAGGCACAGAATCCTGAACCGTATCAGAATGGTGTCAGCTAAAAAGAAACATTCTCTGTGGTCCTTGGTTCGATTCTTTGGCTTTGAAGTGAGTTCTTTGTTGGGAAGTAAAGCTGTGTGGAAGAGCAAGTAGTCTTGCCCTCAGCTTCCTGCTTTGAATACCCTCAGTGGACTGTGATGTAAAACTTCAAGACTAATAAATTCCTTTCTCTGTCAAAGTTGCTTTTGGCCAGCATGTCTCAGCATAGCAACAGAAATAAAACTAGAATACGTAGTTCCTCTAAGTAGCTATGGTTCAATGAACTTTTGATTGTTTTGACCATATCGCCTAAATGGGAGGATCACGAGCTTGTATCACCATATCTGACTCAACGCAGACACGTCCATTCCACAGGGTGAACAAGATGTGCCAAATGGACCAGCAAGAGGAGGGAGAAAGAGCAGGGCTGGAGGAGTATGTCTCCACTCACTGTATAGCGCCTGGCCATGGAGCATGTGGATGGACCCTAAGCCATTCTTGCCCTTCCCTCCACACAAGCTCATAGAAAAACTGTGAAATGGCCACCATTAGGTTTTGAGTGATACCACACAAGTGGCCTTGGCATGATGTATAGAATGTAATTATAATACATTTTATGGATTATAAGAAATTTTCTTATGCTCCCTTGTTGCCAGGAGTCTAAATAATAAGGGAATTGATAGTTTTTTTTTTAGGATCTCCAGTGGTTAGTTGCTTTTTCTCTCGCCAGTCTGAGTAATAGCTGGCTTCTCCGGCTTGGGACTCCAATGGTAAAAAGAGAGAGGAGTGAAGACAAAGGAAAAAAAAGTCTCTACTATGCTGTTGGAAGTCATAGATCAGTGTTGGAAGAAACTGACAATTCTCCACATTCCCTCGTATAACTTAAAGCAAGCAGGAAAGCCCCAGCTCTGTGCCGTGGTTGCTCAAGGAGACGGTGGAGCAATCTCTGTCTGTGAGCATGTGGATGACTTGAGGTCTATTCTCTCTTCGTGCTAATAAGTCTAGAGCCAAATTAGCACGGTGTGTGCTGGTTGAAAATTTTTGTCCAGGAATGTGTGCCATCTCAGCTAGCACTGGCTGTTCCTCCTTTATGGAAACTGCTACCCAGTTTCAAATCCATATTTGGTAAGTTCTCTATGACCCAGACACAAGTGCCAAAAGAGGTAAGTAAAGGTCTACTGTTGTAACTTTTAATACAGCATTTAATTTTTTATTTCAAAGGAGATTTGCCAAGTGTTTATATTTTAAGAATTCAGTATCTCCACACACACATAATTTGACTCAAATTAGTATAAACCATGTTCTGAATTTAGTTAAGATAAATTATTTAGCTGAATGAAGATGAATTCAATATTCAGCAAACATTTATTGACTTCTTACTCTCAGCCAGGAATTTTGTTAAATGCTCTGAGGTATATATCCATTGATAAAGGAGGCAATTCCTGCCTCAAATAATTTACACTGTCTCGAGGAAGGCATGAAAAAACAAGAGTGTTACACTGTGATTCATACTTTGGCATACATAGTACAGGGAACTATGGAGCAGCCTGGAGGGCTCCAGAAAGAGAATATTAGGCTTAACATTGAAATGCCAAAGACTTTTGTAAGGACCTTTACAGATCTGATTCTACTGAGCCTTTTAGGTTCTCCCTCTGTTTTTCAGGGCTTGATAGCCTTTCTTTCTGAACCATTTCCTTCCTGCTTGAAGTCTTCACTGATCATCTTGTTTTAAACTGTACCTTCTGCCTGGGCCCATCCTCCAAAATCCCCCATGTTTTATTTTGTCTCCCTAGCCTAGTCTGACTGTGTTTATATATGTATGTATATACACATACACACATTAATCCATCCATCTATACTTACATAAACATACATGCATACATACTCATATATATACATAATTGTATATGATATATACATACATATATATAGCCTCTTATTTGTTACTGTTAGTAGTGAGTGAACAATACTATCTCTCACTCTCACTAGAAACGTAAGCCACATTCTTACCTAGAGTATTGTCAGCCTCTAGAACAGTGACCTCGAGGAAGGAGGTGATCAGTTGGCATGCCTTGATCAGAAACAAAGATGCGAAGCTTTATCTTTGCACAAAACTGGGAACGGCTCTATGACTTGTGCATGTTAATAACAAAGTGGTATCTGAAAAACAGGAAATTAATGCTCACAGGACCAGGGCTGGAAATTCAAGATCACAGTGTCAGCCTGGCTGAGTTCTGATGAAGGCCCTCTTCAGGGCTGCACATTATGGGCTTCTTCTCCCACACTGTGGAAAGAGAAGATAAGAGAGTTCTTCCAGGTCACTTTTGAGAGGGTATTCTTAATTACGTTCATGAAGGCCTTACCTAAGAGGATTACATAGTGGGTTAGGGTTTCAGAATATTTATGGGGAATACACAAACATTACTCCGTACCTAGCGACGAAGTAACCTCGGTAAAGAATCAAAGTTAAGTTGCTTGATCAGGAATGATTTCCTCCAAAATGTAAGCTCGCCCTTGGATTCAAAAGAAGATTTTTTTTTTTTTTTAAAGTTTATTGGGGGCATGGGTGATGGTGTTGGAAGCTGGGCAGAGGCTATATTACTGATGTGCAAAGCTGTGGCATTAGGGGAGTCACTGACTATATAGAGCAAAACAGACTCTGGGAATTCACGTTAAAGGTCTCCTGGAAAGCTATGCATCAATGCCAATTGTACCGTCTGCCATCCAACCGTTTTGAGATCGCCATTTGGGAGTTATCGTCAGAGGCTGAGATGTCTTTGTATTTGGCATTTCCTGTCATAGGAAAACATATCTGGTATGTTGAGAAAAACCAATAATAGTCTGAGGCTGAATTGAGCTAATAAAGTGACTGACCAGTCCAAGGAGCCTGTGAGATTCTACTGAAGTATGCTGTTTAATGAGTGGGATGGATTTTTTTTAGGCTGTCTCACACACTAAGATGAAGATATCTTAAAATTGGGGGTTAAACCTGTTTTAAAGCATTTCAATTTTATGTATAAATGGAAAGACTAATAATCAGATTTAACATTGCTGGTCCAGGGAATTTATTTTCATAATAGAACTTGGTTTCTAAAGGACACAATTCCCTGTGACTTGTCTCACCATTTAATACTCTTTGCCTGAGCCTGCTGGGAAAGCCTTTGTTCATTTGGCTGGATAACAATTTTAAGAAGCCACCAGTGCTATTGTTTCATAAATTCCTCTTAACAACAGTGGCTTTGGACTCCTCTCCAGTTTTCTAAGTTCTTCCTCCTAGCCCTTCACACATGGAAATGCTTTTTGGTCTTCAGTTTTATGTCAGAATTTCCACCTTTGGCTTTGGGTGAGCCTGATGATAGAGAAGTTTTCTACCATTTAAGAACAACATGTTGCAAGAAGTATGACCACAGATCCTTGATACCAGCTTTTGGTAGAATGCAGCTGGAGTTTTGCTAGACACTGATTATTATATGAACTTTACTGGTATGGTCAAAGAAGACATCTAAGTTTGACTTTGACCTTAATCAAAGTAAACGTGGGTAGTAAGTGGCTCTGTCACGAGACAGAAATTTAGGAACATTCAGTGACCACTTCTTTGCCAGTGTGCCAACCATTCTCAAGTAGCCTTTGGCTTGAGTCCTCAATAATCAGACGGTTAGCTACATCCACAGATCTCTAAACTTTGCTTCTGTTCCCTTGGCCTTATGCTGTTTTCAAGTTCTTTGTCACTTTCATTTTGTTTAATTTTTGAGTGGAAGAAAGGTTTTAATCCCTAAGGGTTTTCCATTTTTTATAGGCATGGGAAGGGCAATAATAGATTCCACATTAGGAATCCATGAACTGTGCTTTCATGAGGAAAACATGCAGATTCCTATAGACTAAAAGACAAATGGATCCATTATTTAGAAAGGCAGGCATTGTTACTGTGAAATTTGGATGTCATCCACCTCCTTGCCTGTAACCCAGTATGAACTGTCAGAAAGGAGAGAAGTGATATCAACTGGGATAGTGTTTCACTAGCTGCTAACAAATACGTATTAAGAACAAGGAATCACTTGGTAAGAATGGGCCTTGTTACAAAGCGACAAGGTTAAATTTTAGGAATTGCAGTTCAGTTGTCACCTCGGCACTTACCATCCACTGCCCTTATGGTCTACAAGGCCTAAGGAGCTGCCTACTTAAGCTGTCATCAAGTCAATTCCTAAGATACCAAGAGTAGCTAATGGACCAGGGAGCATACATCATTTTTCCAAATTTACAACTAATCTAAAATTTGTCATTGCTGCTTTCCATAGTGCAGACCTGTCTCCAAGTCTAGGTTATATATTTCTTAAATTTAAAAGTGGATTGTTTGTACTTGAGTTAGCAAGTACTGTAGCAAGTGTAGCTACTCATGGAAATGCCTGTGAGCCTCCTATAGGAGCTTGACACTCATAATGGACCAACATCAGGTTTCACAATGTTGGTGGAAATATGCCAAAGCAGAAAATGAAGGAGATAGAAGAATAAAGCACACACAGAGCTACAGGCACTGTGACAGGAAGCAAATTATTCTACAGCAGATTTTTTTTTCCCACTGTAGCTCCCATAGCACTGAGAATTGTTTAGGTTGGTGGCTTTGGCTCTTTGTTGGTGACTGTTGTCTTATCTATAATTTTGAAGGCACTGCACAAACTGGTATTTAAGCAGGAAAATTGAGACTGCGGTATTTGCAAGGAAATGCAGACGAACAGGAAAACATGAGTAGTTGGTGCTTTGTAGATCATTATTACCCTCAGTTAATAAAGTAATAGATACTTCAAAATCACTTTGAAGTCCTTGCCAGCTTCTCCATGGTGCTGTGAAATCTGATCTGCCTGCCTTTTAACACTGTGTGCAAGTGCAAACTGTAATGCTTTGGAATTCATTCATCCACTTCCAGACTGTAGTGTGGACAGGGAATGGGAGCATGAAGACTGAGAAAGAAGGCGGCAATGGCCTCCATAGCATACATTAGCTGACATTTAGTTCAGTAGACTTGAACTTCCAAAGATAAACAGTGCTTCCCCTAAAGGTTCTAAAAGAATTAAAGGAAGACACTTTGATCTTCTTAACAATTATTTTTATTTATTTATTTATTTTTAAGAAGCAGAGGGCTTCAGAAAACACCCGTGTCCAGGTTTCTTTTTGTTCTGTTGCTCACCTTGTGGAGCTCCTGTCTCCTCCAGGTATTTCTGTCTTCCCATTCTTTCATAAGATTTCCTGCAGGGACCATTCACAGAGATAACCTAGAACCCCTGTACAGATGTAGCCCATGGTAGTTCAGTGTCAAAGTGGGTTCCCTAGTAATGGGAACACAGTCTGTCTCTGACATGAACTGATTGGCCTGCCTTTTGATCACCTCCCCCTTGGGGGAGGGTACAGCCTTACCAGGCCACAGAGGAAGACAATGCAGCCACTCCTGATGAGACCTGATAGACTACGATCAATGGAAGGGGAGGAGGACCTCCCTATCAGTGACTGGGGGAGGGACATGGGTGGAGAAGAGGGAAGGTGGAATTGGGAGGGGAAGAGGAGGGAGGTACAGGTGGAATACAAAGTGAATAAACTGTAATTAATTTTTTTTTTAAAAAAAAAGAAGAAGCAGAGGTCCAGGTTAGGTGGAAGGCAGCTCAACATGCATTTATTAGACACTGTGGCCTCCAGATAATTATAAGGGGGCATGAAGAGGTCGGGAAAATATTTTGTGTGAAATAAGGTTTGGTGCTTAGTATAGAAGACTGGTCTTGTAATCAAGGAACAAGACCAGTTTTGTTATCTGATTTCTCTTCCTGAGCAGGTGGCTCATGAGCTGAGGTTCTTGAAAATGTCAAGAGACATTTTTACAAGAGTTATAAATGCCATACAGGAAACAAGGGAACTAGGCCTGTGACGTGACATTGTATACTTGTAATCCCTGCTGCATTCAGGGAGAACGTGATATCTACAGTGTGGGTCTTGCCCAATGTGCCTGCTGCTATGTAGGTTAGAGCAAAGGTTGACTCCCTTCCTGCTCCTTGCCTGCTGAATTGTGTAAGAGATGTTTGAATCTGCACCTTTCCACCTTAGCGAAGCAAGGAGGCACTAAATCAGAAGAGCAGGGCACTGACTCTCAGGAGCTTACACTGGAACACAAAGGAGTAGTTTGGTGAAATGAAGACATCCTCACTGAAACACTGGTTCCAGCGAACACTGGTCAGTGGGCTTTCAAAGTTTAAGAGGTTTCATTTGTTTCTCATGAAGCAGCAAACCATGGCTTGTCCTTGAAAAAAACCATGGCTTTTTATAAAACCATGTCTTGTTCTTGAAAAATGCGGTCCTTGTGTAAAAGAATTAAAAAAAAATAGAACAATGAAAATGAAAGAAATGGAAAGGAAAAACTGAAGGCTGCAAGTGTTCCTGGAGAATGACTGATGATTATTTTCTAGCCAAATATGTATTTTTTTTTCTGATGAAAAATGGTACTGTCTCAACAAGATAGCCAGTTTTACATTATATGTCATTTCTGGATGCTGAGTTCTTTTACTATTACTAGTGCTGGAGAGCTATTTTCTATTCTGTATCTTGAGGAGAGGGGAATAGACGAGATAGAGATAGAGAGAAAGGAATCTTGAAGATGAAGATCATAACTAGCTGCCAGGTCATGTGACCACATAACAGCTCATTTGGAATTCTAAACAGGCTCCCTTATGCAAACACTTTCACAGCTGGTCACTTTCCAAATCTAACCCTTACTAGTCTATTTTGCCCACCATGGAGCTTTAGTATGGAACATTTGTGATTGAGATATTAGAAACAGTTTCTGTGGAATATTAACTAATAAAATCCCACATTAAAACCAAAAAATATTAATTAGCTAAGACCTGTTCTTCTGTTTTTGTTGTGATTTTAAGTGTCAATTGCACAAAATAATATTAGGTTAAGTTTAGAAATAAAATGACTTTGGGGGCAGCATTCCAAAGAGGATATTTTGAGTAGTCTGGGTTTATTATTTTGAAAGGTGTTTGTGCTTCTTAACTCTAGCTTTCTATAGTTAACTGCAGAGTTTTCATTTCAAGGTGGGCAGATTCCTTGTCTGTAGTGACATCATAGACACCACTCTGAATCATTATGTAGCTCTGTTTTGATTTCTGAGTGGAACAAGGAAAAGGAGAGGAATAAAGGATGGGGAAAAGGGACTAAGCAGTGATGGACAGAAGTTGAAGGAAGAAAGGAAGAAGTAGAGCTCATGATGAGTGATGAAAGGGGGATTCAGGCTGGTGAATAATAAAAATTGCCTCCACTCACAGAGCAGCTCTTCCCACCAACAGGAACAAGGCTAGGTTACTTCCATAAATAATTTGTATTATTTATTTGACAAATTCAAAATGTCAAAATGAAAGTGTAGAAGGTATTCAACTGCTTATGGTGTATGCCCATTCCCTACAGGTGAAAATAGCAAAGTACACCCCCCCCACGCTCCCGCTCTCGCATGCCGGCCCACGGGCTCGCGCGCGGCACACACACACACACACACACACACACACACACACACACACACTACTCCCCACATTAAGCTGAGAAGCTGTTGCAGACCAAGAGAAACATATCAAGTTTCTTTGTATCCTTTTGAGAAGGATGAAGAGAGGAGCTGAAGAAGGTTGGGGGGATTCCTGGTACTCCAGGCAGAGAAGTTTGGAAATGAGTTATAGTTGGTGAGGAGTTAGAGAGGATTCCTCTCAGGACAAATGGCTGGCAGCAGGTAGTAGGATTTTAACAGGCCAGGAGTTGAGTTAGGAAAAGAGATAACTTGAGATAACAGGAGACAGTTGAGGGGCGGCATTGCTGGGAATGTGCTGAGCAGTCGGTGGGATTGAATCCCTCACCTTTTCCAGGTGTTCACGCCAATGAATGTTCTCAAAGTGTAAATGTATAACACGATCACAATTCCACTTGTGGTATCTGCTACCGTCAGCCATTGCTTCTACTGTCTATGAATAGTTGAAGAGCTTCTGATAGGTCCTGAGCATTCTCAGTATTACATGGCGTGACTATGGGTTTCTCATACTGGGCAGTGCCTTCCAAAGGTCTAACTCATCTGATTCTTATTTAATGCATGCCCCTTTCTACTCTTCCCCCTTTGCCACAGTTCCATGTGGTGTTACAATACTATGGGGAAAAAAAAAGAGGAAAGCATTTTCCTTGCAGTATATTTATAACTTCTTCTAGATTTAGAGTTCCATGATGGTGGAGTAGGAAACTAAATATAACTCATATTGTTTGTGCTTCTCCTCAGAGGCCTTTTGGACCTAAAAAAAAAAGGAGGAGAATGTGAGCTTTGTGAAAAGGCTTTAGTGTGAATGAGCAGCTGTATGTACAGAGGAGAGACGGTTTGTTACTAAAAATAGACGCTGTCTAAAGATAGCAACTCAATGCATTTAATACAGAATGCTGTGTGGTTAAGGGATGGGACAGTGGAGATAATCAGAAAGGTGGCTTCCCAGCTAGGTTGGCATAGTCCCACACCAGCCTCCAGCAAATGTGCTTACTACTGGCATGCCCTTTTTCCTAGTCTCACCACAAAAATTAGGGCTCCATGTAACAATGAAACTAAGAAGAAGAAAAAAACGCCAACAGTGCACAAAGGGTATTTTTAGCACACTAAACCAAACTGTTATTTAAAAAAAAAAAAACAAAACTGAGATGTGAGAGGAATAAGCAGGAAAGGAAATGGAAATGCTCAAACAACAAGAAGATGCTGACTTTTTTGATGTGTTAATAATGATTGAAAAAGCAGCGAGGTAGTTCAGAACAACTCTCACCTGATTTGATTTCAAATGTTTGCTTTGTGGTTTGGGGAGGCAGCCCAGTTGCTAAAGTCCTTGATTTGTGGGAACAAGGACCCGAGGACCTGAGTTCGATCTTCAGAACTCACGTTTAAAAATAAAGCAGGGCATGGGGGTTGAGTACGAGCGTTGCCCTTGCTGAGGCAGGCGGATCCCCAAGGCTCACGAACCAGCCAGGCTAGTCTACTTCGTAAGTACCCGGCTAATGAGAGAGCTTGGCTAGAGGAAGGCAAGGTACAGAGTGACTGAGGAATGATACCCAAAGTTTTCTCTTGTCCTGTGCGTGTGCGCGCACACACACACACACACACACACACACACACACACGCATGCATGTACGCACACGTTCATGCACACATCTGCGCACTTAGCCAATACACACTCATATACACACACACACACACACACACACACACACACACACACAAACAGATTGGCACACACAGCAAATAGAGAAAAACTGTCCATTTCTGTATTTTTTTAAAAAAATTTACTTACTTTTATTTTGCATATATGAGTGTTTGCTGGCATGCCTGTGCATTATTTGTGTTCCTGGGTCCTTGGGGCCGAAGAGGGCATGGAATCCCTTGTCATTGGGCTTGCAGACAGTAGCAGTATCAGTGCTGGGAACTCTATTCGTGTCCTTTGCAAGAGTGATCAGTTTTTCTAACTGCTAAGCCATCTATCCGGCTCCCATTTCTGTATTTTGTCTTTTGTTAAATTAAGATAGCTGGGATATGATGTCCTGTTTCTCTAATTTCTCATGTCTTCAATTAAGATAACCAGGGCTGGTTTGTACCAGTGGTAGAATGATTGCCTACCTTGATGGTTAGCTGGGACTGTCCGTTTGACACGGCCTAGAATATCCAGGGGAGTATCACTGAAGGACTGTGTTCAGTGGGTTGGCCTATGAGGGTCTGTGAGGGATTGTCTTCGTGCTTTAACTGATGTGGGGAAAAACCACCCTAAACGAAGGTGGGATGCTCTGATAGCAGTCCAGATGAAAGGTCCAGATGGAAGTCCAGATGGAAGAAAGAAAACTTTGCCCTTTTGCTCACCTGGGCTTCCCACCTTGTTGATAATTTATCCACTCTGCTGCTGCTGCCACTGCTGCTGATGGTGGTGGTGGTAGTGATGGCAATGGCGGTGATGGTGATGATGATTCCTTTGCTGACATTAGAAGTAGCAACTTCTTTGGACTTCAGACGTGGACTGAAGACTGACAGGTCTCCAGGAAGGAACCTTTCAGGCCTTTGGCATCAGATTGGGACTGTGGAGACATATTGTCTTGTAGACTGAGAATTTCCAGGTTTCTGGGTCTCTGTGGTGTGAGCCAGCCATTGCCAGACTTACCAAGTAAGCCAGTCTAATAATTCTCTTTTAGTGTCTGTTATATCAGTTCTATTCCGTTGAAGAATCTTGACTAATATACCTAGCAAAGGAAAGGCTCTGGGTTCTTGTCTGCACTCTGCAACCCCAAATACACATACTGAAAGCAAAATAATCCAGAGAGCTGCTTTCTGTGACCGGCTCAGATAACTATGATTTTACTTGATTATTTAACTGCTTTTTAGGGTTGACTTGTGTTCACCCTCCAAAATTGTATTTAAACCCTAGCTATGTCCACATGATGTTTGCAGAAGGTTGCCTGGGAAACCTTCTCATGGGAGTAGGCTCCCATGAGTTCGTGAGGTTTGGGTTGTCACGCTGGGATTATTGGCCTTGTATAGATATATTTCTACTTCTTTCTGTTCTCTCCATAACTTCCTGTCTTTCTTCTTCCACAAGACGGTACAGTGAGAAGGCAGGTACTCCAATGCCTTTATCTCCTACTCCTAGTCTCCAAAACTTTGGGAGAATGGATGTGTTGTTTTAAACTACTCATTGTGCTGTGTTTTGTTATAGCATCTTGGGCAGACTAATCTAATCTCCACTGACACTATTGTATTGAAAAAAACAACATAGTAACAGCTTTTTAACTAAAGCCCAGACAAGTCAGCTTGTTTGTTCCTCTCCATAGTTTTTTCCCTCTTAAAAAAAAAGAATTTAATTTATTTTTAAGTGTGTGTGTGTGTGTGTGTGTGTGTGTGTGTGTGCAGGTGCTGCCCAAGGTCAGAGGTATTAGACCCCTAAAAATGTAATTATAGGAGGTTGTGAACTTCCTGATATGTGTTTAGGGAACTAACCTTGGGTCCTCTATAAGAACAGAACTTGCTTTTAATCACTGAGCCATTTCTGAAGCTGCTGTCTTTTCCATCTTTTATTAAAGAGAACAGTTCTTTGAGGATGTCAACAGGTGATGACATCACCCAATCCATTCTCTGATCCTAGTTGGCCTGATACAATGGTTAGAACATTTACCTGATGCTTACCTTTAAAATGTAATTAGAAGGCAAGGTCAGAAGGGAGAAGCATTTCAGTTCAGAAGTAAAGGGGAAGAAGCTCAGGGCTTCTGATATTTACCCTACAAATGGTCACACCTTGGTTTTGAATTAGTAAATTGTTCAGATCTAGGTAATAGGGAATGATCTAGGTCCATATGTACAGACAGATACATGAAGGAAATATGACTTTTCAAACTCACATATTTATTATGGGAAGCTCATCAAGTATGCATACCCTCCTTGTGATAGCAATAATTGATATAATGTGTAAATTAAAAATTTATATGTATATATAAATATAAACTTTATATGTGTGTGTGTGTGTGTGTGTGTGTGTGTGTGTATCCTCTTCCTAACTGGCTCACACATGTTACCTCATTTTTGTTTGCATTTTGGGATCAAATTCTAGAGGTTATCACAGCAACATAATAGCACATCGCTGCTGCTGGAGAAAGTCAGAGAAATTCATGTAAAAGAATAATTGATTTCATTGTGCCGAATATATATGTATATATACATATATACATATATGTGTGAAGACAAAACTGAGAGAAAAAGAAGGAGAAAGGAGGGGGAAGAGAGAGGAGGAAAGGAGGAGAGAATAGAAAGCGAAAATTTAAAAAGGGATGAAATGGAAGAAATGGCTCGGCAATTAAAAACATTGACTGCTCTTCTGGTTGACCCACGTTCAGTGCCCAGCACCCATGTGGCAGCTCACAACCATTTTTAACTGTAGTTCAAAGGACCTGATGCCTTCTGCTGGTCCTTGACTGGTCCATATACATATATCCATATATATATGTATGTGTGTATATACATGTATATAGAAGACAGAGTTTCTCTGTGTGGCTTTTGCTGTCCTCTGTAGACCAGGCTGGCCTCAGACTCAGAGACCCGCCTGCCTCTGCCTCCTGAGTGCTGGGGTCAAAGGCGTGCCCCACTGCTGCCTGCTGAGTGCTGGGGTTAAAGGCGTGCCCCACTGCTGCCCTGTTTTCCTCAAGATTTTTAAAGCGCAGCGTAGCGTATGTGCGTGTGTGCATGGAGGCCAGAGGTTGATGGCGTGTGTTTTTCCTCATTATTCTCTAATGGTATCTTTTGAGACACAGTCTCTCCTTGAATGCAGAGCACATGAACTGTGTGTAATCTGGCTGCTCAGTGAGCTCCGGGTGCCACCTGTTTCCACCCAGTGCTAGGACGTCAGTAGGCCTGGGACCACTGCCAGCTCTTCACATGAGTTTTGGGGAACCAAACTCATGTCCTCTTGCTTGTGTTCTAAGCACTTTTTACCTACTCAGTCTCTAAATTAACCATTCATAAGCAATATGGATGCACCCTTTTGTGGTGATGAAGGACCCAAGGTGATGGTTAAAATTTCATTCTCAGAGCCGGTCAGTGGTGGTACACACATTTAATCCCAGCACTGGGGAGACAAAGGCAGGTGGATCTCAAAGTTCAAGGCCAGCATGGTGTACAGAGCGAGTTTTCAGATAGCCAAGGCTACACACAGAAACACTGTCTTGAAAAAACAAACAAACAAAAAGGACCAAAAAATTAATTCCCAGGTTCATGGACAGACACACAGTGGAAACAAAGGAATACTTATCACACTGGATGCTGTTAGATTCTTCTTCACTAAAAGCAAAATGAAAGAGAACAAAACCACATGGGCCACCTTCATCCGTTGTCGGCAAACCCATCCTGTAGCAGAATTGATTTTTGTCTATTGATTCCCCAGGGTATTTTAATGCAAGGCAGATCATATTAAGTTACAGCATATGAAATTGCTACTTTTTTTGTGGGTCAGAAACAGTCAAATGTTGGCAATTTCTAGTGGTCATATTTATAGATCTATGTCGCCTGGGGTGATTGAAAAAAAATGATCAATAATGATTCAGGTACTTAAGCTTTCTCCACATGTACTTCCATTTCCCTTTTATTGCTATGATTCACTGATATTCACAATTAGGAAGAAAATTCTCTCCCTCACCCAATTCTGGCTAGCTGGCCTAAGGCCTTATTTCAGTAAGGTCTTGACCTTGGTCTGTGACAGTTAGAATAAAAGCTAACAGGGTCTCTAACAGCTTGAGGCTGCATCCCTGGAATGGTGCTAACCTGTCTTAGATACACCAAAGGCACCAAAAGAATGGGTGATCCGCTCCTCCCCTCTCCCTTAACCACTGCCTGAAGCTAGGCTTCATGCCTCCCAGCCTCTATGGGAGGTTACAGCCTTGACGAAAAGGGGCCAGTTAGGAAGTCCAGATTGGTTGCAGAAGTCCAGATGGCCTTTCCTGTTTCTGGGCAATGTTTCACTTTCCCGGCTTGATTGAGAGCCCTTCAGTCTGCCATCAAAATGTGAGTTACCTCTGCACAAGTCTGTCTGAAGCATAGGGATAGCATCTATCTTTGTTAATCTTTGATACTACGAATACTTACTGGTCATACTCAGATTTCCTGACACACCAAAATGGGAGGGGCCAACAGCAACTAACAGTTTTTATCATTTCAGGGGCTTATGGAACAGATCATCTGGGTCTTAGGCTATACATTCTTTCCAGTACAGATGTTCCCATCTTTCTCTTTTACAAAAGGATGAATGCAGGTGACATTGATATGAAAGTAACCTTTGAACTGGTTCAGATTTATTGAAGGAGTCAATCATATTCTAATTTAAGTTACGAATTATTTCCAAAATACCCGATGAATCCTTGCAGTGTCGCAAAACCATAGCTGTAGAGTCTCTTGTGTTACCCAAAAAGCCATGAAGATAAAGTAACTCATATTTAAAGATGTGAGCATGACCCACGGGGAACATGTTTAAAGAAATGCCCAAGAGAGTATTGCAATGTCCGTAAGGGTTGGGGCATGGCTATGTCACAGGGCATCTGTCTTTATTACCATGATTTGTTGATATTCACAATTATGAAAAAAGAAGAAAAAAAAGAAGCAAGAGAGAATAAAGGAAGAAAGACAAGAAGGAAGGAAGGAGGCATTAGTTCATTAGTGGGCCTCCTAGGGAAACATTTTCTGTTAGGAATAACCAAAGATTGAAAGCTATTTGCATGAAAACCCTTCTCAAACTCCATGGCCCCTCAGAGGAAGCTGACGTGAGATAAAAGCGTAATGTCCTCCACACAGCCAGCATGGCTGCCACCAAGTGTGCAGTGTCTCGGAAAGCACCGACTGACAGCAGTGATGGTGGCAATGAGGTGCGTGAAGCTGCGTGCTTCAAACTGTCCCTCTGGGCACAGACAGTCTCACTGCAGTGAATATTAAACATGAGGCCTCAGAGAGACAGGCCACTCATGCAGAGAGGCATAGAACCCCGAAACATGTGATTCCAAGAAATTCCCGGGAAGGGGTGGAACCAGTGTTTGAAAGCAGGACTTCACGTGGTTATGAGTTCCCCCAGATCATTAGTGAAAAAGGCCTATGGAGAAGTCAATACCACAACTGAGCTGTATTGCATTTGTGGTCTGTTTGGCTGGGTATTGTAGCGGTACATTGTGTGTGTACATGATTATATTAATAATTGGTCAAGTACCTTGTTATTTCATAGGATGGATTTTGTCATTCTCAATGAATTCTTTATAAAATCTTGGATTAATCAACCAGTTCAGATATATGCATATCTGTAACAGTTTGAGTCCACCAATAAGCTCATGAAATTCCAATCTGTCAAGGGGGATGAGCAGAGAGTTTCCCTCCCCAAGTGTGTCTGGATAAGGCTACTTCAGTCTGGATGGATCCCTGTGATCCCAGTTCAACTCTTTACCTTCGCAAGTGGTCATGTGCTGTAGCTGTGGCTGGCTGAGAAAGGAGGAAAACCTCGTTTGCACACTTTTCATTTTCCCCTCAAATCAGATATTCAGGAGGGGGAATACTTAACTTCAGGCTTTCAAAATAGCTATACAAATGAGAAAAGTAAATTGCATGTCATGATGACTGAAAAGGAACAAAGACTTGGATCTTAGGAACAAATATTTAGATTTACTCAAATGGCAGAAGACACAGTAAAAAAAAAAAAAAACAAAAGGGTGGGTGGAGAACGCTCCCCTACCCCAAGAGTCTAGCAGACCAATAACACCCGTGTGACTGTTTATCCCTTTGTCAGCATTCAGTCAAGTTTTTCTTTGTCTCTTGGTTTCAACTTTCTCAGTTTGTATTTGTTTTTGAACATGTCACACACATATACAATGTCTCTTGGTTGTATTCCCTCCTGTATGTCTTCCTTCTGACTCCTCCCTCAGTGCATCTCCCTCCCAACTTCATGTCTTCTCTTACAATCCTCTGCGTTCAGTTCGTGCTGCCCACATGCAAATGGCTATGAGGCTATCCACTGGGGCATGGACAACACACTAATGGTCACCGCCCCCAAAGAACAGTGACCTTCTTGCCCCCAGGAGCAATAGACTTTCTCCTTTGGATCATGACAGTTTAATGTAACAGTAAGGAACTGTGAATTTTGCTCCATCTTTTATACTAGGAAAAAAATCATGTTTGTGTCCTACCAAGATGTCTACAAGCGGCTGTCCACAAGGTCTGACATAAGATCTGAATCAAACGAGAGAAAAAGTTCCTGGTTTAATTATGTAACTCAAATATAAGAGTGATATCTGGAGCAAGCATGTGGAGTCTGTTAGTCAACAAAGAGGTGAAGCATCTGTACTGCTGATAGAGATGGCTTCTTTGCTGTCTCTCTGGAAGACACCTCTCATCTTGCACCTGTTTCTGAACTGAAGGTGGGGCCTGAATGACAAGTTGGGACAAAGACCTGGGAAGTTATGAATGGTGGATAGTTAATCCCTTAAATCGTTACCAGTGCAGTTTGAGAATCCCAGAAGGCATCATTTGACTAATCCCCAAAGTATTTTAGAACAATACGAAGTAAGCATGGGTAGTATACATTCCATACTTTTGCATAGTTCAAGCATTTTATGGTTAAAGGAAGTCGTGGTAGGAACATACACAGACGCATCTACATATACAAACCCAAGCTTACTAATATAATAAAATATTTCCATTGAGCAGCCTGCATTTTTAAGGTGACTGATAGAGAGGTTTCCCTAGATTAACAGACAGGAGGGAGATACCCAGCTAAAGAAACTGGACAATATAGTACATGGAAACAACTTTTAGGGTAGGGCAGTGGGAGGTAGGGCTCCATTCCCAGTGCTCTAGTGTGCGGGGACACTTATATTTTTAGACCAGTGCTTCTGAACCTGTGGTTTGCAACCCCTTTGCTGGTCAAATGACCCTTCACAGGGTGTCACCCAAGACCATCAGAAAACACAGATATTTATATTATTATTCATAACAGTAGCAAAATTACAGATACAAAGTAGCAATGAAGTAACTTTATGGTTGGGGTCACCACAACATGAGGAACTGTATTAAAGTGTTGCAGCATTAGGAAGGCTGAAAACCACTGCTCTAGAGTCTCAACATCCTGGAGAAGCTTACAAACTTCTTTGAATCATGTGTTTAAATGCTTACAAATACAATACATAGGATTGCTGAGAAAGTGAATTACATTGGGAAGGCACTGTCAATGTATATAAAAATCTAAGTTTACCGTAGTGTATATTATTATTGCACTACATAATGCTATGCATTTGCATTTCCTTCCCTCATTTTGAGGGAGCAGTGCATGCTTGTGAGATTCCAGACCATTTCATGGCTGTAAGTAGGCATGGCAATTTCCGAAGCCTCTATTTCCTACCGTCACAATCCTGCTGGCTTATTGCCTGCTTTTATAAGTGAATGGAAATCCCACCTAGAGGTGAGTAGGGCAAATAGAGGTTAGTGAAAATAAAGAAGCACATTTTATCCCTGTGCAGTTTCACAGCTCCTGAGTTCTCTCCAGGGGCTTCTTGCTAAGAAAGTCTTGCTTTCTTTGCTTCTCCCCTGGCTCTGACTGGTGATGTCGGAAAGACACTCAGCTCAGTGTAGCCTTTGAGGACTCTTCAGTGAAGTCTGCTTGCACAAGGCACCTTTTCTGCCTTTCTACCGGCTCTTTCGCGAGAGCAGCGGATGCCAGCTGGTACACCTACCGCGGTATGGTGGTACTGGTGACTAAATAGAAAATCCACCCCCTCCCCGGGCATTCCGAGCGGTGCTGAGCGATGTGCTCCAAGTGGCTGCCTTGAGGATCTCCAAATGTCTTTTGTGGCTTGCTTCTTGTGATGATCTGCCAGGGCATCCCTAACACCTTAAAGTTGTTGCTGGAAGTTACGCTTCTTTTATACATCCCCTGAATTGGGGTAGGAGAAGACAGCTGGCTATGTCTCTACATGAGCCTGTGGGAGCGTCTCTGGAAGAGATCAACCTTTGTGTCTCTAGGCTGAGTCAGGATCGCCATCCCTGTGTGGATGAGTGCCAGCCAATCATATTGAGTAGACTGAAAGAGTGGAGGAAGTGCAAATTTCTGTGTGCTTTATTTGGGATTTCCATCTTCTGCCCTTGGACATTGATACTAATTTTTTGGGTGGGTGGGTGGATGCTGTAGGCTCCTAACAGGCTTACACAATCCCACTGTTTCTCACCCATGTGGGGGACTTCTAATTTGAACCAGAATGATCCTAGCAGCTCTCCTGGTCTTCAAATTGTAAATAACACATTGTGGTGCTTCTCAGCCTCTGTAATCACCTGAGCCAATGTTTCATGGTAAACATCCTTCCGTCTAGCCTATTGGCTCAATGTCTTTGGAGAACCCTGACTTACAGGTGCCTAGGTTGTAAAGACAGTTGGATTGTAAAACCAGTGCTGGCTACCATCGGCCTGAACGCAGAGTGGGGAAAGATGTGCTGTTGGTTGAGCACCAATACTATTAACTTCTTACAGGTTTAAGCAACTGGTGGTCTGCATGAATGAATAAGCCAGACACCTGACAGGCAATACCTAGTTATGCAGGACACAAACAACGAGAAAACCAAACCTTGCCTATTTGCATACAATGATGTGGTCCAGCAGGGTATTGTAACCATAAGCTACCAAGTAATACTGTAGAAAGTGACTTTGTTTTAAGTCCTAAAATGGTTAAATATTAGTGATGTCTTGCAATTTAACCTAATACTTTCATCATAGTTGTTAACTAGCCTTTGGCTTCTATTCTCCATTCGGCAAGGTTCCCTAGGCCTCTCCAATCAGTAAGATCCCAGGGATTTTCCCGTGGGGCCAAAGCTGTTTCGTTCTATATTAAGAGGAAGTGTTTTAAAGAGCCTATTGATGATTTGTTGACTTGTATTAATGCTGAGACTGGACAAGGTCCTCTTATGGTTTGGATCCAGTGTTCCTCATCTGTCTTTTTTTTTTTTTTTAATACAAGTAGGATTCAAAGCCTACTTTGAGACATGGAGTCATTCAGGATATTTGTACAAAATTCTAAGCGTCTCAGCTTTGAAATGTGTGAATGACTGTCTAGTTCTCTTAGAAGAAACATAGAATGAGGGCTGGTTCAGCTGAGGCCCTAAGAGGATTATCAGCAGGCACCTGGCTCCAAATGCCTACCAGCTGTGCGCAGCCTCTTTGGGCTGTGAAATCCCAGCGCCCCGGCTAGGGGAAACAGACTGAAAAGGGAATCCTGTCACAGTGTTACTTCCTGGCCCTGTGGTAGATCATCTTATACACATGGGTGACCTGACAACCAACCTAATGTGGAAGGGCAGAACACAAAAGAATAATTATTTTGTTTTTTAAGAATCTGTAGAATTTGGCTTTGCTCCCTGCTCTCTTCTCCGGCAGGTCCTCTCGCAGCTCTCATTTTTAGTAGAATCCTTACCAGCTCCTGAAGTCTCTTTTCCTTCCACTGATCATTGATAGACAACCTAGCCACAACGCTGGTCCTTTTAAAGTCACCTAAGACACAGCCCACAACCTGAGGGCGACTAGAGCAACCACACTGGCTTCGTTCATACGGGATGCTCGAACCAAAACTTCCTTCTTTGAAGTTTTGCAAACACAACTGTGGAAGGAAGAGGCTTGATAAAGACAGATATAAATCAAGGGTGTGCTAAGAAACAAAGGATTCTGGGAAATACTGCTTATTGTTCATAAAGCCAATATTTATTTTTCAGGAATGGTGTAGGTAGTGGAGAAACAGTCCCTGAACTCAAAAAAGTCCAAAAGCTAGAACTTCCTCTTCATTTATAAAACATGATCGGGGTTTCTCTTTCTATGTAGCTCTGGCTGGCTTGGAACTTGTTATGTAGACCAGGCTGGTCTTGAACTCACAGAAATTCATCATATGTCACCAGGGTCTAATTTTGTAACCTTGACTAGTCGGAACTCTCTATGTAGACCATGCTGGCCCTGAACCCACAGATAGCCTCTTGCTTCCTCTTCCCTGGTGATGGGATTAAAGGTGTGCACCACTGTGGTCGTTTGCATGAAAATGGCCCTCGTGGGCTCATGGGGAGTGGCATTATTGGAGGTGTAGCCTTGTTAGAGTAGGTGCGGCTTGTTGGAGGATGTGTGTCACCAGGGGTGAGCTTTGAGGTTTCAGAAACTCGAGGAGGCCCAATTTCACACTGTCGTCCTGTTGCCTGCTGAGCAGATGGAAAACTCTTAGCTCCTTCTCTGGCACCATGTCTGCCTGAGTATCACCACACTTCCCTCCATGAGGATAATGGGCTTAGCCTCTGAACCTGTAAGCCAGCCACAATTAAAGGTTTCATTTTATACGACTTGCCATAGTCAGGGCACCTCTTCACAGCAATAAAACCCTAACTAAGACAGCCACCCTCAGCATGAAGCACAGCTTTTGTAGAGATACTGTTTGCCATTGTGGAGGGACAAGGTCATGTATCAAAACAGAAATATTTATGAAGTGAAAACCAGCTCTATTTTTCCCACTGGAAAGTTCCCTCGTCCAGATAAAGAACTGTAACCCTTACTGTTTCCCCGACCTGGTATAAACCAGTGTGGAAGTGCAGAGTCATAGAAACAAACTGGGCTACCAAAGCCAAGGAACATCTGTTTTTCTCTTGTTACTCAAGATCCAGCGAGTCTTCCCATGTCTCCCTGGACACTGAGGAGTAACACCTGATAGCACCAGTCATTTGTCACTGGGTCACAACGGCCGTCCATGTGCAAGGCAGGCCACCTACTTGGAGAGGCTTGCTTGACTTATCAGCCAGCAGGCGCAGATAGGGAAAGGGCCAGACTGAACTGAGCAGCAAAGCTTATGCTCAGAGAAGCAAGGGCAGGCGCCCCTGGGGGCACAGACGGTTCCACCAAAGGCAGCCAGTTGCAGCCTCACAAACAGCGTATAATTTGCTTCTTGCTTTCTTTTGGGCTAGGGGCCAGTATCAGACAGGGGAATTATAACACTCCTTTGCTGAGGGCAGAAGAAAAGCCTCAGCTTATTTTTTTGTAAGCATAATAATTTTATTAATGTAACTGGTTTTGGATTTTATAGTCCCTTAAGGCAAGTGGGGTTCTTTTAGTTTTGCACCTATTTTCATGAAGTTGATTCTTATGAGTAAGCCACTGTTACATGTGAGTAGGCAGCTCCTTTCTTACCTGGTGTTTGTTACTGTATGGTTTCCTGACACATGAAGACATATGACATCCTAAAGACTTTGGGTTTAAAGATGTGTCGGGTTTGAAAGGCTAATGCAAAGTTAGCATTTGGATGAGTAGGATAGTTAAAAAGAATTACACATATTAATGTAGTAATTCCTAATTATCAAAATGACTTTCAAATAAGCCACTGAGCTCGGTGTCTAAGGAGCAATATCTTTAATTGCCCCAAGATAAACTACACACAGAACCCACAGCAGGGTAACAGATAGCAATAAAATCTGTCAATAAAACAAATATTGCTCCACCTCTTTAGCTCAACTCACTTGTCAGAGTTCTGCAAGCGGAGTTTTAATGGAGAATTATTTAAAAGGCACCAAGGCACGCTGGGACACATCTCTGCTTAGGTGTGATGTGGTGGAATATTCCTTCAAAGCTAATAATAAAAGAACGGAAAATATTTAGGTAAAAGTGCTCCCTTTGAAGCGTTACGCGTCTACAAGGAGCTGGCCAGGATTATCAGCCTTTGGATCAAACATTTCCTGTGCCTGGTTTTTGTGTGAACACTGTGTACCAGCTAACTGTGATTACCATCTAATTAGGCCAGACTTTGCTGGAAGTTAGTAAACACTTTCATCACAGATGTATTCCTGGTCTCCTCTGTCATGTTTATTCTTAAACAGTTTTTAATAGTAAATTCACTGAACTCTTAAATTACCTGTTAGGTGATTTCTAAATCTTACTCTGATGCGAGTGGATGGGAATTAGCTTGATCATATCATGTGTGGTGATGAAGGTTGGGACCCCTGGCCTACTTAGATTAACTTTCTTGGAGCCAGAGAGGAAAGACAAGAGACACCGTGTGGGTAGAATGTTGGGTGAGGATTTCGGCTGCTCAGCGCCACATATTTTCTTCTAGGGTCACACTGTTAGCAGCCCCCTATTCTCACTTTGGTGTTAGCTCTGCATTTCCCTGGGACCGGATCCTCAACCCCCCCCATCCTGACCACAGCTCTGTGGTATGTGACACTGAATATTCCGTTTTCATGCTGACAAATGGGTCCATGAACCAATTTGAGTCTATTACCAAGTATCCTAAAATAAAGATAATTGGGTACTTACTTTTATTTCTTTATCCCTTTATTTTCTGTCGGAATTGCTACACTGACCAGCCATAGTTATCTGTCTCCAGAGATCATCTTGAAGTGACATGAATAATGCACTCCAACTAGGGCAAAGTTGAGGGAGGAAGAAACCGAGTTCTGAAGACATTGTATCTAAATAGTTGCTACTTCCAAAGCCAGTGATAATTCAAGAAATCTCTGAAATGGGAGATTGTCTTTTGCTCAAGACTCAGTTTGAGTTATTTCCATCATTTGAAATCCAGAGTCATGGTGAGTACAAAGAATTTCTTACTTCTTTATGTAACTTCCAAAGCAGACTTAGTTTCACCAGAAATCCTAGGTGTAGTACTTATGGATCCCATCAAAACTGATGCCTGCTTTACCACAGTGGAAGATAAAGTTTGGAAGCTAGACTTGCTAATTCACCAGAGATATTTGTCAAAAATATTATTAAAGAACCCTCCCAAAACACAATTTGTATATTGCATGATGTATGCATGTATACATTCATTTTTTAGTGAATGTATGTGTGGGTGGATTCACATGTGTGTGTACATGCATGTGGAGACTACTGGTTGACACCGAGTGTCTTCCGTGATGGCACTCCACTTTGGTTTTCTGAGACAAGCACCCCCATTAAAACCTGGACATCACAGAATTGTCCAGATTAATGAGCTCCAGGGATTCCTTCTGTTTCCAGCTTCCCAGTGCTGGGATTACAGGACTGTTGCCACACCTAACTCTCTGTGGGTACCGTAAATTTGAACTTGGGCTTCCTATGCTTGAGAAGCAAATACTTTAGTAACTAAACGGTCTTCCCAGCACCTACCCCCTGAAAGATTTTGAACTTTACACATGATTTCTGCCTCAAGCGAGCAATGTGTACGTATACAGAATTCCTTCCAGGCAGAGGTAGTTCATTTAGTTTATAAGCATACATATTCACAAAGCAACACAGAGAGTGCAAGCACACTGAAGGCAAAGTGGAAGACGCCCATACATATATATATATATATATATATATATATACATATATATATATATATATATATATATGACTTCCAAGTATATATGACTTCCAAGTAAGAAAGGAGGGCGTCTTCATATATATATATATATATATATATATATATATATATATATATACCTTAGTTTACCAAGACATGTCTCAGTGGATCCTCTGAAGATAAATTACAATCATCAGGCTTTATACAGCTTTTCCTCATGAGTTCTCAGGCTCTCTGGTCTCACTGGATGACCTTCAACCTCTATGCTTGATTAGCATTAACATTTATCTTGTCACTTGGAGTCCCCAGCCTTCTGATTGTTGTGTTTGACTCCACAATAGCTACTCTTAGTATTCTTTTATGTAATCAGGTTCTGAGGAGAGGAAAACAATCCCAGAAAAGAAAAGAGCAAAATGGAAACATTTCCCAGATAAGGAATAGAAAGGATAAGTGTAAGAAGAAGGTACTAAGAATACCAGAAATAATACTTTTCTTACTTGCAAGCATGCATGAGAGTTAACTTTCTGAGTCCAAAGGAGCTAGGATTAGTCTTTCCTCTTGGTCACGGATAAGAGACTATTCTCTGAAAATTGCCTTGAAGCTTTCCAACTGATACAACATTGATGTAGAGGTTTCCCGTGTAACATAAAGTTCAAGGTCAAGAACAGGAGCTGATAATGAGCACTGCCATTCACATTTATAAATTGCTTTCTGCATTCTGAGGGCAACCACTGCCTGATTCCATCAGAGCCTTAGAATAACTCTATGGAGTAACATGTTATCTTCATTGTGGAGATGAAGCACATAGGATGCAGCCGATGCAGCGAGATGAAATGGATAGCCTGGAGCCATGCAGCTTGTAATATCGATTCCAAGGTTAAGTGGGGGGCCCTGATTCCCAGGCTACCCCATCCACCCCTGTGCTGTTCCTCACTGTCTCCACCTTTTCCTGCCTGTGGTGTACTTCCTTTAAATTCACAATTGCTTTTCCTGATTGGCATCTTCGGGAAGGCAGCCCTTCCTTATCAGTCAGTGGGTTTTAGATTTCTCTTACCATGAAAAGGGCTTTATTTCTTGGCTTCTAATTCACTTCCTTGTCCACTCCTTCTTCCTTACTCACTGGGCTTCCTGTTAGTTTTGAGTTAGAAGCATCCATCATCTACAACTGGAGTCAGTGCCTACATTTGCTTCAAAGGAAACTTGAATGAATGACTTCTTTACGGTGGTGAATGTAATGAACCATTGCATCTTGAGTCATTCCCGAGGAATGAGATGACATTATAGCATAGGCATCCTTAATCCTAAATGACATGAGCTGAGAGTGAATAAGGTCTTTGTTTTTTTTATGATTTATTTTTATATGTGGGCTTAGGGATATGTGTGTGTATATGCGTGTGCATGTGTGTAAGGGGAGATTGGGGTAAGAGTGAAGTTTGTACATCTGATTGTAGGTGCCTGTGGAAACCAGGAGAGGGCTTTGGATCTCTAAGAGTTGGTGTTACAAGGGTTGTGAGCCACCCAGCATAGGTCCTGGGACCCAAACTCTGATCCTTTGCAAGCGCAGAGCACACTTAATTCCTGTTCCGTTTTTCCAGCTCCACTCCCCTCTTGTCTTTCGTAACTAGCTGGCAGCCTGTTTGTTTACAGTATTGATGAGTATGTGGAACTCCGGACGAGGAATGTGGGAGTTAGCCTATTTATTTATTTTTATTAAGATGAAGATGATACTTGGAATCCAAGAATATGAAAACAAACAGCAGACCATGTAACAGAGGGCTGGACCTGCAAAGTTTCCCTAAGAGAATTGTGAGAGTTGTTGAGAAAAAAAAAAAAATAGTAGAATTGACACAAACCTAAACTGAAGGAATTAGAAAGAGAAGATTTAAAATGAACTAACAGAGGGTTGCTAAGTGAGAAATGACCTCTGCAAAGTTTAAGCCTAGAGTATTCATTGGTCATGCTGGATGTTTGTGTGGTAGAACACATTTAAGAGACCAGACACCTTGATATGCACATCCAAAGTGCTATTTCATAGTATGTACCCAGGGGATGTTGGTACCTGGAGCAGAGCCACACATTGCACAATCATTCTGAATTTACATTCAGGCAGGAAAGGGTTTTGATCTTTGTCTGGCTTTCCCTTCTTTTGGACTTTGTGATTTTTTTTTACCTCACTACCCCCTTGTATATTTATGTACTGTAGCTCAGCTGGGTAGGTTCCCCAACCCCCTCTGTCCAGTCCAAAATGGAACTTGGAGGAGGATTAGATTAATATTACCAAATCACTATTAGGGCAAAAGGACAAGAGCAAGCTGAGCTGCTACCTCATGCTATTTACAGCTTTTCTTTCTCAAGGCTCCTAGTCTCTCTGCGTGTGGCAATACTGAGACAGAGGTCAGAGGTCATCCTCCTTATTCCTATTTCAAAGGAAATTATAGGCACAAAGCCACATACTTAGTTTACTTAGCAGCCAGAATATAAGTGTATTTATAACTATTATCTTGCTTTAATCCTTCCAGTACTCGGTGAGGAAAATATTACTGTTAAGTAATATTATTGTAATATTATTGATAAGCAAGGTAGAAAAGCTATATCGAAGACAGTCAATGAGCTCAAAGCTGCACCGTTTGTGAATGGAAGTGTCACAGTTTAAGCCTAGTATTGTCACTCTGTACAGCATGTGTTTTTGTTACTCTACACAACCCTGGAAACAACCCAGATGTCCCTCAGTTGAGGAATGGATACAGAAATTGTGGTGCATTTACACAATGGAATACTGCTCAGCAATTAAAAACAAGGAAATCATGAAATTTGCAGACAAATGGTGGGATCTAGAAAAGATCATCCTGAGTGAGGTATCCCAGAAGAAGAAAGACACACATGGTATATATTCACTTATAAGTGGGTATTAGACCTATAAGATAGGATAAACATAATAAAATCTGTACACCTAAAGAAGCTAAACAAGAAGGAGGATCAATCTTAGAAAGACAAATGGGGTGGACATTGGAAATAGGAGAAAACAGGAAACAGGACAGGAGCCTGCCACAGAGGGGCTCTGAAAGAACCTACCTAGCAGTGTATCAAAGCAGATACTGAGACTCATAACCAAACATTGGGCAGAGTGCAGGGAATCATTTGAAAGAAAGGGGAGTTAGTAAGACCTGGAGAGGACAGGAGCTCCACAAGGACCAAATATATCTGGGCACAGGGGTCTTTTCTGCTACTGATTCTCCAACCAAGGACTATACATGGAGATAGCCTAGAACCCCTGCTTGGACGTAGCCTATGGCAGCTCAGTGTCCAAGTGGGTTTCTCTAGTAAGGGGAACAAGGACTGTTTCTAACATGAACTCAGTGGCTGGCTCTTTGACCTTCCCACCCCCCCACCCCCCGAGGGAGGAGCGGCCTAGCTAGGCCACAGAGAAGGACATTGCAGCCAGTCCTGATGAGACCTGATAAGTTATGGTCAGATGGAAAGGGAGGAGAACTTCCCCTATCAGTGGACTTAGAGAGAGGCAGGGAGGAGATGAGGGAGGGAGAGTGGGTTTGGGAGGGAATGAGGGAGGGGGCTGGGACACAAAGTAAATAAACTGTAATTAATATAAAAATAAAAATTTAATTAAAAATATTTATTAATTTTATGTGTATGTTGTTTATGTGTGTGTGTGTTTGTGTGCGTGTGTCTCATTGTATGTATGTATGTGCAAGAGAAGGAGAGGGTCCAGGTCTTCAGTAAGAGCAGTTAGTGCTCTTAACCTCTGGGCCATCTCTCCAGCTTTCACATGGCACCCTTTAAAAAGTGAGATGTTGAGAGGGTAGCTATGGGATTGGGCTCCTAAGCTTCTCTCTCAAATTTTTTTCTCCTTAATGTATATGGTGTGTGTGTGTATACAGAGGGTAGTGGTTGATACCAGGTGTCCTTCTTAATTGTTTTCTACTCCTTTTTTGAGGCAGGGTTTTTCACCAAACCTGAGCTTCACTTACTGGCTAGATTGGCTGATGAGCTCTAATGAGCCCCAGGGATTCTCTTTCTTTGCCTCTTCAGGGCTGGCGTTAAAGATGCACCATGATCCTATGTCAGTGCTGGGATCCGAACTCAGCTCCTCATCCTTGTGTGGCAAGCGTTTTACCAACTGAGGCATACCCTAGTACCTCCCCTTGCTTCTCTAGTAACCATAACTAAGCAAAAATTAATGGAAACCACCCAAAAAGACATTGGTTATCATGTGTCAGAAATTCAAGAAATTCCTACCATGTGATATCTATGTGATGTCCGTTTTTCTCCTTCAGAAAAACTGAAGTGGTTATCAGCAGAATCATTTAGACAGGGGATCCCCCAAAATCTAGATAAATCTTGATATATAACTTTATATACGAAAGGCTCATTTTGACTTGTCTCTCAGAATTTTTTTTTTTTTTTTTTGGTCTGAACAAGTGGCCCTCAGACTAAGGTATGAGTCAAACTGTTGCAGGTGGAGTATGTGAGGGGAAAAATCCATTACAGTTGATTGGTTGTAAGCAAGAGGGATTTTTCCTTTCTCTTGTAAACAGAAGGATTTGGTCAACTCCTAAAATGCAATGGGAATCTGGAAAATCGGGTCAGGGAAAGATCGGGGCCAGGCAGTTTTGTGAGGAAGCTGGAGGAAGAGATTGTTCTAGTTACCTTCAATTTGGTTATCTCATTTAAAGGGTTTAGATAATTTCTATAGCCTTTGAGATTCCAAGATCCAAGCAACACGCCCTGCCCTCTACAGAAGTCCGTGGGTGAGTGGGGCATGAGGGTGATGGGATGTCAGTTCTGGGGTTAGCTCACTCAACGTGTGACCGTGTGTTAGTCAACTGGGAGGGTGGATTGCTGTAACTGGCCGAGCTTTTCAAAAGGGACTGGGCCACTGCCAGAGTGGAAGACTCTGCGAGAAAGAGATTCTCTAGCAGGCCTCGAGGAAGAAACTAGCTGCACTGTCGAGAATCTATAGGCAGGGGACTGTGGACAGCTAGGAGCTGAGAGTCATATTTGACAGATGGCTAGCAAGACCATTTCAGTCCTCCGGTCACTGAGAACTCAGCCACCAACTGGTGATCTCGGAAGACCGGTGGCCCTTTGCGGGTGCTCTTCTCTCGCATCAGCAGCGACACCAAGCACTTTGATGTCTGGTGTCACGGCTGAAGCAGGGAAGCCAGTCACAGTGTGCTGGGCTTGTCACAAACAGAGCTGTGAGACGATCCGTGGATACTGTTTAAGCTGCTCAGTCTGTGGGAACTTTATCAGTGATAGAGAATTAATACGCCACCTAAACGCCGAAGACTCTGAAGTTTAGCTTTTCAGTCCTGCTGAGCTCCTGAAGTCTGCCTGATATCTGCCTGATATCTATGTGATGTCTCTATCTGCAAGTGGACTTAGGAAAGCTTATATTTTAAGTTCAGGTTATTTTTTTAGATTACTTTTTAAGGTTGTATGCAAAGTAATGGATTTCACTATGACAGAGACCTGTACCTTTTACCCCATCATCACGCTTGTGTTTGCTTCCTCCTTTCTCAATTTCCAGCACTTCAGCACATTGGTCTCTTTACTTATCCTCGGTCTTCCTAGCTCTAATCTAGCAATGGCCTCTGTATTCTCTGCATTTTCTGTCTTTGCTGGAATCCATCTCCCCTCACAGCCTCAAGAGTTCTCTCTCTGCCTTCAAGGTTCCACTCAAATACCATTTTCTTAAGAGGAAGAACTATTTGCAGGTGAAACCTCACTTTTCTTTCCTTCTTTGTTCTATTTTTCTTTACAATTCTTATTACTTCACCTCCCCCTCTCTCTATATATAATGAAATATCAAAGATAAAAAAGAAATAAGACCCAACTTAAAATTTTAGCATATTTGCTAATAAACTCAAGTTAGTCTGTGTGCCCGGTTGTCATCATGAAGTGGGAGTACTCAGAGTCACAGATTTATGATCAGGAGAGGGGATCCCATTGCAACCTTCAGTCCGGATGAAACACACAGGGTTGACCCCAAAACAAGAGCAAGAGGCTTCTATCAGAAAGACCCTGGCGCCTAAAATAGTCCTCAGTGATATGTATTCAATAAATTAAAGGCAGCATAGATTAATTCGTGATAGTGTTTGCAGATGCCACGTTATTTTCCTCATTTTCTGACACCCTGCCCCCAACATGCAATCCCCAGCAAGAGGAGGCTTGGTTTGGATACAGCTCATCTTTCTGGCCACAGCAGGATAGCACAGCTTCTTTCACAGCACCCCAGTGGAAGTTCTGGGAGGGAGTGGACATGTGTGACATAGCCAGCAGCTAGCAGACAGCAAAGGTCAGGGGTGGTCCATACAGTCATGCAGCCTTACTTCCATGTTACAGAGGCCAACTTAGAGTCTCGGGGTAACAGACCCAGAGACTGTATTTGTATGAAATGGGAAGAGAACCTGGCATCAGAATCCTGTGCCAGATAAGAGCCTCAGGGGACAGGACACATCACAGAATAAGAAGGCAACCAGGATGGCCAGAGGCATCAGCCTTCCTTGCTAACTCAATATCCATCAAGCCCTTTGTCATCTGTCTAAACTTTTCTCCGACCAGGCCTCACAGATCTAGTGGGTCTCTGTTCCTACTTCCTGGCTATCTGGGAAGAAATGAAAGGGACTGTCATTGCTTCCAGGACTGCAGTGTAGGGCATGGGTTGTTTATGCTGAGTGAGGCTGGGGGTTAGAGTTTCAAGACTGGTCACAGTTCAGGTCACAGTGCTTACACTGAACTTCAGCTTGTTGGCTTGAGGATCTAAACTTTCACCACAGAATTATGAAAGGGCATCCTGACCCGAAGATACAAATTAGCTGACTTGTTTTTATAATACACGTTACAAACTGGGAACTACTAGAAAGGGAAAATGACACAGCTTTCCAGATAAAGTGACTCAGTATTTAACAGCTTCCCCTTCCAACTTCTTTCTGTTTGTTTTGCAAATTAAGAAACACTAGCCCTGTATATGCTAGAAAATCATTATCAGCTTGCTCTCACCATAGCTTAGGCACCTAATTACACATTTATAATATTTCCTTTCCAATGACAATAAATACACTTCTGGTCTAGCTCAGTCATGGAGGTATGGATCAAAGAAGAGAAATTCTGAATGGCCCTGAGTCTTTTCAAGATGGTAATTTGTTTATATAGTACGTTTATTCATTTTTTTTATATATTGAGCTTATTGACTTGTTAGAGTCTTATATTTTTACATTTTACTATTGGTTTATGTCATATAATACTTAGAATTTTTCATGCCATGGATTGCTCTCTCTCTCTTTGCATCTCTCTCTCTTTCTCTTTCTCTCTCTCTCTCTCTCTCTCTCTCTGTAGCTTGCTGGGTGAGTGGGGGAGGTGTGTGGTGTATGGTATATGTGCTTGTTACTTTGGTCTGTGCAGTTATGTGCTAATAGAGGCCAGAAGTTAATATTAAGTGTCTTCCTCAGTTTTTCCTCACTTAATTATTTTTTGAGATGGGGCCTGTCAGTGAACTTGAAGCTAATCAATTCTGCTTGGTCGCTGGCCAATTAGCTTCAGGGATCGTCCCATCTCCCATCCCCCTTGGTGCTGTGGTTTCAGGAGAATGCCACCATGCTTCCTATAAACTCGGGTCCTCTTGCTTGAACAAAGGCACTTTGAAGATCTACGTATCTCCTCACTCACACCATAGGCAACTCTAAATAGTGGAAACTAGATTTGAAGAGCTAATCTTTTAATAGTGATAATAATAATAGTGCTAATTGTGGAAGTAATAGTCGTCTCAGTGGCCATCACTTTGGGGGAATTTCTCACGTGCTATGGAGACTGTTAGACACATCATTCAACCTTTCAGATGTAAGTCTAAAGAGTTCTGAATTTGAGATTAGATGTCTGGGTCTGAGGTGATGGGTCACTTGCTTTGTTTCCCTGTAAAGTGTGGGTGGCTATCCATGCCTATTGGAGACTTACGAATTTAAAAGGGACACAATCCTGTATAAACATAAAAAAGATCAGCTGTGGAGTCTTCTCTTACTAGACAGTGGAACCCAATAATGATAATAAGTCTATCCCATGTCACACAGATCAAAACTCCAAATCTGCATGAACAAATGAACAGGGCTGGGAGGACTTGAAGAAGCACCTACTATTCGGGGCTTACAGAGTCAGGAGAAATGTTTTGATTTTGACTGTTAACGGTAAGTTGCTAATCATGAACAAATGGAAATGTCTGCAGAGATCCTGTCCTTCAGGCCATGCTCAGATCTCAGATGTGCTGTTCACCAGTTATTACCCAGGAACACCATGACTCCTGCCCAAGGTTTGGACTGAGTTGTGTGGGAGTTGGGAGGCGGGGAAGGCAAGGTACAAGAGGCTTTAGCATCATAATGTATGGGAAAGGAGGTTTGGTGGTAATTTTCCCACAAGACGTGTATCTCTTTTGGAAGTCACACTACTTCACTGCTTTTTCTACCATGGGAGTCAATATAGTTTTGGTTTACTGACTCACTGTCCCGGGAGAATTTTCTTCAGAATTTTAAATCAGAAAGGAATGGGGGAAGCAAACAAAGGAAGGAAGAAAAAGTTCAGTGGGCTCTTGCAGGGCTTTGGAAGCTACAACATAATGTGTTGTATCAATTAAATAACATATAAATGTAAAATATTGTGGTTATTTAAGGCATCATTCAAAATATTCCTATGCACAAGGGCTTTTCTGTGATGGCCAAACAGTTCTTGTGGAAGAATTGTTTTGTGGTATCAGAGAAGCCCCTGATAGGAAGGAGAGGCTCCAGGCACTGGGCCAAGATGAGGCACTGTCAACTGGCACCTACATGAGCTTGATCACAGCCTGAAGGCTGACCTCCTCCAGTCAATAGCTGGAGAAAGAGATGGCTCCAAATGCTATGCATTCACACTGGTCTATCCAGATCTCTGTGAGAATTTGTTCTCTTATCTTTCATCTTACCTTATTGCTATTCTTCCCTATGTCCTTTCTAAACATGGGAGTGCTTTTCTTTAATCATCTCAGTACAGGAACTGGCATAGGATCAGGCTTGTCTGTCTAGGGTACCTTTGCCTAGTCTCACTCTACTGTGGCTTATTCCCCAGCAGGTTCCCTTTAAACATGAAAGGGAAGATGGATATTGGCAGCATCTACTCAATCACTTATTCCATGTTTGCTTTTACTTTTGGGCATACAACCAGATTTCATTAGGAGCCACTATGCAACGAGATGTAAACATATAATAATACATGACTAATAGAGTGTAGAAATGACACATACTATAGTCCATCAAGGACTTTTGCTCACTGTTTCTTAGTCCCTTTACCCTCCTGATACTAGCTTGCAGGTAATCCCGTGATGATTTCATGTCTCTGAGATCGACAGACCTCAGGTTTCTGATTCACAAAGTAGAAGACAACTGGCAACACTTATGTTGATCTGTTAGATGAGCCAGTAAAACACCACACACACACACACACACACACACACACACACACACACACAAAGAGAGAGAGAGAAACAAAGAACAAAACAGCCCACCCTCCCTGCAAAAAATGAGAAAACAACCCACCTCAAAAAACAGAAAAATCTCTATTGTGTTGAGATATCATGGATTTAAAATTGCTTGTTACAGTAATTAACCTAATGTCATGTGCCCCTCATGGTTTATGCATTTTTAACAACTTCTGAAACTATCCTCATTATTGCATTTGACTACTCGAAGACGATCTGGTGGTCTAAGGAAGATGGTGGTAACAGCTCTAACTTCCTACCAGAAACAAATGGCTTGGTAGAGAGCACTGTTAATAAAAGGAAGGGATAAAACAGAAGAGGAAGAAGATGGTTGACCATTGTGGGCAACCTTCCTGGTGGCCCTGTTTCAAAAGTTCTAGCATCCACATGGGGAAAATGGCTGCCTTCACCTTCTCACATATGGATATTTAGTCTAGCAGACAGATGGCAGAGGTGGGTCAGTTCTTTCATGGGTTTCCATGCACAAAAGCACATGTCAGAACTGAGAATGGAGGGATCTCATCAGAAGTGTTGAAGCAAGAAAGATGATTGCAGTAGTATGATAATAAGAAGTGGTACTTACAAACATTAATAGGGGTAAAAATGAATAATTACCAGTAATGTCCACTTACTGAGTCACATTAGAGGATTGGCAAGTCTTTGTCAGCCATGCTAAGATCATGGCAGGGGGCACAGAAAAAACCCCTGTGGGTGGGGAGAAAAAGCATATGTACAGGCTGGGGAACAGATGACCTGATCAGTGGCTCAGGCTAGATGACCTTGGCCCTTTTTCTGTCAGGAGAGACCTGTTTGCAGAGTGTACACAGGGCATGTTTGTAAAGTGAGTTGCTTTGAAGCGATCTGTTTAGTTTTCTTAGGCCAGTCCTTTTCCGGGGCAAGTTCCTCTTGGGGACTGTGAACAGGTATTGACTCTGTATCTTGGGTGCCTTATTTTGGATCTAAGATGAACCTTTGCTTGTTTGAGGGTTCATGGTGTAGAAGTCAGATGAAGTTTCATGTGATGACTAAGCTGCATCTTGGGAGTAAAATGACCTCGGGAAAAGGTCTGGACTTATGTTCTATGATCAACAAAAAACAGGTCAGTGTTGTCATGTTGATGCTTTGGGAACAGTGCCTCAAAGGCACATATGAGTTTCAGGTACTATCTGAAGAAAGTGCACACAGAGAGTTGGATTTATTGACAATACATACGACATTTTGATTTTCCTTCTTTAAACAAGAATCTGTTGAGTGTTTGGTAATGTTCCAGGCTTTTCACTTGTCACTGGGCTGCAGTGACTGGCATCCGCCCTCTCTGACTTTCGGATGGTAAGACCTTTTACCCTCTTATGTGAGGTAACACAGCAAATGTCAGGTGGTGATAAAGAAATAACCAGGTTAATCAAATGGAGTGAGATTAAGGGCAGGAGTTGGGTGTGGCTTCCAGGTGAAACTTGATGATAAGGAGCTGGCCATTAAAGGAGCAGAGTATTTTTAGGCAGTGGGAAAGTCAATTGCAGAGGCCCTCAGGAGAGAAGAAATTGGCATGTTCTGTAACCTGAAAAACATCCAGAGATGATGAAGCAATAATGAGCAGGGCCAGAGAGAGCGGAAATGAACTGGCAATTTGGAATAGGATTTCTCAACTGTAGGGCTGCCATTGGCATGGGGCAGGGGGATGGAAAAGGCTCTGCTGCTCGGGGTCATCCTGTATAGGAGAGAGTATTGAACACCCTTCACTTCTATAAAATGCCAGCAATTCACACAGAGGAGAAAGGCAAAAATTTGCTGGGAGTTGAGAACTATTGCTTGGGGCTGCAAGCTCAGTGAGAGGAAGGTGGGGCACCAAGAAGGGTGTCAGAATATCAGACAAAGGGAAAGTGTGGCAATAGGAACTCTATGTGCCAACTTGGCTAGGCCATATTGACACACAGCTACCTATTTATTCCATCAAGCATTATCCTGAATGTTCCTGTGAAGGCATTTCAGAGATGGGATCAGCATTTAAATCGGTTTACTTGGAAAAATGAGACAAAAGCCACAGAGGACTTGGGATGAAGCAGAGTGACCTCTAGAGTGTGTTTGGTCTCATTCATCCAACAGAAGATAGGATAGATAAAGATATGAAAATAAGAACAGTTGAATGCAAGAGCCAAAACATCTTAAGTCATGAATGTTTAATTTAACCAAGAAATAGAATTCCTAAAGGAGGCTCAAACTTAATAAAACTGAAAATGAAAAAACTTAGGATGTTGAACATGACCTCAGAGGTATACCTCACCGATGGATTACAAGAGCTGGAAGAGAAAATTTCAAGTTATGAAGACAGGGAAGAAGAAATGAAAAGCTCGGTCAAAGAAAATGTTAAATCTAACAATTCTAAGCAAAAAACATCCAGGAAATCTGAACTATTAAAAGATTAAAGTAGCAGGATACTAAATTAACATCTAAAAATTTGTAGCCTTCCAATATACAAAAGAGTAAAATAATAAAAAAGAAATCAGAGAAACAACTTTTCAAAATAGCCTCAGAAAATGGTGTTGGACTAACTCTAACTAAGCAAGTGATCTTTATTATACAAGTCTTTCACTTGCTTGGTTATGTTATCCCAAGACTGACTTGAGAGGCTAGGGTCAGAGTCTAGGGAAGGAGGACTCCCTCTTTCAGTGGACTGGGGGAGGGAGATCTGGAAGAGAGAGTGGGCTACAATTTGGATACAAAGTGAATAAATTGTAAAGTAATAATAATAAATTGAAGAAAGACACTGAGAAAAATAGAAAGATCTATGCTCCCAAAGGATCTCCAATCCTACCAAAGCAATCTATATATTCAATGCAATCTCCATCAAAATTCCAACACAATTCCTCACAGAAATTGAAAAACTAATCTTCAATTCTACATGGAAATACAGAAACAACAGAATCATGAATAATAAAAGAACCGCTAGATATCTTACTATTCTGGATTTCAAGTTGTTTTGTAGAGTTATTGTAATAAAAACAGCATGGTAAAGGCATAAAATCAGACATGACGATCAGTGGAAGAGCCAGGCATAATTCCATAAACCTACACACACACAATTTTTGACAAAGTAGCCAAAAATAAACACAGAAGAAAAGACAGCATCTTCAATAAATGGTGTTGGTCAAAATGCATAGATGCATGCAGAAGAATGAAAATGGATTCTGATCTATCACCCTGCACAAAACACAACTCCAAATGGATAAAGGACCTCAAACTAAGCTGAGATATACTGAAGACAACAGAAAAAAAAAGCGAGGAATAACCTTGAAATCACTAACACAAGAAAAGACGTTCTTAACAGAATATTGTTAGTGCAAGAACCATGATCAACAATTAATAAATGGAACCCCATGAAGCCAAAAAAGCTTCCGTATGGTACAAAACACCATCAACCCAGCAAAGGCAGCCTACAGAATAGGCAAAATATCTTCGCCAATTAATTTTACATTTGATTGAGTATTAGTATCTAGAATATATAAAGAACTAAATAACTGAACATCAAAAAGTCAAGTAACTCAATTAAAAATGGGATACAGATCTAAATAGACTTCTCAAAAGATAAAACACAAATGGCTGAGAAACACTTAGAGAAATGTTCATTATCCTTAACCATCAGGAAAATGCAAATTAAAACTACTTTGAGATTTCATCTTACGCCATTCAGAATGGTCAAGATGAATAAGGCACATGACAGCACATGTTGTGAGGAGGCAGGGAAAGGGGATCACTTATTGTTAGTGGGAAAGCAAACTAGTATAGCCACTATGGAAATCAATGTGGTGGTTGTAGGCATAAGGTTATTGTATAATTCAAATGCTGATTTCTGTACCCCCTACATCTGGTTGCAATCTTTGTTCTGAGAATCTCCTGTTTCAATGTTATGTAAACACTGTCCCCAATTGTCCCCTGATATGTCAATAAAGCAGCCTATAGCTAATTGCTAAGCAGGGGGGAGAATAGGGCTGGACTTTCTGACAGGTAGGCCAGGAAGATTAGAGGAGGAAGTAGGGGATTTAGCCACAGGAGAGGCCCAAGAGACATCAGGGAAGGAGCTGGAACAAGGATGCTACAAAATGGGAGTATCTCGGATGTAGGCTGGGAGGAAGCCAAATTAACTGAGAGGGTTAAAAATAGAGTAATAACTGCTTAGTTCACATGTTTTAAGGCTTATTGTTCAACAAATATTAAGGAGTCTCATTTATTTGTATGATAGCTGGCTTAAGAGAGAAACTGAGAAACAAACACAGTTTTATAAAAATAACTTTAACAAGTGTCCCTCAGGAAGCTGAGAATAGCTCTATCTCAGTATCTATCTATCACTCTTGGGCACATACCCAAAAGATTCTACATCCTATCGTAGAGATACCTGTTCATCCATATTTATTGCTGCCCTATTCATAATAGTCAGAGATGTTTATCAGTTGATGAATGGATAATGATAATGTGGTCTATATACAATGGAATATTATTCAGCTGCTAAGAAAACAAAATTTTGAAATGTGAAGGACAATGGATGGAGCAAAAGAAAAACTTCTCAATTGAGGTAACCCACATGACCCCCCCCTCCAAAAAATCTAATCTATGTTTTTTCTCATATGTGGATGTTAGCTCTTAAAGTTTTGGTATATGTGCTACAATCTGAATACTCCCAGGTGTTAGGTACATACTAAGGGACCTGGGGGAGGGAGGGGTGGAGGATCTCCTACATAAGAAAAATTATAATATTGTGTAACAGGGAGGCAAATGGGAAACTAGACTAGGAAGATTATGTAGAGAGGGGGATGAGAGAGCATGGCAAAGGAGGGAATATGGGGAGGGACAAGTAACACTAAAGGGCACTTGAAAAACCGTGTGGACATCTACTGAAGAAGCTTCTGAAAATATATACATATATGAAAGGAATCTAAACTGAGTCACTAAATAATTGGTGAGATAATGCCACAACTTAACATCTTAGCCACCAAGTGAAAACTCTGGTGTCAGGCATGGGTTACATTTTGTTGAGGCTTTGGCCAAAGGATTTTCATGGAGCCCTCCTCAAGTGCAAATTTCTGGTTTCTTTGGAAACTCAGTTGTGAATATGTTTTGTTTGTTTGTTTTTGTCCCAAGTGTGGGATGTGGGAGTGTTTTGCCCCCTGTGGAAAATAGCCCCCATGAAAAGGTTAGTGATATTAGTCAGCTGAAAACTACCTCCTGGGAGGGGCATGGTTTTCGTGAACTGAAAAACATCCTTGTGTGGACTCTGAGAAGGGATAGATAGAAACCCATAGACAGGGAGACCATGTTTTCTGCATCTCCATGCTTTTGCATTGCTATTCTGTGCAATGGTTTGAATCCTTCATTGGGCTTCACAGAGAAAAATGCTCCAGAAAACTTTCTGGGCTGCTTTGGTAGATTGGAGCCACTTCTACTGAATTGTTGCTGCATGATTCTAAGAGTCAGAGGTGATGAAACACTCCAAGGAAACAGTGTCTTCTAGACACAACAGAACTGATACACATATGAACTCACAGGCATTGTGGCAATACATACAGGATTTCAACATGTTCAAGCCATACAGGGTCCTATCTTTAACCAAGAAGTTCTCTGAAAGTGATACCCACTGCAAAGGGAAAATCAGTTTTTCTTCCCAATGTAGTGTCACAGGGTGTATCAACAACACTCCAGGGCAGATCCCATGCCCAGGAATAGTTGGACAACATAAAACAAACTCAACAATATTATTGTGAACTTTTTTCGTTTTGTTTTGCCATTTTTTTGGTCTTACTGTTCCTTTACCTGTTTACTTTGACTTTTATTTTTGTGGCCTTGTGGAAGTTTTTGTTTCTTACTTTTATGTTTTTATTTTTGAGAGAGAGAAAGAGGGAGAGAGAATAAAGTTGGAGAAGTGGGAAGGATCAAAGAGGAGTTGGGTAAGGGGAAAGTATGATCAAAATATAGTGTATGCAAAATTTTAAAAATAGAAACATAAGTTTTTGGGGGTCTATTTTTTAGACCTTAGATCACATGAAAAAGTGTTTGTTACCAAATGGATATGCCTGATTGTTCATAGACAAATCAGAGATTCCTCATCTCCCTGAACAATTCAAAAGCTGAATTGTTCAACATGGTGTAGAGAAGAGGTCTTCCCAATTTCCTGTCAGAAGAGTACACAGGTTTCCTGATGGGGAGGGAGATGAGAGGAAGCTTCTTTTTATAGATGTTGGGTTTAGACTGTGTGCCAGCAGTCATTACAGCACCCATCCAGTCTTGGTGGTAAACTCACTGTGACCTGCCCTTCTGAGGAAGCTTGGCCGTTGTGCCTCCCAGGATGTTGCTGACCCAACCTGAAATCCCACTTCAGGTTGAGTCAGCAGTGTATCCCATGACATGTGGGTGATAGATTCTTTTATGGAAGACCATAAAGCAAAAGGCCCTTTTCTGCATCGTGTTGAATTTCCCAGAAGCTGTGACCAAGGGATTAGATGGAGGTGGAAAAGCCTGAGAGGGAGTACTAAGCAGCTGGAGTCCTGCATACCTTGGCTCAGTCATGCCCTTTAAGTATTTGTGGAAAGCAAGCAAGACCGTGGGTAACTGAGAATTAATTAAGTGTGTTTGACTTTATCCATTACAAAAGCTCAAGTGAAATGAATCCTTTTAAGAATTTGATTTTAAACAAGGACATTTGCTCAACTATGTTCATAGCAGCTTTATTTGTAATAGCCAGAATCTGAAAGCAACCTAGATGTCTCCCCACAAAAGAACGGATACAGAAATTGTTGTGCATTTACACAATGGAATACTACTCAGCTATTAAAAACAAGGAAAACATGAAATTTGCAAATGGATGGAAAAGATTATCCTGAGTGAGGTAACCCAGAAGCAGAAAGACATGCTTGGTATACACTCACTTACAAGTGGATATTAGCCATATAATATAGGATAAACATACTAAAATCTACAGACCTAAAGAAGCTAAACAACAAGGAAGACCCTAGGGAAGATGCTTAATTCTTATTCAGAAGGGAAAACAGGATAGACACTGGAAGCAGTAGAAGAGAGAGAACAGGATAGGAGCCGACCACAGATATACTCTAAAAGACTCCACCTAGCAGGGGATTGAAGCATATGCACAGACTCATAGCCAAAATTTGGACAGAGCACAGAGAGTCTTTTTTTAAATAATTTTTATTTTTTATATTAATTACAGATTATTTATTTTGTACCCCATCTGTAGCCCCATCCCTCATTCCCTCCCAATCCTACCCTCTCTCCCTCATCTCCTCCCTGCCCCTCTCTAAGTCCACTGATAGGGAGGTCCTCTTCCCCTTCCATCTGACACTAGTCTATCAGGTCTTATCAGGACTGGCTGCAGTGTCCTCCTCTGTGCCCTAGCAAGGCTGCTCCTCCCTTGGGGGTGAGGGAGGTCAAAGAGCCACCACTGAGTTCATTTCAGAGATAGTTCCTGTTCAGCTTACTAGGAAAATCCACTTGGTTGCTGAGCTGCCATGGGCTACATCTGAGCAGGGGTTCTAGGTTATATCAATGCATGGTCCTTGGTTAGAGAAACAGTCTCAGAAAAGACCCCTGTGCCCAGATATATTTGGTCCTTGTGGCACTCCTGTCCTCTCCAGGTCTTGTTTACTACCTCTTCTTTCATATTATTCCTTCTTGGAGAGATCAGGTATAAAAGGCACATACCTAAACATAGTAAAGGCAATATACAGCAAGCCTATAGCTAGCATCAAACTCAATAGAGAGAAACTTAAAGCAGTCCCACTGAAATCAGGGACAAGGCAAGGCTGCCCACTCTCTTTGTAGCTCTTCAACATTGTACTTGAAGTCCTAGCTAGAGCAATAAGACAACTAAAGGAGATCAAGGGGATACAAATCAGAAAGGAAGATGTCAAAGTATCACTCTTCGAAGATGATATGTTAGTATACATGAGTAACCCCAAAAATTCAACCAGAGAACTCCTTCAACTGATAAACACCTTCGGTAAAGTGGCTGAATACAAAATTAACTAAAAAAAAAAATCAGAAGTCCTCCTATATACCAAAGACAAAAGGACTGAGAAAGAAATTAGGGAAACAACATCCTTCATGATAGCCACTAAAAACATAAAGTACCTTGGAGTGACTCTAACCAAGCAAGTGAAAGACCTGTTTGAAAAACAACTTCAAGTCTCTTAAGAAAGAAATTGAAGAAGAGCCCAGGGAGTCTTATGGAAGAAGGGGATATAGAAGGACCCAGAGGAGACAGGAGCCCCACAAGGAGACCAACAAAGCCAAAAAATCTGGGCCCCAGGGGCCACTGCAGAGACTGATACAACAGCCAAAGATCATGTATAGAGAGGACCTAGACCCCCTGCTCAGATGTAGCCTATAGTCTATAGGCTACAGTCTCCATGTGTAACCCTAGTAAGGAGAGAAGAGACAGTCTCTGATATGAACTTGGTTGCTTGTTCCTTGATCACTTCTCCTGGTGGGGCGACCTAGCCAGCCCACACGGGAAGAGGATCCAGGCAGTCCTGATGGGACCTGATAGGCTAGGGTCAGACAGTAGGGGAGGGGGATTTCCCCTATCAGTGGACTAGGGAGAGGGAGAGGGAAGGTGGGACTGGGAGAAGATGAGAGAGGGGACTACAGCCAGGGTACAAAGTGAATAAATTGTAAAAAATTAATAATAATAATAAATTTAATTTTAGTTTTGTTCTTGTTATAGAAGGTGAATACAGACGGATCAACAGATTCTGTTTTTTGTTGTTGTTGTTGTTTGCATTATTTACGCCACAGGCTTAGTTATATAAACAATAAAAGTTTTTCCTAAAAATTATCTGATTCATAATCTAAATTTACAAACTACATTGACATAAGTAGAAGTGATCTTTGCTATTTTGGCTTTTGAGTGCTTATTATTTTAATATTTTCATAATTATTTGAGTCACAAGTCACGTAGCCATGGCTGTCCTGGACTATCTTTGTAGACCAGGCTAGCCTTGAACTCACAGAGATCCACCTGCTTCTGCCTCCCTGAGTTCTGGAATTAAAGATATGCACCACATCTGGCTTGTCACAGATATTTTTAATGCATGAATGTTTTTGTTAATTTATGACATTGGCCTGGTAATCTGCAGTCCCTCACCTGCATGATATGGTAATCATAAGTACTATGGAAAAAAAGTGATTTGTAAATTTCAAAGCACCGGGGACAATGAACGAGATTGTGTTGGGTCACAAGTTGCTGAGCACATACTGAGAGCTCGTGTCTGCTGTGTTATATACTCAAAGTCTAATCTTTACTAAGTGATAAGACATAAAACATAGTCTTATTTTGAGGTTGAAATGATCGGAATCTAAAATCCTTTGGTCTTCACATAACATGTAATGAGGATTCAAGTCTGTGGTTAACAAGGAACACTGACATTTGAAGAGCATTCCCTGAATTTACATAATGGGTACAGTTTTTGATTTTGGGTCAAGGTGGTGAGATTGACACATTCATTATTTACACCTTTTCCTTTTAAATTATGACAATATTGATATTCATTCAAACAAAAGCCTATAGGATTACAGCATGTAAAAGTTAAAAGTCCCTTGACTTGACCTGTGCTCAAACCCCGTCCCACCTTCATTAGTCCTCTAACATTCTTGCAGTTTCCTTATCACAAAATTGACCCTAAGAAAAGGAATTAAGAAAAAAAAAACTATAATGCCAAGAAAAGAGTTTGATATGTAATAGATACTGTTTTAATCGAGTAGAGCTAACATTATATGTAGCACAATGTTCTGAATAAAGTCTAACTTCCTGTGAATACACGTTTGTACATTGCAGGCTCCCTTTGTGTATAACAGACACCTCCACACCTCCAGTACCCAATCCCAACTCCTTCCTCACTGTTTTGCATACAAACAATCTTTCTACACCTAGGACCTTTCCACTGGTCTATCTTTAACTCTCAGGAAATACCTAGTCCCTAAATTATCCTGGCTCGAGTCTCACCAACATGATTGCTTCAACATGAGCTGAACAAGGGCTACCCCAACAGATAATGCCAAAGTGAATGGGGCAAAGCCCATGAGGCTTCAGGCCTACACAAAGCACCACAGGCAACTAAGAAATTCCCAGAGTGGGAGAAATAGTCTTATCCAGGGGGAAGCACAGAAATTAGTTATTCACTACCAAATGGTCAGCCCTGAAAACATGCATACGCCCAAGTGACATATACACATATGTACACATATGTAACGGCAATTAATAAAAGGGGCCATGGATTTGAAAAAGGGAGACAGAGGAAATGTTTAGAGTGAGGAAATGAAGGGGAGAAATAATTATATTGTAACTTCAAAAGTAAAAGAAAAATAGGATCAAAAATGATCTGTGGGCTGGTGAGATCATTTGCCAATCTGATGACCTGGGTTTGATCCCTAGATCCTGAGGTGGAAGGAAAGAACAGATTCTTGAAAGTTGTTTTCCAACTTCCACGTGCCTGCCACAGCGATATGCATATCCCTCCCCAACAAGTCCACAACAACAAATAACATAAAATATTAAAAAAATATTTTTGCTTCTTGACTAACTTTATCCTCCTGCGACCATAATTTCCCTGCCTGTGGAAACACAATGAAGAGCCCCTTTTTTTTAAATATTTAAACCTTGGAGCAAGCAAAATAAATAAATGAATAGGAAACATTCACTTTGACCATTCTAAAGAAATAGCGTACCTATAAACTAAGGAAGGAAGTCTGGAAGGTGACACAGCAGCAGAAGGGGTTTTATATTGTATTCCTTTCTCAAGTGCTGAGACTCAGGGCTCATGGGATGAGGCCATGTCTACACTGAGGGAAGAAGACTTTGCCCCTCTAAGTGACAGGTCTCAAAGAAAAGTGGACATATGAACTCAAAAGTATTCTTGTGTATCTTCAAAGAGTGAAAATAGATTTTTATGATATCCACGAAGAGGAAACTCTGTCTCTGTTGTCTCTCTGTCTCTCTCTGTGATAACTAGCCTGACTCAGGACTTAGACGTCTTAAGAACCTGTTCCCTAGTGAACTCCACATTTTGTCTCTCATCTAGGCTAGCTGGGCCACATTTCAGCCTCAGAGTCTTCAGCTCTGTGGACAAACTGCCTGTGCACAGCAGGCCTGAAGGACTGTATGGGGCAAATGTGCTTACAGGTCTTGTACACAGAAGCATGGAGCCTTTATAGTTCTTTACACTCTCTGTGGTCCTAATTAGAAAACCGAACATCTCTCACATACTTTCTCCTTTGAGTTTTCAAAACAACCCTGGAAAATATGTAGCCCCAGACTTAGTATTTAATAGTATTCCATAAATAAATTGTGCCTAGAGAGGTGATGAAACTCAGTTACCCAAAGTCACTCGGTTGGTGAGGGAAAATGTTAGAAGGATCAGGTCATTTGGCTCCTGAGTGTGCTAACTTTTCACATGTTTTAGGGTCTCATGTCTCTATAGCACTGCAAATGGCAAACTCATGCTTGTGTTGCTGCCTTTCTCATGGTAACTGTATAAGTCAGGGTTCAAGCAGAGAAACAGAGGCCACATAAAATTTATTACAAGGACTTGGCTTGGTCAACTGTGAGGATAGATTAAATGGACTTGCTCCCATAGGGCATGGTTTTGGCAGACCAAGAGCATAGTGTCAACACCTACTTGGCGTCAGCTTGGGCCGTCCTGCTGGGTCATGACGTGGCAAAGGGCACCATGGGCTGAGGCAGAGAAAGCTGGTCAGTCAGAGAGCATTTCTGTAGCAAAGCCACTTCCAAAGTAACTCCTCAACCTATTAATCTCTGAATCCGTGAATGAGCAGCTCTATTCATGAGACCTACAAAGGTCTCATATGGTCCAAATTCTTAGTATCTCTCAAAGCAGATTGAATTTCAGCATGAGCTTTGGTGAGAACATTCAAACCATAGGAACATGAGCTGAACATGTGGGATCTCTGAGGTTAGGGAGTGTCTATGCTCTCTCTTTAGGAGTTTCCAACTAATAAAGTCAGATCGACCAGGACAATCTCCCTATTGATTAACACAAAGTCCATTGATTAGGATCCTTAATTATACTTGCAGGATCCCTTCACAGCAACAAACACCTGGATTTGAAGTTACTTAGCGACTAGGGAAAGATGTGTATGTGCTAACGTGTGACTGCCACCTCCTTTAACTGTAACTTCCAGGGGAGGGCATTCTCTATGGAAGTCCTAAGGGGAAATACGTTAGAAAGGAGACCTGGGAACTGTAGCTCAGTTGAATCATATTGAAAAAAATCACAGAGCCAGTACAGCAACAAGCCAAAGCCCCGTCTCAAACCTCTCTCTCTGGTGATGTGATTCTTAGCATTGCACAAACCTGGTCACTGTAGAGACAAACAAGTGAGCAAACTTGGAAGCCGATTGGTCAGTGTGAGTTCACTCTCAGCATTTCTGCTATCAGGTTCCAAGAACAGAACATTTGCGCATACTGGTTCTTGTGGATTGATTTTCTGGAAGTTTCCTGGCAAAGCTTCACATGGGAAGGTAAAATGGTGGGCGCTGCCAGTACACGCATGATCCAGGATTGAATTTGAGGGTTTTTTTGTTTTTTGTTTGTTTGTTTGTTTTAAACCATTTTAGGCAAAAATAAACCAAAGTAAAAGCAACCAAACCAAATGAAAGGATAATCAAACTTTTGCTGCTGCAGCAGCAGGAGGATATTAAAATCAATAGTGACAAGGAGGTTGTTTTGTTTGTTTGTTTGCTTGTTTTGTTTTTTTGTTTGTTTTAAATTAGGTTGAGGTTTTGAGTCTTCCCTTTGTGGCTAAATTATTTTTCAAATGCTGGAAGTACCAATGGTTGACCCAAGGACTGACTAACCATTTGTCTTTAGCAGAAATCGAGTTCTTCTGTCATGCGTAAATTTCCAGTAAAGTACAAATACATAAGATTCTCTAGAGAAGAAGAATCAATAGTGGTGCGTGCGTGTGTGTGCATGCATGCAAAGATTCTGTGCAAAGAAATGACTCATGAAATTATGGAGAATGTACAGTCCCCTGTCCTGAACTTGGTAAATTCTTAGGAAGACTTGGTACATCAGAACATTCTGACAGTGGGAAACAACTGAGGTCCCAGCCCCAGGCAGACAGGCAAGAAAATGCTCTCATAGTTGGCTTTTTGTTCTATTCCAGTCATCAACTAATCAGGTAAGACCCACCCATGTCATGGAACACTATCTCCTTAACTCTTATTTAAATATTAAATGCATTTAGAAACTCCTAGCATAACTTCTGTCCAAATATATGGGTGTTCTTTGGCCTCATCCAACTCACATAAAATTATCATACCATTATCATAAGTTTAGTTTGTTTCTAAGCATGAAAGACAAATCTCACTGACCTGGAGAGGTCCCTCACATCGCAGCATCTCCTGGGCTTTCATACTGCTTCCTGACTTGGGGAGTTGCTGTTGTGTGCCTTCCTTCAAGCCACCACATTCAGCCAGCTGCCTAGAGATGCAGAGTTGAACCTAATTGCTGACATAACTGAGGAAGCCACCTCACACCAGTGCCTCATGCTTGAGAAGTGGTTCTCAACCTGTGGGTCATGACCTCATTAGGAGTTGATGATCCTTTCATATCAGATATCCTGCATATCAGATATTTACATTATGACTCGTGACGGCAGCAAAATTAGAGTTATGAAGTAGCAATGAAAATAATTTTGTGTTTGGGGGGTCACCATGACACAGGGTCACAGCATTGGGAAGGTTGAAAACCTCTATTCTAGAGGGAGAACCTAAACTACAGGAAGGGCCTCTACTCAGGAGCATTGGGCATTTCTGCTCTCCTCTGACCTGTGTTAATCAGATAGGGCATCTTTTAGTGATTGCTCAGGTTTACTCTGTGTCAGTAGGTTTGGCTATTATGGTAGCACAGAATGTGTCAGCAATGGGTTCTGTGGACTGCGCAGGCCTCAACGTGTGCCTAGAATTTACCTTTGTGACTCCTTTCACCAATATGCAAACTTTATTTCCATATCTCTTCAGTCTCAATTGATGAGAGGAGATGACAATATGCCAGCTCTGAGCCTGGACTCCAGGCCTTGTCCACTTTGGGGCTTTTTCTTGTCCAAATCATCCACGAACAGGCTCAACGCATTTTGTTGTAAAATGAGAGGTTATGTAAAACAGAGATAAGCCATCATAGCCAAGCCTGTTCTCGAAATCTTAACTGGCCTAGAGGCCAAGCACAGATATATTAGCAAACCCAGATGAATCCAGAGGGGCAACCCAGGCAGCCCCGAACATAACCACAATTCCCACCCACCATTGATGTGCAAAACTGTGGGCAAGGTCAAGGGCTACTGCCTCAAGATGTAACTGGTACAGTTACCACTTTACTCTTTGATTGGCATTCTCTATACAGACTCCTGGATCATTTTTGTCCCTCATGGTTTTGGAGTAAATAATTAACAGAATTTTTTTTTTCTGCACAATTGATGTCTTACTCTTCCTTGAGATTTTCCTAATAAAGCGTAGCTCCTCGTCTCTGTGAGGCTGCATGTGTACACTGAACAGAGTGGAGAAGTCTCGGCAACTTAGCATAGAAGCCAGATGACATAAGCTACTTATTCTGAATATCTTTTAAGAGGCTTTTCCTTGGATCACTAAAGGGTTTAAGAAGAGCTATGCCATCACTTTCTTTGAATTTTTAGTCAAGGAAGTACAGGTCCTAACTGGCCAACTGGCCTGAGCAGGTGGCAGCTAGACTCATTTCCTACCACATTCCCATTCTACTACTGAACTTCTTTGACCCCAATGATGTCAGAGAGTTGAAGACTTCCAGAGCTGTTCAGAGGAAGTGAAGGAACAATTTTCAAAGGCTATTCATAGGTTTTCATGACTGTGAGTCATATCGTCAGGCTCTGTGGCTACCTTTGAAGCTCTAAGCCACATGATGGGTCTCATTTACCCAGCTTCTCTGCAATTCCTGTGGCTTCAGTTGCTCAAAGTCCTGACTTAGCTGAAAATGAACTGTGACCACCAAGAAGATCATTGGTAAAGTCTTTGAGTATATTAATATGAATTATCTGGCCATGCTACTACCAAAATCTTGCTGATGTTTGCGTTTTCCTTGAGGAAACTTTTCTTCCATGGAAATTTGAGATCAAAATTGAATATTTCTTAGAGATGCAGATTTTGAAGTATACGCAAGATTATTCACAATAGGCTAATTAAAGATATTTTCTCCTATTGACCTAGTGGGGCTGAGGAGTTGGCTTAGGGCTTTATGGGAATCTTGAGGACCTAGGTTTAAATCTCTAGCACTCATGTAAAACTGAGGTGTGGCTACATGTGCCTGTGACTTCAATATTGGGATTGGAGGCAGAGACAGGAAGATCCAGGGAGCCCACTGGCCAGTCAGCCTAGACCAACCAATTTTATATTGAGCTCAGCAATTTATGTTGAGAGAGAGAAAGACCTAATCTCAAGGGAATAAGGTAGAGTGGTTCAGCAGGACACCCAGATATCTGTCTTTGGCCTTTGCCCACACACATGAATGCCTGAACACAAATGCACGTACCATATACACTTATTGAACTAATAAGGGAGTGTTTAAATTTTTAATGATCCTTCTCTCTCTGTGTATATGTGGGTCAAAGGACAGCTTTCAAGAGTTGTTTTTCTCCTCTCACCTTCATGTGTGTTTCACAGGTTTTGAGGATCAAATTTACTCAGGTTGACAGTCTTGAGGCAAGTCCTTTCATTCACTGAGCCATGTTGATGGCCCAAGAATGGATTTTTGAATGTATTTGTTCTAAGAACCTTTTAAATTAATTAATTAGTTAATTAATTGATTGATTGATTGATTAACTTTGCATCCTGGTCAAAACTTCCCCTCCCTACTCTCTTCCCAGTCCCCTATCTCACCATCTCACCTCACCTCCCTTCCTCCTATGCTCCCCCTCTTTATTCTCATAGAAGAGGACACCTCCCTTGGTTATCAACCCGCCTTGGCATATCAAGTAGGACTGAGCACATTTTCTTCTATCGAGACTAGGCAAGACTGATGAGTTAGGGGAAAGGGTTCCAAAGGCACACAACAGAGTCGGAGAGAGCCTCTGTTCTTGCTGTTAGAGGCCTCACATGAGGACAAGGTGGACATCTGTTACATATGTGTGTGGGGCCTACATCCATCCCATGGATGCTCTCTGGTTGGTGTCTCAGTCTTTGTGAGCCCCTATGAGTCCAGTTATTTGATTTTGTAGGTTTTCAAGGACACCACAACATTTTTTTTTTCTTTTTTAAGATTATTCCAGGCTGTCTCTGACATGAACTCAGTGGCTGGCTCTTTGATCACCTCCCCTTCAGGGAGGAAGCATCCTTACCAGGCCACAGAGGAAGACAATGCAGCCACTCCTGATGAGACCTGGTAGGCTTGGGTCAGATGGAAGGGGAGGAGGACCTCCCCTATCAGTGAACTGGGGGAGGGGCATGAGAGGAGAAGAGTGAGGGAGGGTAGGTTTGAGAGGGTAGGACAAGGGAGGGGGCTACAGCTGAGATACAAAGTGAATAAATTGTAATGAATTAAAAAAAATAAAAATATTTTCCCAGAATTTTCTCTTCTAAGATATCCAATTTGTCTCAGGAAAACAAAGTAATACTGGATATGAAAATATAGTGTCACTGTATACTTTTTCCCCTTTTCTCACTTTGCAATGAACAAGGAGAACTTCTGACTGTAGACTCATGATGAGGAGGTTATTCTCCTCACACCAAGCAATCAGTTCTTCATCAGAAGACTCCCACAGTATAGCTACCATCCAACTGAGTTCTTATACAACCTGGAGATAATGTTTGAGCTCACTGACTGCATGTTCCATCCCCATGAAGTGTGTGGTGACAAGGACATTACTGTCCAGAGATGCCCCATGCTTGGCTATTGGGAAGTCCCTAGAGTCTTGTCCTTGGGGGTTTGATGGAGTGTTCATTACATAGGTATGGTTGTTTCTACGCTGGGTGGGAAGAATAGCCAGAACTGTCGTTTTTGATTTTTTTCTGATCTCTTTGATCAGCATTCTTCGCTCTAGGACACAGGGCAGGATTTCTCTGGAATGAAGAGGAGTCCATTACTACCAAATAAGCCTGGGTAAGAGAATTTCTCTACAGACAGCACTAAGAAAACTGGGGTGGTGGAGATGAGGGAGGGAAGGAGGGACAGGGAGGGAATGAGGGATCGGGACATGTCTGGGATACAGAGTTAATAAAATGTAACTGATAAAAAAAATAAAAAATAAAAAATAAAAAAAAAAAGAAAACTGGGGTGGATATGGGTGTCTATGATATGCTTTGGGGAAGGAAATCCTGGTTACTATGGTTACCATAGGGCCAGGACAGAAGAGAAGGTATGTATCATCATATCACACCTTAGTATACAATCATAGCAATTTATTTCAGTATAGCAAAATTCACATTTTTATTTACTCGAGGCTATTTGTTTATGGTGCTGGTTGACACTAAGTATAATTTTCTAGGGATCAATTGAAGCAATTAATGTATTTATTAGAGAGTCTTCCTGGCTTTACCTCCCTGAGACCTGCACATTTAAAAAATATTCTCAGTTATAATTGGAAAAAGAGATACTATTCAACTAGCAAATTACTTCCATCTTTCATCAGAAAGCATCTTCCATTTGGAAACATTGTTTTATTTTGACACAAGAGTAAGGCTATACCTTCCTAAGGCATGGCTTTATGATCAAATCTCAGTCCAACCAGGTTTGTTAGACCTCTAGCTAAAAACCGGTGAGTAGGAAAATAAGTAAAACTCACCACATAAGTGAGTTTTAGGACTTAAGCTTCTATTTTGCAAAATAACCTCTATTTTTATCCTCATTTTAGAATGAGGAAACAGAGAAGTCAGGTGACTTATACAGAAGCCACTGATAGAAAATCAAATAGATGAGAACAGTGCTTGATTCAAAATTCATTTTATTAGAATGTACAAATGACTAATGGTAACTCTTTTAGATAAGCAAAACAGTGCTTCTGTTTCCAGCCTGCTAATTTTTGTCTAAGCAGCTTTGATCCTGGCTCCTAGAGCAAAGTATGAGGAATGATATCAAATTTTCAATCTTGATCATTTGAAAGATCTTCTGGCTTTTATAATGCATCCAGGACAATATATCTTACAGTGGCCTACAAGTAGGGCATGGAGACTCCAGAGGAAGAGAGAAGGAATAAGAGAGATACCACGAAACCAAGGTGGTTGTGCTCTTCTGTAAAACGGTTCTTGGAAGGGAGGTTGAGGCAAGAGGATCTTGAACTCAAGGTCAGATGGCGATATATAGCAAGACCTCTCTCAGATGAAGAAAAAGAATGAGAAGGGAGAAGAAGAGGAGGAAGAGAACAAGCAAGGGAAGGAGAGAAAGAGAAGGAAACGAAAATTTAAAGAGCGCATCAGCAATGCCAGGCACTCTTACACTACTCAACTCCTGACCATCCTGTGTCTCTAGATTCCTTCTCAAGGACCCAGGAAAGGTCAATGCCAAACATTTCCCCGCCTGTTGCAGAAAGGATTTCATGATGTGGTCTCTTTCTGATTATTCTAATTAGTTTTATACATACTGGTTTTGCTGGAGCGCATTCGGTTATTTACCCTTCAGGGGCAGCCACAGTTGTCTGGCTGCTGTGCCTTAATTAAACAAGCACATGCTCATCAGCACAGTCTGTGTAGCCCACATAATGAAAAGCCTGAGAAACGCAGGTCTTTTTGAACCTACGTGCCTGAGTCTGGCTTTCCAGACCTGACTTCCTGCCTAGAGGGCAACCCAAGGCGAGCCAATGTCTTGGTCAATCAGAATGCTTCTGAAATGACCCATGTGAACATTGGCTTTGCTGAGCCTGGGAATGCTGTGGTGCTCAGAGGGATGGGGAAATGGATACTGAGACTCTGAATCTAAGTACAGCATCTCCAATCTGGCCTGGCCCAACATCATCCCTTGTCCCTAGCAGCAGCCTCAGAGAGAGAGTTTATTGACAAAGGAAAAAGAAGCTCTCAGCTCACTGGAATGACTCACTCAGAGTCTGCGGGGAGGTTCACACAGGGCCACCCGCCTGCCGGAACAGGAAGGCCCTTATTGTACTCAATAGTTTTCCTGAATGCCTTTTTTCAACAACAGCAAAAGGAAACATTACTGTTTGGCTCATAGCCAGCTGGCTACTTGGTACTTACAGCGCATAGAATGCAGAAGTCCTGCTCAGCCAAGACACGCAGACATGCATGGCTGCAGCCATTTCTGTGTTTCAGGGGAAATACTGTGCTCTGCGGCAAACAATCCTGGGTGATTTAAGACAACTCTCCTTTTTTTTTTTTTAAGTAGAAGCAGCCCTAAACTGAGTCTGACCATTTGTTTAATGGACCTGTTTCACACTCGGGAACCCATGGAGGCCTTGACACCACTACCCACTGAATCCGACAGGCATAAAATATCCTGCCTGCTGGTTATTTATGGGTTCGAATCGTTCCAGACAGACTGGGATGGGGTGGCAAAATGTGGCCAAAGGTAAGGGAAGAAGAAAAACAGAAGGCAAATGTGTAAAGGGAAAGCAATTAGAAAGCCTTGGGTGTAATTACAGGCACACGGCTAGGCAGAGAGCTCCAGCGCCAATGAACTATTGGGTCATCCCTATACTTGGTCACAAACCTGGGATCATCAGTTCTTTCCCACCATTTTCAGCTGCTAATGTCTTTTCTGAGAATTCTTTCACTACGCTCAGGGACTAATGTTCTGTTCTGGCTTGTAGGAAAGAGTGGGCACAGGAAATGTGGCAGCAAGGACACTGTTCTCTTGAACTCATTGTTGCCCCAAGCCCCACAGGCGCTTGCTGCATTTATACTTTCATGGCTACTGCCCAGCTTCGGTTTTCTGGGCCTATCTTAGATTTTTGCTGCACAGAACAAACCTGCAGGAGCAGAGAAAGTGGAGTGGGATGGAAGTTCCAGGAAGAGGCAAATGTTCCGGCAGTGCTCCTTCTGGTCTACCCCACTTCCAACTACTTTTCTTTGTGTGTATTTTGTGTGTGTGTGTGTGTGTGTGTGTGTGTGTGTACACATGTAAGCCAGGAGGTCAACCTTGAGGGTTTTCCTCAGGTGTCATCACCTAATTGTTTTGAGCCAGTCTCTCGCTGGCCTGTAGCTTACCAAGTAAACAATGCTGGCTGGCCATCTAGCCCTGGGATCTACCTATTTCTACCATTTCAGAAGATTACAAGTACCACCAAGCTTGACCTTCATACATGGAGTCTGAAGACCAAACTCAGATCCTCAGGCTTCTACCTCGAGTGCTTCACCTCCTTCGCTTTTTCCCATCCCTCTCCCCACAGCTGCTTTCTTTGGGTTTCTTTCATACTAACACTATCCAAGTCATTAGCTTAACTATGGATCACCTTTTACAAGTAGCACATGTAACTTCTCCCTTCTCCTCTGTCCTGACGCAGCTGCCAGTTTGGGTCCACAAAGGACATGCATCTTGTCACCTCAGTTCTTTCCTCTCTTCTTGGATTCTTGTCAGTTTTTGTCAACATGTACCCATAAAAGGCAAGTGGTCCTAAAGTGTTACGAGATGAAAATAGTTTTGGAAACTAGACAAAAAGCAGGTGAACAGGTTCCTTGCTGCAGGATATCTCAGGAGCATAGCTATGCAGTTCTCTTTGCTTGCACAGGAAGAAAGTCAAGAGCCACTTTAATAGCTGTCCTGGTTTATTTTCATTGTGAATTTGACATTATCTAGAGTCATCAGAAAAGAGAAGCCCTCAACTGAAGAATTGCCTCCACTGGATTAGCCTGTGAGCTTGTCCGTGGTGTATTGTCCTGATGGCTAATTGCTGTAGGAAGGCCAAGGTGCTGCTGTCATGAAGCAGGTAATCCTGGACCGTATAAGAAAGGCTGAGCACAGGCCAGGCAGAAAAGCCCATAAGCAAGCATTTCTCCATGGTTTCTGCTTTAGCTACTGACCTGATTTCCCTTTATGTTGGTCAGTGACCTGAAAGGGTAAGGTGAAATAAATTGTTTTCTCTCAGGCTTTTTTGGTTGGAGTGTTTATATATATATAAATAATAAAATATTATTATATTATATTATTATAAATAATAAAATAAATATATTTATATATAATAAAATATATAATAAATATATATATATTTATCTATCATAGCATCACAGAAAGCAAACTAGAATAATAGCTAAGTATTAATTTATTTTCTTGTGGAGGAATTCTAAGCTTTGCAGCTGATTCCTATTTCTAGCCCTGTTGGGGCTGAAGATAGAGTCTGACCTTTGGAGGTATACAGATTTCTTAGTTCCAATGAGGGTGGTATGCATGCTCTATGCATTTGGGACCTATCATATCTATGACACTTTATGGCAGGTGGGGAATTGGAGAGCATTGACCACTGTGATGTCAAGTTCCAGGCAGAGGAAGGTCAGGCTGAGGTCTGATGTTATAGGCCTCATCGTGTGGCAAAGCTGCTGAGTCGAATCAGGGCTTCCAATGGAAACAACTAAACTCTTCACAAGTAGGAATCGTGTGTGTGTGTGTGTGTGTGTGTGTGTGTGTGTGTGTGCGTGTGTGTGTGATACCATTCTCCCAGTTCAAAACAATCAATATCCATGTCATTTTTTCTGTGATGGTTAACTTCAGTTGTCAAGTTGATGGCATTTAGAATAACCTAGGCGACAAGCTTCTGGACATGCCTATGGGGGTTTATTTTGAATGGGTTAACTGAAGTCGGGAAACCCATCCTTAGTGTATTTGGTACTGTATAGAAAGAATCAAGCTAGCTGAGAACCAGTGTTCATGGCTCTTGCTTCCTGAGTGTGTATGCAAATGAGAGTGACTTTAAGGTCTTGGCCCCAAGATTTTCCCAATATGACAGACTGTACTCTCAAACTGTGACCCAAAATAAGTACCCCCTTCCTCCCTTCTTTCCTTCCTTCCTTCCTTCCTTCCTTCCTTCCTTCCTTCCTTCCTTCCTTCCTCTCTCCCTCCGCCCCTCCTTTCCTCCCTCCCTTTTTTCCTTCCTTCGTTAAGGTTTTGTTAAAATCTGGGTATTTTACCACAATACCAAAACAACAACAACAAAAACTAACTCATACCCCTTTCCAATCTCACAGTTGCTTACAGAGTGTACTGTCGGTGTGTGCCAAGCAGATGGAGTCAGAGTAAAACCTCATTAGAGATGGTTACTTTTCTAGAATTCCAAACCCTGGGGATGGGGCCAAGGGTAAGGTCAGAAAAACAATTCATATATAATCTTATTACCGTTGAAGCCACCACTGCCTGCTTTTAGAAAAAAAATTAAAGTTGCATCTTGGAAATAAGGTTTTGTAGAATCCCCCTGCATCCCAGTTAGGAAATTCCTACGTGGTTTTCAGGGTTGTTTGTTTCCTTTACTGAGACACACGTGACAGCAGAGAACCGAATCGAGTGTCGTCTAATCATGTGGGCACGTGACCGTAAAGAGTAAGAAGCCCTCACCTTCTGATTTCCTCCCTTTTCACGTCATATCCTAAACAAGAATCAGAAAGGACTGTCTGTAGAGGCATTCAGAGTATGGGAAGGAGGCGGCTATCCAGAGGATGTTGTGCCTGGTGGACAGCAATTGATTTTTCACCCAGGTCAGAAACAAAGGAAGCAATATGCTTTCTGGCAGGGAGGAAGACAGTGAGTTCCTTCTGGGAAGGCTGCAGGTACATCAGGGTAGGCAGATCTGAGTGTGGCGCTCAGAGTGGTCTAGATGGAGATGTGACTTAGGGCCAACGGGGAATTCAAGACTTAGTGAGCATGAGATCGACAAAGAAGGAAAGTCACCATGAGAGGCCACCTGGGCTGCCTGCAAGAGTAACTGGACAGAGCCAAAGACAGGCGGCTACAGATACAGGTACAGGAACATGGCAACAGAATGCCTTTGCACTCTGTCCTTAGCAGATGTGCTAGCAGGCGTGGACCTGGCATCGCTGGACAGTAGAGCTTTGCAGCCAGCTGCTGAACAAAGCCTGGATGTTGCCTTTGTTTTTTCCCTATAATGCTACCCGTCATTTGGATTCTGAAACAGAGTCATCAAGGATCTTGCCCTTTTAGAATTTATGTTCTTAAACTAATTAAGAAGTCATGGAAAGCATTATGAGCCCTGTTTTATTTTACTATTAATTATTGTACTTTTACTTTTACTTTAAATTTATTTTCTGGGCTGCACAGCAAGACCCTGTCTCAAGACTCTTGTTGTGTAACTGCAAACTATTTGAAAACTTGGGGAAGGTAGGGAGGGCAAACCATAGCAGGGCTGAATAATTTCATGTTTCCAATGTATTGGAATATATACCCACAGCTACAATGACACTCCATAGGAGACTTTGTTTCCCCCAACATAGTATTTTTAAAATCAATTATTTGGGAATTTCACACAATGCACCCTTATTACACTTGCCACCCACTTTTCACAGTTCACCCCTCCCACCTTTGCACTATTCCTCCCAAATAAAAACAAAGGCATCAAGTCCAATTTGTGTTGCCCATACACTCACTGGAGGATGTTCAAACTCCCAGTGGCCAGTCCCTCAAAGAAAACTGAGTCCTTCCCCACTCACAGTCCTCACCCCTAGCCAGAAGCCATCAAATGTGAAAAACTACACTTTAGCATCTTTATAACAGTTTTAAAAGACTCTCTTCAAATGCTTCCTGCCTTGAGTACAGAAACCATCAATGTCTCTCATTCTCAGTTAAATGTTTTTGGTCATTGATACCACTGCGAGAGAAGGTTCCTGGTCCACAGCACCCGGAGGCAGCATGGATCATGGGTTCCTGTGGCAGTTCAGATCAAAGATATCAACCTGGTGTAGGGTGGCATCACAGATCCTGGACATCGGCATGAGTTTTGTTATAACTGTCATTAAGAGAAGGAACATTAGCCTGGAGAGACGGTTCAGCTATTAAAGACTAGGCTCACAACCATAAGTATAAGAGAAGGAGCAGGAAAGAAGAGACAATTCATTCTTGCGAGTTTTGATATAATCACTTCAACACCATTTAGATCACTGTACTAGTAACTGTTTTGTTTCTGTGACAAAATACCTGACAGAGCCCTTTAGGGAAGAGATGTCTGCTTCAACGCAAAGAATGGGGAAGAAAGGCTGTCATGGAGATGAAAGAATGGCAGCTTGGCAGCTGAGCCTCAGAAGCTTGCTGCGTGTTTGGCTCACATCCTGATAACCAGGAGGAGAGAGGGAACAGGAAGTTGAGAAGGTATGTAAGGACACATCCCTACTGATCCACTCTACCAGGCATTGCCTATGTCCCAAAGGTTCTACAACCCCTTCAAACAGCCCTGCCTGCTGTGGATTCGAGTAAACACATGAAGAATATACCCCATATCAACCTCAACACTCATCATATGGTTTTACACAACTCTCCTTTAACTTTATTATCCATTCATCATATTCAGCTTCATGGAAATTTAATTTTGCAGTAGATGAAGACGCTGAAGTGTCCATGATCTGTCTTCTTTCATTTCTTGGGCTTTCAGGAACAGTAATTCACACTTATTTCTAAACTACATTGTGTACAATTTTGAATTTGTTGCTCCTGAGCCTGGACCACTGTTGGAGTCCTGATAGTTGATCAATTTATGTGTTCAAATATGGAGAATGAGGGCAATCCAAAAATCTCAGGGAGAGAACATGGGCTTTGACTCTCACAGTTCTGTGGTAGACACTGAGGAACATTAGGTAAGTCACTTCTCTGAAGAGCGCTTTTTAATCTAACAAGAGAAACTACGCTCCTACACGTCTGGAAATGAATTAAATTAGTTAAGCTATAACACTAGTTCAGAATGGCTTATGGTATGTTCTGGATAATGTTTGTTTGTTTCTTTGTTTTTTCCATTACCAGTTTTTCATCCTGACACATATTTCTGATGTAATATGAGAGAGTTTTTTTTAACACTGGGGCATAACATTATGCACCATATCACTTGCTATTTAGGTTTTTCCATGAGCCCATTGCTTTCCCTCAGTGTCTTCCAAACATGGAAAAGTGGGAACAAAGTACTTCCTTTTCAAGGAGTTTTTGTTTACTCATGCATAATCATGTTCACCATCAGATAGACAGTCCTTTTTTTTTTTTTAACTAACTTTGCTTAGTTTCAGCTTCATCTTCCCTCATGCAGTGATAACAACAGCATTTGACCCTGTGTCAGATTTTAATTAGAAAATTTAAGAAATCTATATGTGTCTTGAGGTATTCACAGTGGAGTTCTAATAGCAATAGTGCTATTGCTACTATCGATTTATAGCGACCTTCTCTAATCACAGGACTCTGGGATCTATACTCATCGGGATTCCTGGTGTAATCAGCAAATTGCCAAAGAGTGAAGTTTGTGCAAGAAGGAGAGTTAGCTAGTGGAACTGCATAATTTGTTGCCTAAGTAGGGACATAACTGGAAATGAAAGGGTAAACCAGGACATCTAGGTCAATCAAGGCCACTTTGCTTTTAACAGACAAGCATTAAGGCTGTTTCTGCCTTACAATGGCCATCCTGTACTAACCACGTTGCTACTATTTACAAGTGGTTGTCATGCTAATTCAATATTATATATACTCCACAGCAAGTGTACAATATGTGTAACTGTATGCTCTTGTTTACAGGAGCATTGTGTCTGAAGGAGCATTTGTTGGCTACCTTAAGTTGGAGAGAACTCGAGTAAGAGAATAATCTGGGCACAGTAGGAGAGGCATCCTCTGGTGTCCTTAAATCATGCAGCTCCGAGTTTAATGAGGGTCTCAGGTGCACAGCCTCACAGCAGTCCCACCCACAAGTCTGCCCTAGTCTCCCTATCTCCAGCCCTTGGCAACTTTATGCCAGTTCTCAAAGTTCTGTCTGGAAAATGTCATCATTATTTGGCTCTAGAAGCTCTTACTACACTTGACTTTGTAGACATAGCGGATCTTGAACTTCTGAAAGACATATGAATGAACTGCCAGAATTAGTGATTTTTATAGCTCTACTATTATTTCTCCCTATTTATTTAGGCATACTAATTGTTATCTATCTATCTATCTATCTATCTATCTATCTATCTATCTATCTATCTATCATTATCATCTGTCTATCTACCATCTATCTATTATCTACCTACCTACCTATCATCTATTTATCATTCATCCATCTGTCATCTATCTATCTTCATCATCATCTATCTTTCTATCTATAATGTGTGTGTACATGAATGGGCATAAATTTACTAGCTTAGCTATGGTGCTGTCTTTGCATTCATGGCATGCAATAACATGTATTTAACACTTAAGCAGCAGAGAAACAGAGTTAATAAACCTAACTAGAATGTAAATGTTACAAGAGTCAGCATTTTGTTGACAATGCTGATATGCTATGTCATATATGATATGACAATGATATATGATACTATCACATAGTAATAAATACTGGTTAAATGATTGCATGCCATTGACTATAAGATAACTGATCATCTCAATATGTCCCCATGGAATAATTTAGCTTTGTTTTGTGAATATATTGAACTGTCTTATTCTGAGCCTCATAGTCAAAGCATAAATGCAGTCAACAGGGTTCTTCAAATTACGGCAGGGACATGGTTCTCTTTTTGTCTTCCCTCTTATCACTGGAGCATCTATTCATGCATAGTTACTGTGAATCTCTATGATTTTATTATTTAAGATCAACAAGACTTGGGAACCTACTAAAAATGCAGACTCTTGGCCCTGACTTTGGCTTCACTGAATCAGAATCTGTGTTTCATCACGATCCAGGGACTTGAGTATGTATTCCCATCTGACCGGCTTTCTGTTACATTTCTCTAGGGAAAGATATTTCTGTCTCTTTTTGGAGTTTATGTTCCCAAGTAGACAGTGTGGGATCTCAGGCCACACACCCAAATGTGCACAAAATATGAGCTTGTTTTTTCCTGGACTCAGTTTCCATTTCTACCTACATATTTCTGGCATGGAAGAAATTGTGGTCTCAGATGATGGCAGCTTTCCTCTCTCTGTCCTGTGCAGTTAACACAGTTGGGCAAGAGGGTTGACCAGATGACTTACACTTGTGTTCATCAGGGTATCCTATGAAATGTTTCACCTTTGTTTGGCAGGATATATATTAATCTCACTCTTTCTTCATGACTCTCATGTGGTCTAGAAGGTGAGGTCTGAAAGCTTGATGTCATGCAGGCCATGAGGATTTCATTAAGGTATCTGGGATCCAGTTGGCCTGCACATATCCTATGATAATCTGCCTAAGAAGTAAAAGAGGTAAGAAGGGTGTATCTGTGGTCTGGGTATTGTATATGTGTCCATGTGTCTGACTATGACTGTCTGGATATGAGTGCATATGTGTTGTGTCTATTTGTACATTTGTGTCCATATGTGTCTCTGTCGATGTGTCTGCAATGGTTAATATTGTCAATTTAGCAGGATTCAAAGTCCACCTGGGTTATAAACCCTTGGATATGTCTAAGAGGATTACCTTAATTGGTTAATTGAGGTGGAAAAGCATACTCTAAAAGCGAGCAGCATCCTTCCCTGGATCTGGGTCTTGGTTTGCATGAAAAGGAGAAAACTAGGCAAGCATCAGCATTTATTTCCTTCTTCCTGACTATGGAAACGTGTAGCTCCTGCGGTCAAGACTTCCCTGCCATGATGACCTGTACCCGTATCCTCGAATTGTGATCCAAAACTACCCCTTTCTTCCTTAATTTGCTGTTGTCAGATATTTCATCACAGCAACAGAAAAGTAAGTAATAGAGTGTCTGTGTACGAGGGCATGTGTGTTTGTGTTTATTGAGCTTGCCTATCTGCACTTGTCTGTGTCTTTCTGTGTACTTCTATATGTATATGTGTTCATGTGTTTTCTTTCTATGAATGGGTGTTTGTTGATTTGCATGTGTGTGTCCATGTGTGTCTGTATTTCTGATGTATATATTTCTTTATGTCTGCTCAGATATGTATGTATGTATGTATGTTTGTGAATGTATATCTGTAGCTCTCTGAATATGTGTGTCTGTGTGTACATTTATATTTCTGTATATGCATCTATACACTTGTATATCCATATGTCTGAAGGCAGGTCTGTGTGTCTTTGCAAGAGTATCCATGTATATCTGTTGGGGAAGAGTCCTTTCTAGGACCAATTTACCGCATTGCTCTCCTTATCCGCTATTATATTTCTCTGTGTTCTTTATCTCTGAGAACCTTTTTCTACTCTGTGGCATTTTCTCATTCTCTTTATCTGTAATGCATTCTCTGGGGACAACCCTCAACATGGATGTTTGCCTCAGTAGCACTGGGGCCATTACTTAATGGTCTTAAGTTCTTGAAAATACAGAGGCTGTTGCCACACCAGTTCCCTGGGGAAAGGGACTCTGGGTCATGGTGAAGGCGAAGAAATTTCCATGAGGCAAAACCAAATATTGTAATATATCAGAAAAAAAAACAACTCATTTCTTCTACTGTAAGAATGAAGGAACAAAGATAAATTAGTCACCAAGCAAGTCCTAAATCAGGGTCTTATCACTTAACAACATCAGGGACCATTTTGAACCAAGAGAACTGTGTAGGGAGGAATTATGGGACACAATTTGCCCAGAATTCCCTCAGCTTCAAGGATGAACGCAAAGAGTTAGTGCTTATGTGTGGAACTCAAGAGCTCAATAGGCACCTTGCTAGGCTCATCATCAACTGTGAGCTGCCTTGTTGCCTCAGCCAGAAAAAATTTTCTAAGGGCTGCATGACTAAACCAACCACTCTTGAAGGTTTCTGTTCCCCAAATGGGCCATGCAATGGTTGTTTGAATATTTTGCTTCTTAGAGTTCGGATCTTAAATGTCTTCCACTGGTTATGTTTTAAATGCTTGTTATTTCTGGCAAAGTGTGGAACCTGTAAAAGAGGAGGCCTTAATGGAAGCATAGGTCACTAGGAACAGGCCCTTGAAAGTCACAGCCCAGTCCTGGTTCCAGCCAGTTCTCTACTTCCTGGTACACGAAATATGAATAGTTCACTACCTTATGTTCTCACCACCTCACATGGAGCCACTCTGCCATGTATTTATGGCCACGATGGACAAGATTCCCCTGATACTGAATCAAAATAAATCTTTTAAAAGTTGTTTCTGTTAGGTATTTTGGTCACAGTATTGCTATTTTCTGTTCTTTTCATAATTCTCTCTAATTGCAAATATTCAAAGGAGTAAAAGGTACCTAACTGCCTAACATTCTGTGTAGCACGTATGTAGTCATTGCCCTTTACTGGGCAACCATGATGTTCCATGTTCAATTGCAGGGAGCCAAGGCCAGCTAGTGGAAAGTTACAGACAGCTGCAACAAGGTCGTAGGTGAGAGATTTACCTTTCCGGAACCTATGAGACATCTGTGTGTCAGGCTAGACATTTGGGATATCTTACCTGACATTCTTATAGTATCTCTTTTAGTAAACATTCTTGCGGTGTTCTGCATCATCATTAATCACCCTGTTATGTTTTGTAAACTATATTGCTGACACATTTTCCCTTCCTGCCTTCTCCCTATAAAGTTGTGTGAAATTTTTCAAATAAACAAGAGCGAGATCAGATTATAAACTTGCTCACATTCTTTGTGTCTCCTTGTCTCTGCTTCATTCTTTTCACCCCTCCTTAGGAACTCGTTGAACTCCCACTGGACAGGACATTCAACATACAGATTTTCTTTGTCTGCCTCTGCCTCTTTTAACAGAACTATTGAGTATTTCTCTAACTAGCCTTTTATCTATCTATCTATCTATCTATCTATCTATCTTTTATTTATTTATTTATTTATTTATTTATTTATTTATTTCAAGACAAGGTTTTTCTATGTAGCTTTGCCTGTCCTGGAACTCACTCTGTATACCAGGCTACCCTAGAAACAATAGAGACCTGTCTGTCTCTGCCTCCTATGTGATAGGCTTAAAGGTGTGTACCACCATGATGGCTTCCATTCTTGTTTTTGAGTGTCTATTAATGATTAGCTAGAAAGGCTGCCCAGGAAGCCTTGGATTTTCCTGTCTCTGCTTTCCCAGCACTGGGACCACAGGCATGTGCTACATTATCTGACCTATTACATAGGTAATGGGAATCTGAACTCAGGGCCTCATGCCTTCTTGTCAAGTGCTTAGTGACTGAACTATCTCTCAAGCCCACAACTTTATATTTCTTATGGTGCAGGAATACAAAATTCTATAGTGAAGACCTCGGCCATCAGCCTTATTAACGCTCCATTCCAGCCAGCCCCCTCTGTCTTCCTTCAGTCTAGAGTATTCTGTCAATATTTTCTGTTTTATTTTGCTATTTTATTATTTCTTGAGATTATGATATAACTATATCATTCCCCTACTTTCTTTCTCCCTCCCAAACTCTTCCATATACTCACCCTTGCTCTCTTTCCATAGCCTCTCTCTTCAGTTTCTTTTCATGAGTGTGTGTGTGTGTGGGTGTGGGTGTGGGTGTATGTGTTTGATTTCATAAATGCCAACCTAGCCTATATATTGTTATTTTTGTATCTATGTTTTTAGGACTCACCATTTGTTATTAGATATCCTATTATTGGTGTGCTTTTTCCTAGGGAATACCATTTCTCTATCCCTTAGTATTCCTTTATAAAAAGAAACAATTAACTCACTCAGAGATTAATTTTCTGACTCACCAGCATTGATAGGTAAAACAACAGATAAGCAGAAAGTTTAGAAGTCATGGAGATGAGTTCATTGTTTACAGTTTTAAACTCGTGTCATGAGTGTTTGAAAGTTGCTGACCAATGAGAATCATTTTCCAGTTTTAGCAGCAAGCTTGTATCTGTTCATCATTTGTGTTTATCCATCCATGTCAGTGTCATGAGTTAGATAAGTCAGGCTTTCTTGCTGCAGAAATTTAAACACTGTGGCACAGTGGCTAGACCAAAGTCAGGTGGGTAGCAAAGCAAAGATCAGGAGTTTTCAGATTCTACTTAAAACAAACAAACAATATTCACTAGAATAACAGGTGTTTTTTTTTTTTGTGTGTGTGTACATATTTTTGCTAGGTATAAGTGTGTGGGTGGGTGAGCACCATGTACTCCTTTTGGCAGTTGTAAAGTCCCTAAGTGTCTAACAGATGAGCATATACAGCAGCTGGTGTACAGACCTGTTGATCTTTCCTTCTGCGCAGGCAGCCCTCAGACTTCTGATGACAAAGCATTGATTTTTTTCCCTTGAATACAATTTGTTCCTGCTCTGGGTAGATTTGAGAGGACAGTGCTCTGACACCCAAGTCTAAGGCAGAGCAGAAGCCCTCAAATTTTCCTGGTATGTGGAAGTTTAATCTTCAACAGAGTGCCTTGAGGATGGGTGTTTCTCCTTCCTTCATTCCATAGTCTCTGTCTCTCCAATTGCTGTTACACACACACACACACACACACACACACACACACACACATATGAATGAAAGTGTGTGCAAAACCTCTCAGAGCTTGGCTGTTCAGTTCTTAGGAGCTTTTCTCATCCTTACCTTTTCTTCCTAGACTATTTTTCTCTGACTCCATGAGTTTCTCTGTATTCTCCCAATTAACTTCTTTATGATTAGTTCAGCAAGACTGGCTTTAAGTTGCCTACACACACAAGTCCCCAAATGACATAGAAACTACAAAAGGAAAGCAAAAGCATAATTTTTCTCAAAATGAATGCAATAGGCATTCTTCTTTTATCTACATGGGGGAGACTATGTTTTTTATTTTTGATCTGGGGCTTACAGTATGACTTCTTTTGGCCAATGGGTTGCTAACAGTGTGATTCAACTGAGTCTACAGATGCTCTTTTTGGTGAGTCTTGGATCGTGCAGTCACTACAAAAAGGGCATGTATGGTAGTTTGGATGTAATTGGCCCCCACCATAGGAGTGGCCCTATTAGTGGGTGTGGTCTGTTTGGAGTAGATGTGGCCTTTTTGGAGGAAGTGTGTCACTGTGAAGATGGGTTTTGAGGTCTCCTATGCTCAAGCCACCCCCAGTGGTATAGTCTACTTTTGCCGCCTGATATAGAACTCTCAGCTCCTTGACCAGCATCAGGTCTGTCCGGATGCTGCCATGTTTCCTGCCATGATGATAATGGACCAAACCTCTGAAATTGTAAGCCAACCCGAATTGAATGTTTTCCTTTATGAGAGTTGATATGCCCGCGGTGTCTCTTCAGAGCAACGAAACCCTACCTAAGACAACGTGACTAACTTAGGGTGTGAATTAATTCCAGGAGGAGGAGGAAGAGGAGACACTCATGGTGCAGAGCTACCCAGCGGAGTTCTCCGAGTCTTGATCAGCATGTACCAAACAATCTGTAAAATAAGTAAACGTGTTTGCTACGTCATAGTTTGCGCCAGTGGCAAAACAATGCAGGAATTTATGTTAATAAGTGGTAGGCTGACTGTGACAAAAACATGGTGTGTGTGGACTGGGTGATGGCTATAGTTTTCTAAAAAAAACTAAGGATACCATCATAGTATCTTAAAGAAAATGGAGAAAAACTCATGTAATCATGAAATATTTGGAATAACTGGCTTCTGTGGCAAATTTGGAAGGTAATAAAAAAAAAAACATCAACTTGCAAGATGGATTTTTATAAACATGTGAAGGGTTACATATGATGACCTCAGAAAATAACTGGCTTACTAACAAAGAGAATATCAAGGGACTTCAGAAATCCCAAATTTTTTCCCGATTTGCTGGCTCAGAGAAATGAGTTACTCTGACCATTTTTTTCTAAGTTAGCAAGAGAGTCTCTTTTTTTTTTATTTTTATTTTTTATTTTTTATTTTTTCAATGCAGTTTATTCAGGAACATTGAACAATCCTCGGACCCCGGGGAAAGCCAGCCCACATCTTAAATAGCCTCTGGGTAGCCAACCCAGGCGTGCCACGGGGGCAATGCAGATAGGTCCACATACATGGAAGCAAGCCAGATCCTCGGCCTTAGCCAAATGTGGAGTTGTTCGTGACAGAGAGCACTCACCATCGGGAAGGTGGAAGGCGGAAACCAGCTCCATCTTTAAGGCATAGCATTCCGCAGCTCTCTACAGTTCCCCCTTTTTGTTTTAGATGCATCAGGCAAGAGTAGAGGTCTGATCTCTGCTATTACAAATAAATTGGGACTTTTTTTTTTTTTGAGACAGGGTTTCTCTGTGTAGCCTTGCCTGTCGTGGATTCACTTTGTAGACCAGACCGGCCTCAAACTCACAGAGATCCACTTGCCTCTGCCTCCCAGAGTACTGGCATTATAGACATGCCCCACAATGCACTGCTTAGCCGGAGTTTCTTAAGTGATGATACAACCTTCTAATGTGGTCAAGTTCAAGTCTCCAGAAAACTGGGGCCTTTCTCTGTAACTTTTGCTCTAACACTGGCTGAGTTTTAATTACTTAAAAAATTCTTGAAAGAAATATGGGGTATGAAAAATATAGGCATAGTTACTTGTATACATGGGTAGCACACTCTAATTCATTTCGGTAATAGATACAACACCTTAAGTGTTTTTATAAGATTAAAATAACTGGGAGACAGCAATGTAGACATATATCTGAAAATATATCTGAAATAATGCACAATAAAAAGAGAATAGTTTGATGATATGGTATATAAATTAGAGTAGAATTCCAGCCATTCCGTGCCAGGAAAAAGTAGACATGATTAGATTATTTTTAGACTACAAATATCCAAAGATTTGCCTTAATAAAAGCAAAGTATTGGTGCTGAAAGGAGACACAGGCAGGTGAAAGACACCAGTGGACAAGCTCAGCTTGAAGAATCCAAGAGCAGACAGATAAAAATTAAAAAAAAATAAAAAGAAAGAAAGAAAGAAAGGGAGAAAACAAAAGACTTTTTATGAGCACCCGGGAACTGCAAGAAATAATATTGAAACTTAAATAAGAATAAGAAGTAAGACTAAAATGGGTTTATAGTGAGTTGGTTTTTAGTAGGTTCAGTCTTTAACTTTCTACTTCCAGAATATAAAAAATCAGAGTTAAAAAAGCATAGCTAACGAGTTAATCCCACAAAGAACAACTTCCAGAATAAAAGGAGATAGGACAATGTTTAAAATTACAACTAGTTTCCCATTTATGTGAACTAGTTCAATAAACTTGATCCATAGACAAACACACACATATAACACACACACACACACACATTAACATGCACAAAATCATTTCTGAGTCTGCTAGCAAAGGCCTCTAATCCCAACTAGTTAGGGGACTTAGAGTGAGATCATATTTTGAAGACCTATTCTAACCTATAGGGTGAGTTAAAGTCGAATCTGGCAACTTAGTGAATCCTTGTGTCTTAGTGTTCTATCAGTGTGAAGAGACACCATGACCATGGCAACTCTTATAAATGAAAGCATTTAATTGGGACCGATTTTAGTTCATTTTCGTCTCTGCAAGGAACATGGCTACATGCAGGCAGACATGCTTCTGGAGAAGTCGCTGAGAATTCTACATCTGAATACTCAGGTGGCAAGCAAGCTAGGCTTGGCTTGGGCTTTTCAAAGCTCAAAGTCCACCCCTACTGACACACTTCCTCCAACAAGGCCACACCTCCTCTTTCTTCTCAAGTTCCACTCCCTGATGACTGAGCATTCAAACATATGAGCCTATGGGAGCCATTCTTATTCAAACCACCATACCTTGACTAAAAATAAAGAGTGAAAAGAGGACTCAGCCATCTGGTGTTGAGATTGTGATGGCTAGTCCTCAGTAAGGAGGCTTCAAGGTCTGATCCACATATATTCCTTGGAATTCTGTGTCAGAAGTCTATAGTGTCTTCAGTAATAGTAGCAGTAGTAGCTGTTGTTGTTGTAGTGTTTCTTTTCTAGAAAGAACCAAGGGCAATGGCAATTGCATATTTTGGGATCTCTGACGTTTCTGACCAGCAACTGAAAAACAGACTTCTTATACCTCATACTGGGATTTTTGTTAGATAGTATATGGGTTTTTTGGGGGGTGGGCATGGGAGATAAGCATTATCACCTCAATTGTTGTAACATCAAATGTATCTGGATTTTTAAATTGTGCCTTCGCTGGGTAGGTAGGAAGGTGAATTCCCCAAATTGCCAGGTACTCCCTCTGGTACTGCTATCATTTAGAGCTACCTTCCATTGATGTTACATATGCTTCCAGCATTTATGTTCTAGCCTGTGAATGGGACTAAGTTTCTGATCCTTTTCTCTACTTCTAGATTGATTATTAAAAAATAGAAAAACAATGAATATAAATTATGAAATCTTTAAGTCTTGCTGAACTGAAAGTTGTGATTGTTAATTCATCTATTTGATTTAAAAGCTCTTTTATTTTAGAGAACATAAAAACAGCATTTATTGTAAATATTATATTTGAATTTATAGCAATTAACATGTTGCATCAATTACTTTTCTCTCTGCTGTGAAAAAATGCGTGGCAAGAATCAGCTTGAAAGCGGAAGGACTTATTTTGTTTTTTGTTTTTGTTTTATTAATTTTTTTATATTAATCACAGGTTATTTACTTTGTATCCCAGCCGTATCCCCCCCTCATTCCCTCCCAACACCACCCTACCTCCCTCATTTCCTCCCTGCCCCTTTCCAAGTCCACTGCTAGGGAAGGTCCTCCTCCCCTTCCATCTGACCCTAGCTTATCAGGTATCTTCAGGACTGGCTGCCATGTCCTCCTCTGTAATCTAGCAAGGCTGTTCCTCCATCAGGGGGTGGGAAGGTAAAGGAGCCAGTCATTTGAGTTCATGTCAGAAATAGTTTCTGTTCCCCTTATAGGGAAACCCACTTGGATACTGAGCTACCATGGGCTACATCTGAGCAGGGGTTTGAGGTTATAGCCATATATGGTCTACAGGTGGAGAAACAGTTTCATAGAGGACTCCCATGCTCTGATATATTTTGTCCTTGTGGAGCTCCTGTCCTCTCCTGGTCATATTACCTCCCCCTTTTATCACATGATTTCCTGTACTCTGCCTAAGGTTTGGTTATAAGTCTCCACATCTGCTTTGATACATTGCTAGGTAGAGTCTTTCAGAGGCCCTCTGCGGTAGGCTCCTGTCCTGTTACTTGTTTTCTTCTACTTCAGAAGGGTTTATTTTGGCTCACAGCTTTAGGAGATACGGAACACCATAGCTCACAGTTTGAGGGAATACAGGCCATCACTGTAGGGAAGGCACTGCAAAAAGAGTGTGAGGTAGTCAGTTACATTGTGACTAAAGTCAGGAAACAGAGAGGACAGGAAGCAGGGCCAGGTTAATAAACTTTAGAGCCCACTCCAGGCAATTCAGCCTGAACTGCTAGGTCCCACCTTAAAGTCAGCCTTCACCTGGGAACCAAGTCTTTAAACACTCAAGCTTATGGGGACAGGCCATGTCCAAGCTACAACATGTGGTGTTTATTTGTTGATGTCTCTTACTCTGAAATTGTCCAGCAACTGATATGCTAAATGGTAAAGGGTAAGTTTGTCTTAAAAATCCATTTGGTGCATGGTGTCCACATTTCCCAAGGAAATGGTGTGTCAATATTATGAAAGATGATTAAATAAATAGGTTTACGTGGACAAAGCTACTGCTTTTAAGCTGTGAACCACTCTCCCACCCACCCATTGCTTGGCACTAAGCAACGACAACCAATAATGAAAATGGAAAATCATACTAATACAATAAAACAACAACAACAACAACCCTGCAAAATAACGATATACTTTGTAGGTACAATGTGTAATCCTTACCCAGAAACCCTCCTCTTTTTTTTTTTTTTTTTCTCAGAACACTCCTTTTAAGGACAAAAGTGCTTCAGCTTGCAGAAAGAGAGGTAGAATCCTAGCTCGGCCCTCTCCTACTCTGAACTGTCTTTAGACATGGCTTATTTTCACCTCTGGTATCAAATCACAATCTTGGATCTGACCATTTCTTATAAAGGGCTGCTTTTCAGACAGAGAACACTTTCCTGAGTGTTTCTGGAGTCTTGCTGCATATAGGTGATTCTTTATTTAACTAGCATGTTTGTGTATGTAGGCACATTGCACCCATGCACTAGTATGTGTGTGCCAGGGCCTGGAGGGAACCTGGAAGGCTGCTCCTCAAGCTCTTTCTGTTTTGATCTCTTTCTTGAGACAGGCTCTCTCACTGGCCTGGAACTTGCCAAGTCTGGTAGAGTAGGTGAGTATTGAGCTGGGCCTCAGAGGGCCACCTGTTAATGCCCCTCCTTCCCCAAGATTATGAGTGTGCATCACTATGCCTGGCTTTTTATTATGTGAACTTTGGAGATCAAACTCAGGTCCTCACGCTTGACTGAGCTATCTCCCCAGCCCTTCCACATACATGTTTTTGTAAGTAAAAACTACTTTTGTTCCCAGTAGCCAGTCTGTTTTGTCAGCATTTCTTACACTCACCTCTGGTCTTTTGTTTTTGATACAAGAAATAACATGTCCCTAATTCTTTTTAATAAAAATTTACACATATAAACTAAGAACAAAGGACTGTTTTGACAGCATAGAGTTCTAAGAAAGCAGGGCTCAGGTTAAACAACCAGAAAGTGCTACTACATCCATGGCTCAAGGAGCAACGGTGCTTGGCTGATGTATTCCAGGCAACCCCGGAGCATAAATCTTTAATACCACTGCCTTTCATGTGACATTTATATATATAAACTGTTTGTAGAGCTGTGTAACCTTTCCTTGTGTTCATTCAAATTTATCAGGGCTGCCTAGGCCTCGCTTTTCACCATATAACTAAGTGCTCACGAAACATCAGCAAATACTATCAACACATTTTGATTTTGCTCCTTGTTTGGAGTCCTACCAGGACCAGAAAGGGGCTGGCATACCAGTTTTAAAACAGGGTCAACAGTGAGGCTGACACACTGTGCTTAGACATTCTGATGCCTGTGTGCCAGGCTGTGCAGTGTTTCTGCAGCAGACCAGGGGTAGAGCTCTCTCTTCATAGCAGGTATAAAATCTGACTTCATAAAAAGTCATACATTTTAACATCAGGACAAATTCTCTCTTGTCTCTGTCTCTCTCTGTCTGTCTGTCTCTCTCTCTCTTCCACTCTTCCCCTCACACCTACACCCCAAAGAGGAAACATTCAATTTTATTTAAATAACAGGATGCTAGTCAAGGAGTAGATATACTTGTTTCTGCATTAGAAATAAACTGTACATGTTTGCAAAAGATACATATTTAGAATTGTGAGATCTTGGAAACTGTACTGAGGCTGCTTTTTTTTTCCACTTATTGAGTAATTAGCAAAATAATTTAGAGAAATATTCATCTCACTGTATATGTGGCTCTTAATTGCAAACCAATTATTGTTTTGAGTTTTCCTGATTCTAACAAGAGTTTCTAGAATAAGGGGATCTATTGACTCACTCTTAAGTAGATTTTGAGACATCAAGGATATAGGCTAGACCATACCCATTGCCAGTTCTATGCTCTTTTACATGTACCTTCTCTGCTTGCCTTCCTTCTCATCTTCTTTGGAAGTGGCTAAATGGCATAAAAAGTGTTCCAAGCACAAGGCCTCAAGGCATATGGCTGTAGAGAAAGAGCAGATATAGCAGATACCACTCATGAGAAGAGTCTGGGAATAGCATACTCTGTTTGGAGCAGAGCCAACCTGAGGTAGGCTCAATCTTCAAGTGGCCTCATTTGGATCCGTGCCACTATTTTAACATTACATGGTGTATTGAGACAGTAGTAGAACAGTACTCATTCTCCAAGGTGGGGATGCTAAACAAAAAAACAAAACAAAAAAAGTAAAAGTAAAAATAAAACTCTGCTCATTAGAGTAGCAATGGGAGGCCTTTAGCAGACTCCATGTTCACTTGTGATGACGAGTTTTAAGTCTCCATTGCTACCCAGTCAGGGTGTCCAATCTGTGGAGCAAAACCCAGAGATGATGGGTTTATATGTACGTACGTAAGACTCATCATATAGATCTGTACTTGGATTTGCAAAGAGAGGGCTTATGTCTAGAAGGAAATGGATTTCATGAGCAGGCATACAAATAGATCCTAGGCGAGAAACATACCGAGAAAGAATTTGTTTCCTGCTAAGACGTGCTGTTGTTTCAGTGGCTACCTTTCAAGAACTGTACAATGTAGCAAAAACTGGGATATTAAGACTGAACAGACGATGTGCCAAACAAAACTGTGTACTGTAGATAAAAAAAATCTGATTTCTACCCTTTCTATTCCTCAGGGCTAGGGATCAAACTCATGATGGCGCATGCTTGGTAACTGTTCTATTTACTCAGGCTCTGGAGTTTTGTCTGAGTCTTATAAGTGTCAGAGGGAGAACTCATAAAACAAAACAAAACAACAACAAAAGGCCAACGAAGGCTTGTGCTGTCAAGAGGAAAAAAAAATGTTTCCTCACGAGGTTTTCATTTCTTCAGCTGGTGGTCTCAGCTGGCACAGGAAGGCCTGGGAAATTTAACAAATGCAAACCCTGAGCATCCCCTTCCCGCATAACAGAATGCTACTATTCCGAAGCAAACAGCTGTTGTTAGGTGCTCTGCTCTTATCAACCAGTTCCTTGCTCACATGCCCCTATCCTTCAATGAGTACAACTGTGAGAACAGTGAGGAGATTGTTCCTGGAGAGTAGTAAAGTGTCGAAGAAGGAAAAATCTCATCTGACCGTGCCTCTATCGCATGGCAACCCATGGTGAGCATTAGAAGAAGCTGTTTCATATTCGCTATCCAGCTGTCTCTATAAAATTTCCAATACATTTGCCTCGCCTAGCTGTATCAGTTATTTTCTCATCGCTGTGACCCAAGAAGAGCAGCTGAAGAAAGGAATAATTCGTTTTGGCTCATGGGTTGAGTGTGAAGTCTATAATGGCAGGGAAACCGTGGAAGCAGTAGCTTGAAGAAACTGGCGCCCACAGTCTGAAGACAAAGGGATGAATGCTGGTCCTCAGCTCACGTTGTCCTTTTTGTTCAGTCTAGGACCTCAGCCTGCTGGAGAGTCCCACACTCAGGGCAAGTGCTCTTACCTAAACTCATCCAATATAAAACTCTCTTACTGACCCAATGAGAGGTCTGTTTCCATGGTGATTCTGATTCTAACCAAGTCAGGAGGAAAGACCAACTGTTGCACTCAGGTGGTAGGTGCACACACTTCAATGCATACACTTCACAGCTATCACGACACTGAGATGACTGGGCCATCCTTCCAAAATGTCTAAGTCATGGAGGATGTGGTGGTCCCCTAAGTTACACTTCCAGTAAGATCCCCCGGGATATGGTGCTACTCATGTGGGACTTCAAGGGCTGGTACTCAGGATGAGCTGTAAGCTATACTCCCGGTTGCAGTCATTATGACCTATGATTTAATGGATGTGGGTTACGGCTGTGTAGTGGTGGGGACACTTTTATTTATGTCAAAGGTAGTGTGACGGCCTTAGTTATCACCTTGATTGGTCTGGGGTCAATAAGAAACCTGCTTCTCAAATCTATGACGGTATTTCCTGGCAGCACTCACTAAACAGACCCTCAGAGCAGGCTACATCTTCCAGCCAGAGTCTAGATAAAAATAGGTCTGGACTAAAAACAGGGCTGCTTTTGCATCTCTGTCTGCTTTGCATCCTGCTGTTGAAAGCATCTACCTTGTCACTGCCACCACTTTTTTCTTTTTCTTCAGGCAGAAGACCATCAGCTTTCCAGGCATTCATTGCCAGTCTGCTGAGGCATCCAGTCTTTGGACTGAAGAGCTAACTGGCTTTCAGTTTCTCTAGCACACAGATGGTCATTGTTGGACTACTCAAACCAAATATTTTAAGCTAATCCAATAAACCCCTTTTGTAGTATATATTAATTCTACTGGTTCTTTCTCTTTAGAGAACCCTGACTAATTCAGGCCGAATGCCAAAGGGAAGCAGGGGCCTATGGTTAACTCTAGCACATGTATGGGTGAAATGGGAGGGCTTGAATCCTTGAGACTTGACGTCCATCAAGCAATAATTAGACAGAGTTTTAAGACTTCAGAAAATACTCATTTTAGAAGGTTTATTCTAAGGCTGCTTGGGAATCTGAGGACCAATCAGGAAAGAAGCCAAAGGGCTTGTTACCTGCCATTGGCCCACAGGAAAGACTGAAGCTAGAGATAATGTGAATTCACAAGCTGACTCATTCCAGGCTTGAGACCAACAGACCAAATTTCAGCCCAATGCGCAACAGAGTGAGGGGATGTTGGTGCTGACCGCGTATTAAGCCAAGATGGACAATGGATGCAGCTCTCACAACTGTGTTCAAATGATGCCTCTTCAGGGCTTACCAAGATCAGATTTACCAGGCAGGGCCTACACTTAGATCGCGGCATTTCTCAAACTCTTTTTGACATTGAAAAAACTAAGACACATTTATATCCTTTGTGTTTTGGGGAGTTGAGCATAAATGTGCCACACTGTACAAGTGGAGATCAGAGAATAGTTTGCAGGAGTCAATATTTTTTTCTACCATGTGGCTTCAGGGAATTTAACTCAGGTCAGAAGGTTGGTGACCAGTGCCCTTACCTACTGAACCATCTTGTTGGCTTCTCAGCCCGAGCTTCTGAAGAGTAAGCTATGATTACTGTGAGCCATATAAAGGCAATAAGCAGCAATGACTTGCGAGCACTTGTTTGTTTGTTTTTGTTTTGTTTTGTTTTGTTTTTGAGACAGGGTTTCTCTGTGTAGCCTTGGATGTCCTGGACTTGCTTTGTAGACCTGGCTGATCTGAAACTCATAGGGATCCTCCTGCCTCGGCCTCCCAAAGTGCTGGGATTACAGGTGTGTGCCACTGCGATCAACTCAAGCTCTGTTTTCAAAAGGCAAGATAACTTGTTTCTACAGCCACAAGAAAACAGAGGAAGATGCTGGAACAAAGAGAGAATCTCTCCTGTCTTAGACTGTCAAACCTATCTCTGCTTACTCTGTTTAGAGACATTTTCTAATAGTTAAGGTCTTTAGAGAGTATTGTCACGGGGTCCCAAGACACCTTTTCTAACCCATCTTTCTCCCATCGCACTTTGATTTTCAATCTAGAAAGAAACTTTCTTAACTAGGAGCCTTGACTTTTAGAATGCATAAAAATGCATTCCCATGGCGGAACTTTGATTTTGCAAGGTTGGGGTAAGGTCAAGGAATCTGTATTTAAACACTATTGCTTCCTCCTCTCCTCTCCTCCCACCCTGAACCTCAGTCCCACCACAAGTGATTTTAACACAGACAAATCAAAAACCTTTTAGAAAACGAAAGAAAAACAGTTTATTTTCAAGGACTTGTGTGTGCTTTCCTTCGATACAGATCAGTTACTCAGTATTTGATGGAATAATTAAGTTGTTTTTAAATATTTCTTCTCCAAACGATTAATGGTCAATTTCCAAACCTTGCCACGTAACTATCTTTAAATCCTGCCAAGCTCTCTTGAGGCAAGTGTCAAGAACAAGCCTGAAGTAAAGTGACAGGAAAGAGCTGGGGCTTCTCCCAGAACCCAGAGTCCTCTGTGGTGTTCCAAGGAAGCACTAGAGCTCCTTGTACAGTTGTGCACGCTCTTATCCATCCTTTTCTCATGAAAACTTAATGACAACCTATCGTGACTTGGGGAAAGTTTTAGAAACTTCACAAATCAAAAGATGAAGTCGCCAGTAGAAAGTGAGCTTTGCTTCATGGAACTCAAAGGCCAATGGAGAAAGCAAATTAAACACTAGTTCATTTTCAACAGCATGTGTCAAAAGGAGATGTAAACAATAGGTTCTTAAAAAAAATACTGATAGAACAGATTCCAGGAAGGAAGTATAGTCCATAAGAGTTTGTCTGCTGGCAATCTGACTTAGTCTCAGGAACTCAGGATTTGCCATTTAATAAAGTCATCTTAATGTTGCTCTATTTCACTCTTGTAGTTGCAAGATAAGGAAAGAGGACATAAAGGACTCTCTCCCTTAAGTGACTTATACATGAGAATATTTAGCTATTTTATGCATTTTTTTTGTACATGGGAAATCTATGCTTTTCCAAAATGGACCAATATTTTGGTCCTCCTATGCAAAAGCCAAAATTCACATCCAGCTAATAACATGGACAGTTGGGGGAAGAAATCTCTTTTGGTGTGCTATCAGAAACCATAATAAATACCGGCACCTGACTATAAATGAAAGGAAATTGAAAAGGATTTCCCAGATGCCCTAGAGAGAGTACTTAAACAGGGAGTGAAGTTCTCTGCAGATTGAGGTGATTTGTTCTCAGACAATTCACCTAGGGACATTTTTCTCTATTTACTAAAGGTCTGGCTGGGAAGAGTCTTGAATGACACATTGAACAAAAGATATCTTGGAAGGCCCTCTCAGTTCCTTTTTGGGACTCCATAAGGGGACAAACTTAGAAACAAGGAAACATTTGGCTGGCTCCTCATCAGAAAAAAAAAATTAATCCCATCTAGTATTACATGCAGCTTTGCTCAAAATAAAACAGCTGCCTGGGAACGAAGTGCAGCCATTTCGAGCTCAGCACATCCAGGTTTTCCGTGTGTCTTAGCTCCATCCAATGTGTCAGGCTGAGGACGTATGCAGGTGCCATTCCAGAGAGAATGCACATTTATTTTCCTTCCATTTAATGTTTGAGTATGGTCACAGTCACCAGTTGGGTCAGGGAAGCAATGACAGCAAGGTATAAATCTTCTGAGGCTTTATCAATCTGATTGAATTGAGAAGATAAAGTAGATTTTGCTAGAAATCCAATAAACTCTTCCACCTCAAAGAATAATAGGAATTTGTGCCAATTGTCTCCTTTGTTACCATCTATGAACTCTTCTTCTGTTTCACTTCCTTCATGTTATGACTCATTTTATTTTTTAAAGATGTTAGGTGACTCTCAGATCTTCCAGCCTAATTAGTTAAAGAACTGGCATTGAACTGGACAGATCAGAGTGCAAGAACAGGCTCTTTCCCTCTTCTCTATGGGGTCCAAATGTTGTTCCTAGCTGAAAAAAAAAACAAAACAAACAAACAAAAAAAACAAGTGATGCTGAGCTGGGGAGATGTCTCAGTGAGTTGAATGCTTGCTGTGCAGCCATGAGGATCTGAGTTCAAGTCCCCAGAACTCACATGAATAGAGATGTCACATCAACCCTCCTACAGTGAGATGGGAGACTGATTAAAAGACTCAGAAGCCTGTGGGCCAGCTAGCCTAGTCTACACAGTGGTGAGTGACAGTGAGGTACTGTCTCAAATAAGGTGGAAGAGGAGGGTTGATTCTTGAGGCCGTCCTCTGACCTCCAGTCATACTGTGACAGGCACATCCCATCCTTTTACAGAGATTCTTAAAAAAACAGCAATGAAGCTAACCTTTTCAGTGGTTGTGAGAGTGAAATGTTATATGCATATAAACATGTTGCTTTCAGGCCTACTAAAAGGAGCCTGTGTGACATATCAGAGCCAAGGTTAGATTTCCTAGTTCAAAGCTTGCTCTTTTTAAGAAGGCAGGATTGTTAAGAAAGACACGCAATGTTCTTTGGCATTGAACTGTTTCATGTGGCTAATCTAAATTCTCTGTTCTGGGTTTCTGGCCGCAGGAATGTCAGACCTATGGCTGTGATTTCCTGTAAGTATTTTTGTTTTAATGCTTATTTTATTTTATGTGTGTGAATATTTTGTTCACATGCATGTCTGTGTACCGTGTGTATGCTTGGTGCCTGAAGACGTTAGCAGAAGGAGTCAGATACCCTGGAACGGGAGTTATAGATTACTATGTGCCACCATGCGATGATGAGAATTGAACCCAGCTTCTCTTCAAAACCCCAAAGTGCTCTTAACTGCTGGGCCATCTCCATAGTCAAGCATTGATATATTAAATTTACTATATCTTGCTAATTGGAAAACCACAAGTCATAGTTCAGTTTGTTGCCCCAAAGAAAGTCAAACTCTGCTTTGCTTTCATGTACTGCTTCAGGTATCAGCATTGAGAGAGAGAAAGAGAGAGAGACAGAGAAAGAGACACACAGAGAGAGACAGAGAGAGGATCTATCATGTGTTTTTTTGTTGAAACTTATCAGAGCTCCTACTGAATGCACACCCCATAGTAACTACAAAAGATGATTATTTGTAAGGCTGTTTATTCGTAAACTCATTAATATGTGAGGTGCAGGTTACTATTCATTGCTGTTACAAAACATTTAAACAAATACTTGGGGAACAAGGTTGATTTTGATTCATTTCCCAGGATCCAGTCCATGCTCTATGGGAAGGCAGAACATCACGGTGGCAAAGGGCATGGCCTAGCAAAATCGTTTACCATATAATGATCAGGAAGCAGAGAGAAAAGAATATGATATGCCCTTCAAAAATATTCCCTCAGTGGGTAACTTTCTCTAACTAGGCCCTACTTCCTGCCCTGTGTCACTCCCACAATGCTACCAAATTATGAACTCATCAATAGACTAAGCCACTGATGATGTTAGATTCTTTATGACTGAGTCATCTCCAAAAGGGTCTACCTTCAAAGATTACTGAATTGGAAAAAAGCCTTTAACACCTGAACCCTTTAATGACTGGGTTTAAAATGTCTTCACTTTGACCACTAAACTGAATAGTTTATAAACATGAAAGATTTTAGTTGGACCATTGTTTTTTTATTTGTTTTAAAGACAAGAAAGTAGACACCACCTTTATAATGATCTATTAAAACACAGAAAGAGACTTAAAAATTAAGGACCAGTTTAATGCTTATTTGTTGTTTTGTTGTTGTTGTTTTTTTAATACAGAGTCTTGCTACAAGTTCAAATCTGGTCTCAGGATCTCCATCATTTTGTTCATTCCCCTCAGTAGTGGAGTTATATGTGCTGTGTTACTATGGTTGTACTTATTACTGGATTTTTAAAATATATTATTTAAGGAATAAAACCTCTTTGAAGATGAAAACTTCAAGTTGAGCTATGTAAAAAGAATAAACATGAAAAGACTAGACAAGGACATTCTGAGGAGAGTAATCAAGAGATTAAACTACTCTGAGGTGGCCATGGGATTAGCAATAGGAAGATTTCAGTGTAGCTGGGATGTGATGGATGAAGTACAAAAAGCATCTGATGATGGTCATTTGGGACCAGAAATAGGAACAGGTAGGTTCAAGTTCTTGAAGTGAGGCAGAATGCCAATAGATATGTTCAGTCTGGTAATATAATCACTATGTAGAGTATTGATAAAATGCAGAGAAAAGATTAACACCCTGTGCTAACATGGAGGGAAAAAAGCAAAAAAGATTCGGGGTAGATTTTTGGAAGTAGATGTTAGATCTGGTAGTGGCTTAGAGAAGCAGTGCGGAAGCAAAGAGAGAATTTAGGGTAATGTGGGTTTTTGGTTCATCCAAGTAGAGGATGTTGGGTAGAATGAGAGAAATAATGTGTGTTGGGGTGTGGTGGGGTTGGAGGGAAACAGGTTTTGGGGGGCAATAGCATAGGTATCATCCTGGTTGTGTTAGTTTAATCCTAGGGATGATCTGTAAAGCTCAAATGATGTAATAGTGTAATCAGTGAAGGAATAACTCACTTCATTACCTAAGTCTGCTCTTAGTGAAAACCAAATTGTTGGCCACCTCATTCAAAGAGAAACCTAGATGGCAAGGCAGGGGCCAGCTCAGAGTGAGTTTGGTCCTGCCTGCTTTTCTTTCTTTCTTTCTTTCTTTCTTTCTTTCTTTCTTTCTTTCTTTCTTTCTTTCTTTCTTTCTTTCTTTCTTTCTTTCTTTCTTTTGCTTTTTTCTTTGTGATAGCTCTTCTTCCTGATGGCTTCCTCCCAGCAGCCATTGTGTGAAAATTTGCTTCCTAGTCTCTTCCTGCTAACTTGAGCCATCTTGATCTTCACTAGTTCTTGGTGCCTGGCATAGACTTTGTGACCACACTCCTCCTCCTTCTTATTGGTTTTGTGAGACAGGGTTTCTCTGTGTAAACTTGGCTGTCCTGGAACTCTCTGTGTGTGTCCTGGAACTCTCTCTGTCCTGGAACTCTGTCCTCGAATTCACAGAGATCTGCCTGCCTCTCCTGCTCAAGTACTTAGATTAAAATGAGTGTGCCATCATTGCCTGGCTTATACTAAAACTTCTTAAATGAATGAATGAAAGAAGGAATGTATCTTGTGGTGCCCAGGTCTTTTCTCTGCCCAGTCTCATTCTAGTTTGTCACAAGAGACAGAAATGATTGGATTTATATTGTACAGAAGTGCAAGAATTGTCCTGATTTTGCTGCTTTCTTGTCAATGGTACAAACTCTAATGTTATTCAGTAGCTATGAATCCTCATGGACCTCAGTCCCCACCTCTTTTACCTAACTGTACAGACGGGATCTAGAGATGGAATTTCTTCCTGCTCTTTGACAGGTTCCATCTTGCCTGCAGTCTGTTTCCTTGAGTTTCCCTGTCTCTTTTGAAATATCTATATGGACCTGTGGTCATTTTTCTGAGTATCTAAATATCTCCTCCTCTCAGGTTCCTCTTTCCAGAGGGCCAGAGACTTTCTCTGTCAGAACTCTCTTTCTCTGGAGTTCCTGGACAGCAGCTTGTTGTAGAATATTCATTAAGCTCTAGAGGGCTAGTCTATGACCTGGACAGTGCCCCCCATCTCAATCGAAACAGAGACCTAATGGTTTATTAAAGCAAGCCTTAGGCACAATGACTGGGCAGGTTTGATTTAAACTCATTTTCTAAGCAAGTCTGACTATCTTCTAGCTGCATTTCCCAAGTTACTTGCCAATAAGTCATCTTGTTTAGTCTGGATCTGCTCTACCAGGTCACGTTCTCTTTCTCCATCTTCTTCCTTCTCTCCCTCTCTTGCTTCCCTCTTCTTATGGTCCTTACCTAAGACCCCCAGTCTGGAAAATAAAACTCCATCTAGCTCTATTCTGCCCAGCCACAGCTGCTAACCTTTTTTTATTAGCCAATCACCAATAATAAGGGAACGATACTTACACAACATCCCTTGGTGTACATGAGAATGTAGTCTGGATAGCAACAGCATCTTGGGAGCCAGCATTTAGCATTTGAATACACAGCAGCACCAGACACCCCCACCCCCACCAGGAGCAGCTACTTGGAGTGTTTCCTTTCAACTGCTCATCATTGACTGGTGAGGAACCTTCACCCCTCCTAACCACTGCTGCTAGAAAGTTCTGTTGTGAAACCCATCCCAACTCATGCTCCAGCTCAGAAATCACAAGCTTCCAGGTATCTTTGTGCAAGCCTCTAGTTACTGTTCTTCAGTCTGGTCAAGTTTATGGAATATGGCAAACACAGCTGCAAAAAAATGCACCAAGGAGAAAAGACACGCTGCTGATAAAATGTGAAGTGAGTGGTGGTGTCTATAAGAGTTTAGTAGCATCTAATACTGGCATACTGAATGTGTGTGTGTGTGTGTGTGTAAAGTCTGTTACACTTATCTGCTAATAGTTTCATATTTTACTTGCTCAGTATGTATTCTAAAAGAAAACTAAGATTATATCACACACTGCCAGGTCAACAAATATCGATTAGAGTCTTCCTCAGGAATCAATAGTATGCTAAGTACCTTCCACCCACTCATTCATGTACTAATGCTGTTGAACTACTGCTGTGTACTGTTAGGCACTCTCTGGCTTATGGCCCTTTCCTGGGCATTTTTGTCCCCATGGACTTTGGAAGGCCACTCTCCTCTAAGAACTAAGAGAGAAATAGACAAGTGCTAGATATCACAAAGAATATGGTTGCCCTTCCTACCCTCAGTGCCACTCCAGATGAAAACACTGAGCCATGATGTATGTTCAAAGAAGGCCAACAAAGCAATCAGTTCTCACTATGGAGATTACTTCAATGGGTTTGTTAAAATACCCATAAATCACAGAACTCTCTTTTTATTATCATGGATTCTCCTTGGCAAGGGGCATAAGTAAATCTTTGAGTTGGTAATTCAGTTCATGGGAGCTGTGGACAGGCAAGCAGATTTTAACAACTAATTACAACATAAAAGAGACTCATCCTATGATGGTGTCCAGAGGGCCAGGGGCCTGAGTGTGTGAGAAGGGCTCCAAGTGAGGAGGGGTCTGTACTAGCAAGGCTCTGCATGAGCAGGGCCTCCTAGCCCTCCCTTTTTGCTTTCACATTTGTATTTAAGGGGGAAATTATTTCCAGATTGAGGACCAAATGGAATGTACATAAATCATAGTTCACACAAGAAAATAAGGTAACATATGGCCACTTGGGATTTGTGTGAGATGAATGAACTCAGATATATCCGCCTACACTTTTGAAGTTTTGTGGGTCTTGTTATTGCAACCCCAAAGTGTGAAATGTTTGTCTTGTGTCTGAGATTAAGAATTAGGATAACTGCTAACTCAAAAGCTTCCTTTATGTGCTGCTTTTTCTTCTTCTTTTTTTTTCCATAGCAACTTTCAGCTTACACGATTTGTTCAAAGAGTAGCATCAAAGGCTTGTTTTATCGGCTAAGTTAGGATAATAGAATGGGGTTCACTCTAGTCAAGAAAGGGAAACTTTTCAGACTCAAAGTTAAAGTTCAATTTGCTGTTCTTGGCAAGCAGCCCAAGAGGGAACTGGAATTCAGGAAAGAGGCTTGTTTGTGGGACGGCTGTAATATCCAGCAGCTGCTGCAAAATCATAGAAGGGAATGATAAAATGGATGTTCACACGTTACCGGCAGAGTGGAGCTATTTCACTCGCCTTGCGTATATCTTTCTTCAGATGCTGTTTTAGCACTCCTTTACTGCAGTTAAAACCTCCCTCGTTGTGAGAGGATAAAGATCTCCACGTGGATTCGATTCTGGTGGTCTTTCGTGGTAAGCAGTAGTGTTATTTCCACTGGGTCTCATGCTTCTGCTTCATGTAGAGGAGATTGCCTGACACTCTAGTAAATTACTAAGAAAATTATTTTCTCTAATCTGCAAAGATAAAAGAGGAGGCATGGGCATGGCTGATGTTATTTGTGAAATGACTGAGAATGGTGATCAGTGGAGGTCCCACTGGATAATTTACCCATAACTTTGATAGTGGGCTTCCTTGCTATGAAAGATGGGAGCCTCATGTTTAGTTTTATTACTAATTGCTGTGACAAATGCCTGACCCCATCAACTTAAGAGAGGAAGAATTTATTTTGGCTCATGGTGTCAGAAATGTCAGTCCATTGCAGCTGAGAATGGATGGTAGAGAAGAGCAGGTCACAGCATGGTGGCCAAGAAGCAGAGATAAGGCCTTCAAGAAGGAGCAGGAGAAGACTTGAAGCACCCTACCTTCCTCCTACTTTTCACATATGACTCCCATTGCAGTCATAGGGTTGTAAATGCATTTAAGGGTTATTGCATTCATTAAGCCAGAGTCCTCAGGATACAGTCATTATCTGCAAACCTATCATCTGGCAACCAAGCCCACAGTGTGTCTGTGGAGTAGGGTGGCAGTTCATATTCAAATCATAGTCCCACAACAAAAAGAAAAGTGGTGGGTAGAGACATAAAAAGAGAGGGGCAGGAAAGAAGAATGTGGGTCACAGAGGTATAAGGCTGTGTAAAGATCAGATATGTTTCTGCCTAAGAATGGTGGGCTATGTCTGTGGCTGTTGAGAGAATATCCTCTATGAATACAACTCCCTCATTCTTGAGTGTAGACCATCGCTCTGCTCACACTCTGTGAGTCCAGTTAACCTGTGCTTGGCTGACAGTGGGATGAGAAGAGGACAGTGAATATCTAGAGACTAACACCATCTCTTACTCCAAATGCTGTCATTTCCCCCCATATCCTATATAAGGGTAAACTATTTAGAATGCTTCTTGGAAGTTAGGAAACAGTAAAAACCAGTTGCTGTAGTTAATATCTGCAGTGAAATGCTGGGAATGTCCCATGAACCTAACCTATATCACTTAATGCTTACAATACCTCAACATACCTTGTATAAGTACTGTCTTCATTGTTGACCAAGGAGAAAGCCAAAGCACAGAAAATTAAGTAGTTAGCCAAAGACCCCAAGATTGGTAAGTGTCACATCTGTAGTTAAGCTCAATGAATTTTACCCCAGACTCTGTGAACTTGAGCACAGCTAGATATGAGTAGATTGTTTATAAGTCCAAGGAAGAAGGCCCTGCATGATGAGAAGGGTTGGGATGGTCTGGTAATGGACAAGTTACCTAACTAATTTGAGCTTCTTTGTCCTTAGCACAGAACAGAGATAATGTACCTTTTCACAAAGCTTGTGTGCAAAGACCTTCACAGGAGGGAAGGCCCTTAAGTCTAGGCATGGATCAGAATAGGTATGCATTTTTCCACTCTTCTAAATCCACCCAGGCCATCAAATTCAGTACTTAGGTATATTGCTATTGAGCAAGTCCTTCATTTATTTAAAAAAAGTACCTAGCAATGTGGCATTCAGAATAATGCCATCTATCAGTGATGCTCATGCCTCATTGTTTAGAACCTGTGAGTTAATAGTATACAACAAAACAACTTTTTTTTTTTTTCAATGCAGTTTATTCAGGAACATTGAACAATCCTCGGACCCCGGGGAAAGCCAGCCCACAGCTTAAATAGCCTCTGGGTAGCCAACCCAGGCGTGCCACGGGGGCAATGCAGATAGGTCCACATACATGGAAGCAAGCCAGATCCTCGGCCTTAGCCAAATGTGGAGTTGTTCGTGACAGAGAGCACTCACCATCGGGAAGGTGGAAGGCGGAAACCAGCTCCATCTTTAAGGCATAGCATTCCGCAGCTTTCTACAGTTCCCCCTTTTTGTTTTAGACGCATCAGGCAAGAGTAGAGGTCTGATCTCTGATATTAGAAATAAATTGGGACTTTGTACAGATGTTCATTTAGGTGTCATCCACCCAAAGAGCATCAGACCCGTCCAATACCTTTTTCTCAGAGGCAGGACCTGGGGCATCATTTGTAGTACTTTTAAAAGGCCAATCTGGTCTATCTAGTGAGCTCCAGGATATCCAGGGATACACAGAAAGACCTCACCTAAAAATAAAACAATAATAAAGATAAAAAATAGAGAGATTATTCCTAGCTGGCCCAATATTATCACAGGGAATCTCAAATATGGAAGAGAAAAACAGAAGTCATTGAGAGCTGTAGTAGCAGAGGATAGGGAGACAAAAATGAGAGACTGAACTAATTTGTTCTTGCTTTGATAGAGGAGCTTCTAAGCCAGTGGCCGCAGGCTTCCAGTTTTGTGTCCCTCTATGTCACAACTGGAAAAACTTTTCAGCTTTTTGAAGACATCCTGCCACTTATTCCTAATCTGTTGAAGCTAGGAATGACCATTAGCTTATAACCATGAAACAAGAACCTCTGACTTCACTGCAGTTTGCCTATTTCAATAAAGTTGTAAATAGATCCAGGCCCATATCTTCTGCCAGGAGTATAGACTCCAGAGTTCTGGCTGAGCACCCGTATCTCTGGGCCCGGTCTATAGAGCTGTGATTTAAAGAGGTATAAGACTGACGGATACCCTGGGTCCAGCCATCAGCAGCCATGTTCTTCTGATACCTCATTTCTCATTTGCCAATTGTCCCCAAAGTGAATTGATTGATGGTATGTACCTCAGTCTCCGTGGCTGTAAGGTACAAGGCTGTTTTCTAGAATTGAGATGCAAACACTGGCGGGCTCTTTCCCACATGGTCCTTGAATGACTAATGGGAATTCACTTGCCTCTTATCACTGATATGTATCTTCTGGCAAAATGTAGCTTGTCCTCGGGGCTCTCAGATGTGGTTTGAAAAGAGGCTGCCTCCAGCTCTGGAGGAAACACTTATTTAATGGGTTAATTAAATGTATTGCCTACGTCAGCTTTTAAAAAAAGATCCAATGAGTAAAATCTTTTTTTAGGCTAACCCCATTTTATATTTGTTAGACAATGATAATTACCAGATGAAACATTAAAACCTAAAAGGTAACAAAAAGGGTTCCCCCTGTTCTGATCTCAGATACATTTGAGATCAACAGATAATTGGTTATAGCACACCAAGGCCATGCACAAATAAACACAATGATCTGAAAATGCAAATTCTGCTCTTAGCAAACAGTCTTGAAAACTGAACAAATATTTAGATTTGACAGCATATGCTGAAAATGTTCACAAAATATTTTCAAGAAGCCAAATAATACTTACAGAAGAAAACCCACTCAAGATAAAATAACATGATAAGCAATCATTCCTCTTTACCCAGGAACAGCTTAAAGTGATGTTTGCCTGAACACAACAGTAAGGGTGGCAGCTGCCTCCTGGCACGGATTTCACCCACCCAGCCACCTTGCCTAGTTTACTGCACTAGAAAGACTCCATTTGTCTTTATCTTCTTTGTAGTAACTACTGGTAGAGATGGTCTGTGAACTTAGCCTATGTCTCTTAATGCTTACAATATCTCAACAAACTTTGTATAAGTACTGTCTTTTGCAGAATTTGGTCTCCAGGAGAGCAGAGTTTGGCCAATCAGATCTGCTGCTAATTATGTTCCAACTTTGGAGTTCCCCCAGAACAGTGGTTCTCAACCTGTGTGTTTTGACAATCCTTTCACCGGGGTCGCACTTTCAGATATCCTACATATCAGGTATTTACATTACAGTTCACGATAGTAGCAAAATTACAGTTATGAAGTAGCAACGGAATAATTTTACAGTTGGGGGGGTCACCACACCGTGAAGACTGTATTAAAGGTATTGTATCACAGCATAAGGAAGATTGAGAAACCACCCTAGAAGATTCTGCAGTCATCCTCTGTCTGCATTTTTCGGAAGCAGATGCCACCCACAGACTTCAGTTGAGACTGTATGTATTCAAATAGTAATATACAATGCGGCAATGTGACAAGTACACACATGTGCACATGCACATGCGTGCGCGCACGCGCACACACACACACACACACACACACACACTAGTTACCATTGTCATGCTGATTAATGCTTCCATCACCACCCCCAGTACATTAGATAAAGCCTCAAGTTGTGCTCCTTTTTTAAGATTAGATTTTTTTTTTTTACGATAGTATACAAGGTTTTCATTTTGCAACTGAATCATCCTTTGATGTTTCTCCCCATGTATCACATCTCAAGCTCACACCGGCCATTGTTGTCTTATTTCTGTGATAATGGGTGTTTTAGATTCACATACACATGATGTCCTCAAGGCTCACCCATTTATTCTGTCATTACAAACAAAGGTATGTCTTTTCTTATGTCTGAAAATGATTACATTATTTATAATAATAAAAATTTCTTTATTTAGTTATCTGCCAAAGGCCATTTAGGCAGTTTTTGTGGCATGGATATTATGAATAATGTTTTGGTGAACATATGAGTATCTCTTCAAGCTAGTGACTTTGGATTGTTCAAACATATGCCATAAGCCCTATTGCTAGCTTATGGGTAGTTATACTTTTAATTTTTGGAGGAGCCTTTATAGTGCTTTCCCTAATGACTGTACCAGCTGACATTTTTCCTAATGCTATATAAATAGTCCTTTCCCTCATGTACTTGCCAGCACTTCCAATTGCTTATTTTTTTTGATGCCCTGGCATGAAAGAATCTTATCCCTTCTGAAACATAAGCCCATAAACACCTTTGTCTGTCACTTGCTTTCAGTCATGTCATTTTATGCCAGTAGCAGAAAAGTAACTGATGCCACCCCATAGAGCTGACTGAAATGCATATGTCCTCCTACTGGCTAGAGAAATTTGTTTGAAATGAATATAAAACCAGAGTCACGACTCTTAGAATGGGTATGCTCTAATTTCCAGTAAACCATGGAAGTATACAGAGGTATAGACGGATCATCTTGTTAGGCTGGACACAACATTTCTATACTCAACAGAAAGTGTGGTAGATCTATTTATTCACGAGGACTTTCCTGGTCACTCCTCATCCTGTCACGTTGGGTGCAATGGTGCAATACATTTAGAAAACTCAAGACAAGTAAAAAGATATAGCTTTTTTGTCTGTTCCTTAAAACAGTAAGCAACCTCTGTGATACATGGCTTTGTATATCATATTTTACTTGAGTTGTACCCATATTGATGGCTCTGAATTAGTTGGGTAAGAACTTTATACTTTACATGTTGAATTACATCAAACATAACATAAGCTATTAGGGAAACTATTTTGAGTTAATGTGATATTTCAGAAAGTCATGGTTTGTCTGGCTTATGTCTCAACTTGGACTCAGTGTGGTAGTTTAAATGAGATTTCCTCCATAAGTCTAGGGCATTTGAATATTTTGTCATCTAATTGGTGGATATTTAGAGAGATATTAGGAGGCCTTGTTGGAGGAAGTATGTCACTGGGGGTAACTTTCAAAAGATTCATGTCATTAAACTCTCTCTCTGCTTCCTATTTGTAGTTTGACATGTGAGCCCTGATAAGATATAATAGCTGCCTGCCGCCTGCTGCCTCCATTCTACCTTTATGGGCTATAAACTTCTGGAACCATAAGCCCCAAATCAAGTCTTTCTTATATAAGTTGTCTTGGTCATGGTGTTTTATCATAGCAATAAAAAAATCACTAATATATCAAGTAAACTACTTTTATGAAATATTTTAATGCGAAGTAAAAGGATAAGGAGGAAGGCTAGCCATTGTAGAGAAATGTCTAAAAGAAAAAAAAGCAGTTGGCATTCTCAGACATGGTCTTACACAGTATTTTTGCCCACTGTCTCAGGAATATGGTTGTCATGAGTACAGGATCTATGAATAATATGTCATCTATGTCCCATCTGGCATCTGACATAGGGCAGGAATTCTTTAGCATTATCTAAGGAGAAAAGTGAAGAATTCACTGACAAAACTCCTGGGCATTCGCTGAGGCTTGCTGCAAGTGTAGCTACTTACTATTGAAGAATATATCTATATCTACATCTATACCTATATCTATACATACATATATATGTACATATAGTCATAGCTGTGAACAAATAAATCATCCAGAAGACCAGGCCTTGGAAATCATGAAAAACTCACAGAGAGGGAAAAACAACAAGACAATATAATAATAATAATAGACATTGTGGATACACATCAAAAAAGCGTTATCCTGATCTCAGCACTTTCATCCTGACAGAAAGTTCAGCAAACACATATAATACAACATAAGCACCATGGACAATTTCTGTAATTAAGTTCAAGATAAAGGTGTGAATAAAAAAGTCCATGTGATGAATAAAGTTTGACATTCCAGAGTGATAGCTGAACAAGTGTTACAGACTTGAGCTTAGAAAGTCTGGAGTCTCTCTTTTTCATTTGAAGAGAAACATCTCAGCAAGAAGGTAGAAGTATGGATTTAGTTATGTCAAGAATTAGACTATCAAGACTGAGGCAACACTGAGTCAGTAAACAACTTATCTAGAACTTTCTAGTTCTACACGTATGCTAGCAGTTACATGGCATTGTCTTCACAAAAAGAGAGCCATCATCAGTATGGACCTTCTAACCACCAGATTCAGTGGAAGGCTTTCAGATCAAGTGTGTACATCACAAAGAATCTATTAAAACAATCTAACAAAGTCCGCAAATTGGCAGTAAGGGGTAGAAAATAGTCAAGTAGGGAAGCTGGGGACCTACAAGAGGCAAAGAGGGCAAAAGCTTTGTCCTAAAACACTTAAATAACGGCGAAGAACAAAAGTCAAATACAGGGTATTTGAATGAGCATGTGGCTTCTAGCATTCAGAAATAGGGCTGAGCTTTAGCCACCAGGGATGCCCTGTGGCAGAGTCTTGGCAAAGCACTCTTTGAACTGTTCAACATAAACTCCCTCATGTGAAGATTAAAGGGACATGTGGGCAGAGAAGACATTTAAGTTCCCCACCCCTACGTGTTTTTATGCCTCAAAATTTCGTCCTTGACCATTCTTGTCTAGATCGCTGTGGATGAGTTTTCCCACAGGGTGTCATCTTCTGGAGTATATACTGTCACATCTGTGTATTTATATGTTTAAAATGCCAACAATGGTCTGGAGCCTCATTCATGTTAAGCAAGTATGATACTTGCCTGAGAAATATGCCTAACCTTCTTCTTCCTTCCTTCTCTTCTTCCCCCCTCCTATTTTTTTTTTTTTTATCTTTTAAATGTTATAGTTTTGATACAGGGTCTCATTAAGTTTTAGGCTGGCCCTGAACTTGTCAGACTCCCAACTCAGTCTCCTAAGTAGCTGGTATTATAGGCCTGAGCTACCATCACCAAAGAAGTACATTGCTCCATAGTCACATTAAACCCCTAGACTTCCAGAGTTTATGTCCTTTAGTTCGTGTGCAGTGGTGTGTTAGGTAAAACTTATTTTATTTAAGTGTGTCAGGTAACCTGTGAATTAATACCCAGTTAACCTCATATTAGCTGGAGCTCTGGATTGCAGTGGAAAAATGGAAGCTTTTGGGAGTCTGAAGAACTCTAAAGTGTGCATTGTTGGAACAGTGGTTATGACTGCAAAGCCTTTGTTTTCTTGGGTATCTGAAAACAATGAGGATGAAATTTGTCCCTACCTCCTTCTCCTTCTGTTGTTTTTCTTAAGTGATGCTGAAGACAAAATTTTTTAAACTTCAGAGTGTGGTTTTTGGAAATTCTTTTTCCTTCTTTTTATTTAAAACTATGTTTGATTCAGCTTAAATCCTCTTGTGGTTTCTTCGACTAATATTACCCAGATCTTTGTCTGTTTCATCATTCTTTCAGCTTTCTATAGTGTGCCTGGGTCAAGGCGGTAGATTCAAGGTGGGTATTCACACTTGTCTTCTCTTCCCATCAGGAGAAAAAGTCTTTCCTTGTTCTGGGGTGACCTTTAGATTTGATTTGTTTGGAGAAGGTGGTGGTGCTGCACAGGTCATAGGCTTACCCTTTTAGAAGCCTGGGAGCGCCTGCCTTCTCTCTCTTAGGGTGCAGCTGTCGTAATGTAAGAAGCCTGAGAAAGTTGCCTGATTATCTACTGACATGGAGAAAGCTTTGCGTGAAAAAATACTTTTGAATGGTCCAGCTATAGGCACAACCCTATACAAATGCAGCTGTGTGCCCACAGCTATGCCATTCTCTCAGAAGAACTGTCAGGATGAACCAAATTGATGAAGAGAAAAATATGCTACAGTTTTAGGTAAGCAAATTTGATGGTTGTATGTTATAAATCACCAAAACAGAGAGACAAAGGTATATATTCAGTTCCATGCTGTGTTGGCTATAAAAAAGATAAGTGAGACAACATGACTACGTATCTACCCTTCAGAGAAAAAAACAGAAAAACCTTCTATTGGAGACCCTGTGTCTGTCTCAAATATTGAAGAATGAGTCTGCTTCAGGGATGACTGGCACAAGAGATTTTTAGATGCCATGAAGATCTCAAAACAAGATATGAGGCCAGAAAGCCCTTGACACTCTGAAGTGACTGAAAACCTAACATGACAGGAGTTTAATAAGAATGGGGGTGGAGATAGATAGATAGATGGAGAGAGAAAGAAAGAGAATAGGATGGGGAGGAAAGACAGGCATCACACACTTTCCCTTCTTTATCAAAAGAAAGGACCTTGCAATGGGCACTTTTCACGTTCTCATATTCATCAGTACCCGTGGTTTCTCAAGCATGGATGAGACAAAAGAAACAGCATTTGTTGAAAGGCAATGTCTGAACCTCATTTACTATCCCAACTAAACAATTAATTCATTCCAGAAGCAAAAACAAAAGCAGAGTCATAGTATAAACACAAATTCTTCAAGACACCCATTGACGGACCACCAAGGAGACGCTTGGGGACCACCAGGCAGGACCAGTCTGGGCAAGATTATGAAGTGGCTGGCATCTATCTTGGTTTTCCCAGCTGGCCTCTTTTCTTTGATCTGCTTCTGTAGCATCAGATTCTTTTCTATGAGAAGCAGCTTCCCAGAAATGCTCAGATGCATGTGTTATTACTTGGAAGCCTGAACCAGGAACAAGAATATATTCTCCAAGAAGGATATCTGTTGGCTTCTGAGAAGACAAGGTTATTTAAATAAAAGAAATGATTCTGCGGATTGGTTTTGTGTTTAAATATTTCAGTGAAAAGGAATGTGGTGGGAGGAGGGATCACATTGCTTCTCCCCTCACCCCACAGGATATGCTGTTAAGAGACTGCCCATGCCCCCGTACTTGGTTGTTCCAAGAAATCATTAAAAACTGTCTGAAGCATTCAAGCATAAAGCTAGGTGCTGGGGAGAGACAATGATAGGCTGGCCCCCACATATAGAGAGATTGTTGTCTAGTTAAAGAGATAAGGGGCTACAGTCACAATGTAAGGCAGAAAAAAAAATCAAACACGAAAACACAGAAAGTGTTAAATGATTATTTCTCAAGAATCAAAGTTGGAAAAGATGAGAGATGGTCAAGGGCATGTTGAAGGGAGGGCAGGAGAAAATGGGACCACTGTCTTTTACCCTTTATATGAAGCGCCTAGATAATTGTGGCTCCCAACGTTACAGAGTTTCCTAAGGTACCTAGTTGCTGCCTGTTGGGCCATAGGATCAGGTTTAATGAAATTATGCCATGGTGAGTGTATGTGTGTGTGTGTAGGGGATGGATATAAGGGTCAAAATTTAATGTCATGTTAAGGAGTTTAATACTCTGTAAGTAAAATAGTTATTGAAGGCTTCTGTGGAATGAGTCAGTGGGGAAATAAGAAGTGTCATATTTAGGGTAATTTCTCTGGTTGGAAAGGATGAATTAGAAAGCAAACAGGTTGCAGATGGGGAAAAATGTGACAACCATCCATTCATCATCTACCTGTTAAAGATGTATACCCAGTTTCTAGTGGTTTCTGGACATTATGAAAAGCAATTAGAGTGCAAGTAAAGGGTATGAGATAAAACTGAACAGTATGGCAGAAGGGAGTAAAGCATGGGATGGGTCTCCTCTTCTGATATTCACCATTTATCTGAAATAGGAAGCATGATCATTCCATTGCTTTTGGCTGTAAGAGGCAGCATGGTGCTTTAGAGGCCCTGGATGGGACCTTTGGACTCCATATCCAGTCCTGGGTAGACACGGAGGTTATGAATCCTGAGCTTTCCTTTGCATCTTGAAGTGGAAGCATCAATGAAATTTCCAATCTCACTTTTCCATCCCCAACTCTGCCTTGTGATTTTCTCTGAGTGTCTTGCTCCCAACTCTCTCTTTGTGGGTTTATGAAGGCCTAAAACTTGAGGACCCAAGAATTAAGTACAAAGCCTCTCTTCCATTACAGATCAAATAACTAAGTTTTAGAATGAACCTCAAAACATCTAAAACTCATGTGCATCAGACAGAAGCTGCATCAGGAAACATTCTCCTTTTCATAGAATTGCTGGTCAGAGAATTGGGATGGCATTGAGTGGGGGCTCTCTAAGAGGCAAGTGCCACATGCCTCCCATGGAAGAAGAGAAGGTGAGTTGTGGGCAGACATGGGCACTGAAGGAAAAGAGGCAGGGCAATTAGCCAGAACTCCAAAGCAATCACAGTTTTAGTAGTCTGCATACATAAATTTTTTTCAAATGTGTTCATTTCATTTTATTGTCAGACTTCACTCCCCCCTCCCCCATTTTAAAGTACCTTCCAGGTATCATTTTGATTCTGAAATCTTCATCTTCTTTTAATCACTGTCTTTTAATAAACAGACTTTATAAAAATCTTTAGTATATACTCTAAGAACAAAATGTATTGTTTTTCTTTTGGTTTTTCAAGACAGGGTTTCTCTGTGTAGCAGTGGGTGTCCTGGATTCACTTTGTAGACCAGACTGGCCTCGAACTCACAGAGGTCCGCCTGCCTCTGCTTCTAGGAGTGCTGGGATTACAGGTGCGCACCATGTTACCCAGGCAGAATGAATTTTGTAGGGCAGTATTAGACTCACAGAAAGACCAAAGGGAAAGAACAGATATTTTTTACATAGCCTCTAATAGCTCTCCTCAGCATCCCCTCCAGTGGAATCCATTAGTAGAAATGAATTTATTATGATCAATTTCAAGGCTACATGGGTATAATGCATAATTATGTATTATTACTCAAAACTCAGATTTTATTTTAGGATTCTCTTTTCTTTTCTACATCTTGTAGTTTTACTTTAAACCAAATGTTCCATAGTAGTATCATACGGAATGTTTCACAGTCATGAAAATCCTCCATGTTCTGTTTATTTGTCTCTCTAAACCCTGACAAACACAGAAGCTTAGTTCTGTCTTTTCTAGAAAGGAAAGAGCAGGTAAAAGCATGCAATGCCTTGACTTTTCAGATTGCCTCAGGTTACAGTTTTTAACACAATCTTTTGTTTTTAGTAATACTATTTTCACTTTTTTAAAACTGGAGGATAATTTTATTAGCATTTAAAAGAAAAAATTCAAGGGCAGGCAAACTGGAAATATAAAAAGCTGCCTACAGGAGCTGCCTACAGGAGGGAGATTAGAGAAGAAGAAAAAGAAGCAGAAAGAGAAGGAGAAGGAGAACGGGAAGGAGAAGGAAGAGGAGTTGAGGAAGAAGAGAAGGAGGAGGAGGAGGAGAAGAAGAGAAGAAGAAGAAGAAGAAGAAGAAGAAGAAGAAGAAGAAGAAGAAGAAGAAGAAGAAGAAGAAGAAGAAGAAGAAGGAACACCATGCTATTTGAGGTAGACATGGAGGTCAGCTAGAGCCATGCAACTGACAAACAGCTGTATGCCAAAAAAAGCAGGGAGAGGGCTTAGGGGTGGCTTCAAGAGAAAGACTAAGGAAACCCGAATTGTCAGAAAAGGCATACTTAGGTTCTGACCCGCAACTAAAAGAAGGACAGATGTGAAGAAAAAGGAAAAGATAGGCTTTTCTGTGCCAGGACTCAGAACGATGGGTAGATCCAAAATAATGGCTTGGTGCTGCTGTGGTGACTGGACCACGAGCCATGAATTCTGGCAAGGCCATGTACCTCATTGCATTAAAGGGATAACTATCTCTCCTGTCTTTTTAAACACAGCTTAAAGTGGATTTACCTTCCTGAGTAGATGGTTTGTTAGCCAGGTGATTGACCTATCCAATTGGAATGTCACATCTCTACCCACATCAGAGATTACATTTTCTTGACTAGAAAGAAATATTTTCTTTTAATGGGATTTTACTGATACTGTACCATTCTCCCTTCTGAAGATATAACCTTACATAGTTTAAGAAATAGGCTGATAGATTGGCTTTTGAACAATATCTATTGGAGGCCTGGGGCAATAGTCCGGTGACAGAAAGGATGCCTGGCAGCATTCATGAGGCCCTAGGTTCAGTTCTTAGTACTGGGAAAAGAAAAAAAAAATTAGACAACTTGAATTTAGGAATTAATATTTTTGTGTGATGAGTTTATAAAAATAATAGGCAGGAATGTCTTTCACACATGCATTTTCTTCCATGGTACCACTCAAAGAGGTGCAATCCTATTTCTATACTAAAATTAGGCATGTTGTCATTTAGGAAGTAATACTAGCGGGAAAGACCCGAATTATAATATCATCTGTGTGGTTTTCTAGCTCTCCGGCGCACAGGTGTGCCGCATGGTGTTTCTGAGGGTAAGAGCATTTCTGGACGGATAAAGAGGATGGTGCCCACTCTGGCATATTGATAAGATTTTTGTGGGAACACAGGACAGTGTTGTGTGCGGCAGTGCTTTGTAAGACTGAAAGAGCTTTGCACATTGCAGCAACCATAAATATTAGGGATGAAGACGTTCTAAAATGAAGACATCCATCTTGCCTGTCCAGCTCAGAGATGCTGATTGGTGAGTTCAGGTAGCTGGCTCCTCCGCAGCTAATGGAAACTGAGAGGACCAGTGGGCCCACAGATGATGAGCCTCAGGTCTTTTTTTAGATAGAAAATCTCTCCTCATATTTCCAAATGGACCTCATCTTCTATGAGCTGCTATTTCCAAATGCTGCGCATATTCTATTTTAGTCTTTTCCAGCTATGATGAAAATGTCAGCATGACTACTGTTGCTATTTTACCTTTATTTTTTTTAATTAAATATGGTCTTCTTATATTATAAAGCATGCTGGTTTTTCTGCTCAGTGGTCTTGGTGCTAATTCATTTCTGCTTGGGACCTACAAGCCAACTGTTTTATCCAGCTTGGTTTTAGCTGCTTCCCCTGAAAATTAAGGAAAAAAAAAAAAAAGATCAGCTCTGTCTCATGTAGTCCACAGGTAGTCTTTTTTTTTTTTTGCATAATTGTGTGTGTCGTGTGTGCATGTAATTATGCATGTTTTTGCATGTGTGTGGTACATGTGTGTTGTATGTATGTATGTATGTATGTATGTGTAGACCAGTGTTTGACATCAGATATCTTCCCCAAACATCTTCCACATTGTATGTTAAGGCAGGATCGCTCACTTGAACACAGAGCCTGCCAGTTATTTTTAACTAGTCAGTCTTCTCTGAGGATTTTCTGTTTTTGACTCCTGAATTCTTAGATTTTAAGTGTCTACTCTGGCCACCTGACATTACATGTATGCTGGCTATCTGAACACTGGTCCTCACACTTGTGTGAAAAATGCCTTGCCCACTGAGCCATCATCTTAGCTCCTCCATGTGGTTTTATATTTCACAGAAAAGTTCTCTTCAGATTCCCAGGTGTTAAAAATGATGACATCATTGACAATGGTGTTATTTAAAATCATGAGAATTTGGAATAACTTGGAACCAAATGATCCTTAAGGCTGTCTGAAAATAATAGCCATGGATTAACATCAAAGTTCGCTGTTTAAATTCTTTTCACCTCTGTACATTAAATATAGACTAGTAAAATACATGGTGTTAAATTTCTGCAAAGTATTAGTTCCTGGAACACGATCAAACTCTTCTGCGTATTTCCAGGCGGTTTTGATCCCATGAATTTGTCCTAATTCTGCAACCACTTGCTTGTGTCTAAAAGAATGATTGCATATAAGAAACATTCACACATCAAAGAAGGAAAGGCTGACAAATGAACACTATGGATTCCAGAACCAGGGACAACTGATTCCAAGGTTTTAAATATCACAGACTTCTATACTAGAAGAGACATGCATGATAAATATGTTGAACAGTAGTCTGGAAAATACCACAGCCAAACTTGGATCTTTAATGCTCTCCAAAGTAAATGCTCTTGAACCAAGTCATACTTACTGTACATTTTTCTCTTGGCTACTGTTTTAAGTTACTTTCAGACACAAAAAGGAAAAGCATTGAGGAGTCAATTGTCTACAGGATTTATGTCAACAAGCAGTGAAAGCTCATTAAATACTTATTAATCCATACAAAATCAGTCTTGGCTGACAGATTTTTGTTGGCTGTCTGTATTGACTGGGTCCATAGTATAATTACCACACAGTTGAAACATGCAAGGGTATCGGTCCCTTAAAAAAATAATGCCAGCATGGCTGCTTGTATGTGTTGCTTTTATTTCCACTATGTAAGTTCTCACCAAATTTCACAAATAGGACGCTAACAGATATTGAGCCTTGAAACTACACACGTGGAAACTAGAGCAATTCTCTCTCTCCTGGTGAAACCCTGGACCAATCTCCAGTTGTAACTTGTGAAGAGAATGGTATGACCTAATTTTAGCTTTTTATTAGGTTTTCCTTCAACCAGATTCAAAATAGTTTATAGTTCCTGGATCATCATTCTTCACCTTGAAAAAAAAAAAAAAAACAGCTGGCATTAAGAAGTCTACAGGCTGAAATGTTTTCTTGTCAAAGTTTGGCTTTTCTAAATCATTGATGTGCCCACAATAAGAGCTAAGTATGAGAGTCAAATATTAAAAAGAACAGTAACTTTTTTGTGCTACTATTCGCTATTATTCACTTAGAAGTCATCATATGTATAATAGGCCTGAGAGGAACTGCTGTAAGGCAGGAGTTTTGGGTCATATTCAAATGAGAGCTTTTCATAGGCTAATATTGCTTGCAACGATTAATGTTTATTCTGCTCAGTCAGCATTTGCTCACCAAAATAATCTTTGCTGCTGACTTACTTGCCTTGCCTTCCCCTTGAACGGGTGTAGCTTTAAACGTAAAGCATTTGGCCCAGTGAAACAGCTCAGCGGGTAAAAATGTTTGCCATCAAGTCTGACAATCTGAGTCTGACCTCTAGGAACCAACCACAAGGATGCAAAAGAGAACTGGTTCTTGCAGCTTTGCTTCTGACCTTCACACAAGGACTGTGGCATGCTTGTGCCCCTCCCCCAATAAACAAATAAAATCTAATTGAAATGATTTCAAAAATATAAGATTACCCCACAATCTCCTGAGAATGGAGATGCTTTGATTCCACAGGGAGAATGTCTGTAATATAAAAAAAAAAAGGTTATGGGACAGTGAGGAGGTCTTAAATTTTAAACAAAAGATATGAAGAAAAACACTTAATAAAACAGATACAGGGAGGGGGAGAGGGGGGGAAATAGAGAATCCCTTCATCTTTGAACTAAAACTAAAAACCTTCTTGTTTTCAGAAAGGAGAAAGGAGACCTCTACCCCCAGACCATAACTGCTAAATTGAGTGAATAAAAGCAGACAGAAGGAAACGGCCTGGCCTGCTTTCTGGAGGCTACACTGAGAGTCCAGTCAGGGTGATAGTTTCAATGGGAAAGCTGGTTTATGATGGAGACTCAGTGATTTTTTTCTGGATTTTCTCCTGCCTAAGTCATTTGGTAAGCCAAAGCATTGTGTCATTCTTTCTCGTTTGCCTTCTGTCTCACTTTAATCTTCCTTAAAGTAAATTTCCTTTATCATCTCAAAATAAAACAAATAAAGTCTTCCAGTTTTTTTCCTCCCCTCAGGGGCCCAACAAGCCAGTGAGCAGATTTGTCACAGGCCATTCAGTGCTCTTGAATTAAAACAGAGATGGAACTGCACTGGTGACTGTAATATAGATAAAAGGGGCTGGCCCCACTCAAAAAAAAAAAAAAAAAAAAAAAGAATCTGTTTTTCTTTGACTGCACCTCAAGAAAGGTCAAATAGGATTAAAATTTTTAAGTTGACCAGAACAAAGATAGATGACTTGATTTTCAGTGCAAATTTGGTTATGTCAAACCAAGTAGCACCAGAAGTATGATCGATTAACCTCTGGAGAGTGGATGGCATATTTCATTTCAGTCCCGTTAGAGTCACGGTGGGCACTGTGCTGTCTCTCAGGATGATGGATTCACAGGGATTTCCCAATGCCTATTAATGCCCTTCACCCACTGTGCTGACATCAGTCATCTGAATGGTGCGGAGATTTTTATGTGAAGATGCTATAAAGAGTCATTGGTCTCTCTTGTTCATAGTAGTTACATGTTTGGGTGGTGAGAAGAGTAGAATTTTAGAATTAATGCCATTAAAAAGAGCAATATCTGAGACTTTAATTCCCTAAAGAGTTCCAGTAAAGAAGATTTTTATTTTGAATATCATTTTCCTTACATATTTTGAAAGACATTTTCTTACACATTTTTATGTACATATTTTACTTTAAGCACTTGCACATGCTATGCAGGTTATTAGAATCCCAAGTTTCTGCACCAAATGCAGTGAGGTTGGCAGGAAGGAATGTGTAAGAATTAAAGCCAATCATGCAGTGCTAGAGAAAACAAGAGAATCATCTCAGAAGATAGGATTTTCAGCTTTGATCTTTTGATTGAGCCATCTGAAGGAGAGCAGAATTTATGCTAGTTACTAGAACCTTCAAAAGACTAGAACTGCAGTCACTTCGCGTCTTTCATTTCAAAGGAAATAAAATTTAAGATGTATAACATATATACGCATGACTTAATATTGGTCTATTAAGAGATTGCTAAAAATTAAGGAGAGATGAAATTTATTTTCAACCAATATAATATTGCTAGATACAATAGTTGAAACCATTTGAACTAATTAAACTGACATATATATATATATATATATATATATACACACACACATATGTTGAAAATTTTATTTTGAACAATCTACCACAATTATATGAATAGGTATGTCAGTATACAGATTGTTGCAGAAGCTATAGTACGATATAATAAAACCAACATGCTGTAGTTCCAAGATCCCTTTTCTGTCTGAAGAGAGTCATAGCGTGAGGGGCATCAACGGGCACAGGCACCCAGAGAGGCATGCGAGTAACCAGGGCATACCTAAATTCACTGGCATTCCAGCATTGGGCAAAAAAGCAAGTATCATTACCACAATTACTTGGCTCTATCTGGCTAATAATGAATAAAAATGGGGGATATAAACAAACAGGTGTGGGCTTATAGGAAATATTATGAGAAGCCTTAACCCCCCTCGTTGGAACATCCTGCGTCAGTTCTAGAACTAGCAGTGGTGGTGTCCGAGGTCTGAGTAGGTTCAGGAGACCATTGCCCCCAGGGGCAAGACTTGCTCCATGCCAATTGACTAACTCCATGTTTTCCTCCACTTTTGAAAGTCATTTAAGGTTCTTAAATTATTTTTTCCCTTTTTTTAAAAAATTTTTCATCAATTACACTTTATTCATTCTGCATCCCCCCATAAGCCCCTCCCTCCTCCCCTCCCAATCCCACCCTCCCTCCTCCCTCTGCTTGCATGCCACTCCCCAAGTCCACTAATAGGGGAGGTTCTCCTCTCCTTTCTGATCTGGCTTGCTTCCATGTATGTGGACCTATCTGCATTGCCCACGTGGCATGCCTGGGTTGGCTACCCAGAGGCTATCTAAGCTGTGGGCTGGCTTTCCCCAGGGTCCGAGGATTGTTCAAGGTTCCTGAATAAACTGCATTGAAAAAAAAAAAAAAAAAAAAAAAGAAAGTCAGCTGCCCGATTCTAGCTTTATAGCATTCAAGAATTAGCTTCTTTAGGGACAGTGAAATGACTCAGTGCATTTAAAAATGCCTTCAAGCCACTACCCAAGGAGAAACACAAACAGGAAACCAGCCACAAACCCTGTGGTCTACATTTGTGCTCCTGCAAGGTGTGCTCGGGCAATGCTGGCACAGTGCCTGTGGGGATAACCAAGCAATATCTGATGTGACTTAATGCCCCCTACAGGAGGTGTAACCGTACCCGTCACTGCTTGGGTGATCAGGAGCCACAGATGTCCTAGAATAAACCCAAAACTACTGATCTAAAGAATAAAAACAAAACCAGCCACACAAAAACTGTAATCATAAAGTGACTCCAAATGGTATTCTGATAGACTCATAGATAAGTACCTTGTTCCTCAACAGAGAAGCTTCTTCCTGCAGCAGATGGGAGCAAACACAGAGACCCGGAGCCAGGCATTTTGCAGAGAGTGAGAGACCCTGGAACACTCAGCCTAAACGGAATATCTTTATCAAATCTCTTCCCTCAGAGTTCAGAAAACCCTGCAAAAGAGGAGGCAGGAAGAATGTAAGAGCCAGAGAGACCAAGAAAATAAAGCTCTCTAAATCTACATGACAGAAGCTCACGTGGACTCACAGAGATGGAAGCAGCAAGCACAGGGCTGCACAAGGTTTTCTCTGGACATATTATGGCTTCCAGGTTATATTTTTATGAGATACCTGAGCGATGAATGAGTGAATGGGTCTCTGATTCTTATGCCTTCTCTTGGGTTCTTTTATTTCTACTGGTTTGTCTTGTGCAAATTCAGTGTGATAGCTTTTGTTTCATCAGATATTTCATTTCGTTATTTTATTATTATCTCCAAGAAGCCTGTTCTTTTCTAATTAAAAAAAAAAAAGCAAAAAAAAAAAAACAACATGCTACATAAAACTATAAATTGCATGCTTTAAGAGCAGGGCCAACAGTGGAGGTGGATTAATTCCACTGAAGAGCAAGAAGAAAGAGAAGAGAGAAGAATAGAGGAGGCTCACAAATGAAGAGAAAGCGCGAGCTTTGAAGGGTGAAGACTGAGGCTCAGAAGAAAAGGTATGGTAAATGAAGGTTCAGAGAAGACGGGAGGATAAGGGTACTGATTGAGTCTATGTACACATCATGTGATAGGCAGTGTTCTAGAGCATTAGAGCAGTGTTCTGGTTGAGTGTCTGTGCCCCTCGAGAAGCCTAGTGGAGGAGAAAAACAAATCTTGAATTCTATAACATACTCAGGAGGAAAGAGTCTCTGAAGGAAGCTGAGATGAACCTGTCACATGGGCGGTAAATAAATTCTCACGTAGAAATAACATTTTGAGAGGGGACTTGGAGGGAGTAGCGGTATGGCTCCTGGAAAAGCAATGTGCTAGACAGAACAGCAAATGAGAAGGTTTCAAGGTGAGTATGGGCCTGAAGGAGCCAAGAGGCCATTGTGGGGACAACAGTGAGTTGAGGTACTTTGTGGAAGACATCTGAATGTGAGGTGGAGCTGTGAGGGGGACGGGAAGGCCTCGATGTTCTGAGCATAGATGTACAGCAGACAATGTTTGCATGGGACCTTGCCAACGATTATTTTAGGAACGTATATATTTATCCCACTTTAGGTTTTACTACCAAGTGTTCCCACAAAATGCAGCTTAATTCCTCATTTTCTTGGTGAAGGAACTGAACTTGAAGAAGTTAGAATCATTTCGTTAGTGAGGACTGGAAATAAACCATCGTGGGCAAGAGCCGTTCTGATAAGGCCCCACGCGGGACGCATAGCTGCATTCAAATGAGAGGGGACTGGTAGTTAGGGTGGTTGAAATAATAAATGCCTGCTCTCTGATCACCTCCCCCTGAGGGGGGAGCAGCCTTACCAGGCCACAGAAGATGACAATGCAGCCACTCCTGAGGAGATCTGAGATTCTAAGATCAGAAGGAAGGAGAGGAGGACCTCCCCTTACAGTGGACTTGGGGAGGGGCATGCATAAAGAAGGGAGAGGGAAAGTGGGATTGGGGATTGGGAGGGGAGGAGGGAGGGGATTATGGGGGGATACAAAGTGAATAAAGTGTAATTAATAAAAAAAATTTTAAAAAAAGAGAGAAAATAAAGAAATGTCCCCCAATGTACAGCTGTAAGTCTCAGCATCTGTTTTGAGGCTGTGCTGGGCAGAGTTTCTCAGAGGACAACTCTGACAGTCTCTTGTCTGCAAGCTTAACATAGTATCTATCATAGTGTCAGCAATTGGCACTCTTCAATAGGCAGGGTAAATTTGGGGTTGAAGGTTTGTGGGTGTGTTGGTGTCCCCCTCCCTCTACGAGGAAACTAGACTAGTTGAAAGGTGTCCTCAGCCGTCTCTATGTCCTCTGCTACTAGGAGTCACTGCTTGAATCTTCTTCATATCCTCCCAGGAGCTTACCCTGACTTAGGTGCCCCCGCTTGTCACAGAGATACTCCTACACTCAGTTTCTCTTTTTGTCTACAGGCCTTCTGTTCTCTATCCCCCTCTCCTCCCAGATCTGATGGCCACCCTCTTAACTCTCTATGCCCGCTCCCCTACCTTATTCTCTCTCTTCAACCATACCTCTGTCTATTCTGTCTCTCTTTCCAAGTAAGATTTATGCATCCTTTCTTGGATCCTCCTTGTTATTTATCTTTTCTAGTTCCATCCATTTGCTTGAAAATTTCATTATTTCTTTGTTTTTAATAGCTGAGTAGTATGCCATTGTGTAGATGTGCCACATTTTCTTTATCCATTCTTCTGTTGAGGGACATCAGATCCTCAAAACAGATGCTGAGACTCACATCCAAACATTGGGCAATGAGTAGGGAGTCTTGTGAAAATGTGGGAGGAAAGCAAAAAGGACCAGGAGGTGACAGGAACTCTACAAGAAGACCAACAGAACCAACTAACCATGCATGGTTAGTTGTTGAGATGGAAACATCAACCAAGGACCAAGCATGAACTGGACCTAGACTCCCTACAAAGATGTAGCAATTGGGCAGCTTAGGCTTCATGTGGGCCCTCTAGTAAAGAAAGTGGAGACCACATTGGACAAGGACTTACTTGCTAGGTTTTGATCACTTTCCCCTGGTGGGACTCTCTTGCTAGACCACAGGGGGAAGCAGACATTCTCAGTCCTAATGCAACTTGATGAGCTGGAATGTATGTGAAAGAGAACTCCCCTTCTCTGAGGAATAGGTGAGGGGGAGGGGAGAGAGGAATGGTAGCACTGGGAGGGGAGGGGGGATGGGGCTACAACCAGGATGTAAAGTGAATAAATAATTAATTAAATAAAGAAGAAATGTCCCCCATAGGCTAGTGTATTTGAACACATCATCCCCAGATGGGGACACTGTGTAGCTTATGGGACCTTTAGGAAATACAGTCTTGTTGCAGGAAGTATGACACTTGAGGCAGTCTTGGAGGGAGGGCATATAGACTTCCAATTCTTGCTGTCTGCTTCCTATGTCCAGTTGATATGTGATCTTTCAACTTCCTGCTCTACCTGCCATACTTTCTCGAACACTATGGACATTTAGTTCTTTGGAGCCATAAGCCACAATCAGCTTTATTCCTTAAGTTGCTTTAGGTCATGGTGGATTTCTTTCTCTCTCCCCCACTCCCTCCCCCTATCCCTCTCCCTCTCCCTCTTTCTCACATCAGGTATATAAATTTCAAGTCAACAATCAGTAGATAGCTAAATCCTGTCTCAAAAATAAAAAAGAAACTTCAGTTTTTATATTGATTTTGTTCTCCTTCACTTTTTTCCAAAATAAAGCACACATAGTTTCTGCCTCCACCATTTTGTACTATCTCGAAGACTGTCTATGAATTATATATTCACTGATACAGCAACATGCAGGTGTTTCCCATGCCATAATTTACAGATACCTAAGCACTTTCGTGAAGATGGCAGGCTTGTCCATGCTCTTTTAGGGGTGGTGTACATTGAAGACTGACACCGGTCAGCTGTTCATACATAACAAGTACTTTGAGCAAAAGCAGGGGCTGGTGGATTAACCTTCTGTTGCTGCAAATCTAATCACTAACTAAGGAGTAACAAGGGTGAGAGGTACAGGGTACTGAGTGTGTGTGTGTGTGTGAGAGAGAGAGAGAGAGAGACAGAGAGAGAGAGAGACAGAGAGAGAGACAGAGAGACACAGAGAGAGAGAGGTAGAGAGAGAGAGAGAGAGAGAGAGAGAGAGAGAGAGAGAGAGAGAGAGGGTTCTCTTTACCTTCTTCCTGTTTGGTTGTTATTGCATCTAAAGGTTAAAGTGGATATAAGTTCAATGGATCATGTTTCTCAATTCTGAGATTATAGAAAAATACTCCAAGGCATTCAATACTTACTTTAATGAACTTTTATGCTTTTTGGAAAGCCTTGTGTTAGAATTCCTCTATTGAGATCACAAGGATAGTCTGGTTTTTAACTTTTTAGTTATAGTAGAGGAAGAACAATGAATACACTTGGTGAATATTTACAGAAAAAAGTTTTGTGACCACTAGTTAGGATTAGCCGCACCACTTTTCAGTATCCCATAATGTTCCCATTTACCCTCTCTCAGTGCTTGACCCTATGTCAACTTAGAAACTTAGCTGTGGCTTTGAGCATATTTTTGATGCCCCATTTTGGATTGTGTTTGGCAGAGAAATATACTCCTAGTTCAAAATAGAATAGGCTGTGATTATGGAGTCATTATTAATGTCTCTTATGTTTCCTTTTCAATGAAAATGTGAAAGGAAATACTCATTACATTACATTTGTCATCCCTGTGTGTGTTGAAATAACTGAACAGAGATCATGTGAGGACAAATACAAATACAATTAATGTTTTCAGAAAACACAAAATGTAACAAGTATTTGAGAACACACTGCCAAAACCAAACTGCTTGTTGCTTTCCTATGGATTGATGTCCCAAGCCCACAAAATTGAGGTGCCTAATGGAGACTTAATGTTAGGGGATGGATTCTTCCCTGCCCCCCCCCTTTAAGATTTGGCACACCACACCTAACCATGAGTAATGTGAAAGAGGCTGCCCTTCAGCAATTTTTATTTCAATCAACAAGGAGAAAATAGGGTGAATCCCAGCTGGGAAGAACAATCAATACCTTGATGCTGATGCTTCAGAGCCGTGATTAGACATTATTAACTGCCAGTCATGTATCTTCCTATTGAACTTTATCACATCTGTACTAATGTGGTGATATGTATCTGTTTCAGACATTATCCAGTTTCTCAGTTAACTCATTCATGAGGCATGAAATGCTTACTGACCGTAATGGCATGAGCCATGGAGGTGGCTCTAAAGAGACTTGGGCAGTTACTTGGCAAATCAAGTGTTGTGCTGGCTGGTTTCGTGTGTCAACTTGACACAAGCTAGAGTCATCAGAGAGGAAAGAGCCTCAGTGAAGGAAATGCCCCCATGAGATCCAACTGTAAGGCATTTTCTCAAAATTAGTGGTCAATGAGGAAGAGTCCAGCCAATTGTGGGTGGTGCCATCCGTAGGCTGGTGGTCCTGGGCTCTATAAGAAAGCAGGCTGAGCAAGGGAAGCAAGCCAGTAAGCAGTCTCCTCCCATGACCTCTGCATCAGCTCCTGCCTCCAGGTTCCTGCTCGTCTTGAGTTCCTACCCTGGTTTTCTTCAATTATGGACTATGATCTGGTAATGTAAGCCAAATAAACCCTTTCCTCTCCAACTTGCTTTTTGGTCATAGTGTTTGTCTCAGCAATTGGAACGTTAACTAGGACAATATGCACTGGTTTTGCTCTTGTCCCTCATCTCTGTCCTCATGGAAGACAGGGACTCCTCGGAAAAGAAAGCCTCATCCTCATTCCCAAGATTTGTTCTTCTTTGATTGAATTGTACCCTCTGTTTCTTGGTCAGATTTGGAAATGTAGGTTTCCCTAGGTAAGAGGATCAGAATAGATGGCTCAGTCCATATAACCACTTTGGGCAGAGGAAGATAATGGAGTCTTCCATAGGAGAAATGGTGGATCAGCATCAGGGAGTCAGGTTGGAGGGTAGAATGGAGTGGAGGAGTGAATCCAGTCAGGTTTCAGTACAGCAGAGACCATTTATAGTGTCAGCATTTTAATACTCGTCCAGTGATTTGAATGACTTGTGGGAAGTGGAAGACATTATCATGGGTTCCAAATCTCTCAAAATATGACCAGCTATAAAGCATTATTTCACAGGTTTTCTGTAATGTCTATAAGCTTCCCAGTCTTTGTCTTTTGCGAAGAAGTTTCTTTCAAATTATTTGGGAGTGGGGGCTCTAAGATGGTGGCTACCAGTGTACACTGTTTCTGAAGGGCAGAAGATCCGAAACTCCAATACCGGTGAGTGGAGGGGTGGCTGAAGCCAGATCATCTGGTTTGAGGCTTCCCAAGCTAAAGAGGACAACCCATGAGCTGGGACAGATTGGATCCAGGCCTGCCGTGGACGTCTCTGGCATCCGAGAGTGTCAAACTATTGGCTGCACCTTCACTCTGAGCACTTAACCCTAGGTATGGGCACCTCCTTATTCTAACAGCCAAACAGGGAACCCAAATCTGAGAGCAGAAAACTGTGGGCTCTCTGAGAACTTAACTCCTGCAAGTGAGTACACGTGGGCCTTCTGTGCTTCCCACACACACCTGCGAGTGAGTTCGCGGGCCCTCAGCGCTTCCCACATTTACCTGCAAGTGAATGCACTATCCATGCCTGCAAGTGAGTGCTTCTGCAAGAAAGTGTGTACAGAGCCCCAGATCTGGGGTCCCTCTGAGCTAGCTACCAGACATCGGATCCCTCCCACCCACACCCCAGCTGTGTGCAACATAGGGATCCCTGGGACAGCATTCTCAATAATCAAATCCCTGTTCTGTGGGTCTCCCAGTGGAGTCCAGCCAAACAAATCCTGGAGCCAAGATGGTGCAACTCAGGCAGATCTGAGCACTTGTAGCACAGTAGCAAGACAGGCCTATGGGTCAGTGACCCATTCAGGGCACCTGCACATGAGCACTGTGCCCTTGCAAACCAAGCCTGCACCACAACCTGCATTTTCTTGCACTTCTTCCTCACACTCCATCCTTCCAGGCAGACACACCTCCACGTACACTCCTGCACTTTTGCACTTGTGCAAATACCAACACCCACTCTCAAACTGGTGGACCTCTCTCATCTTCCTGAAGAATACTGCAGACTCCAGAGGCAGACGGACCCAGTCAGCAGTACAGGCTTCAGGAACAAACAGCAAAGGCTACTGATCATCAGATGGCTAGAGACAGGTGTAAGAACATATCCAACAAAAATCAGGACATCATGGCTTCACCAAAACCCACCAAAATCAATGGATATTTTTAACTCATCGGAAACATAGGAAAACGATTTTAAATCTATGCTTATCTAGTTATTAGAGGTACATAAAGAGGAAACATACAAAACTCTTAAAGAATTAGCCACACAAATAGAGGCACATAAAGAGGGAACTAATAAAAAATAGATGCCATCATGTAAAGACAGGAACCCACATTCAAACAGATGAAGGAAATGGTGTAAAACATGAAAACAGAATTAGAATCAAGAAAGAAAACAAAAACAGAAAACACTGGAGCTGGAGAACTTAGAGAAAAGCTCAGAAACCACAAAGGTAAGCATCACCAACAGAATACAAGAGATGGAAGAGAGAATCTCAGGCGCTGAAGATAGAATTGCAGAAATTGATACATCTCACCATGTTCATAGCAGCTCAATTCGTATTAACCAGAAGCTGGAAACAACCTAGATGTCCCTCAGTTGAGGAATGGATACAGAAACTGTAGTACATTTACACAATGGAATATTACTCAGCCATTAAAAACAAGGGAATCATGACATTTGCTGGCAAATGGTGGGAGGTAGAAAAAAAAATCATCTTAAGTGAGGTAACCCCGAAGCAGAAAGATAAATGTGGTATATACTCACTCATAAGTTGTGTTAGCCATATAATGTAGGATAAACATACTAAAATCTATATACCTAAAGAAGCTAAACAAAAAGGAAGACCCTAGGGAAGATGCTCAATCTACATTCAGGACAAATGTGATAGACATTGGAAGGAGGAGAAGGCAAAGGAACAGGACCAGGGCCTACCAGAGAAGGCACCTGAAAGACTCTATTGATTGAGGTATCGAAGCAAAGGCTAAGACTCATAGCCAAACTTTGGACAGAGTACAGGGTATCTTATGAAAGAAGGGAGAGATAGAGAGACCTGGAGGGGATAGGAGCTCCAATAGGAGACCAACAGAGCCATAAAAAAAGCCCTGGGGGCCTTGAAGAGAATGATAACCCAAACAAGGACAATGCATGGAGAAGACCTAAAACCCTTGCTCAGATGTAGCCCATGCCAGCTCAGTTTCTGAGTGGGGTTCCTAGTATGGGTAGCAAGGACTTTCTCTGGCATGAACTCAGTGGCAGGCTCTCTGATCACCTCCTCTTGTGGGGTACAGCCTTTCTAGTCCACAGAGAAAGACAATGCAACCAGTCCTGATGAGATCTGATGGGCTAGGGTCAAATAGAAGGGGAGGAGGACTTCCCCTATCAGAGGTCTAGGGGAGGGGCTTAAGGTGAGGGTAGAATTGGGAGGAGTTTGGGGAGGGTGCCAATGCCAGGATACAAATTGAATAAATTGTTATTAATAATTTCTGTGGGTGGAGGAGTGGTTAAGATCACTTGCTGCTCTTGCAGAGGACTAGGGCTCAGTTCCTCACACCTTTTTGGTGGCTTATAGGTACCTGCAACTCCAGTTTCTGAAAATCCAGTGCCCTCTTCTGGATTCTGTGGGCACTGAATACACATTGTGTAGATACATACCAGCAGGCACCTACAGTACACATAGAAAAAAATACATCTTGAAAAAAAAAATATAGTCCCCTTTTTAACTACTTTCTTTCATAGAAACTGCCTACTGTAAGAGGCAAGCTTGGAATTCAGCTAGCAATATTAAAAGAGGGACAATGATTGCTTTTGATATTTTTAAAAATTATTTTCTAAACCATGATGGCAACTTACAGACAATAGACAGTGTCCTTCCATGTCACATGATTTAAAAAGGTTTTGATAAAATGGTAGTTTCTGAGAAAATACTTTTATAAATTAGGTTCTTTTGTGCAATTTTGTATATACCATGTCTACTTTGACATCCTAATTTTTCTATTTTAGCAAATGGTCTTTAAAAGATTTGAATATTCTGTTAGGATCCACTAACACACACACACACACACACACACACACACACTCAATTATGTTCTCTAGGTCAGGTTCCGAATCTCCTGAAAAGAACTAGATCTCTCTCTCTCTCTCTTTATTTAGTTTTTACTTATAGGTATTTTTTAAAATTTTTAATTTTTACTTTTATTAATTACATTTTATTCACTTTGTATCCCCCCCCGTGCCTCCCTCCCTCCTCCCCTCCCAATCCCACCCTCCTTCTCTCTTCTCCACCTGTGCCCCTCCCACAGTCCACTGATAGGGGAGTCTTCCTCCCCTTCCCTCTGATCCTAGTCTATCAGGTCTCATCAGGAATGGCTGCATTGTCTTCCTCTGTGGCCTGGTAGGGCTGCACCCCCATTGAGGGGGAAGGGGATCAAAGAGCAGGTCAATCAGTTCATCTCGGAGACAGTTCCTGTCCCCATTATTATGGAACCCACTTGGACATTGAACTGTCATGGGCTACATCTGTGCAGGGGTTCCAGGCCATTTTCATGAGTAGTCCTTGGCTGGAGTATCAGTCTCAAAAAAGACCCCTGTGCCAGGCATTTTGGATCTGTTGCTCTCCTTGTAGAGCTACTGTCCTCTCTAGGTATTACTATCTCCCACCTCTTTCGTAAGATTACTTGCACTCTACCCAAAGTTTGTCTATGAGTCTCAGCATCTGAGACTCTACCTGTAGGGTAGAGCCTTTCAGAGGCCTCTGTGGTAAGCTCCTGTCCTGTTCCCTGTTTTCTCTCTCCTCTGATGTCCATCTCCTTTGTCTTTCTGAATGGGATTGAGCATCTTAGCCAGAGTCCTTCTTGTTTAGCTTTCTTATGTGTACAGATTTTAGTATGTTTATCCTATATTATATGTCTAATATCCACTTATGAGTGAGTATATACCTTGTGTATCTTTCTGAGTGGGATACCTCACTCAGGATGATCTTTTACAGTTCCCACCATTTGCAAATTTCATGGTTTCCTTGTTGTTGTTTTTTTGTTTGTTTGTTTTTTGCTGAGTAATATTCCATTGTGTAGATGTACCACATCTTCTGTATCCATTCCTCAGTTGAGGGGCATCTGGGCTGTTTCCAGCTTCTGGCTATTAAAAATAAAGCTGCTACAAACATGGTTGAGCAAATGTCCTTGTTTTATACTTGAGCCTCTTTTGGATATATGCCTAGGAGTGGTATGGCTGGATCTTGAGGAAGCACTATTCCTAGTTGTCTGAGAAAGCGCCAGATTGATTTCCAAAGTGGTTGTACATGTTTACACTCCCACCAGCAGTGGATGAGCGTTCCTGTTTCTCCACATCCTCTCTCTCCAGCATATGTTGTCACTTGAGTTTTTGATCTTGGTCATTCTGATGGGTGTAAGGTGAAATCTCAGGGTCATTTTTATTTGCATTTCCCTGATGACTAAGGACATTGAACATTTCTTTAAGTGTTTCTCTGCCATTCAGTATTCCTCTGTTGAGAATTCTCTGTTTAGCTCTGTACCCTATTTTTTTAATTGGGTTACTCGATTTGTTGCTGTTTAACTTCTTGAAATCTTTGTATATTCTGGATATCAGGCCAATCTCTCTTATGAACATTGATACAGAAATACTCAACAAAATACTTGCAAACCGAATACAAGAACACATCGAAGATATCATCCACTATGACCAAGTAGGCTTCATCCCAGGCATGCAGGGGTTGTTCAATGAGGGAAATCCATCAATGTAATCCAAACTGAAAGAAAAAAAAAACACGTAATAATCTCCTTAGATGCTGAAAAAGCATTTGACAAAATCCAACATCCGTTCATGTTTAAAGTCTTGGAGAGATCAGGGATACAAGGCACATACCTGAACATAGTAAAGGCAATATACAGCAAGCCTATAGCCAACATCAAACTAAAAGGAGAGAAACTTAAATCAATCCCACTGAAATCAGGGACAAGGCAAGGCTGCCCACTCTTTCCATATCTCTGTAACATAGTTCTTGAAGTCCTTGCTAGATCAATAAGTCAATTAAAGGAGATCAAGGGGATACAAATTGGAAAGGAAGAATTCAAAATATCACTATTTGCAGATGGTATGATAGTATAAATGAGTGACCCCAAAATTCTACCAGGGAACTCCTACAGCTGATAGATCTCTTTTTTATATTTTTGAAAACTAATGAACCAAACCACTATAGCAATAAGTAAGCAGTTGTATGTACGCCTCTGTGTGTTTTTCTCTCTCTCTTTTTCTTGTTCTCTCTCATGTGTTTGTGTGTGTGTTATGTGTGTTTTACTCTGCCTATATCTATTCAGTCCTAATTTCTCTTTGATCATCTAGTGAGTCCCAGCTTAGATTTTTTTTTTTTAACCTTGCTTACTGTTAGGTCAATGAACACAGAGACAAGGAGGATTATTTGGATTAAATTTTGTTCATTTTTTTAAACTAATTCTATTTTTAGAAGCTGGCCTGTGGTAGCACTAAGAGCTTCTTTCCTAAGATCACCTTAGCTCAGTCTTTGCAGTACCTCAATGCAGTGTTGTGGTTTTAGAGTGGGGGTGGTCATGGCTTGCTCATTCTTACTCCCCGATCTTTGCTGTATGTATTCTGTGCCTTTTGTGAGTTCACCCTGCCAAATTTGTCAGGTTTCTTTGATGCCTGTTTACTGCTGTGTTTGGGTGTGGTGAGGTGGATTAATTAGTGCTCAAAGACAACTTAGAAGATGAAAGCACTGAGTTCATGCTACTGTCCACTCTGTGCTGTCCTGCATCTATAGGCTTTACAGTGCAGAGGCCTCACTCCGTCTTAGCTTCATAGGCAGAGGCTCTGGACTAGGGTATTTTACAGGACTTCCAAGGAAAAGAGCCCTAGCTTTATCAAAGGAGAATCGAATAGACTTCATAGAAATGCCTTTCTCCTATTAGATTTCCAAAGTATAGCCAGCCCATAATAGGTCAAACTCCCTACTTTTCTTTTTTTTTTTCCTTTACTTTTTTTTTTTTTTTGAGGAATTAGGGGATAATATAGGCATATGTGATTTATTTTTCAAATCTTTCTTGTGACCTGGAATGACATTTCCACGAAAAGACACTGTCCAAGTTAGTCATCTTCAGGACCACACCCCACCCAGCTGGCTAGAATTCTGGCCTCTGTCACTTTCTCTGAACTTGACACGTCTTTCCTCTGTGGTTCTAGTACACATTTCTGTCACACTTTTTCTCACCATCCTATGATCTCCACTCTTGTCTTCCTAAGATCTCAGAAGAAACATTATTGCTTGGATATTTTATTTTAGCTTGCATATCTCTTTTAATATCTAAATGCTTCCAGCCAGGGACCAGTACTTACCCATTAATTAACACAACCTGGTTTGAATTGAGTTGGATGAAGTGCTGGACTCTGTGAGGACAACCCTGCTAACAGTTCACAGGGTCTCACTCTGCATCTTGTACTCAGCATGTGAAGACAGCTTCTAAATCTTACTGATCTCCCAGAGGCTGCATCTCTCACCACGCTTTCTTGATTGACCTGAAATGGCTTTCTTTTCTTTTTTCTCTTTTTTTTTTGTAAGTAGAAGGATAGAGAAACTTCTGTGGAAATTACAAAGACATGTACAATCCAAACCAAACGAGGGCCATATTTCTTTATTTTCAGAGACAGCGGTGAAGATTCATAAACAGATGTACAGCCAAATAAAGTATTGCTTTGGTACACTCTGTCTCCATGAAAATGCCTCCCTAGTTTGGGCTTGCAAAGTGAATGCTCAGGTCTGAGGTTTTGCCTGCATGTTTTATTTATCCTAAAATCTTACTTGGAAAGAAGTGATTTAATTTCCCCCCCTTTTCTTCATTTCTGTTTTTCTTACTTGGATTAGGGTAACTACACATAGCATTATCAAAATTAATATTTGCAAAGCACCTATATCGTGTCACCCATATAATAGATGGCTTTTCTAGACTATTTCATTTATTGTTCATTGTAGTTCTCTAAAGCAGATTTTAGAGTTCCCATTTTGTGGATGGAAAAAGGGATACTCAGAGAGGTCATTCATGTGATCTAAACCTAAGCTACACAATTCCAGCTTATATTCAATCTTTCTTGAGACTCAGTTGTGCAGTTGTGTCTTAGAACACATCATTCTCTAACCACCTCAGCACTCAGCAAGTAAACGTGGGTATTCACAGAGGCTAATGGGAATATCAACATGAGATGTGCTTAGATGGTTAATCTTGTCAAAATGATGCTGATGTTCTTTGCCTCTGGAGTTGTGCTTTAGTTCCCTTTGCTTCTTGTGGAAGGAATAATTAATAGTGTGGTTTTAAAAAGGTTCCCTGAGGTCTTATATGGAAATCAAAATAACTAAAACATTAATAAATTGTGTTACAAAAGGTTGTTATTATTTCTTCTAATTATTCATGTTGTTAGAACTCATGTTATAAGATTTGCTATGATTATCTTGTGGCACTGTCTTAGCCAGAGTTCTTATGCTCTGAAGAGACACCATGACCTCAGCAACTCTTGAAAAGGAAACCGTTTAACTGGGGCTTGCTTATAGTTTCAGAGGTTAGTTCATTGTCCCCATGGCAGAAAGCATGGCAGCATGCAGGCAGACATGGTGCTGGCAGACACTGGCAGGCAGGCAAGCTACTCAAGAAGTAGCTTCAGAGTTCTACGTCCAGATCCACGAGCAGCAGGAAGAGAGACAAAACACTGAGCCTGTCTTGAGCCTTTGAAGCTCCAAAGCCTACCCTCCGTGACACACTTCCTCAAATAAGGCCATGCCTCCTAACCCCTCTGAAATAGCTATGTATTTAAATGTAGGGGTCTATGGGGGCCATTCCTATTCAAATCACCATAGATACCAAACAGAAGTTGCTCCTTTCATACATTCAACATGTTGCTTTAGTATCTCCTTCCTCTGTCTTTGACCTCTTCCTGGTCTTAGCTTCTTTATGTCTTCTATCCCAGCTCTAAATTCCATCTCTGCCCTGATGCTGTCTAGGTTTTGATGGTGGCATACCAACAATATCAGCACTAATCTTCTTGGAGCCTTTTACCCTTCTTCCTATTTACCTTTTTACTTCTTAGTCATAAGCTCTCTGGTTTTACCTCCTTGATTAATCTGGTGCACAAGGAGTGGCTGGGTTGTTCTTGGCTCTTTCTTTCCTTCTTTAAAAAATATATGTTTAATTAAAAACAAGTTATATGCATGTGTTTGTGTATATGAGGGTATGAAATCTGGTGCCCTTGGAGGCCAGATCCCTTGAAGCTGGAGTTACAGGTTGTGAACCACATCATACGGTTGCTGGGAATGAAAATGTGGTCCTCTGCAAAAGCAGCAAGTGTTTCTAATGTTTTAACGGCTAAGCCATCTCCTTAGCTCTTGTTCCTTGCCCTTTTTCCCCCGCCTCACATCCCTTCTCTTCTGTGTTCTAGCCACAAGGATTTTGGCACCAGCATTCCCAAGATAATGGCACTAGCACATCCTGGATAATCTGATGAAGATCTTCTCATGGTAGGGATCACAGCAGCAGGAAGTACTCTGGTACAACCTACTTCTCAGGAAGTCTCTTTACAATGTGTTTTCTCTTTAATGGCTTTTATAGGTTTTGACTCCATTCTTTAAAAATGCAAAATATAAAAGTAGCAGCAAAGACACTTCCTGGTGGAGGATGTGGTGGTGATGAGAAGAAATGGCCAAGCTCTTCAGTTCTGCTCTACCCACCCTTGTGACAATATAGCTTTTCTGCTTTTGCTTACCCCCTGCAAACTTAATAATTACTAATTAGTGCCTAATCTGTAGTTTTGATTCCAGCATTTTAAACTTGACACTGTTTTTGGATCATTTTCAATTTAGTTTTGCCCAGTCACTATAATTATCTATCATAATGATAAATTAATATTTCTTTTCACTGATGGTATCATATTCAACAATTCTCTTCTTGAAAATAAGTCTGGACTCTGTAGAATAAGTATCCAAGTGTGAAGCTGCTGGGTGGTATCACACATTTATTTTTAGTTTTAGAAGAAACAGCCAAGCTCCTTCAGAGTGGATGTATCGTCTTCTATTCCCAGCAATATACAAGTATGTACAAGGGATCAAGTTTTTCCACATCCTTGCTAAGTTTTGATATTGGCTAGTGCCACTAAATTTTATTTTATTCATTCAACATAGCTTGTTTGTAATAGTCTGAGATCAAACTTACTCAGCCATTTTTTTAAAATTGGTAGTCGTTCTACCTATAAACATGACTAGTTTCCTAACTACAGAATGCAATTATCACACTATAACATATGTATAGTATTACATAGGTTGGTACAATCTTTGCCTAGGCTTATCATTGTCTTACCTCTGTGTGTATTCTTTCAATTTTTCAAATTAACATTTTTATTGGCATATGCAATGATAGGTATGTAATGGCTGAAACTGTCAACATGGCAGGATTCAGAATCACTATGGGAATAAGCCTCTGGGCATGGCTTAGGGGGAATTTCTAGGCTGGGTTAACTAAGGTGGAACAATGTATCTAAATATGGACAGCGCCAGTCTATGTGCTGTAGTCATGCAATGAATAAAAAGAGTGAGCATTTATCTCTTTCTCTTTTTCCTGACTAAGGATGCAATGTGGTTTCTGCTTCTCAGTCCTGCCATCATGAGTTCCCCACAATGACTGATTGTACCCTCAAACCATGAGACAAAGTAAGCCCTTTGATCCTTAAGTTGCTTCTGCCAGGTATTTTGTTAACAGCAGTGAAGACAGTAGTCAACACAATGGGTCTCATGATGGGCATTTTTACACACGTATGGCTTTGAGCTTTTCTCATACTCACTTCACACTACCCTTCCTTTTCCATTCTATATCTCTTCCTGGCCATCCTCTTGCCCCCAAGAGCTGGCATTTCTAAAGTGGCTAATAACGTCCAGCTTGTTTGCATGGCTTATTCACTTTTTGTGTATCTTCCTTAGTGAAATATCTATTCAAATCTTCTACTTGTTCTCTTTTTTTAACTATAAGCTTTTTTATTATTGAATTCCAAGAGTCATTAAGATACATTTTGTTGAGTTTTCTTTGCAACTTCTGTTCATCCTCTTAATGGTCTAGAGAAAAAGTTTTAAATTTTGACGATGCTCAATTTCTGCCCTCCTCCTTTGATTGATCACACTTTTGGTATTGAGTCTAAATTTTTCTTTTCCACTTTCTTTTGAGTGCTGGGACTGAACCACTGTCTTGTGCATGCTCCAGCTGAGTCTAAGAACTTGCTGGAAGTTCTAAGGCAAATTTTGGAAGATATTTTCTCTTTTTATTTTCAAAAAATTTCATAAGTTTATGTTGTGTGTTGTAGACTCTGATTAATGAATATTAACTTTTGTTTATAAGGTTTAGATCAAGATCATGTGGAATTTCTTATTTAGAGATTAACAAGGCAGTCGTTAGGTGAGCTTCTAGAAACACTTGCATTTTATTTTTAACTTAGAAGTGACTAGGACCTTGGGAATCTGATTCCAGCTGAGAAAGGATGATCATCTCAGCATGTTAGGAAAGGTCATGGGGGTCCTGTATTGTTCTAGAGGAAGGAAAGCACACCCTAGATGGTGGTGGAGTGCTTCACATCACTTCTGTGGATCCATAGGTATGATTAACGTGCCATGTTTCCATCCCACTGCCACAGGACCTAGCTTCTTCTGTAGAGAATGCTTTTCCAACTGAATGCCATTAAGTCAAAGCGCCTTTGTTTTACCCATGCTTATCTTGCTTATTTTTACTAATTTCCATATGGGAACTAGTTTAGCAGAGATACATAGTACCAAAGCATGATACATACCAAAGCATGATAAAACCCAAGTATTTCTCTGTGCATGTAAAATAAAATAATCTAATATCCCAAATATATATTATAATGCCTTGGGCAACTTACTCAATGGACTTCAGTCTCCTCCTTGGAGACATATTAAGAAAATATGTAGTGGGGTGATGGACAGTGATGCTGTCATTGCAGGGAGGGAGTTCAAGGGGTGTGGTACTCTGACGGAGGAAAGCTAGGTTGGTTTGAGATTCCACTGTTCATTGTTTTGTGCATTCCTGCTTGTTCAGGACAAGTCCCTCTCACATGCTTCTCCTTCATTAGGTAAAGATAGAAGTGGCCTATCCACAAGTCACTGCAAACCTGCAATGTCATTTGACATCTAGGTCACAGCTTTATTTCTGAAGCAACCTTACTCTTAGTTTCCATCATATCCCTGAATGGAACGGGCATTTATAGCTCACTGGTCAGTCCCCAGTGAGCAGATGACTGGAGGCTGCACGAGGCAAATGTTCCGAAGCTACCCAGGAAATTGCTGCCGAGTTCACGGGAAGCTGAATGAATGGGCTACGTTACGTGCCACTAAGCTGTGCGTCATTTTTGTCTGAACAAGATGTATTTCCTTCTTATGAAGACACTGCCAGAGTGTTTCAAGTAATGAAACCAGCTGTTCTAAAAATATCTGAAGTAAAACAACAGAGGATACAGTTAAAAGTATAATGAAAAAGATACTTAAGCATGTCTCCTAACCCATCTAAGGATTGAGAGTAGAGAAGTGTGGAAAATAGAAATATAGGGAGATGAGATCCTTCTAAATTATGTTGCTATTGCTAACAATTTAAATTGAGTTTTTGTGAGTGGAGAGATGTTATAGAAAATCTGGGACCACATACTGGATCCTGGCTTGAATCTGCCACCTGCTCACTGTGGCTTAGTCCGGTTCCTTATTCTCTGGAGGATTGTGATGGTTAAACAAGGAATGATATAAAGAATGGCATATGTTATAAACATACCTGGCACAGATGTAGCCCATGGCAGTTCAGTTTCCAAGTGGGTTCCATAGTAATGGGAACAGGTAGTGTCTCTGACATAAACTGATTGGCCTGCTCTTTGATCACCTCCCCCTGAGGGGGAGCAGTCTTACCAGGCCACAGAGGAAGACAATGCAGCCATTCCTGATGAGACCTGATAGACTAGGATCAGAGGGAAGGAGAGGAAGATCTCCCCTATCAGTGGACTTGGGGAGGAGCATTCGTGGAGAAGGGGGAGGGAGGGTGGGATTGGGAGGGAAGGAAGGAGGGAGCTACAGGGGGATACAAAGTGAATAAAGTATAATTAATAAAAATTAAAATAAAAAAATCATACTTAAAAAAATAGAAAAGGGATATATTAAGATTTTCCTGTAATTTATATTTGGTTTTCTACCAGGGCTCCTCAGACTGTCTGCAAGGGAGAAGTATTTAAAAGATGTAATTTCTCCTATGTCATTAATTTCCTTCCAGGTGGCAAATTTTCAGCATTGTGAATTTGCTATAAGAGTCTCTAATACTGCCCAGCCACTGACCATGAACCAACAGCATATCACATGGTGTTTTGAGGGCACTGGTGTTGCTGGTACCCATTGGCCTTCTCAGTCTTTATTGGACATCTGTTGCTTAGTATCCTTGTCCCTGTGGGAACTGCCCCTCCTCTATCCCATATGCTTT